>NW_002476319.1:0-715637 GCF_000189635.1 Tetrahymena thermophila SB210 | reverse complement strand
CCCCAACCCCAACCCCAACCCCAACCCCAACCCCAACCCCAACCCCAACCCCAACCCCAACCCCAACCCCAACCCCAACCCCAACCCCAACCCCAACCCCAACCCCAACCCCAACCCCAACCCCAACCCCAACCCCAACCCCAACCCCAACCCCAACCCCAACCCCAACCCCAACCCCAACCCCAACCCCAACCCCAACCCCAACCCCAACCCCAACCCCAACCCCAACCCCAACCCCAACCCCAACCCCAACCCCAACCCCAACCCCAACCCCAACCCCAACCCCAACCCCAACCCCAATAGAATCTTAGAAAAAGTTAATGTATGTAGCAATTAAAATTACTTTTTATTTATTTATTTATTTATTAGTTAGAAATAATAAAAATTCTTTTTAAATGGTAATCAATCCTGAAAGTTCAAGAAAATAAAAAAGAAAAATAATTAAAATGAAATATAAGTAGGATAAAACCTTACTTAAATAAATAAATAAAATATAGGAAAATCAATCATAATTAACTATTTAGTATTTTAAAATATTCTTGATTTATAAAATAAATAATAATTAACTATTTAGTATTTTATAATATTCTTGATTTATAAAATAAATAATTTTATTATTTCATTCTTTTTTACTTTGAATATCTTTACATGTTATTGAGAAAAAATTACTTTAAATTTTTTAATTATTTTATAAAAAATAAATTTACTTTCAGTTAACCAAAATTTAAATATTTATTATTACATTTGATATTTACTTTTTTATAAGAAAAAAAATGATTAATCTATTTTGAAATAGTTTTTGAAAGTCAAAATTAAAAGAAATACAAAAAATAAAGAAGTTAATTAGCAGCAAAGTAGATATTTATAATTTTTTAAATTTAATAAGCAAAGTCTAAAAAGCTTATGAATAAATTTACTGTGAAAAATAAAATAAGCTATTTACACTGAGTATTAAAAATAAATTAATTACCTTTTTTTTAAAAAGAAATAATAAATAAAATTATTTATTTTGATTTTGATTTTATAAAAAATAGTTTTTTATTGTTGATTACTTGTATAAATTAAATAAATAACCTAATTCATTATAAAAGTTATTAGTGTTCTTCTTATGTTTTTGGTTCATGCGATTAAGAATGAGCTTATTACTATATTCTTTATACAATATTTTAAAATTTTGTGGTTGATTTAGTTTTTGGAGTGTTTGATTTATGAGATAAGACGCTAACAAAAGAATTTGCTAATTTTTCTGCTTTTTCTTTTTAAATCTACGTTGGTTATTTTACACCATCATCTTCTATTTAATCAATATCCCTACCTAAAGTATCGTAGGGTAAAAGAGTTAGTAAAGCTGACATACTTAAAGAAAGTACAGAAAATAACAAGAAAGGTAATAGGATATCATACTCTTAAAGTTTTGCACAAATCCAGGGCATGAAAATACCACCAATTCTTCCTACCGAATTAGCCATACCTATACCAGTAGTTCTTACTTTAGTGGAGTAAACTTCAGTTATATACTAGTAAGAAAAGGCATAATTCATCATTTGATAAAATTTAGTAAGAGTTGTCCAAAAGATAAATCTGCTTAAATCATCATAGTAAACCATAAATAAAGTAATTCCTTAAATCAAAAAAAAATTTATCATTGAGTTTTTTCTTCCAAACCCTTTTATTTCTATCATTATAGAAGCCAAAATACCAGAAATCATTTCAATAGTCGTTGTTAAGATTAGCTTGGCCATATCTTCTGATTCTCCAAGTTCATCTGAAGAACTCTTTGATTTTGATGAATCAGATTAAATATTATTTATTTTATCAAGCAAAGAAGGGAGTAAAATTAGTATTCCAAAGTAAACAAAACTCAGACAGAACATATACAGCCATATTATTGGTGTGATAATTTTCAAGTCTCCCTTAAATAAACCTGATATACTTGCTTTATCTTTATCATCAAATTTTTCATTAAATTTTTTGGACCAATTTGTTAATCCTTATTTCATCCTATGATCAAGTTCTTAAAAGTTGACTTTCCCATTTACCTAATTCATTCTATCAAGTATTTTAAAACTTTTTTCATATTCTCCAGAGCACAATAAGAAACGTGCAGATTCGTCAAGCCAAAATACTATAATAAACCAAGAAATAGTTCCTGGAATAACGGTAACAACAATTAACAATCTCCAATTACCTTCCTAAAGGTTATCTAAGATAAAATAACCGCTAATAAGTGCAACTAACTGACCAATACTTACACTTATTGTAACCAAGCTCATATATCTACCTCTTTATTGTTGTGGAGTTGTTTCTGCTAGTAATGTCACACCCAGAGGACCGAAAAAGCCAACTTTTTTATTAAAAAATAGTCATTTAAAATGAATTTATACAAGATTTGTTTTTTTGAAAAGTATAAATAAAATCAGATAAAAAATCTATCATTTATAAAAATATCCATTTATAACTTATTTATCAATAACTTTGATTGAAAAAATTTAATTTATATTTGATGATTAATAACAACTGTCCGTTTTTGCAAAAAATACAAAAAGTAGAAAACGCATTGAATTTTGAAATAAAATGCTTTTTTAATTGTCTCATCAATCAAAAAAAAAATAAACATTTTATCCGAAATTATATATTACCAAGCATGCCCATGAGAAATCTAAGGATGACCATTTGATATATATTTGTTGAAAGGGCAGTGAGATATGTTACTACAAATGTCAAGCATGAAGATACTAAAAATGGCATTTATCTTCCTAATCTATCTGCTACTTAGCCACTAACCATCGCTCCAATCAGAAAACCTACAAATACCAAACTTGCCTACAGACTATTTAAATAATCCTCAACATCCCACTAATGCTTGAGAATAGGAATAGTTAAAGTAAAGATTGTAATTTGAGCACCTTCAGTCATACCAATCAAAGCCATTACAATATAAATTACGAGTTAGTATTTTCCTTATCCAATTTTTGTTAAGACTTCATCAAAAGTTATTATTTCTTAATTTTCACTTTCATCATATTAGCTTTAATGTTCTTACGATTAGTCAGTTTTCAAGTTGATGGACTTAACTTATTATTAATCATGTCCTATATGTACATCCATTTATTTTATATTTCTTTTTACTTGGACCTTCCTTGTTAAATAGTATGAAAATTTAATAACTAAAATAAATACAGTAAAACCAATTTGTTTTTTTATTGTTATTTGGTTATTTATTTTTGAATGAAAGAATGAACTTGATTTTTTTTAATAAATGTGAACATTTTTACTAATCTGCATATTGTTAGTAGATTTAATATATTTAATTAAACAAATTAGATTAAAAAAAGTAAAAATACTTGAAAGAGATAAAGATATGTTTACATATAAAAAATAAACAATCAAAGATAAAGAGTAAGTAGAATAAATCATAAAAAATTTTGATCTAAATTCAAAATGAAGAGTATTTATGATGACCCAATTACAATAAAAACAGTTGTCTATACAGCAGAAAATATTTTGAAAATAGTATTTCCTTTTATTTGTTTCTTTTAGAGAGACTTCTATGCCGATTTTTTAGCTTATTTAATTTGTATTTTAGTCATTATCAGATAGCTCAAACCAAGATTTACATCTGAATTCTTTGCTTTGTTGATTTATAATGAATATTTTCAAAATATAATCTTTACAATACCATATTGCTTCTTTGGCTAAAAAGGGATTGTATATTATTCTATATTTGCTATTCATTTTTCAGTAGGAATAGCAGATTATATTTACTTATCATAAAAATAGCCTTACAAATTATTTAAAAATGTTACTGATTATGTTCGCTAAAACAAATAATAAATCATGCTATTCAAAAATTTTGTAGAAATATTACTCTTAATGATAGAAATTCTATTTGTGGTTACAGATATAAGATAGTTAATTATAGTAGTTTTCTATTGCAATTTTCTAAGAATTAAGTATTATTTTAACGAAAATCTTTTAAAAGTTGTCTCTCAAATAGACACTTTCTTTATAGATAACTTTGAAAAGCCTGAATCACCAAGAATCTTAAAATATTTCTTAAAATTTATTAGAATGATAGTTCATAGATTAAGAATTAAATACTGATTAGCCTATTAGATAGATAATATTAAAAAATAAAATAATAATATTTAATAAAAAAATAACTATTTTTTATTTGAAGATTATCAAGTATTTATGTTAAAAATTGAATAAAATTTAAAAAATAAGATTAATTTAAATTTGATTATTTTTGTTTGATTTTTGAGGTCAGTATTTTTTATAAAATAAATTATTTATTTCATGAATTTGTAAAATTTAACTAAGGCATTTTTAATATTTTAAATTTATAAAATCTTTTAATTTGCTTGCTCTATATTTTGTATTTCTAAACTATGTCTTAAATTTATTATCTTAATGAATTTTCATACTATCCTTCCTCATTTATTAGCTCAAGAGAAATTTATTTCAAAATTTTAATTTCGGATGTTATGATAAAAATCTTGAGTTATAATATATTATTTGACTTCACTTCATTAATTAGGATTTAAAGTAGATTAAAGATAATATATTTTAGAAATATGCTTTCTCTCAAAATTATTTATTGACAATTATTTAATTTAAGTTTTGATTTATTTTGTAAAATTAAATTAATTATTTAATAAATTGATAAGATTTTCAGAACTTAATATTCTTTTTTGAAAAAGTAATTTCAGTATTTATTTATTAATTAGAATTTATATAAAACTAAACTAAAGCACCTTTAATATTTACAATTATTTTATTAATGCATTTAATTTATTTCAAATATTTTTTCATCTATTTGGTTAATCTATCTAAATTATTTATCAAATGAATTTTTTAGTTGATTTTTGTTTTGAATGTAAATTCATCACCTAATTTCTTTGATTTGCTTGTTGAGTTCCTATTCTTTTCTTTTTAAATAAGTTACTGTGTCTGTTTTTCTTTTTATTTTTTCTTTCACATTTTCTAACCTTAATTTTAACATATCAATATATATCTTTTCTCCATTAAATTCCTAATTAAAACATTTAAATAATTAAGTAAAAATATAATCATAAAAAATAAATTTACTGCAATTTCTTATTCAAGATCTTCTTTTTCAGCATTTAATTGCAAAAGTTCTTTTTCATATTGCAATATTTATTGTATTTGATCATCTAATTCTTCTATAATTTGCTGTTTTTGTCTCTCTTTTTCTTTCATTATTTTTTTATAGTGTTCTTCATAAACATTTTAGTCAGAATATCCATTAATAAAATCTTAGTAATTTCCTTTACTTTATCTTATCGTTGAGTCTATGCTACGATTTCTTTATAATGATTTGCTTAAAGGTTAATCCCTGAATTAATGCTGCTAAAATCCATCATAAGCAATATTATCCTTTTGTTATTAAAATTCTTGCTCTTTAAATCTTATTGTTTAATTTCTTAAGGGACTTTTCTCTGGTCTTTAATATTTGCCTGCTGTGTTATTTACAAAATTAGTAGAATAAGAATCCTCTTCTTCTAAAATTTATATTTTATTAATATTTTCAGTACTACTTATATTAGGCTACCTGCGATGAGAGGCACTTCTAGAAAGTGCTCTTTGAGAGTTTTAAAATCTATTCGCTGACAAAGATTAAGAAAACAGCTAATCTTATTGTAAAGTTTGTTAATTATTAGTCTAAATATTATTATTATTATAGTAGTTATCTTATTAGCTCAGATTTTTATATATAATACTACTTTTTAAAGGAGTGTTTGAACTGCTGTTTTTCCAATACTCTTCTGGAGTTTAATCTTCAAATGTTGGAGGAATTTTATTTTATCTTGTGGGATTTACTTAAGAAGATTATAAATCTGATAATCTAAGCTATGGTTGATATTAACTTGAGTTTTACAAGCTTTGTAAAAGCTGTTAATTAAATTTTCTTGATTAGTCTGCAAGATCTTGCAAAGCTTTTTATTCATTTTCTTGTTATCTACCTTTTTCTTAGTAAGAATGAATTTCTGAAAGTAACTTCTAAATTTCAACAATTTGTTCATTTTTTTCTAATGTTAAAACTTCCAACTGGTCTTAGCAAAGCTTTAAGTCAAAATACAGTCTATCATTGTCTTTGATTAAAACAGATATCCTATCTTAGTTATATATGAGATCTTTTTCAAGTTACTCTATCATATTTTTGTGCTATACCTAAAGCTCAATTCTTTCTCTTTCATGAAAATCTGCTTACTAAAATAGCTAATCCTACAACTACTTTATATACTGATCTTTTGTAGAGTCATTTCTTGCTAAAACAAGTTCTTTTTCATATTAGACAAATTATTTTTCTAAAAAATCAATCTTCTTTTTGAATCCTTCTTTTTCAGTTTCTAAATCTTTTACCATAGAAGTTAATTCATTTATTTTTTATTTAAGCTGCTATCTTTCAAATAGCTTTGACTCACCTTACATCTACAGCTAGCTCTTTAATTCTTCTATTTCATGATCTCTTTATTTAATTTCTTTGTGAAATATATCTTCTTTTTCTTTAATCTCTTTATTTTCTCTCTCTGTTTCTTTCAATTTTTCTTTTAAATTGCTCTCTAGCTGCTTAAAAACTCTTAATTATTTGTCTGAATCTTCTTTAATTTAGTTCATTTATTGATCAAGTTACCTGATTCTCTCTTCAAGTTCTATGGCCTTTGAACTAGACTAACTTAACACTTGCATTTTTTCTTATCTGAGAGATTCCAATTAGCTAGTATGTAATGATTAATTTTCTTAACATTTTTTCTCAAGCTATTTTACTTTTTCTTGTAGAGCTTTCATAGCAGAAATATATGCTTTACTTTAAGTAGCATCTTTATCTATTATACTACTCCCATTACCACCCCTTAGAGATACCATTGATTATTCTGCTATATTTACTTGCAATGGACTCATGTTGTTATGACTATTATTTAACATTTAAGCATAATTTGATTGAGGGGGAATATTTTCTATATTATTTCCTACTTTTTTTGTTTTAGTTCCACTGTTATAGATATTATTTGATGCAGCACTTAGTTCATTATAATAGTTATTACTATTGTTGCGTAATGTGAATCTTTTATCAGCAGGGCTCTCTTACCTTGCCTTAGATTATTCTGTTTGCGACAAATCTTGCAAATGAAATACTGGACTATTACTCCTTGAAGCATTTCTTGCATTTTTCTAAGAATAGTCTTCCAAGGCTTTTATATCTAAAGAGCTCCTAGAATTTTTCATTGGATTTATGAAATTATTACTATTTAATTGTATTTCTAGTTTTTAATCAAAGATATATAAAAAATTCAACGACTATAATTTAATTTATTAATTTTATAAAAAGAGTCAAGTTTAAAAATTCACTGATGGGAAGATTAATTAATTTTATTAACTAACTAACTGAATATTTATATATTTATGCTTATTAATATCTTTAAATGTTAAATTTTTTTTGGATTATTATTAATACTAAAATAAACTAAAAATTATAATATATTTTTTTTTTGTAAGTTTTAATTTTTAAAATAATAATTAAAATATTTATCTATTCAAAAAATTTATCAAAATAAGAAAAATTAAGTGTAAATATTGATTAACAAAAATATTTTTTAATTTATGAATGTATTTTTTTAAAAATTCTTAAAAAATTCAATTTTTATTAAAAAGAAGCTTAAAATAAATAAAATAAAAGGAAAACAATAAGTAAATAATAAAAATAAATAGATTTAATGATTAAAAGTTTAAAAGAAGTATGTTATAATTTTATTTTTTTATTTATTATTTAAAGTTTCTTTCATTTTTTTGTGAATTCTATTTAATCGAAAATGTTATTCCCTGCCACTAGCTGATTTTATTAAGACTAGTTAAATTTTTCTTGATATTTTTAAAGTATGCTTATTTCTTCATCTACTTTTTTTTAATAAACTATTTTTCTATTCAAAGCCATTAACCAAAATGATATTAGAGGTAAACCAAATAATAAATAATAAGAGCTACCCTTGCTGTATAAATAAACAGATGGTATATGCAATAGTGATGATAACAACACGTATTTTGTAGTGAAGTGTGTAAGCTAAGAGACTTAAATTACATTATTCTCTATATTAACTGATTTTTTTACAAGCTTATTGATACCTTCTTCTGACCAATTTTCATAATCTAGGACAGGACCTATTTATTCACACAACAGCTAATAGAAAATATATATAGCGAAAGCGTATAATAAAGCAATTGAAATCGAATTTTAGCTTGTTCTAAAGAATATTTTTTGAATCATTTCTTTATGTTCTATAATTCCTTTTTCTATAAAGCTTATTAATGATATGTTTTTATAGACATATTATCCTTCATGGTTCATAACTTTAACATAATTTTTATCTGTAAGTAATTCTTAGATTTTAAATTAAGTAAGAGTATTATTATCCTTAAAAGCAATCAATGAAACATTAGCAATATTTTAAATATCATAAAATGATATTCTTATAAAATCTTTTTTATCCATTCCACGAATATAAATGTAATTATTTTCATAGAAGATATCTTTATAGTTTTATATTCCATATGTAAAAGGGTGATTTTCATAGTTAGTATTCTTGTTTGCAAGATTTTCTTAAGAATATTATTTGTTTTTGAAAGCTAAAAATTGCTTATATATTTCTTCAAAATATTCATCAATATTAGAAGCGTTTATATCTATCTATGTAGAATTTTTTTCTGCTAGTTCAATGAGAAGTGGTTAGGCTAAAGTAAGATTTTCAACCTTGATATCTGAATTAGTTATAACACAGCTACTTAGTTTACTTATTTCGTTAGGTATTATATCACAAGTGTTTATATTTAACCATTCATATTATCTATCATTTATTTATTTTTTAATCTCTAATTTTCTATACAAACCCAAACTATTTATTTTAGATGAAACACCAAACATTGGGTCAGTCACAGCAGTACAAGCAGAATTTTATTATACTTATCCACTAACGTAAACTAAGCTTTTATCCTTTTTTTATAATGAAGAAAGCTATTTTAAATTAACTGAGTTTTTTAGATTTTATCTTAAGCATCCCAAACTGTGAATAAAGTAGCATTTTTTGCTAAATAATGCAGAAAAGGTTCCAATAGCCACAATTGTTGCAGGGATTGTGAAGTGAATAGGAATGGTCCATTTAAAATCCATCGAAAATCCAGTGTTTTTACTATTGTCCATAGATCTTTTTAATAACTACTTTTAGATAAATAAATTTTAATTAAGATATTTTTTATTAATTTAGTTTTTGATTAAGTATTCAATTCTGATGTTTTAAATTCCAAATTTATTGTACTTATTAGATTTGTTTTAACAAAAATTTAAGATTAGTTAACTTCAACATTTTAAATGCTGAACAGAAATATTATTTTTACAGAAAATACTAGAAAAAGTTTTGCAGAAGAAATTTCTAGATTATTTTGAAATAGAAAAAGAGCAAATAAATAGAACCTAAATTAGACATTTAACGAAAAGTGTACCCATTCACTTGATAGGATTTCATTTTTTCATAGGTTTTTTATAATATTAACCTAAAAACATCGTATCCATATCATTAATATCATTCAGTAGGACATTAAACTCATCATAAACTAATTTTATAAAATTAATCTTAATAAATTGCTAATCCAAAAATTTAAATATGATGAACTGGATATTTTAATTCCTGAACTATCTTTCAAAATATTAAAAAGGTAAAAAATATTTATTAAAACAATTGCTAAAAATTATAATCTATAAAATTCTTAAATTAGGAAAAATACATCTATGTTAATTTAATTACTAATAAACAAATTTTTTCTTTGAAGTTTTTAAAGCAAAATTTAATGCTTTTTTAAATAATTTAAATTGTAAAATAATTTATTTAATTCAAATATTAAATAATGTACTTTTCATAGTCATCAGTATAAAATTTTTTAGAAATTTTCATTGAGGGTGGTAAGATATTTTTACTTTAAATTATCTTTTTATAATTTTAATTTAAGTTAGTTTCAAAATAAATTACATTTAAATTATACTAATAGAGTTTATTAATTATTTAATATTGAAATCTAATATAACTAATCTTAAGTGATAAATAAATACTTACTCTAATTAAAAGAAAGTTTAATAGCTTTAGAGATACAAATTATCTATCTATCTATTTAATAGATTTAATTATTAATTTTTAAAATTATTTATTAAATAATTTAAATTTTTGAATACTATGTTTATCTCTTTTTATTTTAATAATTATATTTAAAAATATTTTAATTTATTTGAGTTCACAAGAAAAATTAAATAATTTAATGTATTTATTTATAAATTTGTTAGATTTAGAAGCTAGATAATAAAAAAATTAATACTAAATATTTTTTTTATTTTAAAATATTACTTTTATCTTTAATTATTTAACTAAAATTAGAAAACATATGATTTATTTAATCTTTTACCAAATATTTTTTAAATCTCTTTTACCAAAATTTTTTGATGATGATGATTAATATTTTTTTAATTAATAAAAACAATAGATTAGTCACCAAAAATGTATAATTTATATTAGCATTATAATAACAATCCTAAATTGAACAACTAGAATGATAATAGGAGAGCTTTAAAGGTTCAGTATTCCTTAGATTTTTAGAATAAACATAGTTAAGATTAGGAGTACGCGACATATTCATAAAGCTTGTAAAATGAAAAAGATTCAAAATTTAATTTTTAGAAAGTATAATTAAACTAAAATATGGATATAGAACTTAATATTAAACCAAATTAAATATCGCATCATTTAAAGAGACAATATTACGAAAGGTATAAACATCTATAGAATACCAAAAAAGAAATACAGTAAAAGCAAGAAATGGAAAATAATATATTATAAAAAACAGAACAAGCAATTTTAAGTTCTAAAGGACAACTCAATTTATCTTATATGCAAAATCATTAAAATGATTAAAATAAAATTTTTAGTAGAGGAAACTTAGTAAAATAAATTTATCAAAATTAAGTTAATTAGTCATTTAACTGTATTTAAAATGATTAAAATGAGATAAAAGAGAATAAAAGAAGATATATAAAAGATGCATAAAATAATATAAAGAAAGATAAAAACATTGAGAAAAATGCAAACAACATAGAAACTCCTCAAAATTTGTTAAAGATAGAAATATTAAATGAAAACAAAGAAATGAAAAAATAGCAATTAAAGATAGAATAACAAGATAAGCAAATTTATAAATAATTTGAATGTGATGCTCTTGAAAGAAAGTGTATGACAGAATTTGATGAACGAGTATGTAGAATTAAATATTATTTTTACTTATTATTTTTTTACTTTTCAGTTAAAAATATTAATTACGAAGATATTATTTGGAGATTTTTGATATTTATTTATTTATTTTTTTTGGTAGAAAAAATAAAAAGTGTTAACAGATTTAGGTGAAAAGAATGGCTAATATTACCAAAGAAATACTTTAAATTTGGATGAGTTCAAAGAAAATATTAAAGAAGCTAATTCTACTTATTTGCTAAATAATTCAAATAAATTTGTTTCTGGTAGAATGATAAATAATTTTTGTAATGATAGTGATAGTAAAAATTAGGGATCACAAATTAATAATAAAAATAAAAGTAGTGATAAACCAATTAAATTTGTTTAACAACATTATTAAAAATACAAAAGACCACCTGTAGTTTTTAAATAAAAAAGAAATGAATAAAATCAAAGTTTAGAAAGAAATAAATGTAATTTTTAACTAAATAACTCAGATTGTTAAATTGATAAATAAATAAAAAACTATTCTAAAAATTAAAGACTATTGAATTAGATAGATTTAAAAAAGATCACTCAATAAAAGCCAAACTTTGAATTGAAATCTCTTGATTTTTAGGTTGATTTATGTTAATAATCTTATAGAAGCATACCGACTTCTGATTTGTCAGCTAGAGAGTCAAAAATAAAGGATTAAATCTTAAATAAAACAAGAAGTAATAAATATGGTCTGAAAAAGGAATAAATAATATCTAATAATATTCAAAATTTTACTAAAGAAAACAGTAATGAATAAAATATTAATAACTTTTTATCAATATAATTCCCAAATAAAACTTTTTCAAATGCAACAAATGATTAAAATGAAGATAGTCTTCTTTTAGCTTGCAGAGATAAAAATTAATCAATTTAAAGTTAAAATATGCTATCTATGTATAATCAAGGTATTAGGAATTATTTAAATTTTGAGAGTATTTAAAACATGTATAACAATGGTTAAATAACTCCCATTTACGTTAAGCCTGGAAGTGCAAAATAAAAAAATGCAAGCAGTCGAAAGAGTAGTAAAGTCAGATTTGCTCAAGAATTTAAAGAAGGTAGAATTAGAAGCTTAACAGAGTAATCACAGAGTAAAGATGATAGAGTATCTATTAACAAAATTTTGATGGATTCTTTTTTTGGAAAGAAACCAGCAAACTTATTAGAAAATATTGTAATAAACACACAATAGAATTCTGCTCTGAGTAATTAATACATTCATGATGATATACAACTAGAAAATAGTGAAAATAAAAATAGAGAAGAAGAATAATTTAAATTTATTTAAAGAAATATTCTAGTTAAATCTTTTAACGAACTCTGAAAATAAAATATTAAAATTTTTAAATTTGTACTTTTTACTTTATTTTTATAAATAAAAAATATCCACAAAAAATTAAACCATTAAGTTTTATTTTTATTAGATTAACATAAAGCGCTTTCCTTTCTTTAAGTTAAATTTTGTTCCATAAAATTAGTTTGAATAATTATCAAATATTTATTTATTATTTAACTGAAAAAAAATAAAAGTCAAATATTTTTTTTAAATTAAGTTTATGTAAAATGTCTGAGCATCTCAAATAAATATTTTTTTAGAAAATAAAATAAATTATTTTGGTGTTATATTAAGAATTAAAATCCTCTTTTTTAAATTCTAGAAATCAGCTGTTTTTTCTTGCCTTTAAATTTCAGATAATTCTGGACTATTAAAAATCATTGAATTTTTATAAAACAAACGACTTTTAGAAGTGAAATAATTAAAATTTTATAAAAAGAGTAAAATTAACACTGATTATAAATTAAATTATTTGTAAATTTTAAGCGAAATAAGCTTTATTTTATTTTTTTAATGTGAAACGAAACACAGTAATATTGAAAATATTATGTTACTTACATACAAAAGAAATGGCATTTGACTCAAATAATTATTTGAGTAAGTTTAATTCACAGAAAAGATTGAGCGAATAAGGGAAATTTTAAACTTATTTTGATCAGCTTATTCAAAAATAATAAATTATTAATATTTTTATTACTTGTAGATTATTCACTGCAAAGAGTAGCTGGTTAAACTAAAAACCAATTAATTATATGCAAATTTGATAATAAATTATGATTAAATTTTTATATTTCATAAAATATTTATAACAAATAAATTAAAAGAGTGCAAATTATCAATAAGAAAAAACTAGAGTATTGATAAAAAGGCAGTTCCTCAAAAAAGAATCAATCTAAGCAGCAACAATTTTCCATAAGTGACATCAACGTAAAGAAAAAACTAAGGTTAAAAGGTAAAAAAAGAAGAGATTTCCAATCAATAGAAGCCTACGTGTTTTAAAATTTGTAAGACTGATAAAGGAGAGCCAAGACTTTTAAGAATTAACCATTAATTTAATACATATTTAGATGGGAAATTGCGCATAAACTTGCTGTGCAAATACAAAAGATAGTGAAATAAAATTAAATAATAACCCAAATGGTGAACAAGTATTTGAAAAGACTAATTCAAGTAGGGCGACTCAGTAAACTTAGCAGTTGATTGAATAGCAGCAGGAAGTAGTCGAAAAAAAAGAACCTAGTAACATATCTAAAAAAAAAAAAATTAAGATTATGAGCCAAATGATGGACAAGAGCAGGACGGTACGACATAACCAGCTGCTTCGGAGAAGAACATGAATGAAGCAGACGAGTCACTACCCAACAGCAAGAAAAATACTCAAACTCGCTAGAAGTTAGGAGTCATTAATCTTGAAGGAAACATAACCTACGAAGGAGAATGGCTCAACGGAATGAAAGACGGCAAAGGTGTTCAAAAGTGGCCAAATGGTTCAGTTTATGAAGGCGAATGGAAAGAAGATAAAAGCAACGGATTTGGTAAACTTACTCATGCTGACGGAGACATTTATGAAGGCTAATGGATAAACGACAAAGCCAATGGAAAAGGAACATACTACCATGTAAACGGTGCGAAATATGTTGGAGAGTGGAAGGATGATAAACAGGTATTATATTTTTAATATATTCCTAATTTTATTACTTTTTTTTCTTCAAAAATTTTTTATTACTTTCAGTTGGTTAAGTTTTTAATTTATTATTCCTTTGACTTTTGTTTCTAAATAATTCCTTTAAATAAGCAAATAAATAAATAAACAAGCAAACAAATAAACATATTCAAACTAAAAATTTTAAATTTCCATCCAAAAATTATAATCCGATTTTTATTCTACATAAATTATTAATTCTTTGTTTTAGGCTTATTTTATTTGCCACAGTTTTTATCTAAGACATAATTCTTTTAACGCTTAATTAAAAATCTGTTAACCATTGAATTGATGCTTGACTACAAGAATAAACGCAAATTGATTATTTTGAAATCAATTCTAATTATTCTACATTTATTTTATCATCCATATTATTTTTAGACATTAAATTTACTAACCAAATTTCTTTAATATTTAATAAGCATGGAAAAGGAGTAGAAATATGGACAGATGGAGCCCGCTACGAAGGTGATTATATCAATGGGCAGAAAGAAGGAAAAGGCTTCTTGAAATTTTCTGATAATTCCGAGTACGAAGGAGAATTTAAAGATAATAATATAGAAGGTAAAGGAATTTATAGATGGCCTGATGGTAGAGTCTATGAAGGAGAATGGAGATAGAATAAAATGCATGGATATGGAAAAATAAGGCTGCCAAATCAATAATCATATGAAGGAAATTACGAAAATGATAAAAAGCATGGAAAAGGCACTTTCGAATGGTAAGACGGAAGAAAGTATGTAGGAAACTGGAAATTCGGAAAATAGCATGGTGTAGGAGTAGAAATATTTAAAGGTGGAGAAAGGAAGTATGGTATTTGGGAAGAAGGCAAAAAAGTGAAGTAGCTTTAAGTAGAAGAAGTGTCTGAATTAAGAGATAATGGATAGCTTAGCTTTGAAGAGTAAATATCAATCGATGCCTAATGAATTTTCTCAAAAAAAGATAAAAAATAAACAAAAAAATAAATAAATAAAAAAAAAGATAGATATATTATTTTCTTTATATAATATTTTTGCATTTTCCTTATAAAAAATCTTTCATTTACTTAATTTACATAAAAATAAATTAAGTATGTAAGCAATAAGAAATAAGATATAGATAAATAGATAGATAGACTACTATAATAACTAGCTATCTTAATAACTTAATAATCAAGACATATAAATGGTTTTCTATTATTAAAATTGTAGGTATTTATTTAAACCTATTTATTTATCTGACGTTTATATAATATAATGTAAATTTTTATTTTTGTATATTATGTGTTACTTTAACTCTAATCATTCTTTCTTATATACTTTGCTTCATTTGATAGTATCCTTATATCTTTTATTAAAAAACATCAGCCATTTTCCTTTGTTAAAATATTTAGTTAATTTTTTTTAAAAGCTTTATTTTCAATACTCTTTAAAAACTATGTTTATCAAGCTATTTTCTTAATTATATTTTTCTAGCCATTATCTCTGTTTTTTTCTGTTATAATTAAATTTAGATTGCGTATTGATTGTTTGATCAAAAAATTATAGAAATTGAGTATCTTATTATTTATATATTCGTTATTGCTCAGAAATTAGAAATAAAGGAATTACATATTTATATATTTATTTAAAACACTAGCCTTGCTTTAAATGAGCGAAAAATCATCAAATTAAATCTAAAATTCAAGAGAAAAGTCATTTAATGAATTTAATTTAAATGAAGCTAACAAGAGTAAAGGGAGTAGCTAATTAAGCAGGAGAAGTAGAGAGGAATCTATCTCTAAATAGTCATAGCAAGAGAATAATAATTATTTACAATAAGGTAGATAGACATCATAGTCTAATAGATCACAAGATCTATCAAATTAAGCTATGATGCCTCCATTGAATTAAGATAAAAATGTAGACAGATAGTTTATGTAGGAGTTTCAGAAATTTAAAGCTGACATTAAGTATTTATAAGATGAAAATAATTAAATTAAAAGTATGATGGAGTCAAAAGATGAGAAATTAAAAAGGGTTGCTATGCTGGCCTTATAGCAAGGTGTCGCTTTAGAGAAAATGAAATCATTTATTGAATTTAAAAATTTTTAAGATCATGAGGATAACATTAATAATATTAGGTTTTTATTTGAGTAAGATTTATAATCTAAAGATCTTTATCCTGAAATTGAAGTGAATTTGGAGAGTCAAAATTTACTTGGTTTACTTTTAGAATCTTTTGAAAAGAAATTGGATGGAATATGGGATTTGAAAACAAAAGTTTTACAACTTTCAACAAAGAATGAGAATGTAAACAATAAGATGAGAGCTATAGAAAGTTAGATTTAATAAATTGCAAAAGATATCAGTGAAAGAATAAAGAGACAAGAGCATAATGAAGCTTTAGAAAATTTAACAGTTTAAAATAAATCCATAAATAATATGCTTAAACTGCTTGCTGACAAAGAAAGTGTTAGAGGTATTCTATCTAAGATTTCTAACATAGAGAAATAAGCTAACTTATGTGTGCTAAGAACAGAGTATGATAGCTAATTGTAAAAGTAAATTTAAGAAATGAGAGATCAAATCGAAGTGAACTTTGAGTCTCTTTATCTCAAAAAATAGGTTTTCCAAATTGAAATGAAAAAATAGCAATCTACATTTGAAGATTTTGTAAATATTTGTAATGAGAGGTATTAAAAAGCTTCGAAGAATGAAGAAAAAGTATCTGATAAAATAACAGATATTTATTCAAAGTTCACATAAAAAGTGGATTAAAAAGCTTTCAATAGTTTTAAAGAGTGGTGCAATTTCTTTGTCCATAAAGACGATATAGATGACATATATACAAAAATATTACCTGTAGTATCACAGATGGAAATTAAATCAAAAGAATGTGTAGAAAGTGTCTAGCAATTTTCTGAGTTTCTTAAAAAGACTGATGAAGCTATACTCTTCAGAGCTACAAGAATGGACCTTGAAATTTTATAAAAAGATGTTTAGACTAATTTTATAAGCAATAACACCCACAAAGAACAAATTCAAAGTGTTGTAGAATCAACAAATGCTCAAATATAAGAAATAAAGCACCTCATTCAAACAAACAGAAATGTTATAGAATAAAATCTAAGAGATAATATTCATAATGAAATTGTTGAAGATCTAAAAGTTGAAGTTTAGAAGTATTTCTAAAAATTAGAAATTAATAAGCTTGAGCTAACATTAGATTCTATCAAAGATACTCTCACTAAAAAAGCTGATCTTTCAGACTTAATTCGTAAGGATCTTTTTAAATTTCTATTTATTATTTGTTTTTTATAATTTTTTTTTTAAACATATGCAGAACTTGATGAATAGAAAACTCACAAGTAAAATACTGAAAAAATAGTTTAATATGTGAATATGCTACATAAATAATTTAAATAGTTGAATTATTCTTGCCTTTAATTTATGAGGACCTTTTTACCATCCTAAGAAATAGAATCTCAAAATTCTAAATTATTTGAAATGAATAAATCAGTCAATTAATTGGAATAGCTTTTCGCATAAGCTAATAGTTACAGCATTTAGAGATATTTCAGATAAAACGGCTAGAATAATTCTCCTTCGAGTAGAAACAATGGGTCAATAAAATTATATGATTCGAATAACAACGAAATATTCATATACAGCTCTGCAGCATCTTAACGAAATTTAAAAGATTCTTCCCAAAGTAATAATTTACCTGTCAATACCAACAAAGAGTACTAATAAAATAAATAACTATCATTCACTTAGAATAACTACTTTTAGAGCTAAGCTAGTCATTCTACTTCACCTTTCAATAAAACGTTTTAAAAAAATACTGAAGAAACAGGTTTTAGAAATTAAACTCCTTAGCCGATATCAAAGAGATATTCGGTTGGGAACTAATTTATAAAGCTTAAAATTTAGAACATGAAAACCCTTCAAAGCAATAAATAAAACCTATTTTTAAATGACGAAGACTAAAATAGTCAGCTTAAAAAGATAAATAAAAGTATAAATATTGATTATACAGGTTCAGCAACAATGAATAGCTTTTATGATCCTAAAAAGAGTAAAAAAACATCAAATAACTAAGAAGTAATCAATTTAAGTATATAAAAATAAAGATGTCACACAGAAAACTGAACACGTGCTTCAAAAAATTAATTAAAAATTTAGTACACTAATAAAGCATAATATTAAAACAAAAACAGCTTTTTAAACATTACGAAAATATATTTTTGGTAATATTTTTACTAATAATAAGACGTTTATTTATTCAAATTAAGAACAATTAGATATTTTAAAATTAAAATTTATCGATAAATTAGAGTAAATAAAAATATAAATTGTAATCAATTAACATTATTTATTTTATTTTAACTAAAATATTTATATTTTGTTTCAATATTTTTAAAAAAAGAAAAATAATAAATCAAATTTTATCTGGTAAATTATTTAAATGAAATAAACTCCTAATAAAAGGCTAATTTTATTTTATTAAATTGGCAATTCATGAATATTTGCTTTTTATTTTTATTTGTTTTTTTAAAAATTATTCAAATTTTTAAATTTTACGTTTATTTAAAAGAGTTATTATAATTCATGAAAAAACTCAATAAATATCTATCTGAAATTTACTAATTAATAATATAAATGTAATAGGGATTATTTAATACAATAAAAATATAATAGGGATTGTTGCTATAATAAAATATGTTTTTTCTTATTTAAGAGATTGTTAATGAATTAAATAATATTAATTTTAAAAAGAAAATCTAATATGTAGCACTTCAATAAAAGTGCGCACTAGAATGATTGGTATAATAGAATAAAATTTGAAAATTAAAATTTTTTGAGAATAACTTTCTATCTCAAGGCTATTATGTCGCTAATGACATCAACGGATAATTAATCATACGTACTTGTAGGAGCATAAGAAAATATAGAAAATTTTAATGAGCTTCTATTATATATACCTAACTAAATTAAATTTTTTTTCAGCTAAAATGTGAAAGACAAAAATGCATGACGAATTTGACAGTGTTAGTGAAATAGTGGCCAATAAAATAGAAAAGGATTAATTATTTCCTCTTTCACTAGTTAGTTGTATTGCTGGCACTATTAATTTAAATTTGATGATGAATATGCAAAAATATAGATTTTTACTTAGTTGCATCAATGAATGAATGAATGAATGAATGAATGTATGTATGCTTGTATCCATGCATCAATCATATCAGATGATTTTATATGCTTATCAATCAATACCTGCTTAGAAATATATAATTGTTAAAGAGTCTAAAAAATTATAAAAAATAATAAATCTATAAATTAAAACTCAAAAATACAGTCTACAAAATTCTTTAAAAAAACAAATGAGCTAAGTTGAAAATAACTAAAATAACGATAACAATAGAGTCATCCGTGTTTACGCAGATGGTGTTTATGATTGCTTCCATTTCGGACATGCCCTTTAAGTAAATATAATTTTCAACTTTCATTCTCTCTATTAGTTTTATAATAATAAATATTACTAATTTATGACCAATTAATGAAGCAAAAATACTAATCAATTTATCATTTAAACAGTTAGAATAATGCAAAAAATTATTCCCTAATGTCCACTTGATTGTTGGTGTCTCTGGTCAAGAAGAAACTGAAAAATTAAAAGGATAAACTCTTATGAATGGTTACGAACGTAGTGAAAGGTAATTGAAATTATTTGAATAGTATTTATTTGTTTGCTCTTCAAATTATTTTAGAAGAGCTAATAATTTTGTAAAGAAATTTTGTGAGAATAGAATTTTAGTTAGCTAAAATCTAATTCTTTTACATATTCCTTAAGACTTTTTACATATTTTACTTATTAATTACTCAACAAAAAATTTGCAATAATATGAAAACTAAATTTTACATTTCCTAAAAATAGTGTTAAGCACTGTAAGTGGGTAGATGAAGTTGTTTATCCCTGCCCTTGGATTATCACTTAAGAGTTTTTGGATGAACATAAAATTGATTATGTTGCTCACGATGTTGCTCCATACACTAGCGCTGGAAGCGACGATATTTATGCTTTTGTTAAAAAAGCTGGTAAATTCAAAGAAACTAAAAGAACTGATGGTATCAGCACTTCAGATGTAATTATGCGTATTTTAAAGGATAGAGATGGTTACACTATCAGAAATTTAAAGAGAGGTTACACTCGCGAATAACTTGGTATCAGCTATTTTGAAGAAATGCTTCTCAGAGCCAAGGAATTCATTTCTGAATTAGAAAAGAAAGTAGTTCCTTGCTAGAGAAGAAAGAAAAACAAAGCTTAATGAATGAATTAATAAAAAATTGAATAAAATTAATGATAAATAAATAAATAACAAATATAAACTCATTTATTTCAAGCTTGTTTAGGAATATTTCTAAACAGTCTATATAAATTTCATTAAAAAAGTTTAATCCTCCTATATTATAATTTATGATCAAATATAATTTTTTATTGTATAAACTAATACACAAGTAATATGTTGTATTTTTATTATTTTATTTCATCGACTTTACTACGTTATTTTTACCCTTTTATCTTAGCTTAAAAATTATGTTGCTTATCTATTCATGTATCAGATGCCTTTTAACCAATTAAAGTTGAAAACTTACAGATAAAAGCACAGATGTAAATTAATTGCAATAAATCGCATTGATATATTGATTAAATATTATTTATATTTTACTTTAATCTAAATAATACAAAATTTCTTTATTTTTAATTTCGTTGGTGGGTGGGTAAATTCAAATAAAAGGAAGTAAGAATATTAGAATACAAAATAGCAAATTAAAGATTTATTTTAAAATAGCTGCTTTCTAAGTGGATGATTAGCAAATATCTACAAATTTTATTGTTTTTTATTAAGATAACTTTCTTTAACAGGCATAATGGGAATTTAAAAAGTTTTTATCAAATTTATTTTTAATAGCATTTTTGCTCTATCTTTAATCTAATAAATATTAATTTTTTAATTAACAATTATTAATATTTCCGATGAATTAATTTTTAGCAAAATAATTAATTTTTATCAAAATAATAGTTCACATCTCAAGTCAAATTCACAAAACTAAAAATATAAATCATATTTTTACTTAAATTCAAACAAATTTGTGTAATTTTCATCAGAATATTGAAGTTAAATGTGAAGAAAATAAATTTTTTAACTTTAATTAAATTAATTTTAAAATAAAGAAACATTGATTTGAGGATTAAGTTGTAATTTTAGAAGATAGAAAAATTTTACTTGTTTTTATTTGAGAATCAAAAGAATATTTTAAGTGCGATCTACTTTTTATAATAAGACATATTAAAGTCGCTTCTAGAATTCTGTTAAAATTAATTTAATTATTTTACAGACAAACCTTAAATTAGTAGAAGGATACACAAGAAAAGCATGGAATTTTCTTTGAAAAAATAATAAGCATTTATAGTATGAATCAGATAAATTTAATTAGGCCCAATTGGATTTGTTAAAAATAATCAAAAATATTAATAAAAAAATAAATAATTCACAAAAATTTAATATCGAATTTAGCTTAAAACAAAGAATATTTTTAGATACCCAAAAATGTAATTAGCCAAATTGATAGCTCCTACAGTCAGAAGTTTATATAAAACTCCTGTTTACTAATTTAGATCAACACAATCTTTATTTAAGAATAAAGATTTTTATTGTAATTATTTTTTTTCTATTTTTAACGCTTATAAAATCTAACATGTTTCACACATTACTTATTGTATGTAAATCATCTTATTAAATCAAAATAGCAATCCTCGGAGTTAAAAGAGATGCAACTCAAGATGAAATCAAAAAGAGTTATTACAAACTTGTTTAAAAGCACCATCCTGATAGAAATCCAGATGATGCTGAAAAGGCAAAGGAAAAACTTGCTGAAATCAACTCGTATATAAATTTTTTTATGATTTAATTCTAGCTAGATTATTACTGGCTATGTAGAAATAAAACATTTATATAAAGCATAATAGTTAGCATTATTTTAGCCAAACAATAAAAAATCAATGATTATTTTAAGTTCGGGATATGATAAATATTTTAAAGTTTTAAAAGCTATTATATTATCGATAATAAAATGAAATAAGCATTTAAGAATCTAAGCATTTCTTAATTATAATTATAGAGCTTATGAAACACTCAAGGATGAAAGCAAAAGAAAAGTATATGATATGACTGGTATGACTGGTGATGAATAATCCTAGGCTGGTGGTAATCCATTCGGTGGTGGAAATCCTTTTGGAGGAGCTGGAGGATTCTGGGGAGGCCAATAAGGTGGTCCTTCAGCAGAAGAAATATTCGGTGATTTTGAAAGCTTCTTTAACATGGGTATGGGAGGCGAGAGAATTTAAAAGGGATAAGATATATTTATGAATTTAGATATCACTTTTATGGAATCTATTAATGGTTTAAATAAAAAAATTGGATTTGAAAAGAAAGGTGTCTGTCCTACTTGCCAAGGTTCCAAGTGTAAACCTGGTACTGCACCTTCTAGATGTACTGCATGCGGTGGCAGAGGTGCTATAAACTATAGATAAGGACCCATGACAATTTAAATGGCTTGCACTAAATGCGGTGGATCAGGCTCAAGTATTAAATATCCTTGTACTACTTGTAGAGGAACTGGTGTTGCAAGAGTTAAAGCAGAAGAAGAAGTTTAGATTCCTAAAGGTATTAGCAGTGGATAAAACTTAAGAATGCCAAGAAAGGTATTATTTTGGATTATAAATACTTAAAAAATATAGCCAAGGAAAATTTAAATAAAAATATCATAAATAATTAAAAAATTAGGGTAATGATAGCGAAAATGGTGGCTAACCTGGTGATCTTATTATTAAAGTTAATGTTAAACCTGATAATTATTTCTAAAGAGAAGGATATGATATTACAACTACTTAATTTATCACACTCTCAGAAGTAAGACAATATATTTATTTATTTTTTGAATGTTTAAATGAATATCTTTAAAAATAGGCTGTTTTGGGTACAAAAATTAAGGTAAAGACTTTGTCTGGAGATAAAGATATAGAAGTTAAGCCAGGCACTTCTCATGGAGAAAAAGTGAAAATTAGAGGATTAGTAATAATTAAATAAATTAATAAAATGAAAAATTAAAATATTTAATTTAAAATATTAGGGTATCAACCATTTACCTCCAAATTAGAATAGTGTAGGTGATCATGTTGTCACTCTTAAAATTCACATACCAAAGTCTTTGACATCAGAATAAAAAGAATTATATCAAAAATTATCATAAATTGAATAAAAAATAGATCCATAGATGAACATGAATTATAATTAATAGTAATCTACTTAATAGAATCAACAAAGAGGATCTAATTAGTAATCATAAAATGAAGAACATGATGAAAATATTTTCAATAAATTCAAAAACATGTGGGGTAAATAATGACGATGATGCTGTTTACAAAACTTTTAAAAAAGAATAACGCCATAAATGAATCTCTCTGGATTTATTATTGAGCTTGTTTCAATTTAAAATAATTAAAACTTTTAGCTTTTAAATTATCAGAAATTAGTTAATATGTCACAAATAAATAAATAAATAAATAAATAATTAAAATGTTAATTTACTTACTTTGTTTAGTTAAAACTTATCATTCATTCTGCGATTACGTTTTTACTTAATTAAATAAAATATTATTTTTGACCTAAAGTTTTCCATAATCTTTTTGAATATTTTTTATATTGTACTCATTTTAACTCAATTTTTAAAATCAAATAAATATTCTAAAACTCTTCTTCAAATATTTAAAGTTCTCTTTAATTAAACTAACTAGAATTTAAATAAATTTAGCATTTTTATTAGGTACTTAAATACATCTTTTGGCTTTATTTTTTAATTTAAAATATAATGTAACCAATTTTTTTTATAGGATTTTTAAAAATCAAAAAAAGTATTATTAAATTTGTAACAAACAAAGTGACTTATTTAAAATGAATGATATTATTTATTACTATATAAAATAATAAACAGATGAATTTTTGTCTTTATAAAAAATTACAATTCGCAGATGATAATAATTTGATTATTTTAAATATTTTTAAATCTTTAATTTTAAAAATAATGTTTGATTATAAATTATTTTTAATTCACTAAGAAAAGTAAATTCTGTAACATTTTTATTTCAAATATTAAAAATTGCACCATAAAAATCTTATTGAATCATAAAAAAAAGTAGAAATAATCAGTTTTTCAAAGATTATATTAATATAAATAATAATAAAAAATACATCAGTGATTGTTTTTATTAAATATATTTTCGACTTTAATACTTTGAATAACAAAGTTAATTTAATATTTTAATTTTAGATTAATTATATTTAAATTGTAAAAAACAATAAATTCTAGTTGCAATTAAGAATACTAGCTGATTGTCATCAAAATATTAAATAATTTATTTTAAAAATCAATAATATTTATACACTATACTTAGTTTATACTCAAATTATTGCGAATCAAAATTAGTTTAAGGATAAAAATTAAAAATATTTATTAAGAATTATTTATCTTATTTTCAGTTTTGTAAAACTATTTCTACTCCATGCTCTTCTATTTTAAAGGGGATTTTTGTATCAATTATTTTTTCTGAATATTCATTTAACTTAAGAGGTGCTATGTAATTGTAAATACTATTAGGTAATTTAAACAGATACAGCCTATTATCCACAAAATTATTGAAGACTGTGCCTAATTTATATTTTTTAGCTTTTATTTAGATAAACTTATAACTTAATATTTACTAAATTCGGAAGGAGGATTTTGTACTTAATTTTTTTAACTGTTGTGCTTTTATCTTTCAAAGCTTACAGTATTTGTTAAAATTAACTAAAAGATTTTTTTTATAATTTATTTTTAATAGAATAAAGTTTAATTTTATTTTTAATTTAATTTACTGCAATCTTCTTTTTTTTGATGAAATTTTTAAGATCTGCTAAAAGATTTGTAACATTCCCTTTTCTGTTAAAATCTGGGTTGCTAATATAAGATAGAATTTTTGGAATAAATCCATCTAATATCACAAAATTTATATCAGGGCACACACTAAGCATATCAGTCAATCTCTCCATGTAAACTCTAGCTTCATCTTCTTTGGATATATTCTTTAATATAATTTAACTTAGACTATCTTTTACTCTTACTTATGACTTCAAACTTAATATACATATTAATCTCTCTATCATCATACCATTCTCAAAATCCACATATAATACTTAATTTTTGCTATTAGCCATCTAGCTTTAATACTAGTGATTTTTTACATAATTTAAGCTATATTAAATAAATAAAAATAAATATTCCCTATAAATTAAAAAAACATATTTTACCATAAGGTAGTCTTTCCACATCCAGGAAGTCCATCTTTTTATTAAATTTTTACTTTAATTTTTATTCCAAATCAATTTAATATTATTTTACAAATTTCTGTTACTTGCCCATATTGTATAAAAGTGTTTATTTCATTTTACATCTAGCGCTCTTCTTTATCACTTGAAAGAGTTTAAAAATAATTGATAAACAACTAAGGTTAAAGCTCTTCCTGAGTGTTTAAGTTTATGTTAACCCCATCTTATTTACTTTTTTCTACACTAATTTTATTTTAATCTTCATCATCATCATCATCATCTGACGAATTATCAGAATCTTAATCTTGTAAATCTAATTTTAAAATTTAATCCTAAAAATTAAAAAACTATTTCTTTCAAATTTACGCATTTATAGTTTGTTTTCTTATTGCTAGAACTACTCAAGTAAATCTTGTAAAATTTTATCTATAAAGTTCAGCTCTTCAACTGAAATAATATTCTATAATATTTATTGCTTTTTAGCTTCTTGGTAATCCTTTAAAGTAGCAATACCTTTTTTTATTAGCACATCTAATATTTTCTTCTCTTAACCATTAAAGATATATGAAATAACACTAAGCTTTTTATATAAACTAATATTATTTTTCCTAATACTAAAATAATAAAAATCAATTTACTTAAAAGCATTCCATTTCTAACTTTTAATCTTTGATTTACTAGCTAAAATCTTTATAAATTAATATTTAATTACTGATAAAAACAAAATAATCCAATTTTGCGCAATTTTTAATTGAAGATATTTAATAAAAGATAATGAAATCTAATGTGTTTAATACAATTTGTAATATCTTTTAAAACAAACTTCTATTTTGAAATAAATAAATAATCTATCTATTTTGTTAACAAATAGTAGACAATATTTAGATTAAAAAATAGATATAAATTAGAAATTTTTACCATATTAATGAACTAGTATTATGAAAAGTTATCTCTCAAAACAAAATTTGAAGTACCATAGCAAGTGCATGCCGTCTTGAAAGGTCATAAAGGATGTATTTATTAGGTGAAATTCAACAAAAATGGTGAATACTGTATGTCTTGCTCTCAAGATAGATCTATTATTTTATGGAACCCAAATAAAGGCACCCTTATAAAATAATTCTCAGGATTGCATAATTATGAAATTTTAGATGTAGCAATTGGGGAAGATAACTCCAAATTTTGCTCAGTTGGAGGTACTATTTTAAATTTGAATTATAAAATGATTAAATAAATGAACTTTCATTTTTAATCAAATTGTAAATGAAAAAGGTGATAAATCTGCTTTCTTGTGGGATGTTAAATCTGATAAATTGTTAAGAAAATTCGAAGGGCATACTAATAGAATTAATACAGTGTCTTTTAATGATGATGAAAGCGTGGTCATAACTGGATCATTTGATACGACTATTCGCTTTTGGGATTTAAAATCAAACACATATAAGCCTTTAGATATTTTTAAAGATGCTTAAGACAGTGTTTCTAAAGTGGTTATTAATAAGTATGAAGTATTAGCTAGTTCAATAGATGGTAAAGTAAGAACATATGATTTAAGAATGGGATTAGTAACAAATGATGATATGAAACATCCTGTATTGAGTTTTAGCTTAAGTAACGATAAAAAAACATATGCTGCAAGTTGTATGGATGGCGGAATAAGACTTGTAGATAGAGAAAAGGGAGAGATACTTAATACGTATTCTGGTCACTAGGTAAAAGATATAACTATTGGTGTAATGCACTCTTTTGACGACGCTTATCTTATCACAGGAAGTGAAGATGGTTCTGTTTATTACTACGACTTGCTTCAATCTAAACCTATTAATTAATTTAAAAATCATGTTAGAACTGTATCAGCAGTAGATTTGTCACCATAGAGAAATTTTATTTTATCAGGTTCATTAGATAATACTATTACAGTTTGGAAATGAGTTTTTATTTTATGATCTTAATATTGCTGTGGCATCATATACCATTAAATTATTTTCAAATATCTAAAATATAATATTATTCAATACAACTTTTATGTTATTTCAAAAAAGTTAAACAATATTTAAGTTATTTTTAAATATTTAAATGTTAAAATAAGATCAATTTAAAACTCTGTTAAGTGGAAGGAGTGGAGGGAGTACAATATTTTTGTGGAACTTTCTATAACCTCCTACCATAATTCATAATTGATTATTTTCAAAACTAAAAATTAAAAAAATAAGTTGATCAAACAATTTAAAAGAAGAAATTTTTTGGTTTGCAACCCAATTAAAGTAGATAAAGTGCTTTCTATAGAAGTGAAATGTTAGATATTTATTTTATTTTAAAAATTTGGTGAAATATTTGACATAAATTTAATAAATATTTTATTTGTAATTTAACTAAACTAATTTTTTTCAATCATTTGAATTGTTTTTATAATAACTAATTTATAGTATTTATTTTTTTAAAATGTTAATGATATTTAACAAAGTAAGAATGAGTTTTTTAATGAGTAATTTAACTTGTTTTAAAATCTTATTAATTGACATAAGAATATATAATTTTAATAATATGTATTTATAAGATTTTCAAATACTAAATTTTGTAATTATCTTATTGATATTGGTTTTAAATGATAATAGTAAGAAAGTTAGTTAATTTTAAGTTGATGTTTATAAAAAATCAACTTACTTAGCTCTAACTTTAAATCTATTGCATACTTTAATAAATTAAATTTTTTTATTGTTTTTAATTTTCATAGTTGTTCAACTTCTTTTAATTTTTAGCCAATTTCTCTTAGTCTGTTTGCAGCATACTAAAAAACTTAATCTTCCTTTATATTATTTCCTACAATCTCATTAAATACAATTTCAAAAGCAGGCTTTATACCAGTGTTTTCCAAATAATTATAATATTCTTTTTGGACGTGCTTTTATTTTTTATCTAGCTACACAGGATTAGATTAATTTATATTTATATAGTGCGAGTTCTTTTAATCTATCTAACTATAATTCAGATCAAATTAGCTATGCAAATTACTTTTCTAGCCCGAATGATGATTCATTTTTTCTTCCTATTTTTCATTTAACATAATTAAAAGTTTATTTAATACTATTTCAATATTTCTTAAAAGGTTACCATCATGCTATCAAATATTAAGCTATTTTTATTTGCCATTTTGACTCGCTATAAATTTTATAAGTTTTACTTTTTTGATTATCTAATTTTGTTTATTAAAATAAAAATAATAAATCTATGAATTGATTAATTTATTTAATTATTTGAGGAATAACATTTAGTTAAATTTTTTGTTAATTATAAAAATATGTATTTTATAAAATAACAAATAACAAACAAATAAACACTTATACTTTTTAGAATATTATAATTATATTGTAAATTGAAATATTTAAACTTATATTTAGATAGATTTAACTATTATTAATAAAGCTGTTATTATTCAGCTTGAATTTATTTTTAAATTATCTAAATTTTCTTTTTCTTTATTTAGATTTGTTGAAATAAAAAATTATTCTTTTGATTATTTTATTCATTCATTCATTAAAAGCTGTCTTATTTTTTTGGACTTAAAGCTCCAAAATCTGATCCTTCGAAATTTATCTTGTTATTATAAATTTCGTCTTTATGCTTAACCATTTTGAGTTTAGACACAATCTGATAGCTATTTTCTTCTCCTTATATAAAAAGCTCAATTTAATCACTATCTAATTCTTGTTCTTAGTTTGTAGCATATTACTTAATATTTGAAAGTTCACTTTAGTAAAAATATTTTACTGTTATTTTATAAATATCTTCCTTAGTTAATTGTGAATGAAGTAAATACTCGTTTTTATTCATTTTAGTGCTTACTTTATCTTCTTAGAATTAAATTTAGTCATCACTACGTTTTAAGAAGTTTCTCTCTGTTTAAATTTCTCCTATCATTATAGGATCAATAATTCTGACTATTTTCAATTTTTTATTGTTATAAATGATAATTTTCTCTCTGGCTATTCCTAAATAATTATCTCCAGATATCTTTATACTATCTATTATATGAAGATCTCTTAGCTTAGGAAAGTTATAGCACAAAAGGCTAAATTGAGCATCACTCAAGCAGTATCTTTTGTAATACCCCATAAAATCGTAAAATGTTCTAGGAAGTCTATTTCTTTCGTCATTAGCTTTATCATCGAAATGAGTAACTGTATTAGATAAGCCCTCTGCGGTTTTTGAAGTTGCATCTAAAATACCAGTAATTGGTTTCACAATAGCTCCTGTTAACCCCTTTACTGTTCCTAACAAGAATCCTGTAACACCATCTTTTTCAGCACCTTCTAATGGTTATTCAACAATTCCAACTATACCTATTTATTTTTTAAAATTAATAACCTTAAAAATTTTATAAATTTACCTTCCTAAAATCCTCTGAATATTGAAATACCAGCTTATTCTATTCCATCTATTGCATTTTAAGGCTACTTCATCATAAATCTTCTTCGTTTTTCTTGATATTATTTGTCCTATTCAAAAAAATTATTAAATTTAAATCCAATAACAACATTTTATTCATTATTTTAAAAATAATTTAAAATACCATGGTCATTTTGGATACACCAGTGCTTATTGTTCCTGTCATTTTATTCAAAGATTAGAAAGTACCAGCAACTCCATTTTTTAGCAAAGAACTTGTACCTTCAGTAATACCAATTCCAAATTCAACGGGACCTTATTATATTCCTTCTATAGGTTTTTCTACTAACTCCTAAAATCCATCTACTATTTTATTGTAAAAGCCAACAGGATTTCCTATAAAAATAATATAATTTATTTCTCTTTATTTTTATAAAATATTTACCAATAATTTCAAAAGATCCTAAAATTCTAAATAATTATCTAAATGCTTATGATTTGTAGTTTTTAAGAATTTAATTCTTAATCCCGCTCTGGCTATCATAAACCTCTTTCATAATGTATTTCTTTATTTTCAAAGGTGCATCATCTACATTTCCAATTGCTGTTCCTAAAACGCTAGCAAATGTATTTAGCAGGAGATAAGAATCAGGCTCAGATATAAACGAAGGATGATATGAAAGTCCAACAAGAATTTTTCCTATTTAGAGATTCTTAATATAAATACCAGAAGATACCTCAGGCAGATCATGGAATCTCCAATCTTCAAAAAATGATGCATGCTAATCAAATTCTTCTTTCTTAAGTATATCTTTTTCCATCAAGCTCTATAAGTAAGATATTTCAAGTTAAATTAAAACTTTAGAAAATAAATCAAAGACTAAAAAATAATTACCCTCTTTTTTTACTGCTCAAACAAATATTTTGTAATTGTGTATTTGACATTAAACTCATCTTCCTCATCATCAATCATTTCTTCTATTATACGACTAATATTATTATTTACATCTATAATAGTTTGCAAATATTCCTAATCTATTTTAAACTTGAGTGGTGCTATATTCAATTCAAAATTTTGTATTATCGAAATCTTTTATTAAAAAAATTAATTTTTTATTTCTTAAAAAATAAAAGTGAAATTTATAAAAGCTGAATGAAATTTTTTATCAAATATTTTTTTTTTGATAATTTTTTATTTCAAAGAATTTTATAAATTTGAAATTAAAGAAGAATTTAAAAATTTTTAACAAAATTAAAAAGAAATTTATTTAAATTTATATTAAATATTAATCGTTTGAATTTAAATTTATCTAAAATATAAATAAATTGATTTTAAATTTAATTTTTCTTTGTTTTTTTTTTAAATGTTAAAAAGTTTTTTAATAATAATAAGCTACATTATTTTTTTTGTTTTTTAATAAATAAATTTTTTTTATTAAAATTTAATTAATTTAAAAGGAAATGTATTGAAAAGTTTACAGCTTAGGCTTAATGGTTTTGTTTCATTTTAAAGCAAAAAACTTTATTTTCATCGTTTTCCATGATAGACCTGTATAACTGGGGTGTGACATTAATTGGTGTAATAGAATCCTAGTCTGTATTGTTGTCTATTTGAAAATATTTGATATTTAAAGATATATCTCTAATGTCTTTGTTTTAGATAAAAGAAGTTTCTATGTTTTTGAAAAGGATATAATTTAATTCTTTGTTCTTTCCACCATGATTAGCTATAAAGGAAACTCCTATTTCCCTAATCTTGAGGTTCAAAGAGAAACCTCCCTCTCCTATTTAGTCCATAGAATTAATTTCATCTTATGAATTTAGCATGCTTTAATTTTAATCTATGCTTTAAATCACTGATTAAGTAAATGGCATTATATTAATAGATTTATTTTTTGGGTTTGTGAAGTTCCCAAAAAATTCTGAGAATGTAATAATTCTTGTCATTCCTTTAAAGCTTGTATTTTATTAAATCCTCATAATCCTATTTCCATACACTAGTTCACAAACTATGTGGTCTTCGAAGTTAATGCTCTGTAGATCTATTATGATAGGTTAAACTTTTAGCTTTTCGTCTTTGTTAAATAAATAAAACCTTTTTTATTAAAAATAAAATATTTATTAAGTTGATAGCAAATTAATCAACTATTTTACTTGACTTGTACTTTGCTCTCCTAGCAAGGATTTTACCATGCAAAATTTGTATTCTTATTTGGATAAATTATAAATTTATTAAATTAATTCTTTTTTTTATCAAAAGGTAAATATGTTGACTTTTTAATCTAACTATTAGAAAAATGTGACAACTTAGGTTGAGATAAATTTTATTTAGAGGTTTATGGAACTGCTTCTTTATTTAGCTATTTTATTTTTATCAAAATTTCAGAACAATTATTTATAAAAAGATAAGGTATATTATCTTCTTATACATCCCTTATCATAACATATGTTATTGGTCCTCCTTACTCAACTGAAGCATTCATAAATATATAATCATCATAGTTTTTTTCTGTTTCAGATTAAGAATCAATTTTTTTATGGCAGTAAAAGTGGTAAGTTTTTATAAATTCAACAGCTATTTCTCCTGACCATTCATATTTATCATTAGGCCTTATTTGCAAGGTTTGTTTTGCATTATGTTCCCATTTTTAAATTATTCTCTTTTTAGTAGGAAGTATATAAGTTGATTCTGTCCCAAACTATTTGATCTATTTAATAAAAAGGTAATTTTAATATTTAAGAAAAAATAAATATTTTCTTACTTAAAAGTTTATGGTAGATTTATTAACAATAACAATTTTTGGTATTATGGTAAGAATTTTTGTGTATAAGCTAGTGTTGTTGAGTTTGTGTTAATTAAACTTAAGAGCTAAATCATACTAGAAAACTTGCTTCTAATTTTAATTTAAATTTTATTAAGACTAATAATTTGCCTGATCTGGAGTCATTATTTTCAAATCGATGAAATCTTATTCCTTTATATTTATACTCTTAACAGAAAACTGAATAAACAAATTTTCGTCTATGTTTTTCTCTGTCTTTTTTTAAATGAATTCTATTTATTTGAAAGAAAGAGCAAGCTTCTCATCTGTTTCATTTAAAAGTATGACTCTATGGAAAAATTGATCATATTTTGAATGTTAATGAATCATACTATCTTCATTTACTTAGTCTTCCTAAATTGACTCTTATTCTATTTAATAGTTCTCAAATAATGATTTCTATTTTTTGAGCTTATTTGATAAAAATGATTATTCAGAATGCTGAGACGATTAGTCAACATTAGCGAAATAGTGATTTGAATTGTTAGATTCTTCAAGTTTCAGCATTTCATTCTATTGTCCCTAAATTATATCGTATTTTTATCCATCAACTCTATAAACAATCAGATCCAAACCTGTTGTGTTTATAATACACATTTTGCAATAAAATTTTATTCTCACACTTCCTCCATCAAACTCTCTCTCAATGTTGATTATTTATTCCTTTGATTAAAAATAATAAATAAATAAATAAATATCTCCAGAAAATAATGCTACTTTTTCTTTTGAATCTTTAATAATTAGCTATCTTGGATAAGTATTCTCTTTAGCTCCTCTTTAGTAAACAAGGAATGATTAGCTCTTAAAGAAACCAACAACCCAAGCCTTTATATCTATCTGAGAAGAATATGAAGCATAATTCTCTTAATACAATTATTAAGGAAGCAAGTTTATTTAATCTCCTGTTGAGTAACGGTGTTATTCCTAATCAAACATTCTTCTAGCATTTTCTATTTGCGTAATCCTAGATTATTCAGTTTTTAAATACTGAATACTTATATTTAAAGGCAGAGGTAATAAATTTTAGAAAGTTATAAGTGTATCGAAGACAAGTATAACTCTGTCTTTCATAACAGTATCATATTATTTTCTAACTAGACAAACCATTGGGTGATGATAAATTTCTTTCGACTAGTTAAAACCCAATTAGTATAATTCGATCAAGCTTTAAGGTCTGCTGTACTCTGAAATACTCTCTATATTAAAATAATTAATTCTTATTTTAAAAGTAAAATAAAAAAATCAAAATGCTTTACAATTATTTTTTGGGTTTCCTTAAATAGAAATATAAGTTAATTCATCCATAAACTCTAATGGGATGGCTCCAATTTTTTTAGGTTTTATTTCAAACGAGAAGCTTCCAACATTTTTATTTTCTAACTTGACCTAAAAGTAATAAATAAAATTTTTAATTATGATTTTACCAAAAAACAGAGAATAAAATAAATCAAATCAAAAAATAAATACCTTGACTTTGAATTGCAAAAAATTTTAAATAACATAACAAGAACTTAAAATAATAGTTTTTCTAACATCAACCAATTCAATTTAAGATAAAAAGAAGTGGTGCTGGTATTTCTTGAAGGTGTAATTGTCTATATATTGCTTGTTAAAATTTTATTAAATAATTTTATTGTTTTCGATTTCTTCTTTTTGCTTTTCTTCTAAATAGCTGATATCTCCAAAATTCTCATCCTGAATTCTTTTTTATTACCAGAGATACACATCTTGCCTTTCTCTATCAGATTTTATATCATAAATATAAAATGTTTAGTATCCTCTAGTTTCAAATTAAACCATAACAGAATAATGTGATTCAAATGTTTTAGCAAAGTTCTCTTGATCTGATTCTATCTAAAAATTTAGTGTTTATCCAGATTCGATTCTAATTGTTTAAGCTAAGTAATATTTTTAAATTATACTCTTTAATATAGATCCATAAATCCAATAAAATTAGTATGAAAAATTTTTGTGTATTTATTTCTTCCTTTAGTTAATTTTATTTTAAAATCAACTTAAATTGTTAAAAATTTTATATTAAATTTATTTTATTAATAACAAATATTTGCTAAATTATTCATTTTATTAATAATAAATTATTTTTGCAAAATTCATTTTACTAATAAATTTTTTGTTTAATTAATTATAAAAATAAATTATTTATAAATGTGAGTTTACCTTTTTAGTCTTGTTGTAATTTTTTGACTATGATTGTATAGCCTGTCATGTTATAGAATGAAAAAAGAGTAACATATTCTTTTTATTAATGATTTTCAGCACTTGAAGTGATAAATTTAGTTTATTGTCTGTGGAAGAAATTGCTTGGATTAATTGCTAAGCTATTTATCATAGACTGTTCAAAGTTAAATGGTATTTCAGCTTGATGGTTATCCATATTTATTTTCTACGAATTCTATTGAAATCTCTTTCTCCAATACTTAAAGCTTTTATATAAGACTGCAATCATTCTATCAGAAATATTCATGTTTATTAGTGGCTTTATTCCAAACTTATCATTCTAATTTTGCTCTATATCTAAGATTTTTTAGTTTTTTTCCTCATTAAATATATACATCATTTTAAAACTTGCTTCTTCTATTATAGGTTCCATTTTACCTACTGAGGGATTGAAATACTCTATCTCAAAAATACAAACGCCTTCTACCTTTCCAAGACCATTCTCTAAAGTGTACAATATTTCAGGAAAAAGCTAAAAATTTAAGTGCATCATTGGTATAAATGACTAATTTAAATCATTTATAATAAGGACTTCTACAGACTCTACAATTAATCTGAAGTTTTAGATGGGCTTATCATTTTTTTTACTTAGTTGTGACTTGGATAGCTGAGAATTCTCCTAAAATAAAATTGATAAATTTATTTGATTATTTTTAAAATAGAAAAAATTACTCCAGAAGTTTATTTTTTTGATTGGCCATTTTAGTTGAAAGTTCTGTTCACATTTACTATTGAAGCTCCACTAATGATATTATTAGAATTTATTTTTTGGCTCTTTATAATTTGAGAAGAATTCTAATTTATAGGCTGTAATTTATTATCATTTAACTTTTCCATGAAAATAGTTTGCTTTTTAGTGAAGTTTGTTCTTTTAGCAGCAGCAGCTAAGCTTAATTATGCATCATCTACTTAGTAGCTTCTGTTATTTGAATCAACCATTTCGGATGTGATTATTTAAGGTTGTGGTTAAAAGGTGTTATTCACTTTCTAAGCGATACTACCAATACTAATAATCTCAGATTCATTATCTTTATTATTAACTAAATTATCGAAATAACCAAGATACTACTTTGCATTTTCCTTAAGAGCTTTTTGAAACTTAAGTGTTGTGTAGAGAAGATCTAAATCCTATTTAAAAACAACAAAATTTTGTTATTATTTTAATTTAAAAGCTTGATAATTTACTTTGTAAGATAAATGACAGTTTGCTTTACCAATAAAAAACTTAGTGTTTTATATTAATTTAACTTCTTCTTAGCAATCGCAAGAAAATTGCGAATGAATCAATCTAAATTCAGTTGGTTTCATGATATTTCTCTTTTTAAGTTAGATTTAGCTGCTTTTTTCATATAAATCCTTAACTTGTATGTTTGATACTTCCAGTTTCTTAGCACTTATCTTAAGTGATGTATTCTGAAGTTATTCCATCTAATAGTTAGACAAATGAGCAATAGATTCATCTTCTTCTCTATCTTCTACACCTTCTTATTCGTTATGGTAATCAATGTGATTGGTATTTAGAGTGTCTTTTTCATAGAGCACTTTCACAGTACCTAATTGATTCATTCTTATTAATTAGTTAAAGTTAAAACGACAAAAATTTTACCTGAAAGTACGATGATTTATTTTTCTTTAGGATCACTCTACACACCAATTAAAATATTTTTAGTTTTCAGATCTATTGTAAATGGTGCTGGTTATTTGTTCTTTTTTTCTAAATTAAAAAAAGTTTTAAATATTAAATAAAATTTTATTTTATTTACTTTGTTTGCTTGCACTCTTGCTTTATTCTTAAATTTCATCTGTTTTTATAAAGTTGAGAATAGAAAATATAACATATGAGTTTATTAATAGCTTTGAGTTAGCAAGTGTTATTCTCATTTTTGTACTTCCTTCTTTGTAGAATATCATAGAAACTGAAGCTTTAACTTATTACAAATATTCTTGTATTGTTTATTCTTCTGAATAGTTTAAATCAACATTGTTAGAAATAGATTATCTAGAAACAAATGATGATTTCATCATATTTCTCATGCTTGAGGTAGTTCCTCTTCTAGTTTCTTCTCTTAAATTTTTCTTCTTCTTTTCATCTGTTGGCTTACCATTTTATTTAATAGGACCGAGATCACCTAAAAACCCTATTTAAGTGTCTTCCTAAACTGGATCTCCCAAGAAAATTTCATTTTTATTTAAAAAATATGACCCAAATAAATGCTTTCCATGAAATTCAATTTCAAAATAATCACTAACTTCTGAAATGTAAATAAATTTTGCATCTTAAATGCTAAGCTTAAAAGAGTTGCAATTCTCTTAATTACCTGTTTCTTAAAAATAGAATGAAATTAAGCCTTCGTTAACATCTTTTTTGGAATTCTAATCTTAAAGATACAAAGATATTTCTGAAAAATCTAGCTAAATGTAAGTTTGTACTTTACTACTCTACTATTTTCTTACTTCATAGTTGAAGATGAAATATTTATCGTACCCATCATCAAAATTTAAATTTTAATTTAAGATATTCATTATTGTTTAGTATTAATGCTTTGATATTTTTAGATTAATTAAAGTTGATCTTCCTAAAATCTCTATTTGGTTCGTTAGATCTATTTATTTTTTATAATTTAACTTATTAAATAAAAAGCAGAGTTTAAGTAATTTTTATTTTTAGAAAAAATAAATAAATTTTCATTATTTTAAGTGAAAATGGGGGTTTAAGATATTTTAAAAAATTTAACTGACAGATTTGTCCAATTTTTTTACAAATATGATTGAAAAAATTTTTAAAACTCGACATAAAAATTTCCCCTCAATAATACTTTTACAAATTAATTTACTAAATTTATATGAGCTTTTTTGATTATTTAATTTAAATAATTCTATCAATAAATCAAATGTTATTAAAAAATTTCTAATGCAACATTATCCATTTTTTTTTAGGTTTGTGATTACACTTTCTTTTAAACACAGTTAACCATTATTTTATTTTAGAATTTATCATTAAATAAATTTTTTTTTGGTAATAATAAGAAATCTACTAATATTTGTACTTATTTGATTAAAAAAAATACTTTGTTGCTTTTTAAAATCAAAAATATTTAAATAATTATGTTGAATAATTAAAATATATTTTTAAATTATTTACTAAATCAATTAAGAAAAAATTGTTTAATTTACCTGTTTTATTTTTAAAATATTAAGAGTAATAAGTGAAGAAAGGATATGTCTCGATCTCGAGATTAAAGTGAATGTTATCAGAAACTCTAATCTCTTGGGTAGAATATTTCATAAACACTGACATTTCGCTACATTCGATTTGAATTTTTTCACACCACATAAAATTAATCTTACGATCATTTTCTAACTCTTTTATCTTTTTCTAATAATTTGAGTTTTGAATTGTGATTGAACCTAAATTTAATTCTATCCATTCATTAGTTTAAGGAGTAGATTTTAGTACTATTTTTGGTTTATCAATTGTTATCATGTAATTAATAAATTTAGGGTTTCGAAGTTATGAAAGAAGATCTTTTGAATTATTTTTATTCTCTTCTAACTCTGAGTCAGTATTATATTTGTTAGTTAGCACAGCTATTAATTACTGCTACCAGTAGTTTACTAAACGTAGAAAGGGCTTTTAGAAGTAAACAAGGTACAACTAATTTATTTTAATATCTATTACACTATATATGTTTTCCAAAGTATATTTGTTTTCAATTCCGTTTTACCCATCATCATAACTAACAAATTAAATTTTAATCACATCACCAGCCACATTATCATCTCTACCAAATATTTTCAATCCTTCTATACTAAATTAATTGTATATTATTTATGTATCAGGATATCTTGTTAAGTCGATAACTTATAAATCACCCAGATTCGCATCTAAATACTTTTCTTGAGGGTAAAATCTTCCCTACAAATTCCCTTAGATTATATCAATCTTTAACACGAAAAAAATGTTTATTAAAACAATATTAATTAGAAACATAATAAATCTATACTCTTGCTAAAGCAGTAAACTGATGCAGCCCATCATTATTTTTGATATCTGATGTTCTATGAATAAGGATCACTTGCAATTCTTCAAATTATGTATTTATATTTATTTTCATTGATTGTTTATTCTTGTTTTCCTCAGGTAAAATAATTTAAGCTTTTGATCCACCTGCGTAGGAACCAGAAATAGTTTGTTCTTCTTCTTCAATAGTATTTGTGTTAAATTTACTTTTTACACTCTTTTGGGTACTAGCTAATCTTGAATTGGTGACAACGTTTTTAGGTTTATTCATCATCGATTATTTGTATTTACTTTCTTGAATATCATTATGATTATCAAAAGACTATATATCTTTATATGCATAAGATTGATGAGTTTTTTGCTAATTTTATTAGACACTCTATTCTTTGCGATCTTTCTAATAATTTTGCTCTTCTTACTGCTGCGAGTTAAAAAATTGTAGTATTCTTTTGAATGTATCAGGTTTCCAATTCAAAAATAGTGATCCTATTGAAGCTTTAATATCCATTTCTAATCAATAAAAATTGCATTCATTATTAAACTTTATAGAAAAATATTAAATAAAATAACCTATATTATTGAAGCTTGGGTGCTTAGAATTTCTTTGAGTGAATTCGAATTCCATTAGATTTTTTTAAAACTTTTTGTTTTTGCTAATTAGTATTAAAATGAATGAAAATCTGTTTTGAACAATTGTGAATTTTACTCTTCTATAAAAGGATAGCTTTAAATTAAGCTTTCTATAAATCCTTGAGGGTATAAATGAATAAAATCTATGGCTTTTAAACTTCCTAGTTTAATCTTCAAATTAGTTTCAGAAGTCTTACTCGTAAAATCTAAATTAATAAGATCAATATTAATATCCATCCATTAAGAAGTATCATTCTCTTAGTGATTTTTTGCTATTAATGATGATTGCTTTTTGAAATCTTGATGGATTTGAATATTGAACTTTTATATGTTTAATTTTATTTCAAGTTTATTTTAAATTTGGTTGCTGTTTTCTTGTTAATTTTGTGTGTTTTAATTATTTGGAAACTGGTCACTTTCGAAATCTAGCTTATCACGCTGAAGTTTCTTCTTTTTCTCTTTCTCTTAGTTGATAATTCCTTAGTATTTTGTAAGCACTCTCATCCATTTTCTATATTCTTAACTATTATTAGCTGCTAAATAAATTTCTTTATTTTTAACTATCAATTTTATGCAAAAAGGAACTCCGATATCCAAACTGGATTCAGCCTATTTGTTTATTTATTTATTTAAAATTAAAAATGTAATTTTAGAATAGATTTTTAATGTCTACTTTAATGATAGCATTTTTAAAATATATGTGGTAGGTGTAGTAATCATCATTCCTGTTATTAAAGAAATAAAGAAAATTTCCTGAAAATATAACATAGTAGTTTGCCCATGATTTAAAAGTGTCTCCTCTTTTCATCAAATAGCCCTTTTCTTAAGAAAATTTAATCAAAATCTCTTTATCAAGCTAGAGAAACTCCTAAACCTTTGTGATATCATCTTCCATTTTAAACAGATCTGATATTTTATTTAGAGTAAAGTAAAGGTATGAAGTAAGGTTAAGAGTGATATTTGATATTTCGCTCTTCATTGTCGTGTTTGGCATTTGAGGAAATAAGCCTTTGAAATATTGATTCAACAATCCTAATTCCATGGAATAATTAAATTTTTCAACAATATCATGAATTACCTATTAGAAATTTAAAAATTAGATTTTGAATTTATAAAAAGAAATAAAATTTTTACTCCTTTTTTTCTTATTGGATTGTTGACAATCTCATTATATTTAGTCGAATTTTTAAAGCGTAGGTGATTATTCAGATGATTTATTGATGAAAAGTAAGAAATGGTAATTCCTGTTGCTTCAACTTTATAGTATTCATAAAATATTTCTACGCCTGGATCTAGTTTATTAGATTTCTAACTGTTATTTATGGTATTTTTTTTAAGTGGATTGTCAATAATTGTTTTTGAATGCTATCTTTCTAACAAATTGTTAGGTCCTAAGGATGGGGAATGGATCAGAGGGTTCTAATTAGGAGAAGCTTTGGAGAATGCATAATTCTTAGAATTTGGACTATTAATTATGTTATTACCAGAATTATTATTTGCTACATTACTGTTGTTGGCAAAAATAGAATTTTTATTTCTAATTTATTCATCTATTGACTAGAATTTTAATTCTTGAAAGTTAATAACTAAGCACTCACTTTCGTTGCTGCTCTAAGAATTCAAGGGGATAACAATAATTGGTGCTCTCATAACAATATTTTGTTCTTTTTTAAGCATAGAAAGGTCATATTCTTCTTAGTTAGATTAAATTTCATGATGTTGCTAAGATTAACTAACAAATTAAGTTTAATAATCTAGCCAACTAATTATTCTTTACAACTTTTAAGGGTAATAAGTAAATATTATTTGTTAAATTTCAGAGTTCAAAACAAAAAAAGTGTTGGGTTTATTTATTGGCTATTTTTCAAACCTAAAATAAACAAGAGGTTTCTTATCTTGACTGATTGTTTCAACTTTTTTGAGAATAGGCACCAGCACTTGGTTACGAGAATCCTGCTATTAAGTAAAAAGGCACATTTACAAATCTCTTAGCTCTGTAGATATTTCAAAATTTATATCTCTTTTAAGCATTTCAAACCTAATATCATAATATTGAGTTAGCAAGCCCTCTTCTATTTACTTGATTTTGCTGTTTCTATCATGATATTTTGGATGTTTACCTTGCTCTATTTCAATTAACTCACTAATTTAAATAGTACAAGATTATATTTTCACTTCTATTTGCATCCAAACGTATTCTTTTGGTCTCACATTTGCATTTCTGATAGGAAAAGCCTAAAATTTTTAGATAAAAACAGTAAGAAAATTAAATATTTTATTTGTTTATTTAAATCATTAAAAATTAGTTAAATAAGTGAATTGTTTGTTCTTTTATTTTCATTTTAAAAATAAAAATATTTTTATGAATCTTACTTAATCTATTGCTTCTTAATACTTAGCTTTGTCAAATTTTCTAGCTAAATTAAAGTTTTTCTCCTCTTCTTCCTCACTTTCAACTTACTTTGAGAAACCAAATAAGCCTCTACTTGACTTTTATTTTTCTTTTTTTGATTTTTCTGTAGATTTTTATCCAATATTTTCTATTTTACTCCATCTAACCAAATCTTCTAAATCATTTTTTTAAATTGCCTTTTTGTACCTAAATTATATATAGTCAATAATAAATCTTAAAAATAATCCTAAACATCAAAAACAAAAATAATGTTCGCCATATACATTTCAAAAGTAAATTAAGTAAAAAAACATAAATTCTTAATTTACCATTTCACTTGCTTTTAATCTAAAATTTTGTATTGATAAATCTTTTGAAAATCCTTTTCTTTTACCAATTTCTGTACTGTTGGTATTTTAGAGGACATTATTTTTTTTAAGCTCTCTTTATAATATTTTTCCATGAGAAATTGTTGTACCTTGTCAAAACAGAATCTCCAATATTAATTCCTCAGCATATTGAGTTCTTATTTAAGCAATTGTAGTTTTTCTTATTTTTAGTCAAGTTAAGACTTTAACTGATTTCTATCCATCAACTTATATTACTCATTTTAGTTAATTTACTCAACTTAATTATTTACTAAATCTAAATTTAAAGTATATTAATTATTTAAATCTATCAAGTTAGCTCTGTTAAACCCATCCAGCAGTGAACTTATGCTACTAATTTCAGCTTTTATCTATCTGATGCTTGATGTAACCCTTTTGAAATGCTCAATATCTGGTTTTGATGTTTTTATCTTAACTTTATCTTTTTCTATTCTCATACAATACTAGTAATTGCTTAGAAGTGTGCTTAGCATTAACATATCCTTTATATCATAAATAAAAATGAATTGGTATAAATTTTTGTTTGTTTTTCTCAATAATTTTAAACAAACACATTAAATTGATATAAATTATTTTTTATAGTAATTAATATATTTATTTACCTTTAACTACTCATGACTAATTTTAATATCAATATTGTTGAAAGATATCTTCATATCGAATTCAGGTATATCCCATTTCTGCACTACAAAATTCATTATTAATCTCAAGTCAACTGAGAAACAAACAATGTATTGAGTTGAACTAAATCCTCTCTTATAATCAAAAGCACCTGCTTAAGCTTAATAAATAACATATTCATACATTTTTTCTACAATGACATCTTAATTTTAATTAGCAAACATTTCAGCCTAGCTGTTTTCCCAGTAAAATCCAAAGTTTTTAATTTAAACTAGCTTATTTATGGGCTTATCTCTGTCTTTAGCATTCATTCTATCAACGAACGTCTTTTCTTTCCATTCGTTATTTACAGTAAATGCTTCAATTTTACCTATAGTTATTCCCCAAGCATATACTGGATTTTGAGACTCAAATCTTAGGTGAACATTTTTAATGCAAATTTCTATATTATCCACTACTACAGCTGCCAGCCGCTCTATATAGCCACTCATTCCTGTTGCCTCTCCTTATTTAAGCTGCTTAGCCTGCTCCTATTTCGCTTATTCCTATATAAACTGCTGTATATAATATTCTAGCCAATTTTATTTATAAGCCAAGGTGTTAAATGTGTGCAAATTCCATTCGCTCTTTTCCTTTGGTTGAACCATCATAAATATGTTACTCATTTCAATTCTAAAAGGCTTAGAGCGAAAATTTGTAATTTAAAAATTAACTTCGAATGTTTCGACAAAAGAAAATTGAAGTTTAATAGGCCATTCAAGTAAGTCAATTAATTCCTGCTTGATACGAACATTTTCTACTTTAAATTTTCCTGAAAACATACCAACATGAATATACTTTCTCTCAATACCATCTAGATATTATCCAAGGTAGGATTTTAGAATTTTTTCAATAATGTTGCCAAGCATATTCCAAATAAAATATCAATTATATAAAAAAATAAATCTGGAGCTTTTAAAGCTTAAGAAAAGCCTTAGAATAATATTTGCCTTTATAAATATTTTTAAAACCCTATTTTTAATTCTAAAATTTAGTTGAAAATACAGCTTTTATAAAAATTTAGTGTTAATTGAAGGTATTCAAATTCTTATTGACTTTATATTTTTGAAAAAGATTGTTAGTATTTAATTAAGCAATTTAAAGAGACAATAATATTCTTTATTTAAAACTAATAAAAATTTAGGAGTTTATTAATGAGTAGAGATTTTAACATGAAAAATAATAATTAGTTATTTACTTACTTACTTAAAAAAGAAGAGTTTTTTTTAATTTTTTTAAACAAAAAAAACTTGTTAAATTTAGTTTTACGTTCAAAATAATATTCTAAAATAATTAAACAATCAGTAAAAATTTATAAATATTGAAATACTATCAAATACATTTTGAATTTAATTTTGTAAATATTTGATTTTTATTATGAAAATAACTAAGACAATTAGTTATTTAGTAATAAATATAAACTTTTATAAATGTTTTAAATAAATGAAAAAAATAATCAATATATTTAATAATTTATGCTTAAGTATTAACACAGTATGTTTAATTCTCTTCTGAGAAATGATATGATGTTAGGACTACAGTTTTTGATGCTTTTTAAGTTATTTATAGAATTTAAGTATTTATTTAATCTATTCAAATAGTTAATTTAATTTACTAATCTGCTGAAATTATTATTTGATTTATTTTGCTGTTTCTCTCCTAAAATAGTTTGAGCAAACTTTATAAAAGCCCATCATTTAACTCTGACTTATATTCATTGAAACTAAATTTAAATAATATGTTTTATATTCCTAAACTTTTAAATAAAATTTTATTACCCATCTAAAGTTAAACTAAAGTTTTATAATTTATTATTTTTTTATTTTATTAGGTCACCAATTAAATCATTAAAAAAATTCTCTTCGATGTTGTAGTTTGAATAGCTTTTGTTAAAATTAAATATAAAAATCATTTAAATTAGATAATAAACACAAATATTAATGAATTTACTATTTTAAATTAAGCCTAAAATATCTTAGCCTTGGTAACTACTTTAACATTTAACCAAAGTTTTTAACATTATTAACATTTAATTGATTGTCTCTCCACCTTTAATAAAAAAAATATTTTATTTAATAAAGAAATTAATACAAAAAGAAAATGTTTACTCTGAAAAATTGAAAGATAAGTTCTCTAACTGAATCAACTTTGAAATCGAAGAGCATAAAGAATCAAACTCCTGAGGACGAATACCATTTTGCTATGAACCTCTCCTTTAATTTATTTATTTAAGAAAATAAATTAAATAAAATTAAAAATTATCTAAAAACAAATAATTGTAAATAGTTTTAAATTTACTTAGATAAATCTAAGGATAATTCACCTAATCTTCTATGAACTGATAAACACTAACTCAAAGAATCCCAAATGTCTTGATTTAAATTTCCTAGGCTAATAAAATATTTTTATTTTTATTGCATAAATAAAATTAATTTTACCCTGAAAGATTTAAATGAAGTACTAGTAAATACTCACAAGCTACTATTTATGTAAATATTGAACAAAATCCATTTACTTTAACTTCTTCAGATGTAGTTTCCCAGCTAAAAATTATTTTTTTATAATAACTTAAATATATTTTTCAATTACTTTTATGTTTAAATCTTACTTTTCAAGATTAAGCTCTAAAACCTTTAATGAAGTGCAGTTTTTTATGATTTTAAAAATACTTTGGAAAGATTCTGATGTAACATTCACCCAACTAATTTAATTAAATGTCTATATGTCAAATATTCTCAATTAATCATATTTACTTAGATGCTAAAATAGACATCACCTTTAGTGCTTGAGGGTAATTTTTTGTAGCTAAAGTGCTAAATATAAATAATTCATTTTAATAATTTTATCCTGTGTTGAATAAACTTGATCTATTTATTTATTTAATAATTGATAAAATTTAAGATTTAATAATTAAGATGGAACAAAAAATATTTAAAAAATGAAAATTAAATTTAAAATCAAAATTAAATCAAAAATATTTCATTTATATTTACTTTTTAGAAAAGTTGAACTAAAAGTAGTAAGGAAACTTTACAGTTTGATTTATTTTTTCAATTAAATTCATGTTTATAAAATTATTAAAGACTATTCTGTTTGTATCTCTTTGACAAAGTTTGTAGTCTTCAAATTTGTTTATGGTAACAGAACCTGTTGCTAAATAGGTTAAACTTAGATTTTAGTGTTAATTCTGGGAGTATTCTTCTGGATTGTACTCTTTGAGTAGTTTCATTTCAATTTCTTGCTAATTAGTCAATTTCTCTTCTATTTGAAGTTTGTCATTTAAATTTTGGTTTATTTATTTTAACTTTTTCACTTCATCTCTCAGTTCTTTTATTTCGTTTTAACACACTACAAGTTAAGCTTCTTTTTCTCTTAATTTTTATGCTATAGCTTCGTTTTACTTTTTGAAAGAATGTGTAGCACTAGAATAACTATTAATTTCAATATCATGGTTTGCTTGCTTATAAAGTTGTTCTTTCAACTCATTTTCTCTTTTTTAATACATTTACTCTAGTTATTTCCATCTTTCTTCTGCTTCTCTATTTTATTTTTTTATTTAATCGAGCTGTTTTTGCATATTTTCTGCATAAAACGGAGGAATTTCCTACTCGTTTTGCAAATAGAAATTTATTCTTTTAAGTTCATCGTTTTGTTTCCTTTCCCTTAATAATTTATGTTAATAGCTTAAATTAAATAAATAATTTTATTTTCAAGTTACTCAGCCAAATGCTGTTAAAATATTGCTTTGTCTCCTCTCAAGTTTTCTGATGTTTTTTGTTCATTTTATAGGCTCTTTGTTAGCTCTTCTATCTTTTTATTTTGACTCTTAATATCTTCCTCTAATTACAACTTTATTTATAAAAGCTTAGCATTATGCTATTCTATTTCTTTTTTAGCACTCTCTTCTTATTTTAATTTTTCATCTAATTATTGCATCTATTTAACATAAATATAATAATAGAAATTATTTTTTTAAATTAATAAAAATAAACCTGCTATTAGAGTTCTTAAATCTGAGTGTTTAAATTTTCTTTCATCTGTGTATTTTCTTCATCTAATTTTAAAAGAGTTGCCTTGTTTTCTTCATCTTTCTACTGCTATGGAACAATATGCCTTATTTTAAGATTTAACTCTACTTTATCTTATTCTAAATTCTCAATCATTCTTTTATATGTTTTGATGATTTCACTCTCATCATCTTTTTTGTAAAGCAATCTATTTACGTTGTAAATAAAGTTTATTATAAACCCTATGACACAGACATAAAGCATAGCATAAAAAAAAACGGGTTCGTTGTTATTTGTGCTTAACTAATATATGACAAAGATGATAACAGCAAGCTAAACTCCGAATCTTTCAAACTCCTTTAAATTTACATAATTTCTGCTATCAAATTAGTTACCATAAAACAAGTAGCAATCATACATTCGAAAGCAAAACACATAATCGTAAAAAGGTACTAATTTATGATCAGATAACTTAAAACAAGAGGCAATTATTGCAAATAATAAATCAACTCCTATTATAGTCCAAACAAAAATCTAACCTCCATAATATGCAGCAAGACCCCAAGAACATACTCTAGCTGTATATTCTCCAAAATTAAAAACGGCAAACAAGGCTTTCATTTTTTAGCCTGCTCTATTAAATAATAAATTATCAATTTAATATGTTTTGAATTAAAAAAAAATCGAATGAAAATTTAATTTGCTTACTATTTGAAATCTTCATATCTTATATAAAAGTAGCAGTAATTAGAATAAAATAAGCACACTATGCTCAAAGAGAAAGATATAACTTGAGCTTATTAGTAAGTGTCATTACTAACATTCCATACTAATGGCTTATTTTCATAAAATATAGATAGAATATTTATCATAAAACTTGGAGCAGCCTCCATTATTCCCTAATATGTTTAAATCTGCATAGCATCAACCATATACCATGGCTAAAACCAATATCTTAGTAGCTATCCAAATCCTAAAAATTCAAAGAAAGCCTTTAAACCATAGAGTCTATGCTCATTAACATATATTTCATAAGTTTTGTAGATATGGCAAATAATCATAAACCCAGTTAAGACACCAAAGAAGTGCTTGCCTTGATTCCAATACTGTATACACAAGTAAATATCTGCAACAATACTTCCATAATATATGATCATTTTCAACAAAAAACCAATAAAATTTTTAAAGTATTCCCAAAAACAGGCACAATAACTAAATTTTTTGAATTCTTAGTGATTTCCTTATAGCTATTCCTTGTCATTCTATTTCATTTTAATGGTTAAAAGTTGCGTGTATTTTACTCTACTTAATCAATTACTTTTTATTTAAGTTATCTGCAAATAAATATCTTTATTTGAATTAGGTTTCAGTAAACAAATATCAAGTAATTTTTAATCTCTAAATAGTTATAATTTCAAAAATTTTTAAAAACTCATAAATAGATAGATAGATAGTTAATTTAGAACATACATATTCAATATAATAATTAAAACATAAAATTCTTTGATTTGATTCTTTTTTAAAACAAAAAATTGATTGATAGAATTATTAAAAATTTAGCATTTTGTTGTGATTTTTTTCATTCTACTTGTAAACTTAACAAATTCAAAATTAAAATACTAAAAATGTACGAAGATAGAATTGAATATAGGTAGTATCAGTAAAAATAAACTTAAAATTAAAACGAGCCTAAGCGGATTAACACATAGCATTTAGATTCACTGATTAACAGACAACCTTCTCATCAAATAAAAAATATAAAACCATTCGATAAAAACATAGAATTGAAATTTATAGTCCTTTCAAAGAGTCCTCCTATAAAAACAAAGCAAGGAACGATAATGACTCCAATGATAATAGCAGATTCTACAGGATGTATTTAAATGAATGTCTTTGACGATTGTAAATTTATTCGCATTCAAAATTTTAGTTTTGTATTTAATTGATTTTTATTATACTAGACGGTACTTTTATATAAGAAAGCAACACATGCTACACATAAAACGCATATGCAACCATGTACAAAGATAGACTTATTCTATATTAAGGTATTTTTTTACTCAATTTCTTAACTAATAAATGTAAGTATTTATTAATAATTATAAGGAAAATAAGGGATATTAAAGTAGCTTTCTGATTACTTTTTCGATTTTAAGACAAAACCAAATATTAGTGATCAAAATTGGTCTGAATATTTGGCTTCAAAATAGAATAATAATATGAATTGATTGATGATAAAATAAGCTAAAAACAAAAAAATAAATATTGTATTCAAAAATGTTTTTTTAAAATAAAATTATGAAAAAATAGGAGTTATTTCTACAATCTTTAGTTGAAAAAAAAGTATATCAAGCACAATTAATGGATTAAATATTTTATATGTCTATAAAAAGTATTTCTTTAATTTGCAATGTTAATTAATATTCTAACATTTTACTTCAAAATATGTAATTTATAAATTTGTTTTCTCAAAAAACTAAAGCAAACTACTCAAAAGTAGTAGGATGTTTATTTTTTTGTTTGCATTTTTAGGCTTGTTTCTTCAATATTGTGAAATGTTTTTCAAAAATTTATTATTTCAATATGTTTAAGAATATTTATTTTATTTGTACAACTAATATTCTTATAAAAATGTTTTATTTATATATAAATAAATACACAAAAAAAACAAACATAGTATTTTTAGTTATTCAAAATTCTGAAGCTGATTGCTTAATGTTTCTACAAATTGAGCATCCTAAGGGTGTTTCTTGCCCATTTGGATTATGCTCTCCTTAAAATGGACACCCTTTTTTCCCTTTGCAAATAGGATAATCTTTTGGTTTCATTCGTTGTAAATTACTTACATTATTATGACACGGTTCACAAAAATGAGTAGTTCCACTAATTAATTTATTGTAAAACTATAAATAATTTTTTTAATGAAAAAATTTATTACAAACAAAACCAGACAGCTATAGAACAGCAATATCTGCATTTAAATTCTATGAATTCAGTGCCATGCTACTTACATTTCTCTACAGGAATTTCACAACAGTTTGGGCATATTAAATCTTTAGGTTAAAAATCTTTTTTATCATCATTTAGAGCTCTTTCACAGTCTTTCAGACCTCCAAAATATGGTGCTTTACATTTATAGCACATATAATACGAATAAATAGCCATAGCATATTCAACTGGTTTTTCAAAATACGGACTATCTTTTTTTGCCAACTTTTCATCTTTCTCTCTTCCTTCGTGCTTAAGTCTTTTTATTGCCTTTCAAAAATGATAAATTAAATTTCATAATTAATTTTTTAATTATTTTACTTTATCTTTTATTGTATTGAATAGCTTTCTATTTTCCTCTAGCATATCATATAGATCTGAATCTGGTGCTAATTCCATCCACTGTTTGCATAAAGGACATAAACAAAAATTAAATACAATTCTAGGCGATAGCCATTTAACTTCAAGCCTTTTTTTCAGACAGCTATAATGGAAAATGTGTCCACACTTTGATCTCATAACAGGTGCATTAATCAACCCTTCAATAAAACATATATTGCAGTATTCCTCACCAGTGACCCCTTTTAAACTTTCATTATCTTAGGCACATTTTTCAAAGAGGCAAGGTGGACACTTCAGCTCATTCTTGATACCACAGCAAGGATGGCCACACTTTTATTTTAAAAATTAAATTTTCCAACATGAAATAAATAATCAATTTACGTTAAGGATTTAATTGCATGCATTTTTTTGTTTTAAGGAGCACTCTTTCGAATTGCAAATATCTTAAAATGCTTTTTCATTCCTTGGTTTACCTTATAACTGTTCGTTACAGTACCTGCATCTCCTATTAATAATTTATAATCAGTTTAGCTAAAATATATTTATTTTTTTTCTAAATAAATTAATACTTGGATTCTTAGAATTTTTAGAAGTCAGAGCATTCATAGCCTAAGTGATAAGGAACAGATTTACAGCTTCTACATTATTCAGTTTTACATGCTGCGTTTTAACAAACAAATCTGTTTTCTGAATAATGCTGTAGTAGTTTTTTATCCAATTGTTTTCCATCTTTATTGTTTACAAGAGAATTGGGATCTCCCTTTTGGAAGTCAAATTTTTAATTACACTTAATACAAACTACTATGTCACATCCTAACTCTAGTACTTGAGTATCTAGTTTATCGTATTTTTCTTTACCTAAAATATTTTCGAAATCCTCTTTTTCGAACTTTGATTTACAAAGTTTGCATTTAATCTGACCTTTATTTGGAATATATTCCTCATTTATTTACTTTAACAAGCATTTTTTACAAAATACATCCAAGCAATTATTTAAGAACCAAAATTTATCACAATCGAAATTACTATCAAATTTCTGTTTGCAGCCATTACAAGTTGTTTAATCAGTTGCATAAATAGTAGCTAAATCTAACTATTCTGGTTAGGAATTCTCATAGTAATCTGAAATATCTTTTTTTTTATTTTCAGGGTTACCATTTTTGTTTTGCTTTTGATTAGCTTTGCCATCATCTTCTAAATCAGATTCTTCGAAATAATCAAATTCTTATTTTTGCTTAAGAGGTTTTTTGATAGTTTTTTTAATTTCTTCACTCTCATTAATTACTTCCATCCTTCTTTAAACTATTATTTTTTCATTAGTCTTTTATGAATCTGATTACTACTACAGCTATTATTATTTATCTTATTTCTGATTGCTACCATTCATAGATAGTTAATATTTACCGTTAATTAATGCATCAATGCTTTACTTTAAATTTCCTTTTTCTTTTTTATATTTTATTAAATAAAATATGTGACTAAACAAATATTACTTTCCATTATAACTTATTCAAGTTTCACCAAATATCCCAATAGTTCACCCCTTAAGATATAAAGTGGTTCTAATTCAAGTTCGTTTATTGGAATATCATTAAATTCTTTAGCTAAAGGGCTCTCTTCTTGAAATTTCTTGCAGTTAGAAATATGAGTAATCAAATCCTTATCAGACTAGCTGCAGTTGATTTCTTTTTCACAAAAACAAGATAGCAACATATTAGTGGCTAACTTACTAATTTTATATAAAATTATTTGAATTTATTATCAAGAATAATATCTAATAATTTTTGATATTTACTTAAATGCGGGAATATTAATTTTATTAATTATCATAGACAAATTAATTAATTAATAAATTAAATTGTTTAGAATATTTTTTATTTATTTCTGATCATAAATTAATTACAATATAATTACATACATGCAAAGAAACATACCAATATATTATGAGTATTTGAAACTATATAATTTGGTGTAGAATTTTGATCAATCATAACTAATATCTAAATTTCAGCGTTGAATCAAAGCAATTGTTTCATAAAATCTAAATTTCAACTTTTTGAATCAAATTATTTCTAAAGCTGAAAAATAAATTAAAATTTTGAGATAAAAGTATTTCGTTAAGAATTGATTCTCTCAAGTTTAATAAAAAACCTTCAATTAATATTTGTATTTGTTTATGAACAAAATAAAATGATTGAATTAATTAAAAAAATTCATTAACCAATCGTTTTAAATATTTTGACATTTTCATATAAAATAAATCGAAAATAAATATTTTTTTAATTATTTTACTAAAAAATCTTAAATACTTTATTTATACCTGCTAAATATTAAGTATCGCCAAGTAAATTATGCTATATAAACAAACGAAGATAAGACATATTAAAAATCGATGTGGGTAAAAATGTAAATATAAACAATGAAAATAAAATAGAAATACATAAAATTTAAAATAAAATAAAATAAAATAAATCAACATTTTTTTTCTTCAAATGATTCTTATTTTGGTTATTACTTAGATTCGGTTTATATTACCTCAATATACTCTTATTCTTGGTAAAGGTCTTTATTACTCTTGTTGAGATTGCTGTTCTTTCCCTTTTGATACTTATTTCCTTTATACTTATTATACTTTTTATCATTACTTTATAATAGGTTATTAGTGCCTTTGTTGCTGTTATTATTATTTGTAGGCTTTTAATTCTAATAGGCAGGTTTCTGATTATCATCACAAGGAGTTTATTCTTGGTAAGATTTTGTTTTGCCTCTCTAAAATGTAGTATGCAACGATTTTTAGTTTTTATCAATATCAATTTCTGATAAGTTATCTAATCTATTTTTGGCTATTTTTTATGTGTCTTTAAAAATATCGTTTGGGTCTTCAACATATTATTTTTAAATTTTATTTTTCAAAGAAATTGTGTTATTGTTATTATTATTGTCATCATCTTAGATTGGTATTTCTCCTATTTCAGATTAAGACTTATTATTTTTTTTCTTTGGATGCCTTTTTCCATCATTTTTTTTATAGTTTTGCTTTTCTAGTTGCTAATCTTTTATTGGCTAACTTTCAAGTAATTAAGAAAATCCAGCTTTTTCATTTGATTCTTCTTTGATCTCTTATACACTTTCTTCTATGATTATTGAATTTAACTAAATATTTCTAGTTTTCTTCTTATATTTTGGTCTAGGTTTTGGAGCTTTTTCAGCTTATATTTCACCATTAGAAGAAGTTGGGGATTTTACTTTAGCAAAAGATTTAGTTTAATTTTTCTATTTTTTATCAATAGCTTTATTGATTATTATTGACTATGTTATTTCTATTGGGTAGGATTTAGTAAGCTAAATTTAATCTTAGGAAGTTAATTAAGACGAATCTAAGTTTGATTATCCTTTTTATTGCTTTTTTTAAGCAGATTTTCTTAATTTCTTGCTTTCAGCACTATTGTTTCCATTTTCTTCATCGCTAGCCTGTTAGTGTTAGCTAATAGGACTACTTACAACTATTTCTGTTTAGGAACTCATTTTTCTCCTTGATTAATTAATTGAATTTTGATATTCCTTTTGAATCTACATATTCTTTTTCACTTCTAGTATCTATAGTTTTGTTTAAATTCTAAGATTTTAATATTTTTTATAGTTTTCAATTTGATGAACTTGTTTATAATATTTTTCTAACATTTTAAGACTGTTCATTTTTGAGAATAAGTCATTGCTTTTATCAGCAAGTTCAAGAGCTTAAAGAAAGTAAGATTCTGATTTTTCATAATCTCCTTTTTTCAAATAAATAATACCAAAGTTTCTTAAACAAGAAATAATTTAATTATGAAAAGGATTGTTTTTTTGATAAAGTCTTAATCTCATTTAATAGCATTATTCTTAATTTTAAAGTGCTTATTCGTGGAAACCAATTTTACTTTCTAGAAGAGATATCGAGTTCAAACTATTTGAAATAAACCTGTGGTCAACTTGGTTATGTATTTTTAATCTAATCTCCAAACATTTGTTTTGAAGCTCTAAGGCCTACAAATCTTAGTTTTACTGTTTCAAAATATGAGACTTAATGTTCAAGCATGAAGCAAGCTGCTTATTCAGTCTTTCTCCATACATTTACTTACCTTTCTAAATAGCTGCATCTATATACTCTAGTGCTTTATTATTATGCCTTAAAAAGAGACTTGCTTGAGAAAGCTTAATGAGAGTTAGCTAAATCATATTATTTAAGTCTTCGAATTCTATTTCACTCTCATTTAGATTAGTTTAGCTATTCTAATTTAAATTTTCTTTTTTTAAGCATTCAAAAATTTGTAAAGCCTATTTTAAATATTTAAGACCATTGCTATAGGAATTAATTTCTACATAAAGTCTCCCAATGACTTAGCAAATATAGCCATACAGAGAGTCTCTTTGAAGCTAAATCTTAAAGGTTTCTTTATTTTATTGAACTTACTCAAAAACCATTTCTTTGTACTTATTTCTGGCATCTTTTGACATTTATAGAGATGACATCACATCACCCTTAGTATTTAATAAAATAGAATACTAAATAGTAGCTAAAATAGCCTCTCTATTGTTCCTCCATTTAGTAGAAGAAAATAAATTTAAAAGCTTTTTATTCCAAAAAATAGCTTTATCAAGTTCACCCTTTTCATTTAACAATATTATACTCTCTTTTATGACCCTTACTTTTGTATAAACATTTTCTTCTGAAAGTTGTTTATTATCTAATTTGCCTTTTTCTTCACCCAATAATACCTTAAATTATCTCTCGTATGAAGACTCCAATTTATGAAATATTTCAAGAGCTCTCTGATCTTATCCCAAACTGTATAAAATTTCAAAAAGTTCTTAAAGTTAGTCTTCACTTTACTCATTTATAAATTTTTCTTTCTTCATTTAAATAATATTCTAAATTAACTCCTTCATTTAGTCACTTAATTTTAAATAATTCTATGTAATATCAAAGTGGCAGTATTTTTGTTTATATTCATCTATCTTAAAAGGGTCAATCAAACACAAGCTATTCAATGGATTGATAATAGATTCATTTACTATTTATTTTTATAAAAACAATTAAATATTTTTATTCATAATAAATAAAAAATTGAATTATTTTTTCATCAAAATTGTTTATTTGTTCTTTTTTGTGAAATTATATAAAATTAAAAATTTTTTTAACAAATAATTTATTTATTTATTTGAGGAGCTTTCTAATATTGCTTACCCTCGTAATTTAAGTATGATTAAACTGATTTATTTATATATTTAAATATAAAAGAATAAATTTAATATTACACTAATCTTCGTTAATAGTTTTTTCAATCAAATCTAAATCTCCTTTGAAGTCAACTACTTTTTGCATAAGTGAAGCAAGTCTTGGATATTTTGATTTAATAAATTCTATTCCAAAATCAAGTTCAGGATATTATTTAAAGTTATTAACATCTTCTCTTTCGAAGCATATTATAATCCAAATTGAACGGATGATTGCGAATATTTCACAAATATTAACTTCTACTTCGCTGAGTACATACTCTTTCATTACAATCATATCCAAATATTCAGGGTGATAAAACTAATCAGAATAAAATTCATAGTACTCTTTTTCTTCGAATCCAGCAGCTCCCAAGTCAATATATTTAACCATATAGTGATTAAATACATTTTCTACTGAGAAGAGCATTAAATTATGAGGCTTTATATCACCATGAAAGAATTTGTTTCGTCTAAATGCTATAAGGCCATGAATTAGTTATCTAAATATTTTAATTAGGTGGTCTTGTTCCCAACATATCTAGTTTTTAGGAAACGAAGTATTATAGTTTTTCATATGAATGTACATCTCATAGAGATTACAGCAACCCATTTGCATTTTTATTTATCTCTAGCTCCTGTCTTCATCAAGCATCAAGTTGATATAGTCGTGAAGTCCAGTATGCTCTTATAAAAATTTATAAATCTTAGACTCTCTGTCAAACTCTTATATCCTTGCAAATTCTTTTAATGCTATAATATTGTTATTGTTTTTATCAAGAAATGTTGCCACTTTTCCTTATCCACCGTTTCCTAATATTTCCAATATTAAATAATCGTTTGCCAATCTTTTTTTCCAGCTTTTTTATTATAAATCGTTATCTATTTTTTAATAATTAAGTTTGCTGCTGTCATCTTCTTCATCTTCATATTCGACTTCTTCATCGTCTTCATCTTCTTCCACTTCATTTTCTTCATCTTCTTAGCTATCTTGTTTAGATTCTAACTTATTTAGCTGCAGATTTAAGGAGCACTTAGATTTCATTCTTTCAAGCTGCTTTGATAAAATTCTATGCTAAGAAACACTGCTGTTGAAGAAAAAAGATCTGTTTGTTTATCTGGAAGTGCTTACTTTTCCTATATTTTCAAATTCATCTTCTTTTGATATATTAGAATCAGTTACTTCACTGCTTTGTTGATAAAGAGAACCATCTTAATTATATTCAAAACTTATTTCATTTGATTTTGCTTGGATTTCCGATAGAGATTCACTCCCATTCACTTCGCTATTTTTCTTTTTAAGCCTTTTATTGTGTGTAATGTCTTATTCCATGCTTATCATGGTATATTCACTGCCATGGCCTTCTAAAATATTTTAGTTTAAATCACATTTTTCCTCATCCTATTTGCTTAAATTTTAAGAAGGGAATTCTTAAGCTTTATAGTTAAGCTTTTTCCTATTTCTTTTGTTTAAAGTGATATCAAATTTAGAGTTAAAAGGTTGGCTATCTAATTCATTTAAGCTAGCACTTTATTCGTTTTAAATTCGTTCCATAGTTTTTTCTTTGTTTTCATCTGGATTTTGATAAATCATACAAATAATTGTTAAAGTTTTACCTACTTAAATGTTTATTGATAAATATCAATTTATATTAAATTTTGATAAACTACAAGATTAACAAATATTCTTATTATTTTACCTTGTGATCATAAAAAAACTAGTTTTTTTTGCAATTGTTTTAGCATTTTTAAGAGATGAATAATGATTATTCATGTATATACAAATATATTCGACAAAATCTACATGATATTACATAATTATTTTTGAAATTTACCTTTAATTAGTATACAATTACAATAATAGTATTTTTTTAACAATTTGATATCAGGTTCTTTAAATTAATGATATTTAATTAGGTCTATTAATCTAATTATACATTTTCATATCTAAAATAAGATAATTTTATCAGATTTTATGATTATTTTATTCACTCTTTTACATTTATTCTACATTTTTAATTTTCATTAATCTAAAAAATTTTAATAATAAGCATAAAACCTTTTATGTAAAAACTATTCATGAAAAATATTTTAATTTGATATTGTATTATCACTTAATTATTTTTTGAAAATTAATTAAAAAACTAAGTTACAATATCTATGGGCAGTAAATAGCTTTTAAATATTTAAAATTTTACCAAAAAAATATAAATGTAAGCAATTCTAATTAATAGATGTATTTTAATTTGTTTAAACTTTATTTGCTTACTTTAAGTAATTTTTTATTTTTATAAAATGAATTATTAGTTTTTTTGTTAAAAAAGGCTTATAGACATATAGTTTTATAAGATATTTACTATTTATTATTCAATTCTAATAAAGATATATCTATCAGTCAATCAATCAAATATAATCAATTAATCTTAAAAACCTTTCTTCAATCTAAATTTGTTGAATTAGATAGCTAGCTATATATAAATAGGATTGATTAAAAATAAATGAGTTCAAGCAGAGAGAGAAAAAGATCAGAGTAAACTTATTTGCATGATCAAAAATAATTAAGCATGGAATTAAAAACCATTTTATAAAGTTCTAGATCTAAAAAGGACAAAAAAGACAAGAAAGATAAAAAGGAGAAAAAGGACAAGAAAGATAAGAAAGAGCATAAAGAACATAAAGAAAGAAGAGACTCAAGGGAAAAAAAGTCTAAAAAAGAATCAAAAGACCGTAGAGATAGAAAAGAAAGTAGGGATAGAGAAGAAAAGAAGGATAAAAAAGATAAAAAGGATAAAAAGAAAAGGTAAATTTTAAATTATTATGAAATAGTGCTCATGATTTTATATCAATAATAGAGATAAATCTGAAGATAGAAAAAGGAGAAGTAACTCTTATCATTAAAAAAGGTAATCACTTAGCAATAAATAAGCTTTGAGCAATTAGCAGTAAAATTTTATTTAAAGAAAAAGGTCTTCTACTAAGAGTAGCTCTAGAGGCAGAAAAAGATCTCAGCCTTAAAGAGGGTACTTATTAAAAAATAGTAAATTAGGTTTTATCATAAAATATTTTCAATATATTCAATAGGTAAAATTTTGGATTTGCGTTTGATAGTCCTCCAAAAGAAATCACATAGAAAGAAGAACCTGCATAAAGTTAAGAAGTCGTTAATGACTTTTCAAATGTCATAAACAATCCTAATTTTAATCCTAAGTTCAAAGAATTATTTATGAAGTTATAGAATAGCAAACTGCCTGATTTATAAAATTCAAAGTGCGATAGAAAACTTTATATAGGAAATATTCCTCCTGGTTTATAGCCAGTTAAAGTAATTTCTAAAAACAAAAATATTTTCAAATATTAAAATATTTAAAAAATTAGTGTTAATTGATGATCAACAGTGCTCTAAAGCAACTCAAAGTCAATTAAGAAGTAATTAATTAATTAATTTATATAAATTAATAGATTAAATTATATATTTTTATTTTAAAATACTTAGACGGTAAATTTAAGTTCTTCACACAGAATTCATAAGTTCTTTAAAATTAAGTTTATTAAATTTAATTTTTATATATTAGCCTGGTGATTCTTGCGTCAGTATATGGATAAGTCCAGAAGGTACCTTCTTTTCTTTTCTTTAATTATTAATATTAAAGATTTTCTTTAATTGAAGTTAATTTATTTAATTTAAGGGAATTATGGTTTTGCAGAGTTTAGAACACCTGACGAAGCAACAAAAGCTCTTAATGCATTAGTTAATGTAACATTATTGGGATAACCATTAAAGGTAGGGAGACCTGCACAATATACAAAATCTTCAACTGAAGTTTCATCAAGTGGAGGTGATTAAATTTTACATTTTCTATCTAGAATATTAATTCAATTTTTTATATTTTAGCCAATTCTGGTGCAACTGGTTTTTCTTCAAGTGGTCGTTTTGATATTCTTAGTTTGTTAGATCCTAATGGTAAAAACAATAAAAAATTTATTTTTATTTATGCTTAAGTATTTATTTATTTTTCTTTAGGCTAAAAAAAGGACTAAGAAGAAGCTGAAGGTGCATAATAAGCTGCAAATTTAACTTTGATCCCAGGATTAGAGGCTGCTCCACCTGTAACAAATAAAAATGTAAAATATTAATTAGATTGGAAATTATGATGGTATTAATTAAAAAAAAAATTAGATGATAAGTTTAAAAGTGTAAATACCAACTAGAATCCTTGTTTTACACAATATGATTGCAGATGGTGAATTAATTATTGATGAAGAATTCAGATAAATAGAAGAAGATGTAAAAGAAGAATGTTCAAAGCATGGTAAAGTAGTAAAAATAACTATTCCAAGACCTAGCGATTCAAATGAATAAGTAAAAGGCTAAGGCCGTATTTTTGTAGAATATGAAAATACTGATGCAGCAAGAGATGCAAGAAGAGTAAAAAAAACAATTTATATATTTAATCTATTTTTCAACTAATATTTTTTTAAAAAAGGATCTAAATGGTAGATTATTTAACAATAGAACTGTTCAAGTATAATACTTCAGCGAGCAAAAATATTTAGATGGGGAACTGGATTTTAGAATAAGATGAGAATGGAAATTGATTGAATTACATAGTTACTAATCTTAGTTAGTTAGTTAACATACATTCATATTATTTATATTAACTTTTATTAACTAGAATATAAAGTTATTCCATTATTTATTTTAATATCTTAAATTAAAAATTTTATTGTACAAAAAAGAAAGCTCTACCTTTTTGATATTTAATAACGATTTCTTCTTAGTATGGATTCCATTCATAGCTTCTCGATTATTACCATAGAACAACATTTAAATCAATTTATTAATTAATTAATGAATCAATCAGCAAATATGAATTCAATATTTTTAATTATTAGCATATTTTCAAAAAGAAGTCAATTATTTATTCATTCTATCAACCAATAAAACAGCAAATCAATAAATAAATAAATAATTAAATGAATTAATGAATTATCTACTTATCTCAAAAGATTCAAACAAACAAACTTAATATCTAACAGATTTATTAATTTTATTATTTTATAAATAGTAAATGAAATTGAAGATTATGAATTACTAATATTTATTAATTATAAATAATTTATTGATGGTTGTGGTAGATACTATTGTAAATGTAGTTTATTACTTTAAAATCAAATTAAAATTTAATCATATTTCAAGGCATTCATTCTATTTTTTATTTATTTTTGGGTGCAACGAAAACAGATCAAACAAACAAACAAAAAAACAAATAAAAAAATAAACAAATAAACAGCTCTAAACGAATATTTCTAAATTTCTAAATTCACAATTTAATTAAAAAAAATTAAAATATATTGTAAATCTTCTCTTTATTGTATTTTACAAGTATGAGTTCAGAGTGTGTTAAGGTTATGGTCCGTTGCAGACCTATGAATAAGGATGAAAAATCCAAAAACTGCTAATCATGTATCAGCATAGATTAGGATAACAACTAGGTTATTTTATCAAAGCCAGGAGAAAGTGACAAATAAAAAATCCATGCATATGATGATGTTTTTGCACCTGATTCTACTTAACAATAAATTTATGAATCAACAGCTTTTCCTTTAGTGGAAAGTGTATTTGAGGGTTATAATGGAACTATATTTGCTTATGGATAGACAGGTAACTATGATAATTTTTATTATTCCAGCTTTACATTAAATTATTTTAACAAATTTTATTGCTTTTTACATTTAATAATAAAAATAATCAATAGGATGTGGTAAAACTCATACAATGATGGGAGATCCATCTGATGAACAAAACAAAGGTATTATACCTAGGACTTTTTCTCACATAATTTAAGTTATAGAAAACGAAAGCAAGAAAGAGTTTTTAGTCCGCTGCTCATATATCGAAATTTATAATGAAGAAATACATGATTTGCTTTCTAAAGATATTAAAGCTAGATATGAGCTAAAAGAGTCTCCTGAAAAGGGGATCTTTATTAAAGATTTAAATAAAGTAATTGTTAAATCAGTCAAAGAAATGGAAAATTTAATGAATATTGGAAACAAAAATCGCTCTACAGGTAAATATAATTAAATAAATTGCTTTAATATTTAGAAATTATTGAGTCTGATTTCTGTTAGATTCTTGTAATTTGAATATAAAAAATAATAAGAATAATATGATTGATATTTTGCTTATGATTCTTATCATAAAGTTGAAATAAAATTATTTAATTGACTATTTGCTATTGTTTGAGATAAATTAATATTTTTAATATATTTATTAATTAGGAGAGACTGCAATGAATAAAGATTCTTCTAGATCTCATTCTATATTTACTATTTATATTGAAATTAGTGAAGATGATGGGAAAGGAGGCTAGAAGATAAAAGCAGGTAAACTTAATTTAGTAGATTTAGCTGGTAGTGAAAGATAAAGTAAGACATAAGCAACAGGAGATAGATTAAAAGAAGCTAATAAAATTAATTTATCTTTAAGTGCTTTGGGAAATGTTATTTAGGCTCTAGTTGACGGAAAGCATTAACATATTCCTTATAGAGATTCCAAATTAACGAGACTATTGTAAGATTCTCTTGGTGGTAATACTAAAACAGTAATGATTGCTGCTATTTCTCCTGCTGACTATAACTACGATGAAACTATGGGTACACTGAGATACGCTTCACGTGCCAAAAATATTCAAAATAAACCTAAAATTAACGAAGATCCAAAAGATGCACTCCTCAGAGAGTACGCAGAAGAAATCAACAGACTTAAGAATATGTTATAAAATAATAATGGGAAGTAAGGTGATTAAGATAATAATGACTAAACAAGAAATATGTCTGAAAGTCATAAAAAAATTCATATAGAAGAAATTGAGAAACTAAAAGAGGCTCATAACGCTCTGAACAAAGATAAATAGAAAATGGAACTGGAGCTAAAAGAGCAGTAAGAAAAAGTAAAAGAAGAAATGGAGCAAAGATTGAAAATGTAATAACTTTTAGAAGAATTCCAAAAAAATAAAATGGTTGGTGGTAATGGAGGAGATGAAAAAGAAAAGAAGGTTTATTAGGATTTAAAAAAGAAATTGAAAAAGCAATAAAAAGAACATGAAAAACTAATTTAAGATAATAAAAAAAAAGAAGAAGAAATGCTCGAGGCAGAAAAAAACTATTAAAATTTGTAGGAAGAAGTTGAAGCATAAAGAAAAATAATAAAAAAGCTAAAAAATAAATACAAACAATCTTCTTAAGAAATCGAAGATTTGGAAAGAGAACACAGAGAAGAGAAAGAAGAAATTTTAGAGTCAGTAAGAATACTTGAGAAAGAAAATAAATTGCTAAATGCTGTTATTGATATGGTTTTCAAAAAAGAAGAGTTTGAGAATATCAGAGTAATTTATTTTTAACAAATTAAAATAAAGAGCAAGTATTCTTCTTATTTCATTTATATTTTTTAAAATAATAGAGTTTATCCTAATGGAATGACACAAAAAATTGCTATGTTGTTCCTCCTTTCTATTTTAAAAATAAAGAATTAAGATTGCCTAAACTACCTGCTACATAAGGTAACATTTATTTATTATTTTGCTTGTTTTATTACTAAATTTACCTTGCTATTTTAAAAAAATTTTTTTCTTTGTTAACCAGCTATGGAATAAGTTGAAGTGGAAAAAGATTCAAGAATACTTCAAATAGAAAATAAAAATGAAGTGAAGAATGCCAAAAATAGAAAAGTGAGAGAAAAGTCTTCTATTATAGATGATCACTCTTTGGAAAACTCACCAACTTAAGCTAAAAAACCAAAAAAGAACACATCAAATATTGAATAAGACTTAAAAGGTAGATAACAACAACAACTATTACAATCTAAAAAATCTTTAATGGACATGACTAATAATTATTTACAAAGTAAACTAGATAATGTTTATACTTACGTTTTCTAATATTTAAATAAAAAAGGTAAAGAATAAAGATTTGGTACAGGAAATTATGGCGGTTACTCATTTAAAGAAGAATTATAACCTTTAGCTCCTCCTAAAGTAATTAAAAAAAACATAAATGGTATCTAGTTGAATCCTCTACAAACAAACCCAAATACAAATAATATTCTTGAAATTATAGAAAAATAGAATGCAACTCCTAACTAAAACGAAATTAAAAGAAATCCTAAAAGTAAATTATTTAAAAATAATTAACTAATTAAATTATTATAATTATCTTAAACATAGCATAACCACTACTACCATTAAATTTTACTTAACAAAGCAGCAAAAGTGTGGAATCGAGATACTGAATAATATAAATGAAAACTGAAGCACATATACAAGCAAGCACATACGCATGCACACATAATTATATGCAAAAACAAAGAATTTTAGAATAAATTAACATATTACTGATTTCAATAATATTATAAAAATTATACTTTACTAAATAATACTGGTAATTTTATATAGCTTTATCAAATTTAATCTATTCAAAATTTAATAAAAGTAAGCATCTTTTATTCATAATTCTTTCAACAAAATTTTTATCTATAAAATTAATAAAAAAATAATTGAATTTATTTTGTTTATTTTGTTTATTTAATAATTTAACTAGAATTCTTAGAAAATAGAATAAAATAATATTTTTTTAAGAGAATAAAAAGTTTATATATTTTGTTTTGTTTGAATTTTCATCTTTTATATTTTAAACAAAAATAAATTCATTAACACTGGATAAAAATTATACAATTAAAGAATACCACTCAATATATTCATAATAGTGGTAGTAATATTTGATTTACTAGTAATAGTAATATAACTATACTTTTTCTATTTTTTTTGAATTTATTTATTTATAATACAAAAGTCCTTTCAATATTTATCAAAAATAGGCAAATTTCATAGTCTAAAAGTCTATATTTAGCACTCTTTTGATATTTTCTCAAGTTGGATTAAATTACATAATTAAAGAAAAATATAAATTCATAAAAAATGGTAGTTATATCCTGACCTTTCAACCTTTTATAAAAAAGAAGCATATTTCACATTCTAAAAATCTATATTTAGCTCAGTTTGATTAAGAAAAATTAACTTAATAATTTGTGTAAATATTCTTAACTCTCATTTAAAAATTCATTAATTTGCAATACTGCTTTTTAATTTGGATTAATTTGTGTAAATCTAATTATTTATTACCAACTAGATTCAAACATTTCAAAATTTAATAAAAGAAAAAGTAATTATTTAGGTAGGAGTCATCATAAATAAATGAATTTCCTTGTTTCAAAGCTATCAGGGCTGAGAGTTTTGTGTGGCGAAACTATCAACAACTGCTTACCCATACATAAGTTATTTTAGCAGGATACTGAATAGAATTTAGATGAAGATGGGCAATAAAGACAAGCATAAGATGAGGGTTTTCAATAGTCATCAATTGAAAGATAAAATAACAAATAGGATGTTAAAGTGGAAGAGGATGAGGAAGAAGAGAGTAAGCACTTCAATGAATCTACTAAAAATTCATATACAAATTCAAAAAGCGAATATGAAATGTAACACAATAATTTTGTTGATAAAGACGAATACGATGTTCCATTTGATGCTGTGAATAATATGTCAAATTAAAATTAAAATATATTTGAAGCTCCTGTAAATGTAGTTAATACCCAACCAAAGGCATCAAAAAAACCAATGTTAGGCATGATAGATGAAGATAAAATATAGAAAGTTGAAGTAAATAAGAAAATTATATCAAAATGAGCTGTTTTAATCATTAAAATAAATTAAATTAGAAAAATGATCCTGTAGATGAAGTTGATTACTTTTCTTAGATGAACATGGGAACTGTAAGTGTTGATAACAACACTAAAGCAGCTGCCAAAACTGTTAAAAAAGCCTCTAAAAAGAAAGTTTAAGAAGTCAAACCTGATGACCTCTTCTAAGATTAGTAATAAGTATAAAGCTAATTTAATAAGTAATTAAAAAAATTTTTAATTTTGGGAAAAGATAAAATAGAAAAAATTAATAAAAAATAATTTTTAGAATAAATGACGATATAGCTGCTGAAGAAATTGAAGGAGCTGCTTGGGGTGCTAATGATGATGATATTGATTTATGAAAGAAAAAATTAAATTCTAAATTAATGTTAATATCAAGATTTTGAAAAAAAGATAATTGTAATGAAAAAGAAAGATTCAAATTGTTAAATAAATAAATATTAAATGTAATTTAACTCTCCTTTATATATTTGTAAAATTACAAAAATATTTCTAAAATATTAATCATATCAAAATATATTTTTTTATATGAGCTTACTTTAATAGTATGAGAAAAATGTAGCTGTTAATATCCGTAACTAACTTTTACATAAAATTTTATTTTCAATCTACAAAATGAACAAAATATTTTAATATTCACTTATTAACAATTTATTTACATATATTTATAACTAAAACAAATTATTATTAAAATTGGTTTGAAGTGATGAAACCTTTAATTTCAAATAATATTGTAATCTAAAAAATACCCAAAGCTAAATAATAAATGACTAAATTTCCAGTAGCAAGAAGCAGAATAAATTAGATACTAAAATTAAATTTTAGTTAGGTTAAACAATATTAATTAAGTATTCATAAATTTTAGATATTAGATTTTTTAACATTATTACTATTCAACGGTTAATTATTTTGTGAGTACATTTATTAGAATATTTATTTTTTCTATAAATTAATATAAAATAAAAGAAATTAAAAGAGGTTTAGAAAAAAGTTTTTAGAATAAAAAATTGAAAACTTTTTATTCAAAAATTAAATCTTGAAAAAACATTTTTATTTTTTGTTTTGTCATGTTCAAAAACTGCTTCAAAACTTTTTTTATTACTTTTAAATTCAAAAAAATATTTGTTATTCTACTAAAAATATATTTCCTGTTCACTAAATAATTATTCTATACAGCTTTAATTTTCCTTAAAAATTAATTATTTTAGCTAATAAAATTATTTTACTTCAATAAAAGAATATTTTTCTAAATTTTACTTATAATTTTTATTTTTAATATAAATATTGTTAATTACTTTTAACTAATTTTATAAGATAAACCACAGTTACTTTCACAATATCTTTATAAAATTAATTTTAGCTTTCATTTTTTTCAGGTAAAAAGTAAATTAATAATTGATTTAATTTAAGAGATTATTTTAATAAAAAGTGAGTCAAATAAAAAATGAAATAAATGAAATATTATAAATTCATTAAAATTAAATATGGAATACAAGTAAATTAAAAGAAACTTATTGACTAAATATATTTAAAATAACACAAGACTTTCAATTCTATATAATATAAATTATTTATTTGTATATGAGTATTAAGATATTAGTAGAAAGTATTATTTTTGTTTTAATTAGTTTTTTCTAAATAATAAATATATTTTTTAATTATTCTTATTTTTCAATTTAATTGAATAAATAGTGAACTATCAAGCTAGATCTTTATCTATATAGACAGTGTTTTACTATTATTTCATAATTAGTAATGTTTAAAGCAAGTGCAACCTCTTTTAAAACTTTCAAATCAAATTGGTCCAAAAAGATTTCTTACATCAAAGAAATAAGGCTGTTTTTTATATCAAAATTGTTTGTTTACTGCTTAATTACTTTAAAAATTTTTGAAAACTTACATGATTTAAAGCAGACTTTGCAGTTATTCTTTTAATAGGATCATAGCAAAGAAGTCTCTATAGCAAATCAACAGCAGCTATATCAACTTCTGAGTTTTAGTTATACTTTTTATATATGTTTTCAATCATTTCACTTAGCTTTTAAGGTCTGAATCTTGGGAATGTAGGTTTATAATCTGTCAAGTCCTTAATGCCAGGCCAGTCATTTTCTGTAGGTGTTCCTAATATCCTTTAATATAATAATAAAGATAATTAAGATAGAAGGTAAAGTAATTTAAAATGAATTCAATTTTACTGGAAAATTTTAAATATTTATCCAATCTCACAATCTCCTTAAAACAATGGCACTCTTGTAATTAATTCATACATTATGCAACCCACTGACCACATGTCTATGGGAGTACAGTAGTCCAATGCACCTAAAAGAATTTCAGGTGGTCTGTACCATAAAGTAACAACTTCTTTTGTGTAAGGTCTTATAGGCATGCAAAATGTTCTAGATAAACCAAAATCTGCGATTTTTACTACTTCTAATTTTTTTAAAAAAGTTTGTTGATATAAATTTTTTTAATTTAAAAGTCTAAATCGACGGTCTCCATTAATTCAATTTTAAATTAAAAATTAAATTAATCAAATTTATTTTCTAAAATTGCAGAAATTTATTTCAAAGCATAATTAACAATTTTACCATTTTTATCAATCAAAATATTTTATGGCTTGAGATCTCTATGCATAATTCTCCTTGTGTGACAAGCTGCAACACCTCTAATTATCTGATAAACTATTTTCTGAAATTAAGTTTAAATACTGATAAGATTTAGATTGTCAATAAAATAAGTACAATTTAAAATAACTTTTAATAAAAAGCAAAAACATTATCTATTAAAATTACTTTAATTGTAAGGGCATCAAGGAATTATCCTGCTACTTTAGTCTTTGAATCTAAAAATTTCTTTAAATCGCTTTCACAGAATTCGAAAACAAGGTAAAGCAAGTTGTTTTGTATAATTATATCTTTTAATCTATAAATAGAAAGTATTATTTTTTATTATTTTTAATGAATAATAGTTACACTACAACGTTTTCGTGATTAATTTCTTTTAGCAAAGATATTTCTCTCAAAGCAGAACTTGGAATTCCATCATTTTCAAGCTGTTTATATTTAAATCATTTAAGAATATTTTAGATAAATAGATAAAATTTTAGATAAAAAATTAATGACTTTTTACCTTAGTTATAGTTTTTTTCAAAGCAACTATTTCGTGTGTTTCTTGGTCCCTAGCTCTAAATACTTCACCATAAGTTCCCTTACCTATAACATTCAATACTTCATATTTTCCTATAAATTTCTCCACTTAATTCTACTCTTAATTATCCATTTACATTTTGTTAGATATTAAAATCAAATTTGTTATTTTGTTTTAAAATTTTAATTTATTCTTTTTTGGAAGCTTAAAAGTTTGAAATCAATTATTTTTTTACAATTCAAACATAGATTTAGGAGGTAAATTAAATCTATTCACTCATTCAATCAATAAATCAATTATCTGATACAAATGCTTTAAATAATATAAATACTCTCTTGGTCTTCTAAGCGTATCTTTTGTTTATATTTGCTTACTTTTTGCATAAGTCTTAATTACCAAAATAATTATTCTTCAATTACTGGTAATAATAATTACTCATTTAGCGAATATTTTAAATACAAGTAAATTGGTTATTCTACAATAAAATTTATTAGCACAACAACAATAAATAAATCTGCTTTAAAAAATAATAAAAGCTAGATTAATACTATCAATATTTCAGTAATAATAAAATATTATTTACAACAGTAGTTAGGGTATGAAATAAATTACAAAAATGATAAAAATTAGTATAAATCTATAAAAAGCAGCCAAATTAGCAAAAATGAGTAAATCATCATTATTGCTTCTCTTTAAACTCTTTAAGACATGCTTCTTATATTAATTCTACGTCAATATCTTCTTTTTCTAAATGAACATATCTAACAGAAGATCCTCTTATAAAGCAGTTTTTAAAATTTGCCTATTTTAATGATAAAAAAATTCAAAATTCAATGTCAAGGTATAATATTTTTGAACTAATTTGAATATTTACAAGTTAAACAGTTTCTTAATCTTGAATATCAACTAAATTGAAATTCATATTTCCATCTACATATGTAATTTTTCCTTTAATCTTCACATCATTCTTTAACTCTACAGTAATGACTGCGTTTTTATCAAGTAAAGTTCTAAAAAATGAAGCAAATAGCTATATTTTATTGAAAACAATGTAAATATTTCAACATAAACTCATATGCTAAATTCGAATTTGTATAATAAATATTATTACTTAACGCTCAGCCATTTAGATTTATATATTTAAAAAATGAATTTTAATTTTAAGCTTGTAATTTCTTGATATGATTAAAGATTTACAATAATAATATTAAGTGTCTCTTTAAAAAAATAATTAACTTTAGAAAGCTTAATTAATTGTTTAATTTATTACAAGATTTATTTGATTCTAATTAAAATACATGCATAAAATAATAAATAATAAAATTTATATTGCAAACATTTTCATGCAACATAACTAATTACTGATTAAAATATTTTATTTTTTTAATTAATAAATGAAAATAAATTTCTATCAAACTCAATTTTTTATTTAAAGATTTTTAAAACACCAAAATTAAATTATTTTTTAAATTTAAACTTAAAGTTTTTATTCATTCATTTATTAATACTTTTTTAAATTTAACTATTTAAATAAATTATTGACTCCTAATTTTGTTGAAAATCAAAAATGTATTTTATAAATAATTTTCTATTAACAGAACTAACTATTTTTACAAATAAAATTACTTTTTTTATCTTAAATTAAATGATCTTATCCTAATAAACCTTTAAAATTAAATTTCCTGTTTATGATGATTTGAATGAAATTAATCTTTTTGAAAACAAAAAAAATATTTTTTTAAATTAATAATTATAATTGAACAACAAATCTTATTTTTAAGGTATCCTTAATTATATTAACTAGTAGGAAAAATAGTTTAACCACCTTTAAATTTAAATAAATCTGTAAAGAATATATGTATTAAATAAATTATTGTATTATGAATAGGTTTTACTATTGAATTAATAGTAACTCAATAATAAAATTAACAATAAAAAATATTAGTTTTTTAATTGAATATCTAATTTAATAAATAACAATTAATCTTTTTTTATTGCTTTTTAAAATATATTTTATTTAATCTGAAAAAAAAAACAGATTGACAGATAAACGACTATGTTCATATCTGAATAAATATAATAAATAAACAAATTGATCATAATTTTATAAACAAGTTTTGTGTTTTATTTACCTAATTTGTAAATTATTTGAATTATAATATTTATTTGATAGAAAAAAATAAATACATTTATTATAAATATTAAAATAATATAATATATTTTTTATTATTATCTTCATCATTGATTTGTTTTAGGAATTTCTTGCTATTGTGGTGATTTTATTTATGAATTTTAAGGAGATTAACGTGATTAATATTATTATTGTTAATCTGATTACTGTGGAGAGTTTTACTATTATGGGTGATTATCGAACACTATTTACTCTTAACTCTATTTCTTAGGAGAACTATCTTGCTTTTATTGCTAATAAAATGATTAATTTTATGACTGTTAATTTGATTGTTGATTAGAAGGATTATTAGACTCTTATTTTGATTATTAAGGTAGACTACTTCTATTTGAAGTATACTATTACTAGGGATTCTGCTATTGTGGAAGCTTTGATGACTAACTTTAATTAAGAGAGTTGTTAAATGTCTATGCATTTGAATTATTTTTTGACCTATTTTAAGCATTAGATTCATAAAATTTATTTTAGCTTTAGCTCTATGAATTATTACTATTATTCTAATTTGACTATTTTTCTGAATTATACTTTTAGTTATTTTAGTATTAATTTTATTAATAAATTTCTTCTTAAATATTATTATTGTTATTATTAAAATGGCTTTAACTTGGAGTGCGATTGCTGTTTCTGTAAAAGTTAGATATTTAATTATTTTTTTAACCATAATTTTCTGTTTAATCATCTTCTTCCAATATTGCTGCATGAGTCAAATTTTATGAACCTCTTATTGAAGAAGGGTGAGAAGTAAAAGTATATTCTCTTTCTTTAGGGTTATGTATATTTGCACTGTGAGACGGTTAATAAGCAGGCATAGAATTACTATTATGAATATTACCAGTATCATATTAATTTATAATTATATCTGCTTCAGATTGATTTAAATAGTTTAAATTATCGTCTCTGTGCCTTTGAGCGTTGTGCCCATTATGATTTATATCGTAAGCACTTTTATTCAAGGTATGTGAATTATTAATTTTCTTAAGTTTTCTTCTATTTTAAGCATTGCTAGATGAGTTTTTAGAATGCTAAATGATAGGAGGGAGGTTAGATGTCTGCTGAGCACTTGCATTCCTTTTTCTTGAAACACTAGGTTTTACTTTTTGCATATGTGCTTTGAGCTTTTCATATTCCTCTATTTCTTTTTAAATTTAAGCTTTGTTTATAAACGATCTCTAATTCAACAATCTTTATGCCAATTATTAATTTTCAGTGTATATTTGCATGGCTGCTTATTTTCTCTTCTGAGACATTGCTCTTAGATTCTATTTATCAGATAAGGGAGCAGTTTGAATTTGCTACTTTATAGTACTTTATTTACCTTCTGAAATTTCAATTAGTTTGTCTAAAAGCATTTAATTCTATTTATTTATCTAGTTTAATCTTTGATTCTCGTTAAAATGCATGTTGAAGGACTTTGCATTATAAATACTTTACTATAACTTGACCATATTCTGATCTATTCCTAAATGTTTTTTTGGGTTCTTTACAATATCAGTCACTTTTTAAACATGCTTTTAATACTATGCTTCTCTCTATTTTTAGATAATGATATTATTATCTACCCACCTTGGTCCATTCATATCTAATCTGAATTCCTTTCAAAAATATAAAATTACAAAATAATAAATAAAGTTTTTCTTTTTATTAACTTTAAAGTCTAAATAATATCAGCTAAAAATTTCAGTTGATAACCTCTTTACTTGAAATTAAAAGTCAAACAAAAGCAAAATCAATAATTAAATTTCAATTTTTACAAAATTAAGAACAGATTATCCTCCACTAGTTTTATAAATACTTTGAAACTAAAAAATTTAATTATTTTTTCTTGCTTTTTTTATCATTGAAAGGTAAATAAGTATAATTCATTTATAAAAATATAAATAACAATTAACAATAAAATAATCAAACTAATTAGAAACATTTTTTTATCATCTTATCCCATTTTAAAAATAATTCACATGTTAAATAAATTAACAATATTTTAAATGACACTAAATTTTTATATTAATTTTTATCACCATTCAAACAAAACAAAACAAATTAAATTTTAATATTTATTAAAAATTATGATCAATTTAAAAGAATTTAAATAAGTATAAGAGAAAATATTTGAATTAAAAAATTATATCTCATATTTTTAAATACATTTATAAATTAATTTAATGATTAGCTTGAAATACTCTTATATCATCTTATTTCCTTTTAATAAAAAATATTTAGAATATTAAATAAATTAAAAATATTTGAAATATTACCAAAAATTTTTTAGCAATTTTTTCCACCATACAAATAAAATAAATTTTAATATTTATTAAAAATTAAGCAGTAATTAATTTCAAATAAAAATAATTTAATAAATAAAGAAAAATATATTTAAATTAAAAAATTTGATCAATTTTATTTTTTTAATTAGAAATAAAGTGAAAAATTAGTTAATATTTTACAAAATAAAATAATTATTAATTTATCATTGATAAAAGTTTTATATTATTTGTTCATATTTATTTATTTATTAAATTTATTTAATTAAAAAATATATAATTTTAGAATTTTAAATAAATTTTCACTCATTTTATAGTTATTCATCCATTTCTTTTGCAACTTATAAGAACTCATTTCCTAAATTGAACTTACCTATGTTAATGTAAGTTCTTCCAACGTTTTCTAGATATAAAGCTTTATCTAGGTGATTATTATCGTATAAAGCTTCTGCATTTGCTAGAGCTTTCAAAAAATATGCTAAAGCATTTTAATTATCTCCTTAATTGGAATAATAGGTTCCTAAATTATAATAAATCTAAGCTAAATCAGGATGATTATATAGATACAATGCTTAAAACATCTCTAAACTTTTTAGATAGTACTCTAGCTATTTTTTTTAATCTCCCAAGTTACGGTAAGTTATTCCAATGTTAAACAAGGTACAAGCCCTCGATCTATTATTGCCTTTAAATAATACTGAATCCATTTCTTGCGTTTTTAAATAATATTTAAGTGCTTCTTCATATTTATTTTATTTCTCATAACACAATCCCATATTATTTAGAGAGCTTGATATGCTTATGTGATTCCCTTGGTACAATTCAAGTCTCATGTCTAGAGCTCTCTTGTAAAAAGTTTACATTTTTTCAAAATCATTAAACACATCATAGCAATTTCCTAATGAATTTAAAAAATTTGATGTGTAAGGATGTTTTATTTGGAAATTTAATTCAAATATTTCAAGTCCCTTCTAAGAAATATCTAAGCATTTCTCGTACTGCCTGGTTTCGTAATAAAATAAATACAATTAGAAATAAGAAAATCCTATATCAATATTTTTGTCATTATTGTAATATTTGATTAAAAGTTCATGACTTTTACATAATTGTTACTCAGACTCTTTAAACATACATAATTTTTAAAGAGTAATACCATACATTTGTAAGAAAATAGATTCTTCTATTTATCCGTTCAAATTCTACTCTTTTATAATAGATACTGATTTTAGAATAGATTATTGCGCTTGTTTTGGTTCAAGTACTTATGATTAAAAGTAGTAAAGATATGCTAAGTATTTTAGATTCTTTTGCTTTGAATTTTCGGGCTGATATTTTTCAATTTATCTCTATAATCTTTCTATTTCTACTTAAAATTCAATCTCAGCCTCAAAAGTTTCAAAGAATATTTAACGTAACCTAATTGCAGAGAATCTTTTGTTAAATTTATGCTAAAGCATGAAATATTTAACAAAAGTGTAAATATTTTTAAACTCTATTCCTACTTTATCATCAATACTGTCTAATTAATCTTATTAAAGAGCATTAAAAGTTTTGAAATCAATTTTTACACCAATTACTTCAAGTATTGTAACTCCCATGCTAAAAATGTCTGTGTACATTCTCATTTATAGGTCTTTCATAGGAGATTCTCCAAGATTTGCTTAATATTATTCTGGTGAATTGTAAAATACAGATCCTCCTCCAAACGATTTCATGTGTGTCTGATTGCTCTATAAGTTTTTTGAGTGCCCAAAGTCTGCTAATTTATATTTCCCTTCTTTTGTAATCAAGATATTCTATGGTTTAATATCGAAGTGTATTATACCATTAGCATGTATTTCGCACAAAGCATTGATTGCAAAGAATAGAATAGAAATAGCCTGCTAATAAGAGTATTATTAATTTTTGCTTCTCAATTCTTAGATTTCTTAGAAAAGACTTTTAGAACATAGTTCGATGATTTGAATACATATTTTTTCTTCATCTAGGAAAAAATGCTGTTTAACTTCAACAATAAAATCGAAATTGATAATTTTTTGAATAGTATTTTATTCTCTAGTCATCTCATCAAAGACTTATTTGCTACTTTTTGAGAATTTGATGGCAACCTCTTATTTAGTCTATATCTACTACCCTAAGACTACAAAAGCCTAACCTCCAGAACCTAATAAATATTATTTAGAAAGGTTATCTTCACTCTAAATGCTAGAAATTTTTTTCAAGACATAGTTTTCCTTATACAATTTGTTCTAAATCTTAATGAAGTCATCTTCCCTGTATTCTATTTCGCTACAAAACTATTTTATTTATTATTAAGAGAGCATGATCTATTTATCTATTTTGATGATTTGGTTTCAATTTTCTTATTAAAAACTTTGTTAGAATATATCTTTTGAGAAGATACGAGTGTGATTTTAATTAGTAATTTATTACGATTAAAGCAAAAATAGATATTTATAACAAAATAGAATTAACAAAAAGAATACTTGTTAGATTTTTAAAGACAAATCAAAAAATTTTTAAAGGTTTTTTAGTTTTATTTAAAAATATCTTAATTCCTCAGTTTGTATTAAATTTTACATAAATACAGTAGTAAGGAATTTATTATAAAAAATTAAGTAACTCAATAAAATTCTAATCATGTCGAAAAGTTTATTCAATTAGACACTTTTGATAATCGCGTTTGTAAGGAAATAAAATTCTAAAAAAATTAATAATTAATACAATTTATTGTTAATTTTTAATAAATACATATTTTATTATCTTCTCTTTTCTATGTATTTGAATTAATTTTTAATTAACTTTACTGTAGAAAAAAATAAAATTGTTTTTTTTTGTCTGATAAAATTATTCATTCAAATTAACACATAAAAATAAAAATGAATTAAATTTTTCATTGTTATTTAAGTAAATTTTAAATATCTAAGACAAAAAAATTTTAATTAATAACTTCTTTTTATCAAACAAGTTTATTTTCAACTCAATCCAATAAAAACAGCTTTTAAATATTTATTACTTGAAATTTCAATTAAAATAAACTAATTTTCAGCATACCATAATCAAAACTAAATGTATTATTTAATATTTTGTTATTTTTGTAAACTAATTTTCTATAAATTTTAAATAAAATAAAATTTTTATAATTATTTTTGCAGCTACCAAAACAAAATAAACTAGATATTAATATTTATAAAATTTGATTAAAATAATAATAAAATTTAATTTAAAAGTGCTTAAATAAGTAAGGAAATAGTAATAAAATTAAATATAAATTTCAGAGAAATTGTTAAATTTATTTTAAATTTAGTTTTATTTAACTATAAGATAATTCTATTTAGATTAAACATTTAAATTTTAAGTTATTCTAAAACATGTGTGAGATTAATTGATAAAGTTATCTAAAATAACAAAAATAAATATTAGCTAAATTACTTAATAATTAATTTAACAAAAATAATTTATCATATTTTCAGTGTCTGTAGTATTCTTTCGTAGTCCCACACCAAATCTTGGGATTTTATGGATTTATTATTTTAAATTTGGAAATATTCTAATAAGTCTATAAATTTTTCAGATCTGTTTAAGCCATAATTTATTTTTTTATTCTTTAAGAGCTATATTAAATATAAAAAGTAACTTTTAAGTTTAAGGTACTAGTTTATAAATGCATAGTATGAATCTTCTTGAGAACTTTTAACTAATATTCTGACTAGAAAAGGTAAATCAGAACTCATTTTTTTTAGGAACAAATTAATTATGCTTCTATCTTTCGAATAATAATTACTATAGTTAAAATAAATAGACAAATGAATCAATAAATAGTTTTTTTTTAAATTGAATTTACGAAATAATGGCTTTTGTTGTATATTTAAATCCTTTAACAAACTAATAGAAGAGATCTACTATTTATTGTTTGCTGTATTAAGTTTTTGTTTAGAATTATTCAAAATATTAAAGAAAGAGATGCATAAATCTATTTTAATTATAATTAATTTCACAGGCTATCAAGTTCTTTTAAAATATTATAAGACTAAGCTTGTATTATTTTATATTTTTGTGAAATAAACAATTTTATAAAATATTAGCTATTTATTCATTTTCTTAAATAAAATATTTGTTTTCTACCTCTACATTTAATTATAAAATCAAACTATCGAGGTTTAGCTTGCTAACATATCCAATCAATTCTAGAAAACTATCTAATGATTACCTAAATATTTATTAAATAAAATATTTAATAATTGAATTTAAAAATTAAAGATATTATCTCAATAATTTAAATATTTTAATTGCTATAATTTTATTATATAATTTTTCTTTAAAAATTCTTTTTTACCAAGCTTAGAGTCTTAAACTTGTAATTTGGAGTGGCTTTATAAGAAAATAGCTTAATGGCTAATACATATTATTAAATATATCTCTACCAAAGTATTAGCTTTAGCTTTAGTCTAGTAGCTCAATTTTTTCAATTTAAGTGAATAAATCCTAATCTAGTGCTGTATTGCTCATCAAGAAGTACTAAATAACTTGCATAGAATTTGCCTCAACTTTAAGTTTTTTATTTTTTTTTTCCAAGAATATCTTAAAGTTTACTCCCTAAACCAAAAAATTCTCAAATTGAGAAGATCTAAATTAAATTTTAGAAACTATGTCTACTTCGTCAAATTTTTAAACATGAAGTATGAATTCTTTTAAATTTCTATTTTAGTTGATAAGAGCTAATATTTCTTCATTTGCTTTATCTGTGATATTATTCATTTTTAAATGTATTTTATTGAAGTGGCTAAAAGCTTATTTAAAGCATTCATTGTTGTTAAAAAAGTGAGTGATTATAGTCTTCTTATCTGAGTCGAATAGTAAAAATTATTATTTAAAATTGTATACAGTAAATTTAGGAATTACTTTAAGTAGAAACTAAAGTATAGACAGAACTTAAGAAATATCAAATTTATATAAAAGTGAATATAATTCTACTGATTTTATTTTTGATTAACTTTCTAAAAAGAAGTTTATCAAATTTTCTATTGTATTTTTTTTGGGTCGCAGAGAATTCTTTTATATAATAAGTGTTTCAACAATTTAAACTGATGGTAGATTTTAATTCAAGTAGCTCATAAGCTAAGTGTACTACTTTAGCGAGTGAAATTTTATAGTTTTATTTTAGACATCTATTTTAAATAAATTTTGAATACTTATATCAATAAGCTTATTATGAGAGAGTTCTTTTAGCTTATTAATTATTATTGTGTGTTATTAATGATCTTACAATTAGCTGCTGTAATTAACACTGCTGAATTGATTTGTTCTTATTTGAATTAAATTTTATAAAAATTAGATTGCAAACTCATGGTTTTTTATGCTTTTATCGATACTAATTAATAGGACTGATTGTTTCAAATTAAAATAAAATTAAGAACCTTATCCCACATCTTAAATATTTAAATGCTAAATTTATTAGAGATTTTGAATTTGAATATATTTTAGAAGTTAAAATTAATTAACAGAGTGCTCTTGTTTCTTATTAGAGTCGAAGGAGAAACTAGAATAGGAGTTCTAGTCTTTTGATGTCAGTACCTCTATAGAATATAATTCTAAATTTTCCTCCAGTAGCTTTTGAAAAAATTCAAAGATTTTTTGTAAATTATGTTCACTGGTATCAATTTTAATTTTTTATATTAAAGGTAAATTTAATAAACATAAATCTAGATTATCAATTTTGTTGCAAATTTCTATTTAACTTGGGAGTGTTTTAACGATAAAATTTTCATTTATTTTTAAATGGAATCCTTTTTAAAATTATTTGCTGAGCTTAACTAAATTATTAAGCATTTGCTAATTTTCAGAAGAAATATTTTTTTCATTAGAAAACATCCCTTCGTTTTTACATGTAAAAAAGATTTCAATGGCGATATTTGAATTTAGCTGAGCCAATATATTTGTTATTTCTTATAGAGTGCTTGATTCTACGAGCTGCGATTGTATTTTTAAATGATTTTATTTTTAATAGTCTAAGCAGCTAGAGAGATTTAATTCTTTCAATTTAGGGTGATTAATAGCTATTTGGAAATAATTTTTAATTTGTTCAAGAGAGAGAATGTTATGCTTATTGCTAACAATAGACTTAAAACTATATAAGCTTTATTACTGTAACAAAAACTAATAATCAAATATTTTCTTGATATTTGAGTACAAACTAATTATTTTAAATTCTTTGAATAGTTTTTGAACTAATTATTATGAAATATCTTCTTTTAGAACTAAATGGTATCCAATGTTATATGTTTAGTTTTATTTTTCAAGAGTAAGCAGCTTGTAGAAAATTACTCTTTAAAGCTTAAAACAAATTATTGTGTCAATAAGATTTAATATTTCTTGGTCTTCTAAATCTTATTAAAAAGTAAAATTGACCTCCTTTTATTGTCTATTAGAAGCTATTTCCTTTAGTTTTTATTGTGTCAGTACAGAGTTAATAAATGATCTCTTAGTTAATTACAAATATATGCCAACTTGATTGATATATATTGTTAGAGAGTTTGATAAAAATGTAATATCAGACCATTATTTATAAAGATTTAAGGCACTAATTTACTAAAACCACTCATCGTCTTAGAACCTAATTTAAATTTTTTTCATATACTTTCAATACAAATCTGATATTTTATTAATTAAATAATAACAAAATCAACCAAAATTATATAAAAACACTATAATCTTAAACTTTTAACAAAAATATCTACTTTATCTATAAAGAAGCTTTGCAATCACTTGTATTTAAGATAAATGATTATAGCTCATTGTTCCACTCACTTTTATATGAAAAATATTTGAATGTTATATGTATTTGTTTTAAAATAAGTTTACCAATATTAAATTTCAAAGTGTTGTATTTCATTTTAAGCTTAAATGAGTCTCATCATCTACTCTATCAATCTAAAATATAGATTTAATTACAATAAAACCAAATTATTCTTACTTAAATTCATATTCTTTTGGAAGTTCATCGCATTTAAAATCAATTTATTTGATTTTTTTTCCTTTTATTTACTTAATTTTCTCTAAAGTTAAGGAGTCACTAGATTTTAAAATATTATTTAACCATTCAATACCTCATTATTTTAGAAAAATCTAAGTTTACATTTCATGGCTAGAAAGTTTTTAAATTCTAACATGTATTTAACCGTGTTGAAGTAACATCTATACTCTTGAAATGTTTAAAAAATGATAATTGTAAATATTTGAATTGCTAAATGATAAAAATCAATACGGAATGTCTTGTTCAAACTCAAATAAAGCTTCTTACTCCATTTTATATTGAATAGAAATTTCTTTAAAAAATTATATGAATATATTATTTTATTAGTATATAGAAAAATACATTAAAAACAAAAAATATTTGATAAAATAGGATTAAATTATATAGAAAAAAGCACATAAGAATATTTATAAAGTGTTCCTACCTACCTAACGTAAAATATTTGAATTATAAAAATTTAAATGATTTTTTTTAAGGTGGCAAAAAATATGAGTGTTGATTAAAAATAAATTTCTTTAAATAAATTACTGTAAGAAACTCTTTAGAGTACTATCTCAATTTTAAAGAAATTTAGATTTTAATAATAAGATTATTTTTTGGTAATTATTCTAACTGTGTTACACAAATAAATGTATCAATCAAAGTAATAATTTTTTCTGCAAAAATCAATGAATATTTTTTAAATATTAATATTTATCTTAAAAGTGGCCAAATAAATTTTAAATTACCTCTCATAAATTTTTAACAAAAGAAATTATTTAATTTATTCATCATTTTCTAATTTTTGAATATTTAAAACAAATAATAATAAGTAGGATTTTAATCTTTTCTATTATTCATTCAAATTAAATTTTCTTCTATTTTATTGTTGCTTTTTAGCCCAGACATTTTTGTTTTTGATTATTATCTATCTTTTCTAATTGTGTTGCTGATGCTAAAAAGATATAGATTAATTTAGAAAAAGAAAATTGTAACAAAAAAATTGATAGAAAGATATAAATGTTTCTAATCAAAACATGAAATTTCGCTGAATTATTTAAGTTAAATGAGTCAATGAAGAAATTAATTATTTTTTTTCACGTTCACGTTTGAATTTACAACATAATAATTTACACTTTTATATTAAAGATAATAATCAAGCCAGTTTTGATTTCTTTTACTATTAAATAAAAAATTATCTGCTGGATTCTCCTGTTTTAATTTGAACAACTTTTATTGATTGAATGATTGATTGATCTATATATCTATTAATCTTTTTATCAAGCAAGTTACTATCAGACAAAATTTTTTGATAATAATTATCTTACTAATATAACCAAATATTTTTTAATGTTAAATGAATTTCCTCATTATTTATTTCACTAGGAATAAAATTTATTTTGTGTTTAATATTAAATTTTATTTTGCTAAATATTTAATTGTAGCTGTTTACTGTAATTTTTGTAAATAAAAATTAATGTAATCTGTAATAATATGAGAAATATTTGAGTCTTTTTCTTTATCAAACAAATAAAGAAATAAAGAAATAATTACTTACTTAAATAGCTTATACAAAGGGGAATTTGTTTGTTATTTAGATTTATATGAGAAATGATTAATATGAAGACAAAAACATCTAATATAAATATTTTAATGTAATGAAAGGTACTAATAAAAAGAAGGATTAAGACTTTTAGAATTTATTTAGTGAGAAGATAAATAATTTTTATTTTGTAATGTGTGTTCGTTTTTATTTTAAGAAAATATTTCAATAGTAGCTGCTGTAAGGAATGTTATTTACACTGCTAGAAATATATGAACCAGAGAGAGTATTATTGGTTTCAACGTAGGATCTATATTGTGTGTCATCTAATAAGTTAATAGATTATTTTGGTAAATAGTTGGAGTATTTAACAGCTTCTTGTTATTATACTGTCTATTGATTAGCAACTAATTGTTAGCTTTGTTCAACTTCTGAGAGCTCAGAGCGATTCTTTTATAAATTGATGATATTTTAAATAAACTCAGGAGCTTGGTAGATAGTTTGCCAGTTTGAAGTGTAGGGATATTTAATCTTTTTGTAGTTATTTGAAGGATTTTCAAAATCTTCGTATTCTTCGTATTCAAGGTCATCATGCTTAACATAATATCTTCTGGTTGCATTTTCTTCTTCCTCCTTTTATCTGGGAGTTTAAGTAGTTGACTTGTAGTTGGCTCTGGTATCAGCTATTTCTTCATCTTGATTGTCTTTGGAATAGCTCAAGAAAGGGAAATTAATTACTGTTTAGTTTCCATCATGGAAAGTAGAAACACGAAGAGGATTGGTTTCTGGGGCAACAGATTATTTTAAATTGTTAGTTGATTTTCTTAAATTTTCTATGTATTGAGATGATCTAAGAGGGGCATTCAAGTTTTAAGAGACTGAAAAAGGAATTTCTGCATGATAGTTGGCATGAGAGGTATAAGATCTTGAAGTCTTTTAAACAGGAGAAGGGAATGAGCAGTCAATGTTAGTGGCATTCATGTTGCCATTAGAGATAGGAGAAACGGAATTTTAATATAAAGAGTAAGTAGACTTTCTAGTGTCTTCTAAGCCAGTTCTCTTACGGATAGAATCGTTGAAATTTCTTAAATCGTTAGTCATTTAGCATACAGATTAGTTAGCTCTTTGAATTTAGCTGATCAATTCTTAGGTAGAACAAGCGTTCAAAGATTAGGCTGGATTATAATTAGAAGTAGAGGTTATAATATTTTGGACTTGATCTTCTTCCATAAATTAAGATTATTGCATAGGATTTATGGCACTGTATCTAGTAGAAATCTCATAGGTATTTTTTCTAGAGATATTTGGTGAGAGATAGAAATTATTTTAGTAGTTGGATTGATTCATTCTGGATAACTTATAAAAATAATTAATTGTTTGTTTTTTTGTTTGAGTTTTTCAAATATGAGTTTTTCTTATTTGGAGTGTTATTGATTTATTATTGGATTAATTGATTATTGATTTTTGGCTTATCCAGCTCACTATTTAAGTAAAAAAATTATAATTTAATTTTCTTATTTATTTTATCCAATCAAAAAATTGAATAAGCCATAATTGCTGACGAAATTAATTAATTAATTAATAAGTTAATAAGAAGAAAAAGAAGAATTAATAAATTTTCTTAATATTTATTAAATTTTATTGATTATCTATTTAAATGTTATTTCTTCTATTTTCATATTACCCTTCTTTATTTTTTTCCACCATTTTTCCATTTTTGGTTTATCTTAAGAATTAAAACAATAAACAACAATTTTTGAAGTATGATCCATTTTGTAAATCTGGTTCATACGATTTCAAAGATTATCAATTCAGGTATTTCAAATAATCAATAATATATATAAATTCATCCACAATATTTTGCTTTGTTCGCTCGAATGATTTAGTCTTCCGAGGTAGGAATTTTATTGTTAGATATAAAAAGAACCAAAAATTTAATTTTCCAGTGACCTTACCATGATTTAATTTAACATGAATACAGCCCCCACTATTAAATTAAAAAATATTTGCTTTATCAAAACAATTTGCATTTAAGCTAGTCTATTTTGCTTCAGGTTAATAAATTCTTTGTACATTTAAATTATTCTGCCCAATAACAAATTATTAAAACTCATTTTTACTGGAGAGGAACAAATTTGTTTGGAATAAGAATATTTGAAATTCATATTAATAATAAATATTAAATTTTATTTGCTCCCTTTATACATACAAAATCCTTACTAATTTGCAATAAATAAACTCAAATTTTCTACTAAACGGTATTACTATTTCTTCAACTTATTCAATAAACTAGTAAAATAGACAGAATTTAATGTTTCATTTATTTAGATATAGTGATAGATAAAAGTTACTAATTTTAAACTTATGTCAATTCTAATTTAATAATTTAAGTCTATAATTAGCATCAAGTTTGTCTGTTCTTAATTCAGAGACATTTTTTACAGCAATTCTTCACCGTTCCAATTTTTTAGAATATTTTAATGAAAAATCCTGTATTTGCTAATAAGTCTTATATAACAGAGAAATCTTATTCAGTAATTGAATTAAAAAAAATATTAATTTCTTGTATTTGGATTGATTTGAAAATTTTTATCAGTGAAAAAAAAACAATGAAAAATAATTACATAGACAAATTATATTTAATCTAATTTGTTTTTTCTCAATTTATAATTATGCTACAAATTTGTAGAAAATATATTTCTCAACTTTAAAAAAAAATATTTAACAAATTACTATTTACCATTAAAACACTTGATGTAACTTCCTTCGCAATTTATGTTTAGATAATAATTTTTGATTGAGTAACAATCTTGAAGTACATTGATTCAAGCAAGTTACTAATTCTTATCTTAGTTTAATAGTAATTAATGTTCTATTGAATCTAATAAATTTTATCAATGTTTTCAATGTAATTTTTAAAGAAAGTAATAGAAAGTCAAATTAAAGATTTTCAGATAATTAACTATTTGACTTAAGATATTTTATCAAATTTTCTTTTATTGTTTTTAAATTAATAAATTTTAGCAATTATTACTAGATTAAAACTGCATTCAAGTATTTTCACTCCTTAATTTTGTTGACTTTATATATTAAAGTAAGCTTTATTTATTAGCATCAATAATTTATATTCAAATTTGAAGACTTATATAAAACCACTGAAAAAAATTCTTTTATCATTAAAATGCTCTGATCGCTAATATCATATTTTAAGCAAAGATCCCTATTTAACTGAAAATAAAATAACTCATCCCCATTATCAAGAATTTAATGAAAAATCAAAATAAAATTTATTCTTTTAAATATTATGAGATTAATAAATATTTATTTATTCATTCATTTTTAATATGATATTTATATGCGCTTTTAATAAAAAACCTATGAAAAAATACAAATAAAAAATTCATATTGATAAGTGTTCCCAAATAGATTTTATATAAATTATATGATAAAAAAAATACTTCAAATCTTTCTTAATTATAGACAAAATAAATAAAAATTAAGTCTGCTTAAATCTAAAATTTAAAATAATACTGATTTTATAACAAAATTGAACAATTTTTTAAAAGTTTATAAAATTCGCTTTATAGAATAACACTTGGAGACATTAAACTATATTTATCTCAACTTATTTATAATAATTTTAAAAATTTAAATGAAAATATATTTATAAATTCAAATCACACTAAGTATTCAAGCTATTCTGAATATTTTTAAGAAATAAGAATTATATGAAAAATATATTTGCATTAATTTATTTTGAAGATTGTATTTTTCTATGATTTACAATAATCTCCTTAAAATAATACAAGATTTATTAAATAAAAATGTTAGAAAGTAAGTAATAATTAAATTAAATAGAAATTAATAAAACACAATTTTATCATTTGTAAATATTTCTTACAAATTTATAAAGAGATTTAAATATTTTAAATTTTTTTTTCAAAAAAATAAATAAAATTTTAATTTACTTAATTTAGTAATTTAATAAATATAAAATTATTAATTTTTATTAAAATCAAATAAAAATTATTAAAAAATAAAATTATAAATTTTTATTAAAATAATTAAAAAATAAAATAATTATTTTTTATTAAAAAAAAATTGCTTTAAAAAAAATTAACAATGATAATTACCAGCTAAATTTTAAAATGTGTTTATATCTTTTTTTGTATAATTTTTACAAAATTTAACAGATAACGAGTGAATAATTTGATAATTAAGATTAGCTGATTTTAGAAGCAAATAATCAAAAATATATGAATTTGAGTTTTTAACGTTAAAATTAATTTAAGAAAGTTAAGAATGATAGAATAAAAGCAAAAGTATTTAGTAAATTAATCTTTAAAGTTATAAAATAATAATTAAACATTTTAATATTATTAGGATTTTTGTACTGAAAATAACATCAGTATTTGGTAACAACACATTTCAATTATTGATAAGAATTCCTCTTTGGTTTTAATTCAGTCAAATGAAGATTCTGTAAAATATCAAATTGCTAAATATGTCTTTCTTTTATAACTTTAATTTAATTATTTCCAAAAAAGGAAAAATTGGATCACCTGATACTTGGAACTAGTTTCATACTTAGCTGTAATTTGAAAAATTTTCTCTAGTTACAAATAAGGAATTAGAATTTGTCTACAGATCATATTTCTACACTAATTTGGGGATTAGGTCAAAATAATTTCTTTTAGGAACTTATACTCACTAACTGCATGATTGATGACTAAGGGGCAATAGCGCTTTCACTATGGTTAAAAGAAAATTAATCCTTAAACGAGTTAGACATTTCTTATAACAAGTAAAATATCAAATTAGCTTAACTCAATGATTAACTAAAATGAATATAAATAAAATATAAGGATCACTGATTTTGGAGCAGAATTGCTCTTTAAAAGCATTTAAAATCATAAAGGAATACAAACTATAAACATAAAAAATAATCAAATAGAAAAAGATTTTATAGCTAATGAACTTCTAACACAGTAATTTTACTTTTTAATAAATATTTTAATTTCTTAAAACAAAATTATTCATTTGAAATAATTTATAAATATTGTCTTAAACATAAAATATGTCTGTTTTAATATTTTCTCATTAAAAGCTATACTGAACTGTTAAATAATAAATAAGAATATAATTTAATTTAATCTTTTGTTTAATTAGTAACAATTAAATTGAAGTTATTGATATTTCTGAAAACCCTTACACTTTACAGTCTGTTGAGTCTTTGCTTAGAGGATTGATTCAAAGTGATAAAATAAAAAGACTAAGAATGTCTGGTATAAAAATTGGATAAATTCATAAACTGTTTATCTTAGAAGTCTTAGAAAAGTGTAGAGCTCTTTAAGAATTAGCTATTGATATAGAAATACAAAATGATGAATTAAGTACTGTAATAAAATTAAAAGATATTTATGCTTTTTAATAGATAAATAATTAAATAAATTATTAATTTAAAACAGGTTTAAAAATTTGAAGAAGCTCTTATCTTTAATTGTGACATTTTAAATTTGGAATCTAGCAAATTAGATATTAGTGAAAATGAGCTACTTACAAAAAAAATGTTTTACTGTCTAAGAGCAAATTAACTTTTAGCAGTTAATAGCTAATTAGGATTAAATAATGTGCAATAAGAAATTGAGCACTCATAAAATGTGAGTGGCCTACTAAAGGAAATTATAGCCTAGAAAATAGAAATAATAAAGTAAAATCGAAATGTTGTTTAATATACAGAAGATATTATTTAAGAAAGCAGATTTTATAAAATTAGTGAAAACGATCAGCTTAATTTTAATGATATCAAATCTAATTCTATGGAAAACTTTTGCAAAAAAAGTCTTGCCTCAAAACCCACAAACATCAGTACTTGTCCACAAACTTAAACAAATGGAAATTTTTTGTTATCTTAATCAAACTACAGTCCTACTAATATAAATTCTGAATCTTTCATTTACGGAATCTAATAGTAGCAGACAATAGAGAATGACACAAATAAATTCTCTGTAAATAACTTTTCAAATACAATGATGGAAGATAATAGAACTTATCCAACTTTTCAAACTATGAAATCTAATGAAAAAATAAGCAACGAAATGTATCAAGTTAATTAGATTTTAAATAATCGAGGTTTCTCACAGTAACAGCTTAATTAATGTACAAATAAATTTAAAATATATTACTTTGAAAAATAATTTAATTTATTTTATATTTATTTTAATTCAATTATAAATTATTATTAGGTTAGGGTAACATCAGATAAAGTGAATTAAGCTTGATAGAAAATGAAATTATTTAAAAAATAGAAAATGCTGTTTACTAAAAAATAAAATCTAACATTGAATTAGAATACAACAATTAGTTTAATTATATATTCTAGGAGATGTAACGATAAGATTAATAAATTAAATCACTCTATGAAGACTTTAACAGTTTGAAAAAAGTAATAAATTACATTTTTATTAAAAATATGTTGTCTAAATTTATTTTTTATTTTCTTGGTTATTCTAATAGGATTTTATAGATAGCAAATCAAGCATAAGACACAGTAAAAACGTTTTGAAAACAGGAGACAATTTGATACCAACAAGAGGTTTTAGTGAGATTGAAAGCTATTAAAATATAGAAAATGTCGATGCCTCTAATATATACAAAATAGAAGATCCGTTTGCTTATTAGTCAGAGATTGATGACATAAAAGTTCTCTAAAAAATACAAGACTTTCAGAAAAAAATGTAATAAACAAAATAATCAATTTAGAAATCGAGGAGAAGCTTTAGTCGAGAAAAACTTAGAGAAAGGGGATCCATCTAAGATCTTTCAACTTCCATAAATAACTCTATTAACTTAAATAACAATTCTTCTTAAAATAAGAGCTTTTTGTATGATAATTCAAATATAATAACATAAAACAATAAATCTAGCTAGAGATACTAAAATAGCAATAATAATTTAAATCACTCAATTTCTAGAAGAGATTCTAATAGTGCAATTCTGATAGATTATCAAGGCTCTGGTAGCACTTCTCTCAAGTCAAGCCATCTAGCAAGCTAATAAGAATAAAATATTTATCAAGATAATTCTTAATTAACTGCTAAAGATGGAGTCTTAAAGATTAAAGATTTAAATTGCTCTCATAATAGTTAAATGAATTTAAATTAAAAATAACCATAGTTTAATAAAATATCTTAAAGTAGATCTTAAAGCAATAAAGAGAACTCAATAAGCGGTTACTCTTGTCTAAATACATCAGCAAGGTAAATAAATAAATATTTATTTAAAAAATGATTAAAGATAATTAATTTAATATTAAAAGCTATAGAAAAAATTCTAGTATATCTAATTCTAGGAATAATTTATATTAGAAGAGTTTTCATAATTAGCATCCATCAGATGAGCTGATTGAAGAACTAAGAAGAAGGGGAATTTACATCAATTGATAAAAATTCAACTAACGAATAGAAAAAATTATCCATAGTTAATTATAAACTTAGTTAATAATTAATTAAAAGGAAATAATTAATTAATTAATTTAAAAACTAATTAAAAATATAATAAAATTTTATAAAACAAACTGTAAATAATAAATAAATAAATGAATTTCATGTCTTTTAGGTTTTGAGTATTTTATGCAAAAGATTTTAAATAATTGCATCTAATTATTAGATACCTATCCTATTTCTATATTTACTTACATCATTTTCATAACTGGGCTAGAATTCTTATCTAAAATAACTTAGAAATTATACTTATTTCTTTTATGTCTATGAGTAAAAATACTTTCAGGAGTTTAAATTAGTTAAACTTAAAAAAAATTTTGTTTTAGTATAATTACAAGTTGTTTAAGTTAATATTTCAGATTTATTTTTACTCTGTTTTTGGAAGCATTTAAGAATTGCCAATAGTTTTTATGATAAAATATAATTATTTATCTTTTCAAAATGGTTTCAAAATACTTTAATTTCTTTTAACTGATTTCATTTTTAATTTTTAATTTAGTAATCCTCTTATGAACTTTTTTAAAAAAAATTAGGATATGAAATAATTATTGTAAATTTTTATATGCATTAAAAAATATACTGTTATTTTTTTCATATATTAAGTAAGACCAATTTACTAAGACTAAGCTATAAAATTATGAAAAAAGTTATTACCCTCTCTCTTAAAATTTTGGGTTTTAATATGAAATTAGGGTAATTAAGGGGAACTTACTTTATACATTATAAAAAAGTAAGTTATATTACTGATATTCTATTTTAAATAAACTTATTGAAATTAATTTCCCTTACATTTACTAAGCAAATCATTTCAAAACCTGGATTATAAATATTTAGATTATTTTCGTTGTTAGATAAAATTATTTGAATAATAACTATCTTAATTTTTCATCATAATTTTATTTTTATTTAAAGAATAAATATATTTACAAAAACTATCAAACATTTAACTAATTTTTTAAAAAGCATTAATTTTATTTATTTATTTAATTAATTTAATTTCAGTTATTGTAAATAATAATATCATGTAAAATTTCAATAAAGTAATGAATACTTTTTCAGGTAAGAAATTTATTAATTCAGAGTTTCCCGTGTTGTTAAAGATGAATCATTTTTAATTTAATCCATCCATTAATCGAATATATTAGTATTAATTTAATAAAAGTTTTTAGCTGCTTGGATATCTATGGCAGAAAAAATATCAAAAAATGAAAAAGCAAAATCATAAATATATTTCAAAAAGCATAAGCTATTAGATTAACTGTGGGATGTATTTAATTTTATTAATTATTATTTTACATTAAATACATCTGTTTCTTGTTCAAAAGCATCCTTACTTAACTTAGAAGGTTTCACTTCCTCTTAGTTTGTTATATTTTAATTTTATGCTTATTTTTGGAGTTAATTATTGTTAATATCCACACTCCTCTTTTATTAAAATTATGTATAATCATTAGAAATTTAATTTTATTCTTTGATATTTGAAAGCGTACTGTTTAAAGAAGTTCCTTTAATCTTTTTAAACATTTCTTTCCATATTTTTTCTTTTTGTTCAAAAGGCCATAGTTATGAAGGAGGTATCTAAGAGCAGTTTTCATCTTAAATAAATTATATTTTTCTTTTAAATTGCTACTATAAAGGATGAGGCTAATTATTATCTTAGTATTATTTCAAACCTGCTGGAAAAATATGTGTTTTTGCAAAGTGAAATATTTTTGATAATAGTCCGTTTTAAAGGCTCTCAGGCTAAAATTTTTTTTATATAAAATATGTAAATTGCTAACATTTTATCTTGTTATTAATAAAATCTATTATAGTTTCAAGCAAGATAAAGCTATTCGAAATGTTCTTTTATTCCTCGTTTAAAATACTGTAATTCATAAAATCTTAATGAAGAAGCTCGCTAGCTAGTTACCTTTTTTGTGCAAAATCATTGATATTGATTAAGCTCTAATCAGAATTACATAAATTGTCTCTGTTTTATTCAATTTTTTCAAGTAGATAAAATGTCTATTTTTAGGTTAATCCTTGTCGTAGACAGATGCTTTATATTGATAGCTTGAAAAAAAAGAAATGCAAATTAGAAAATTAAATAATGTTTTTTTCACTATCAAAAGATCGTATTTCATTATTAATTAGAGATATTATGTAATCTAAAATTAGATTTTCTCCTGTTTTGTAAAGATTTAAATCATTTTCATCTTTATTGCTATGATTATCATTTAAGTAACTTTGCTTATTCACAAAATAGACTTCTTCTAAATGTTCAAATGCTTGTGTAAAGATCCTTTTTGCATTTAGCTTACCACCTATTTCTTGAATGATCTGCTTTGGCATTAAAATAGTCTATATGCTCCTCTTTAGATGTTCTTAAAATATTGATAGGGCATTATTATCTGAAACTCTTTACTTAAATATTTCAATAATATCATCAATGAGCATTTATTAAAACTAAAATGGGATAGCTAAATCGCTGAAAATGTTTTTTAAAGTTTATTAAGAAGAAGTTGAAAGTCTAAAAGCTCCATTAGATTTTATTTTAGCTCTTGTTTATTAACTGCTTTGATAGACTTATTGTTGTAATTTATTTTCTTAACTTTTATATTGTAAATGTTGGCTTTGAATTTAAGTCTCAGCTGCTATAATTAAAGACTTAGGTTATAACTGCTTATGCGATTTAGAAACATTTAAAGAGCTATTTACTAAATTTTAATTTAAGCAGTAAGAAATAAATATTAGAAGCCTTTCAATAAATTATTCCTAATTGAGTTCTGTTTCACTAATCATTAGCTTGTATTAGTAATCATGTTATATTTTTTGAGTCATTTATTTTTAAATTTCATCAAAGCAAACTTATATTTGTGTTTTAGTAAATAGCTTTTATCCTCTGTGATCATAACTGTGACTTTGTTTCCTAAATGTATCTATTTTCATTTTTTGAGGCATACACTTCTTTAAATCAATTCCTATCTGTTTTGAAATCTATTTTTACAGAGATTACTAGTAGCTAGATTTTGATCTTCTCTTTGATAGAATGAGCTCATTATATCTACTAGTAAATTTAGAATTTTAATCGTTTAGAATATTTTCATTTTCTTCTGATATTTTAGTAAATTTCATTTAATTTTACTATTCAAATGAAATATCATGGTCGTTATGTGAATTCTCTAAAACGATGGATGTATTTTTTTAAGATCTTTATTATTGTTTATCCAATTTGGAATCGCTTGGTGCTTTGATTGAGATTCTATGTTAACTGCTTTTCAAATGATTGGTATCATCTCCATCGATTTAGTGTATTTACAATAGCAAATTATGCGAAGATCTTGGAGATATAATCTTCTAGCATGAAAGTAATGACGAAGAAAGCTTTTAACCTAGATTTTATGAGAGTTATTTTTGACTGGTAAAGTTATTTTGGAGAAATATTTAATTTGATGAGTGATTATTTATTGTTTCATTGAAGTTAGAATTTTTAGGTTATCCTGTCTAAGCTATATTTTTATCTTGTATGTTTTATTTGTATTTCCATTTATTCGTTAAACTTTAATCACTCTTTTAATTGTAAAATCTATGAGTAGTAGTAGAAAATCCTCCAATGTTAATTGCAGCTTAATTTTCGGATTATCTCTCATTTGAACTAAACTTAGCTGTGTAAGAACCACTGTTTTTAAAAAATGCTTCCGAGTACGATGGAGAATTTGCAGATTAGCTTGAATTGTAAGGAGAATCTTTTTAGCCTGGAAAGACTTGACCAAAAATTTTCTTGGTGATTTAATTAATTTAACTTGGCTACTATTCTTAAAGGAAGTTTTTACTATTATTATTGCTGCTGCTGTTATTAAATATTAAATTTTATAGTCTTTAGTTTCTATAATTTTTAGAATATTGTTAGTATTAATCTTCATTTTTGGTTTCATTTGAATTATTTGAAGTCACTAACAATTTTTTGAGGCATGTTTTATTATTGAGTGCAAGTTATATACCTAAGAAGTTTTTGTTAAAAAGAGGGACATTCTTTTTAAGAAATTATTCTTCATCTTTTTTATTTTCAAATTAAATATCATTTATATTAGCTTAATCCAAAGAGACGAATCTTTATTTTTATTCTGTTATTGGCCTACCCCAATTTTGTTTAGAAACATCTGCCTTCTTCTCTTTTGGTGCGTTTTTATTTAATACTTAAGTTGTGGAATTTTCAGCCAGAAATTTCAAATCGATATGCAAATCTTAAGGATGATTAAATTATTAGGTATTCAGCTTAAATGAATCTGATTGATCTTTAAAAGACTATTAATAAAATCTAGAACTTTGTGGCGATTAAAATAGACTAAAATTTTGATTCATGCCAGTCTTTACTTTTGGAGTTAATACTATTTTTTTATGATATTAATCTTAGCTATTCTAAGAGCTATCTCTGTTTAATTAATTTTGAGCAGAATAAGTCAAATTATTTTTTTATTATAAGGTATTCTAAATTGAGTTCTTAGAAGATCTAGCGCTTCCACTTTGAGGAGTACTCACATTTCCATGATACTGCAGTTTAAGCCTTTGCCCTATTTCATTTAAAGATTCGAAATTTCCAATATTTCTTTTAGTATTTAAGCTAAACTAATTATAAAGAGTTTTATCATTTAATGGCGAATGATGCTAACTTCTAAAGCTAGATATTTATGAGAGCAAATACCTCTCTGAAGAGTCTAAATTTGTAGATTTTCGTTACATACTTTACTTGAATTCTCCATTATTAATTTTAAATTATGATCTTTCTGAATTTAGTTCTAAAATCTGAGTCGTTTACATATTAGATTTATCACAATCAAAATGTGATTATTGCTTTAAAACAGGCATAGAATGTTTCCTTTACTATGAATTTTACTTTGATTAAAAAAGAGTACTACCATCTCCATTGAATGAATCATTAATCTATATTTGTAATTTATTTTATTATAGTGGCTAATTCCCTTGTCCAAATACTTTTAAGTTTTCTGACATATTTATAAAAATTAATGTTTATTATTTTTAATAATCAAAACTTAATACAAAATAACTGCATAAAAAATATTATAGAACAACAATTTTATAAACTTTTTGAGAAGCATACATACTATCATTTCAAAATATGTTATATATTTGATTTTAAACCTGATTTTTTTAAATACTTGTGAATTTTATAAAATAGAAATCACCATATGAATTTACAATCAATCTATTCGTTTTTTTTTTTTTTGAGTCATCTAATATGTTTCTCATAATGAATATAAATAAATTTGTTGTTTAGTTAATCAATAATTTCTTATAATTTTAAAATCAATTCTAATATTTGTAAAATTTAAATATTTTCGATTGAGCCTAATAGACTATATCTAACATACATATTAAACAAAATTAATACCTCTCAAAAAATTCTTTTAATTTTAAATAAAATCCTTTAATAAGAAGGTAATTTTAAAAAATTTTTATTTTTTTAGATTTAAAATATAAAAGTTTAAAAAATCTAAGAGAAAATAATTTTAAATCAAGAGCTGCTTTTTAGTTTTTAAACCATTTTTGGAGGTTTATTTAATCATTATAAATTTGGTTTAGAATATATAAAAGAAACAATTATCTTGATTTTTGTTCATGTAAGAAAGCTATTTATAGTTTAAATGATTTATTAAATAATTGTTAAAATGGCTTTCTAAATTCAATTAAACAAAAATTAGAATTTTAACTTTTACATTCTTTAAGACAAAAAAAAACAAATTTTAAATATCACCAGATAATTTATGTAAAATTTATTTGGTTTTATTTAATATTTTACAAACAAATTATTTTGATTAAAAAATAAAAGAAATCTTTAAGAAATATATTTTAAATATAATATAAAAATAGAAAAAAATTTATAAACTGCAAAAAAGTAAATTAAAACCTTCAATTCAAACAACTTTAAATTTAAAATAAACTGAGTAAATCATTTAAAAAAAATTCTAGACAAACTAATTAAACCTTAGAAATTTCAAAAAAAGATTAAAAAGATTTTTATATTTTCAATTTACTTAGATTTGTAGAAATGACAACATAAAATAAAAATTATTCACATTTTTTAATGTAGATAAATTTTTCTTCATTTCATTTACAAAATTTAAAAAAAAAGTAATTACTCCTTTTTAATTATTAAAGAAACATAAATGAATATCAATAGATATTTATAATAAGAAAATTCCAAGCTTGATAGATTAAGACAGCTTCAAATACTGAAAAAATGAATCAAGAATTTTGTAACAAAGAATTCATACGAAGATATGATATCAATTCTTTGATATTTTCTTTCGGATAAGTATCATTTTTTAAGAGTACATCCTAAATACCTGAAAGCCACATATTAAAACAATAATCAAAGTTAATTATATTGTGGTATGTGACAGAGTAATCAAGGTCATAAATAGAGAATAACTGGTCATCTTCTGATAGGACTAAGAATAAATATTCCTGTAAGAATTCTGGTTTTATTATTGAGTCTTCTTGCATTCCATCTGGAAGGTTGATATTTATTAAAGCATACTCACACCATTCAATTAGCTATTCAACTAACTCGCTTTCTGACATTCCTATGTTTAAAAACTAGTAAGATATTAAATCGGCTTTCTATTTTATTCTTTCAATTTTTATAGAAATATCTCTCATTGCAAGATTGTTGGCATCTGCTTAGGTAGATTTATAGGCTTCGATTATTGCCTTATGGATTTCTTCTATCATTATTAATGGTATTTAATTCGTTTTTAACTTGTGCTCGAAATAGTCTATTAAATCTACAAATCTATTATAACCAAACAATGTTTAAAATAATTCATCATAGAAATTTTATATAATATTCGATGAAGGATCTAGAAAGTATCCAACGATTTTTTTATTCTTGGAAATAGATTGAATGAATGCATTTCTAAATGAAGAGTCTTTACTAAAGTTATTTAAGGAAGTAAAATACCCTCTTTGTTTATTAACTCGTTACACTATTTAAAATATAAGATTTTATGGGTATTGCATTTCTTGCATGACCATGCCTAAACCTATTTTTATGTGATAAAATTCAGCATTTGAAATTTGCATTGGTGAGTTTTTTAGTCTTGCTAGATAAGTTTAAAGGACATTATTGTCTGATCTCAATAAGCTAACTACTCCTTCACTAACTAGATTAACTAGTTAGCCATCAAATGCTGGTATGATACCATTTTCATAGCAGAGGTGCTCAAGCAATTTTTAAATTATGACTTTGATTTTTTCTAAGCCACCAAAGTCATCAATTAGTGTTTGAGGCATAAAACTCTTTATGGCGCCTAGAAATTTTTCTTAAAATTCTCTAATAAGATGAGGCGGTAAGCATAGTTCTTTCATCTTGTTAACAAAAATTTCTAAGACTGAAATAAATGTCTGCTCATTTACCTTTAGTGTAGGGAACTCCTATACATATTAGTTATTGCGATTAGCTTAGTGAGAACTTAAATTTTATGAGTAATTATTAGATCTGGAATCATTTTAATCGTTGCTTTCATAGCTGCTATTTTGAATATCTTTTTTTTGATAAGTGCTATAAATACAAAAGTTATATAGCTTTATCATGTAAAAAGCGAACATTTCAATAGAATAACCACTTTATTAAATATATTAAGATAGTACCTCATTTTAGTTTAGCTCTTGTATTAATGTTGAATTCATTATATTATAGTTATCTTCATGGATTTATTGTTAAAATAATTTTCTCTTTATTGGAGAATTAGTAGATTAAGGTGATTTAATTGATGGATTTTTATTTTTTTATAGGCTTACCTATTGTAAATTAGAAGTTTGAATTCCTAATGTTTATGCTCCTTTTATTTAATTTGATGCTCCATTTTTTATTTCTTTTGAGCTTTAAATGCTATTTGGTTAATATTATTGTTAAAATTAATCTAAAAAGTCATATTAATTATTGTTGTTATTAATCTATTTATGATCTAAATATGGCTTTGCTTTCTTTTCTTTATGATTGGACTCTCCATATTATATCAATTAGGATGTCTAGTATTTTTTTAAACTTTAATTCTTTTAGTTGTTGCTTTCAAAAAATTGAATATTTTTTGATGATTTTATATTCTTTGAACTTCCTTATTATGAGTTTTTATTAGATAATTAATCTTATTTTTAAATATCAAATTTATAGATAAATGTCTTAGCTTTTTGTTTATTTTGTTTATCTCTTTTGAAATGTTCATCTTAAGCCATATCTCTTTGTTCTTTTTAATTAAATTAGCCAATTTAATTTACTCCATTTTGTTAATTTTCAAATTTGTTATTTATTTTGTTATTTAAAAACTACCCAACATTAAATTATTGACCTAAGCTTTTCTATGCTTACATCAATTAATTATTATTATTGTTAGTTTTATTTTCGTTTTAGTTAAATTATTCACTAAGTATTGGCTGAATTGGATGTTTCAGAACCCATCTATTCACTTCTAAATTATTTATTTTATTATCCTGCTTTTATTAATTATTTTCATTGATTTCATTTGAAATATTTAATTCTGAATCATTTGTGATTTTGTTACTTTACTGTCTATCAAATATTTCTTTTAAGCTTAAATTGTTATTTTCCAACAAAAACTCTTGGTTTTCCTTAATGCCTTCTAAAGTTTTATTTTTGTTGTCTTAGATATTCAAATTTTACTTAAAATTTAAAGGTTTAAGAAGGTAAGCAGTAGAGCTTTGCTAATTATTTTTATTATTTGTTTAATTTTATAATATCGAATAGACTTTAGATTTTTTTCTCATGTTAGAAGATGTAAAAGAAGCCAAAGAAAATCTATTTTCAGACAGTTATTAAGCACTCAACATTTTAGCTCTTGATAGCGAATTTGATATTTCTTAGACATTTAATTTAAAATCTTTAAAAACTGTTTTTTTAGCTCTATTAGTTTCTGAAGAAATTTTCTGAGGAACATCGCTTCCAATTAAGTTATTTACCTTACTATGCTACTGAGTAAAAGAGTTTTAAGTGAGCTAAGTGAGCAAAAATTTACGAGACTTAAAAAATTTTGTCACTTGCTAAGCTAACTAAGGAGTTGGGATGCGCTACTTTAATTGTTAATTTATAAATATTTCCTAAATGATCTACTCAGAGTTAGATATACTTTATGAGTTTTACTAATCTTCGCTTGTATATTTTTTATTGTTACCAAGTCTAGAAGAGTGATAAAATATATCAGAATTAGATTGTTTAGGAGTTTAAAAGCTGTTGAATATTTTCTCATCTGAACTTTTAATTAAAGGTAGCTCCTTTTAGAATTGCTCATCTTTTAAAAATTCGTTTTTTGGCGTCTGTAAGTGACTCTAAAAATATTATTTTAAATTTTTTGATTTTTCTTGATTGTCTTTCCCCCTCACTGTATCATATGGCATGTTTTTATTATGAGAAGTAATCTTCAAATACTTTTCAGACAGTTGCCTTTTTTACTTCAGTCTATTTTATTGCTATTAATTTGTAGTAATCTTATTTAAACCATTTTATGTAGATAAATTTGAAGCTTGACTATCTTATTTCTACTATTCATGAATGAATTTCACATAGCCAAGCATCGAAAGAAGACTCTCTTCTCTCTCCTTCATTTACCTTGAAATCATTTGCTAAAGTGTATTATTTAGATTTAAATTTTTTTAATCTACTTCTCTGCTTGATCAATAAATATATTTTTAAATTTTACAATTTCTTTCTATTTTTCTATTTGTTGATTTTATTAATTAATTAATTAACTATATTTTTGACATCAAAATCACTTTTTATTTTTCAAGATCTTTTATGTTTTTAATGTGACTTTAGCATAAACACAAATTATGGTTTGTTTTTTCATTAAACTTTACAGTAATAATTTGTCTATTCCACTCATTATATTATTATTCAACAGTTAACTCTTAAATTTGCCTTAAAAATTGTGAAAAAACGGTAATTTATTGTAAGTATTCATACATATTATAAAAAATACTTGTAATTTACATTTTAAATTTTATATAAAATGAGATCATTAATCCATTAGTACTGGTAAATTTTTGAATTATCTTTTTAAAGCCTTGATTTATTTCCTCATTATAAAAATGTAAGTTGGTAATTATATCCATTAAAAAACAATTCAAGAATTGTTTCAAAAATTAGTTTTTCTTGTTTTAATTAATATTCGATTTTTTTTAAAACACAAACTAGTTAAAATAAGTGTAATACGAATCTAATTAAAATATACTTGAGTGAATAAAATTAAATATATAAATTATTATTACTTATTTTAAAATTAATTCCTTTTAAATCAACTTTAAACAGCATAGAAATCCATTATTTGTTAATAAACAAATTTGATAAAATTCATTAATTTTTTTCATTTAACTTTAAAAAAAAATTTATTTTAATGTAAAAACAGTCAAGCATTTTAAATTAAGAGCTATTGAATTAAATTTTTGTCTAATTATAATTAGATGTTACTCAGTGTATAAATAAATAAAAAAATAATCACTTATTTATAAGGAATATTTTTTAATCCAATTTATAGATTAGTAACACTTATTGATCTCATATTATTATAGTTAACATAATTGTGATTAAATTATATTACAAATTTCTTATTGAATTATAACCAAAAATTAAATTAGATATAAAAAATATTTATCTAAAAGTTTTTGATTTTTTATTTCCAAAAAATATTTTAAAACGAAAATAAAAAAAATGAATATTTGACTATTATAAATGTAAAAAAAGCTATAAATTATTTATTAAATAATCAACTAATAAGTTTGTTTATTCTCAAAAAACCCCTTGAAGTCATGAAATAACAAGAAACATAAAGTAAGTTCTAACTAAATAAATCATATTAATTAAGATGATTTGATTTGTCAAAATATTATAAATTTAAAACCTTATGAATTAAAGCTTTATCAATTGATCATAATTTTAGATAAGAATTAATTTATTGTCAGTATGTATGCTCATTTATTCATTCTTCATTCAATTTAAAAATTTTTTGTTTTACTTATTAAATATTAATGAACATCAGGTCTTAATGTATAGACTCCTCCATTAACATTGTAATAATTAGTTAGTTTACTATCGTAATTGTATCTGTTTCCATAAATATCAGTAATTTATCCTCCATAGATTTGAAGCAGTGCTTCGCATGCTATTGTATCCCATCTACTAGCTTTACTACTCAAGTGTGTGCAAAAATCAACTTCATTCTCTAGAACTTGTAATGATTTTTTACCTGAACCTCCATTTTAAAGCAAAACAGCAGGCTTCAAATCGTTCTTAATAAAATTTAAAACATGTTCTTTTACTCTATGCTTAGATGTTGCACCAATCAACTAATCTAAAGGTCTATTAGTATGTTACAATCTGAATTCGTAGGGTAAATAACTCTTTCTACCTTCTTCATCTAATTCTTCACCATATGCATAATACACTTAAGAACTATCTACATGACCAAAATAGATCTTGGGTTTAAATGTAAATGTGCCATTCTTTTCCAAATGATAAGGCTAGGAAATAATTCCCATCAAAGGTCTATTATGAATAGAAACACCTATAAGAGTAGTAACTGCATCGTACTCTTCCTTTACATAAGAAAGGGTTCCATCCAAGGGATCAATCCAAACAACTACATCATCAATATTAAACTAATTTTATATCTTGGGTGTGTTGAAATATTATTCAGGAATCAAATTAGGATTCAAGTTATTAACATCATAGCCAAGATCTCCTTCGAATCTGAAATATTAATTGAATAAATAAAAATTTAGATTAGCTATTCCAAAATAGGATTCTGATTTCATAAATTTGTAATGATTATAAAAAGGACTTAAATGAAAATTTATCTTCAAATTTTTTGTGAATGAAAGTAAAATGATTAGTCTAAAAATAGTGCAGCTATCGCTTAATATTAAGAAGTATTTTTATATGTTTTTACTCAATTTGTTCTTCGCCAACAATAGTGATGTTAGGGTAATATTTTCTAATACCTCTTATGATAAGAGTTTATGCTTTAATATCAGCAATAGTCATAGGATCGTCCTTTCCTTTCCACTATTCAGCTTTCAATCCACCAGTTTATATGCTATGAATAATCTTTGCTGCTTCATTTGCTAATTGTAAGCAAATAGAAAATAAATGGTTAACTTTACCTACCTAATTCATAATTTTTAATATTTACAACAGATTAATCGTATCTTTTATAATTTAATTATTTATTTGGATTTAAGTAAGTCACTAGCTTTTAAAATAAAAAAGAATTTATTCATAGATTATATCAAAAAATAATCTAAAATGTTTGTTTTTTTTCTATATCAACTATAAAATATCATATTACGTATTTGACTAGAAACAACATAGATCTTATTAGCTACTTTCATAGTTATAAAAAATCTAAAAAAATAAAAAAATATTAATTCTTTTCAAACAATATTACAATTTATGACTGCAATTTTAAATAGTTTAATTTTTTAAAAATAGATTTAATTTTGTAAAATTCTAAAAATAGTACTTCAAAAATTGTAGTGTTTTAATTTAATTTAAAAAAAAAAAGAATTAAATATGAATTTATTACATTAGCAATTGACTTGACAGATAATAAATTCATTAAAAATGTATTAAAAATTATAAAATAAATATCATTTATACATTTTTAAGCACTTAGATTTAAATATAATTAATTAATAAATTAGATTAAATTAGAGTTGAAAAATAGGCTGATATTTTTTGATAGTTTACAAAAAGGGTAGAAATTATTAGAATAAACAAATAAATAAATATCTTAATTCTTTTGAAGTTAGAATAAATTTTGAAGCTATAGATGATGCTTACAAATTACTTTTTCAATTAGTTTACTCTGTATTTTATTTTGTAGATTTAATCTTTTCTTCTAGCATTTATTTGAAATAAATATCTAGCTTCTTTTCTTATTTATTTTTTTATTGATAATTATAAATGGCCATAGCTTTTTTCTCTTGTTAACTAATAACTTTAGCTTCTTTCATTTTACGAACAGCATTCATTCTTTTGTGTCTTGAACCACTCATTACATAACCAAGATCTTCATACTTTTAAATTTAGTCAGATGTTAAACCGACTTCACCTCTACGAGGGATACGCTTACCTTCATCATAATACTATGCAATAGCCTCACCTTCACCTGGTAATAAACCATTGTAGTTATCTTTTTTACCTTCATTCAAGACTAATGGCTGTTTTATAAATGTTTAATTAGTTAATAAAAAAATACAATAATAAAAACAAGTTACCTAAGGGCCTATTGGAAGATAAGACATAATAGGTTTATTTTAATCGTCAAGTTTTATTTCTTCATCCATATCATCACTATCATCTGAATTTGATTCTTCTTTTTCTACTTCTGCTTTATCTTGCTAAGTTTCTTCTGTTTTTTTCGCTTTTTCTGGTTATTTGCTTGTATTCTTCAATTTATTTTACATCTTCTTTTTTTTATCTGGCCCATTTACTTTTTCTCTACAAAGTCTAGCAAATGAGTTGTCTGATTCGAACTCAGACTCATCTTCTTCACTTTTCTAATTGATTACTTTTGATCCTTTCTTAGATTTATCTTTTTATTTTTTATCTTTTTTGTCTTTTTTATTGCTTTTGCTTGATTTTTTTGAAGCTTTTTTCCTTGATGATCTTTTCTTATCATCATTAGAACTATCTGAATTTAAGCTTTCATCGCTATCAGAATCTGAATTAGATGATATACTTGAATCTGAAAAATCAGATCCTAAATTACTAGATTTACTGCTAATTGAATCTTCATTATCACTGTCATCATCTCTTTCGTCTAAGTAGTCTCCATTTTAAGATTTTTGCAATCTTCTTAGCTTTTTTAATCTTTTGGTTTCCTCTTTCATCTTATTTTCTTCTTCAATCTTTAATTTATCATTTTCCATTCTTTGGTAAAATTATTGAATTTCTTTCTAGTAATCTTCTTCATCCGTGCTATAATCCCATATACTCTTTCTTAATTATAAATTTTATCTTTATTAGATTCTTTTTGCCAATAATTCTTCTCTGCTTAGTTTCTATTTGCCTCCTTGATTTTATCCATAACCTTTTCTCCTATCATTTTCCCTGCTACTTGATCTTTCTCTTCTAGAATAATGTCTTAAAGGTTTCTCTTTGCTGCTACCTCTGCTACTACTTCTACTTTGACTTGAATATTTTCTTTCTTTATGGTTTTTTTAATTTTATTTATCTCTTCTATCATTTCTTTCTCTACTTTTACTTCTACTCTAACTTTTTCTTCTATAATGCTATTCATATTACTTTTTAGAGTTATTTGTATAAGAATTGGCATCTTTTTTGCTTTTGCCTTTTGAGCTCGACCTGCTTCTAGATGAACTATATTTACCCATAAAAGTTGATTCTGTAAAAAAAATATTTATAAAAATCAACGAATATTAATTAATTATTTATAAATTTTAGTAAAAAATTAATATCAAACAAAGATTGATTTTGCATTCTTAATTTATAGATAAATAATTAACTAGACAAGATGATATAATTGGTTTCAAATTTTCTAAGTTTAATTTAATGTTTTATTTTTATAAAATATAAATAAACATTTTATAAAATACAATTAAACATTTTAATCTATATAAATACTATTAATTAATTATTTGATTTGATTTGTCAAAATTTGAAGATATTTTTGATTGATTTTAAATTTAATTGTTTTAAGTAAAATAAAAATTGCAAAAAATAGATTAGAAAATTTATGATAAATAATTGAATTTAATAATCAAAATAAATATTTAATAAAATTAATTGAAAATAATATTTATATAAATATTTTATCAATTACATACAAGCATTTATAAAATACAGTTAATCATTTTACAGTGTTAAAATTTATTTAATTTGTCAAAATAAAATTTGAAGATATTTTGACTGTTTTGAAAATATAGTTAATTATTTTAAGAAAAATTAAAATTCCAAAAAATAGATTAGAAAATTCATAATAAATAATTGCAATAATTGAAAAAATATTTAATAAAATTAATTTAAAGTTATATTCATTTTAATATTTATGAATCACAAATAATCATTTATAAAATACAGTTAATCATTTTACAGTGTTAAAATTTATTTAATTTGTCAAAATTAGAAGATATTCTTGATTGCTTTGAAAAAAAATTAATTATTTTATGTTTAATAAAAATCGCAAAAAATAGTAATAAATATTCATAATAAATAATTGAAAAAAAATTTAATAAAATTAATTTAAAGTTAATTTGTCATAATTTGAAGATATTTTTGGGAACTTTAAAATTTAATTGTTTTAAGTAAAATTATAATTGTAAAAAAAATATATATTAGGAAGAATCAAATTTAATAATGAAAATAACATTTAGTAAATTATCTTATTACTTATAAGCTCCTGATCAGTGATTTACAATATTCAAACAAAAATTGAAAAAAATAATTAATAATGTTTTTATCTAAATGATAAATTTAGTATTATCATTCATTAGAATACAATTAATAAAGTTGTTTTTATTTTAGATCAAATAAATTAGTAGAAAATAAGCAAAGAGTTTACAAAATATTAAATATGAAGATTGAACAGCTTTTTTTATCAAAAAAAATCTTTTATCTCTTATACCTTTTAAAAGCAATATATTCAACTCTTTACACTATTAATATCTCGGAGAAAGGTTTTAATCCTGATTTTTATTTATGCTAGTAATATGCTATTGCCTCTTACGCAAATAGCAATACATTTGTCTTGTTGGAGTTTTTTTAATTTCCAGAATTTAGAATAGTAAAAACTGCTAATTTTAATATCCCTTTCCCGAATAATAATGCTAATATTTAAACTGATGGTGAAGCTTAATGCTTATTATATTTTGTTATTTAAGATAGCAAGAATAATTTGTAAGCTCATTCTATTAGCTTTAAAGACCTAAGTCATATTTAATCTGATCCACAGTAATGTAATTAAAATAAAGAAAACAATTATCATCTTACTAATTTATTTTAAATTTTTTTGTAGATAGAAGATAGCTCAGAAGTGTTTAGATATTGAAATAGGATGATCAAGACCCAAATGATAGAGTGAAAGAAAAGATAGTGTTTTTTTTAAAAGATACAAATCTATATTTTATTGATGTAATTATTTAGATGCAAAGACGTCTAGTTTGGTACACTATTTAAGATTTTAGTATCCAATCTGTTAGTAGGGGAGTCATAGCTGGTGTTTCTAGTTCTTTAGAACAAAAAATATATTTATTTAAAAAAAATCAAGAAAATTCTGACATTTAACTTTTTAATTTAGATCTCACTTTACCTGAAATTTATTAGAGCATTAACGCTGTAAAGGAAATTAATATTCTAGAATGGTATAATTTTTTAACTGACTAAGCTTTTGCCTTATCTGTCTACGATTTTACTAAGTAATAGAATTACATTTATTGGGTTTTGGTGATATAAGACTATAAAATTTAAAAGGTAAAATACAAGCTACCTAATTATTATTCTTTGATGCTTTTCTAGACTATTTAGTCAGATAATAAAAAGTGCATAAACTTTTCAAACAAAATTTCATATGATAATGAAGAATAATATAGTATTCTTTGTCCAAAATATATCCTTTTTAATAATGGTTATCAATCAGATCTTAATGACAGATATTCTATTTTTATATAAAGCAAATCTTCAATAATTTTTATTCAATATAGCAATACTGATAAAAGTATAGTGAATATATTTAAATAATAAAACAACACAAATAGTTTGTCTCTGAGCTAATATTTAAGCAATAATATTACTTGTATATCAAATCCTAATTATGTTTCATATAGGATAAACATAAAAGAAAATAAAAATGAAAAAATCTTTGAAGTATTTTGCAAAATGGATTAAAGCTCATATTATGTGGTTTAAGCTGGCTTGCTTTAAAATGAAATTCCAACAAGTGATTTGATGAAAATTTTTGGGTATTCTAGCTTAGGAGTATTTATAGCTATTTTAATAGGATTCATAATCTTATTATTGAAAAAAAGAAGAATTCAATAGCAAATCATATAAGATCTCTTCGTATGCTAACAAGAAAAAAAGAAATATGTTTTAAATCAAGACCAGTTTAATGAAAAATATGAGATTTTAGAAGATAAAAGTTTAGGAAGAGGAACATTTGGTTCTGTGTTTGAATGTATAGAAAAACCCAGTAAAATTGCATTAATGTATAATAAGAAATTAAAAGAGCAAAAAAGGGCAGTAAAAAAAATTATTATCAGGAAAGATATAGCCTAAGAATAACTGTAAGAAGTTTATCTTCTAGATAGACTTCAAGTATATCCAAATGTTATTAGATTAATCAACTATTTTTACCTACCTGACAAGTAGCTATTCATTATTTTAGAATTAGCTTAATCAAGTCTTGAACAAGAAATACAGGAAAGGATTAAAGAAGTAAATAATTTTTATTTTAAACAAGAAATAAATATTTTTTCATTTAATGTAAAGAAAAAGCACTACACCAAGGATGAAATATTAGACTTTTGCAAACAAATAGGCTTTTTGATAAGAGACTTGCATAACAAGCAAGCTATAACTCATAGAGATTTAAAACCTTAGAATATCTTGATAGCGAATGATACCTATAAGCTTTCAGATTTTGGAGCAGCAAGATAGTTAAGTTTAGAAGATTTCTATAGACAAAATACACATGTAGGTTCTCTGAAATGGATGTCTCCTGAAATGCGAGAAGGAGTTGAATAGAATAACATAATCTAAAAATATAAATTGAACTACTATTAATGCGATGTTTTTAGCTTAGGATTAATATTGATGAGAATGGTAACTCTTGAACACATAGATGGAGTTAATACTGATGAAGAAATGAAAAATTTTAAAGTGAAAAGAATGATGGAAAAAAGAAAAGATTTGGGAGCGGAATTTTTAAAAGTTATTGAAGACATGCTTATCTTTGATTTAAAAACTAGAATAGATATGTCAGCTTTTAAGGTCAGAATCGAAGCTATAATTAAAGATATGCTTAATGAAACGCAAGATATAAATTGTTTAATTGAAGAATAAGATGATTAAAATGTAATTGTTTAAGGAGGAAGTGGTGTGAGAAACGTCTCTAAAGGAGCAGAGGAAGCTTCAATAAATACCATCAATATTTTTCAAAAAAAATAAAATTGAAAACCATTGAATTTTATTTAAAATAAAATAAAATTAATAAGAAAAAAATGAACAACAATATTTTTTTCATATTTTTAAAAGTTTTATTATTTTATTTTATTATTATTATTATTAGTTTAATTTCAATTTTTTTGTTAATTTTGTATCAATTTTTGTAAATTTATTTAGTTTCTAATAATACTTGTTTATTAAATTTAGCTCTTATTTAAAAAAAATCTTCAATGCAAATCATATCTATCAGATAAGTTTATTTTATTTCAAAATTAACAAACAGATGGAAAATTACTAATATGGTAGAACATAAATATTCTGTTTCCTAATGATTTATTTAGTTTTTCCTTTATAATCAATTTAAAAATTGGTCTTTTTCATCAAATATTAAATTTAGCAATTATTTATTCTCAAGATCGACCGACTCAATTTCATTAAATATTAATTCTTTTTTTAAATAGTTTTTTTTTTGATTTAACAGTATAAACTATTCAAGCACACTTAATTAAGTAATTTTTATTTTTTTGTAAGTAAGTGAGTGATTTAACTTTATATTTGCACTAAATTAATACCATTAACAGAAATTTTGTTACAAATTTAAATATCTTCGACATAAATCTTTAATTTTTAAAATGTTTAATGGGGTAAGTGAAATAGATATAATTCAAATAAATTATACCACAAAAAATTGAATACTTTTTATATTTTAGTTATAGTTGAATTACTTTTGATATTTTCGAGCGATTAAGGAATATTGTTTACATATAAAAGTATTTAGCATTCAAATTACAAACAAAATAGCAATATATTATCTAAGACTTTATCTTTTCTATTCAAAAAAAAATATAAATCTAAATTAAAACTTTAGATTTTATTAGGTCTTTGTTTATTCATGTTTATACAAGTTGATTAAAATTTTGAGGTAAGTTGATGATAAAAATATAATTCAAACAGCGTTTAAACAATTTAAAATAGAAGCAAGCATACAACCTATAAAAGAAAAGCAAGAATTTAGTTATAAAAATTATCATTAAAAATTTTATTAGAGAAATAAAATTTAATACATAATAAAGTAGTTAGAATTAAAATAAATATAAACAAACACATACATAGTAAATAGCTAAAATATTCTAACTAAATATACTAACATATAAAGAACATCTTTAAAGTGCTAATTTTAAATATACTTCATAGAGCTTTTAAAAAGGGATATAAGATAAACAACAGATATTTTTTATTTGAAATGCTTCTCCTATCTTTTTTTGTGTCTTGCTTGAATTACTTATCCGATAAAAAATCATTGAAATTTAATTATAGAACACAATTAAAAAGGTATTTCTTAAATACTTTCTATATGATTCCTCAACTTAGGTTGAAATGGTTCTAACCTTTTTTTGGAATTATATCTCACTTCTTGATTTTACTGTTAATAGTTATTTTCTTATCTTACATATACTTTACTGCTTTCATACTAATAGAAATTAGCAGCTACTTTTACGGATATTATATTCATTCCCTGCTGAGGATGTAAATTTTTGTTAATGTCTAGCTAGCCTCACTGATAACTCACTATTTTTTAGATATATTTTTTGTTATGGCATTTATTTATTCTGATTAAAGCATCTATTGTTTGTGGGCTTTTGCTTTGTTCCATTTGATTTTATTCTTATATGAAATTGTAAATTTAATATAAGCTATAAGTTAAAGATCAAGCATGCCTTATTTATCAGAATTTCAAAATATATTTTACTTAGGAAATTACAACAAAGAAACATATATAGCTACACAAAAAAAAAATTAAATTTAAATAATTAGAGTAAGTAAAAATAATCTATTTGGCAAGATTGAATACTCCTAAAAGAAAACAATGAACATTGATGCATTTACTGTAATAGAAAGTATCGATTTGAAAAGAAATATATTAATTACCCAAACTGATAATTAATATCTTTCATTCTATTCTTTGCCTAATTTAGAATTCAAGTTCACAACTCCTCTCTATAAAAAAAGCTGTAATTTTTTCTATTTTATTTTTGAAGATTTGAATAAAAAACTAAATATCCTTTAACATCTAACAATATAATTTTTTAAAAATATTTTTATATTTTACAGTAAAAATTATTTTTACTTTAAGTTAGCAATTTTAACTTCAGAAAATATTAATTTATCAATATTCTAAGAACTATTTTTCTTTTATGCTTACACAAAAGCCATTTACTTTTCCCAACTTAAAAAATTAAAAATTTTTTGACTATTTTATCTGTTGCGTTGATGTAAAATAAAATTTTTTTTTAGCACTTATTTGCCTTTTAGATTTTTATAAAAATAAAAAGTTAACTTCAAAGCTCTCAAAATACTTGCTTGAAAATATCAAATAATAGTTTTTTTGATTCCTTTTACTACAATACTTTATAATATAAATATTTATCATTAAAAAAAAAATTTTAAGGTTATCACCTATTTTAAAAAATTAATCTTACCCGTAAAAATAATTAACAAAACTTTTTCATAATGAATTAAATTAATTAATTATAGATAGATGAAGGATTTTGATAAATTTTACAATTATATTTTTTCAACTTATATAACAAATACTAATTTTGAATTTCATTAAATAATTTTAAGGTATAAGAGTGTGGGATGAAAAAGGAGAAGTTATTTATGTTGATTATAATAAGACTAGAAAGACGACTGATTTAGATTTTCTTAGCATACAAGATGTGTTTTAAAAAGGGTTTTCGCTTGAATTAACTGCTAATTTTCAGCATAAATAATAGCTGATTTACTATGGAAACATTAAAATAGATAATGATAAATATTAAAGGTATGTTGTGGCCTGCAATTACCCTTCCCATGACATAATTGCAATAAATATAGAAAAATCAGAAATTGATACTTTATATAAAAATACTGAATAAAATTCTATTAAATTCAAAATAAGTCCACAATAAATATTAATATTTAGCAATAATCACTTTCCTTCACTAATAATTTTAGATGTGCCTTCTTATTTAATAGGAAGAGTAAACTGCCTTTAGTTATTATCAGGATTTTATCCAATTCAAGTTAAAAATATTGATTACCATATAATTCTCTACCCAAACGATAGCAATAAAATTGATTATTTCTTTTTGGCGAGAATTCAAAATAACTCTCTCAAAATTATTTAGAGATGTAAAACTTTTAATACTCAAATACAAGAAATTCATTATGACCCAATCTTAAACATTTTTATTATCTTAACTAAAAATAAAATATTCTTTATGAATGTTAATTGCGAAATTATAACATATAATCAAAATAATGAAATTTAATTAAACATATCAATCGATGATTGAAAGCCTCTTTAAAAAAAATATTCAATTTTAATACTAAAAATAATAGTAATAATTTGCATTCATTATTTAAGGGAAATACTTAATGTTTTTTAGCAAACTTTATAAATTATAACAAATTTATGTTTTTGTAAAATATTATTTAATTGTGTTCTTTTTTCTTATTATTCTATTTAAATATCATTCGTTTATTCAAGTAATATTTCAATTATCATTATCCATTTTTTATTATATTTTTTAGGTTACTTGATAGAGCATTGGAATTTCCTAAATTTCTTCCAACAATTTAATTAATAAATACTTAAGATAAGAAAATAAATCAATAATTTTCAAAAAAAAATTTTTATTTCTTTACAATTAATCCATTTAACTTGTAATCAATATCAGACTTTTTTAAAAAATATACATACTCAGTTATCAACTATATTATTCTTGAAAGTTCATAAATTTTTTCTTAAAATATCTATTTTTTCAAGGATTCAGCAAAGATTCTTTTTCAAAACTAATATTTATGATTATTTTATAGCATTGTAACATAAAAATTTTATGATGATAATCTAATTTAAATATTATTCATTTATTAATAAATTCTTAAACAATTTACAAATATTGAATTCAAACAAACTGTATTACTATTTTTATATTATTTACAAATTACACAAATCAAAAATACTGTTCGAGTTTTATTTATCAATTTATTTTCATAATATAAATTTCATCTCCCTCCAACTTTGCTTACTACTGTTTTTTAAGAATATCATAATAGTAAATAATATTTATTAATTTATTTAAAACGTTAATTTAATATACTTTTAAATCCACCCAAAAAAATATTTATTCTATTTCTATTTATTTTTTCCCTATTATTTCCACAATTTTCAGATATTTAGTTATTGTTTTTATACATTTATTTTCTTATCTTAAGTATAAATTCTATCTTTACAGATTTACTTTTAAATATATAGTTTTTAATCAAATTTACTGATACTCAATTAATTGCAAATACGATAAATGGAACAAAATTATAAAGAATTTCTAATTTAAATTTGATAAAACTCTTTATAAAATTAAAAAGCACTATAATTTTTTATTCACACTATCCTTTATAAAAATATCCTTCACATTTTATTTTAAATATAAATTAAATATAAAAAGATAATTTAGAACTTCACTGATATGATTTTTAAATTAAATTTTCAAATTTGATAATTTAAAAATAGATAATGTTCCTTTTAAGGTTATTGACTATTTTAGCTTACATTAGCTGCTAGAAGATAAAAAATTCACTTAATTTACATTTACACAAAATACGATATAAATTAACAAATAATTTTTTATTGTCACCTTTGTTGTGAAAAAAAGTAAGAAAATTGATAAAATAGATTAACAATAAATCTTCCTGTTCTTTAAGATTCAACTGCAGGGTTATATTCTGATAAGTCCATCATAATTAATTTTTTACACTTTGCTGCCACTTAAACTATTTCAACAACCTCTAAATCAGACAAACCACCTGTTACAGATGGACTTGAAACGCCTGGACAAAATTTGGCATTTATTGATTCAACATCTAACGAAATAAATATTTTATCACATTCTTGTTGTAATTTATTTAATATATCTTCAAATAATTGACCAGCTTAGGTGGTTAGAGAATCTTCTTAATTTTTATTTTTATTTAATAAATATCTCCTTATATCTTTTTCTAACCAATATATTTAAGCTCCTTTTTACTTCAAGTACTCATAATCTTCTTAACAACAATTAGATCCTTTTGCACCAAATTGAATGAATTTTGATTCATTTTTTTTAAAGACAGGATTTTCTAGCATGAGTCTGAATGGGCTACCATTGTGGACTACATTTCCTTTCAATTAGCTAACACCAAATTAAGAATCAATGTTTATCACACCTATTTTTTTATCTGGAAAGCAGTCAAAAATACTTTAAACATTGCAATAACTTTAGTCATTAGAACCCCCTATTGCAAAAATAACAACTCTATTTTCAAATTATAAATTATAATCTAGAATCTATCCTAGTTTTTAGCGCTAACTTAAATGGGCTTCTTCTAAAGTTAGTTATCTAGCCCTAATATGTTCATGCTCTTCATCATCTTCGTCAGGATACTTTTATTTAGGAATATCGCCCAAATCATAAATTTTTAAGCGCTATTCAAAAAGAACATCTGTGTATATTTTTTCTTTTTGTAGCAAATCTCTAAATGATTTAGGTGCTTATTCTGCCCCAATTCTTCCTCCATTTCTATATGTACCTTCATCAAAAGGAAACCCTGTTATAAATATACGATTTTCTTTCATATCTGGCCTAAAAGATGAAACCAATGATTGCAAATCTTCAACATATTGTATGTATTAACCAAAATATTTTTCATCGTGAAGCACAAACTCATCAATGATGTTTTAATTATTTTGATATTTTTTTAAATCCTATTAATCAAAAATGATAAAAAAACTTAAAATAAGTATTTAAATATTAAAAAAAATGATATCTATTCAAAAATCTCTAAAGCTAAAATAATCTGTGAAAAAAATTCAAACTATTACCTCTTAATAGCAGTTATCCATTTACTATAATATAAATTTAAAAATTTACTTTTTGCTAAATAAGAAATTAAAAATATAAAGTATTTGAAATATTAGTTAGCATTAAAAACTGATCTACTCTTTTCTATATTTTTTTGACTAGACATAATCTTTAAATTTATTCTACTTAATAGAATAAACATATGTAAAAAATTCCAAATGAAAATTATCCATAACCATATCAACAAAAAGAATGATATATTTTTAAAAAATATTAAATACCTAATATTATCAGTTATCTACACTATTTTCTCAAAATTAAAAGGTAAATTAACTCATAAACTAAATACTAAAAAAATATTCAAAGTTATTGGTAAATTTTCATATTTTATTTTGTAGTCATATTATTTAAATATTATATTTTAAAATAAATAAATATAAAAATGAAAAGCTTAAAAGTTATCTAACAATTTGCAGTACAAATATAAATTAAATAGTATTTTATTAGTTTTTTAAAATAATTACAATTTAAATGTCAAGAGATATTTAAATTTTTTTATTTTTTTAGCTATTATTTTAATTAAAAAAAACTATTTATCTTTTTATAAAAAAGTATTATTCATACTTATTTGAATAGTAGATTTGTATTTTAAAAAATAAAAATTAAATGATGCTTAGTATGGAAAGATGATATTTAACATTGATAAATTAGAAATGGATTTTAGATGATATATAGGAGGAAAGAAATAAAGTTATCAAGAAATACACTTTTATAGAATAAATAACTTTGATATTTAAAAAGATATTCCTTAAAATATTATCTTAAAATTAAATCATTAGTCGTCTTTTTCTTATTTTGGTATTTTATTTTAGAATAAATTGTTATAATAGGCTAAATCTGCAGATTCTGGTCTTTCGATAGGTAAACCAAAAGCTCTGCACCAGACAAGATTTGTTAAACATCCAATAGATCTGGAAATAGCAAAAAGTACTGTGTAGAATTAATATTCTTAAATACCTAATTGATATAATAAAGCACCTGAATGACAATCAACGTTGGGATAAGGACTTGAAATGTTCTTAAATGTTCTCAATCTTCTAGGAATGACATCAGTCATTTAGTGGAGTAATCTAATCATTTCGTTATCTCTCAAGTATTTATTACCGAAATCATACAAATGCAAGAATCTTGGATCTGGACGTCTCAATACAGCATGACCATAACCTGTTTTGATGTTAAAATAAAATTATTCAAATAATTTGTAGCAAAAAACATTTTTTATTTTATTTTATTTGAAAGTTGGATGATGTCTTTTTAATATATTTTAGAGTTATTCATTTCTTGTAAAGAAATTATTTAAAATTAATTAATTTCTAATTTGCCAATCAACCAACAACTTTGGATTGAAAACAACAATTAAATATCTTTCTAATCTCAACTCAGGCAGTAATTATCATTAGAAATCCCTAAAATATCTACTTTTATTAAATTTATTGCAGACAATATCTTATTGACATTAAAAACTATCAAAAATGCCTAAGTTACTGTATAATTTATCCTATTTGTCCATTTTATTTTACATTTTCTTGATTAGTAGCTATTAAAAATTATAATAAAGTAAGTTATTTACCTGGAACAAGTCTTCCTGATAGGACTGTGGTGTTAACATAATCTTCAATTTATCTATTTGTTACATCATATCCGTGGACTTCTACGAAGTTAAGAATCCACTTCAAGACTTCTTAGTTAGCTAAACCGTGCAAAGGTCCAGCAAGCCCTGTGTAAGCTGTAGTCATACAAAGGTAAGGATCACCAAGAGCTGATCCGACTAAGTGAGAAGCGTGTGTAGATACCTCACCACCTTCGTGATCAGCATGGATTGTTAAAAAGGCTCTAAGAAGCTCGTTCAAGGTTTCCTAACCTTCGAATCCCATCATATGAGCAAGCTGGGCAGACCAATCTAAACCATCTTTATGAGCAATAGGCTTTCCATCCTTGAATTTTTTACGATAAATTGTAGCTGCTATTCTGGGAAGTTTAGCAATTAAATCTACAGAGTCTTCATAGGTGTATTCCCAGTAGTTAGACTTATTTAACTTGGATTCGTTGTAAAGCTAAGCAAACTTTGAGGTTTTTTATTCATATAAAATGGCTAAAGAAAGCATGGTCATAGGATGCATCTTATTATCTAAACGGTTAATGAAGTTAATTAACTCATCACTGACTTTACCTCTTACATCCCATTCGTGACGAATAAGCTCTACTTGATGGTAGCTAGGTAACTCTCCAGTTAATAAAAGGAAGAAGAGACCTTCTGGCAAGGGTTACTAATCAGATTAGAAATCTTCAGCAGAGGGTTTTCTCAATTTGGGAAGAAGTTCATGTAATTCAGGAATAGAATATCCTCTAAACATTACACCATCGATAGGATCTACTGTAGATTAATCATAAAAGAGAGCTCTAATTCCTCTCATACCACCCAATGCTTGATTTACAGTGATTTCACCCATGACTCTGTCTCCATACTTCTTCTTCATTTCGTTGAAACCCTAAATCTTAATAGGAATTTGCTCTCTCAAGACTGTCTTGAGATCAGCCTTTGGATTAAAGAAATATTAGTTCTGATGATAGAGTCTCTTGCAATTGATAATTTGTTTTCTCATCTATTTTTTATTATTAGTAGATTAGAAATAAATGACTTTTAACTATTGATTTATTTGCTTTTTTGTTCGTTTTTATTTTATTAATTTGAAATTAAAATTTTAATAAAGATTCACTATGAGCTTTTTAAATAAAGCATCCAATCGATTACTTCAATAAAATATAATTAATGAATAAAATGATCATCTTTTTATAATATTAGCAGTAAAAGTGATGCGATTATTGCATTCCAAACCTTTCATAAGTTCTATTCCATCAGCTTTATTAATTAAGTGAATTCTATTGGATTTTCAAGAGAATTAAAAAGAGTCTCTTCTGTAAATTCTGCTGTTTAAACTAATAGATATTATAAATTATTAAGTAGAGGTTCCATCAAAGGCTTATACTTACTTATATAAACTTCTTTAATTCATAACAGCAAAGCTAGTCTAAAATTTAGAATAAAAAAAATTATTTTATAGCTTTTTCAGAAAATTGAAACTATTTTAAGTTAATTTATCAAAGAAGTAGGAAATTTAAATACTTATTTTTATAATTCTTTTAAATCTTAATATAAAAGATTGTTTTACTTTAAAAATCAAATATGCGCAGTTAAAGCAAACACTCAACTTTTAAATAATATGAAAAAGGTACTCCACGTGATTTAATTTCAGAATAATAAGATGAAGAAAGTAGCAATGCAAAAGTCTTAAATATCTATAATTAAATAGATGAAGAATTTTAAGAAAAAAAAGTAGTCATTTTGAGTAATCAATACCAAAATGATCAAATTATCCCTCTCGTTAATGATGAATAATCTGAAATAGAATCAAGTTAAAACAGAGATTTACTTGGAGATGATTATGAATAAATGACTGAAAAAGATAAAATTTACTACAATTACAGAATTATTAATTAAATGATAAACAAAGTGTAAAAAGATCAGCAATCTTTAGAGAAAAAGCTGAAAAGCATAACTTACAACTAATATGATTCTGTAATTAATTGGAACATAGATGAAAAACTGCACAAAGAAGCCAATCTTTTAGTAATAGAAAATCAAAGAGATTTAATTATTTTAAAAACTAAAAAGTTGAATCGTGTAAGAAAAGAAATATTGAATATTAAAGATTTGTCTGACGAAGAGGATCCCGAAATGTTTTTGGCAATCAAATAAATTGACTTTTCTCATGAGGAATATGCCATAATTAAGGATTTATTTGCTACACTTGATCTAATAATTAATAAAAACTCTTTGATTGGATTTAATTGGGAAAAATTTACTGAAAGAGTTTTTAGAAATAAAGATTCAGTAGATTCATTTATTTACAAGTTGAGGTATTTTTCATTTAATGAAATGACTGATTATTATTACAGGTTATGCAAAGAATACTCAGAAAATAAAAAGATCCTTGAACTATTTGCATAAAAAGGAAACTAAAAAGTACCCTTTGAAATATTCATAATAAAATTATTTATAGAATGGATGAAAATAATGATTGTTGGTTATGACCTTAATCTTTAACTAATTGATATTATTAAAACTATAAATACAGAAAAATAAGAAATAGAAAAACTATAATAAAATTGTGATATCCTTAAAATGAGATAATAGTGTTTAAGTGAATAATAAACAAATCTAGGAGATTAAATTAAAAAAATATCCTAACTACTAAATCAGCTGTAAGAAATAAAAACGTAATACAAAAACAAGTATAATTTATAAGAAATATGAAATATTAAGCCATTTCTACTAAATATGTAAATTTAGATATCTTAATTTCTACTATTAAATCAGATGCTACTTTTTGTTTTTATAAGTAATTATTTTCATTTATAATGTAAACAATTGATTTCCTCCAAGAATGTTTATAACCAAGTTAAATTAATTATAAAATTCTTTCAATAAGAAATAAGATTGAATCACAAAGATAAACTAATTTTAATTATCACTAATACTATATAAACATTATGCTCAAAATAAAAACAACAAACAAGTAACGTAAATCATTAAAGATTAGCTCTTTTTAATTTATCAAATTTTGTTTCTTCCTATTTACCTTTATGTAGAAATTTAATTTAAATTTAGTTTATCCTAAGTAATAATGGAGGTAAAAAAATAGAAATTTAATAAAGTCTTAAATTAAAATGAATACATAAATAAAAAAGGAGATTGAATATTTTTAATTGAATAAAAGTTTTAATTCATTTTAAGTTAGATCAATCCTAAAAGTTATCCAATATAAATTTCTAATCCTTGATTTGTTTATAATTCTTATAGGATTAGTAAACAATAAGTTGAGTTAGTTATTATGATATTGTAGCTAAAGAATAAATGGATGAGTACATATATTTATATTTATAAATAAAAATATACATTATTAATTTAATTAAAGTAAGTGTAATATTTTATCAATAAATTATATGATTTTAATTTATTTAAGTGATTTTTTATTGAATTAATAACTTATTATTTTATAAATTTTATTCATTTTTTATATAAGGGCTTGGAGATTTAATTTGTTTTTGATACTGTTGGTTTTGTAGAACCTACATTTGTTACACCAGGTTTAGTTAGAGGTTTTGATTAAGCAGTAAAAGCTGGCTTTCCTGTGCTTTAAACTCTCATATTACTTTTCTATATAGTTGTATTTGATTATGGTGGCTTTACGATTTGGTTTTATCCTGTATTATTTTATCCGACAGGGATATCATCATAAACAGGATTAAATGAAAATGTTGATGAAGGAGGCTAAAATGTTGCCTTACCATCAGGTCCAGTAACCATCTAAGCTGGCTTAAAACGAATCATTGGCATGAATGGAACTCTATCGACTTGCTCACCTGGTTTAGGACGAGGTCTAACTAAATTAGGATCTACAGATCTATTTTTATTTTCAAAAACTTCATATTAAATAGCAGAATTTGTTGAAAGAGGTTTATAATCGTCTCTTATTTTCTTTCCTAATTGCTTTCTTTCCATTTCAGTTTCATAAAGAACTTCATGATCCTTTTAATTTATTATAAACAATAATTATTCATTAAATCTTAATATAGAAAAGTCAAAAATATAAAAATAGAATCTTGAAATTTATCAGTATCTCTAAATCATTAAAAACATTTGAAAATTATAAATAAAACAATGAAAATAATAATAATCTTACCTCCCATGCTCCATCACAAGAAATGCATCTAATTTTATTTAAAAAAATCATTAATACATATTATGAATCTATCTATAATAATGCTATTAAAATAAACAAAACTTTGAGTTTCTTTTAAAAAGTAAAAAAAAGTTTCATTTAAGAATAAAAAACAAAATTTTACGCAAAATATGCCCTAAAATTGTCACAATTTCCGCATTTGGTACATCTTAAAGGATAATTAGGCATATGATCTTCATGAGTGTGATTGCATCTTTTTTAGTTTTTCATGATATACTTTAGAAAATAAAAATGAATGTTTTTTATTTTACTTGCATGGAGCTCTCCATTTATGTACATTAAAATCTTTTCTTCTCACTAACCAATACATTCCACACTCTTCGGGACGAGTGGGAACAAACTTGAAAACTTTACAGGGACAGTTTTTGCAAGAAACATCAAACTTTTTGCCAAAGTATTTATCATTATGGCAACTAAATAGATGTCCGCAGAAACATTTAGAATTGCTACCTATTCTACCACATTCTATTTTCTTTTTCTCATACCAATATGTGACCTGTTTAATAATTTTTAATCCATTAACTTAAATTATTTTAATTATATTTGCATACATATGTTCCTGATTCAATAGATTCCATAGCATGAAGCATTTCATTGTCCATCATTTTTCTAGCACCAGGAGCAGGTCCAAACCTATTTTTTTGATAAAGCTAGGTCCATGAATTTTCTTTAATTTTTTAATATGAATATTAATTGCTATTTTAAATTACTTTTTAACTCCTTCAAGTACAGCGTTTTCATCTAAGGCGTTGTACATTTTTGCTTATGTTTATATCTTTTTATTTAATTACTGACTCTTTAAATTTATAAATTATTTGTTATTTTAATTAATTTAATTGTTTGCAAATTTCTAATTTGCTATTCAAGAATATAATATAAAGGCTTCAGTAAAAATTAAAAAAGAACTATTATCATCAAAAATTATTAAAATATTTATGGATTAAAATTCAACTAAATGAATTCCAGTCAACCACTAAAAGAAGATGCATAAAATACTACAAATACACACCACTAAATAATTCATTATAAATCAATACCAATACAATTCAAGTCAAAAGTATTAATCAATAAGTAAAAGAAATTTATAAATGGTCCTTATTTTTCCAAATATCATATGAATATTTTTTAATTAATGGGATAATATATTCTATTTATTATCTATTATTATAATTTACTGATTTAACTATCATCATAAAATTTTTTAAATCTATTCATTTTATATTTAATTCAAAATATTAAATTTTCAAAAAATAATAAAATCAAAAGAAATATAGATCAAATAAATTTATTTTTTTTCTTAAAATCTTTTTTGGTCATTTCAGTTTTAAATATTTTCATAATTAAAATGCCATATAAATTCTTCTTCATCAAAAAACTAAATATTTTATTTGACAAATAAAGCAAAATAGGTTCTTAAATAGTTTATGCATTTTATTGAAAATAGGGATTTAACTTAAAAATTAAAGTAAGAATAATTAAAATTTTTAATTGTCATTTACAATAAGTTTCAGTGGATAATAATTAAAAATTTTAAATAATAATGTTTGATAGAAATAGTACAAAAAAGTATATTAATATGAATTTAAAATAACTAATAAAATATTCTTATACTGACAAAAAAATTACTTAAATGAATAATTAAAAAATTTAATTAAGTAAAAGTATAAAAATCTAAGTTAGAAATCTATTTCTAAAAATATTTTTTTATTTTTATAAAATTTTATTTAATTATGTTAAATTTTTTAAATGTCAAATAAATATTTATTTAAAAAAATAAAATTCCTCAAACAATAATATATTGAAATATATTTACCTCTAATCATTTTGAAATGACAATGAAGAGGAGTAAGAAAGGTAAAAACAATAAATTTTTAATTCAATTTTGCATCTTGAGGGTTTTCAAATTAGTATATGTGGATATTCAGTATATATTTAATTTATAAATCAGTAATTATATTAAATCAAATATGATTAATTATATTAGATCATTTCATATTATCAAAGTATTAAAGAATGTTTTTTACTATAGATAAATAATAATTTAGGTTTATACTTAATTTATTATAAATATAATTATTTAAAAGTTATTAGGATCAACAAAATTAATTAAAGTAACATCTCAAATTAGTTTCATTCAGTTGTAATTTTGTTTAGAGCAATTTTTTATTCTTCAAAGGCTTATTTTGCATATTCGGTAGATAATTTTTCAAATTCTTTATATTAAACTGGGTTACAATAATTTTTTAAGATTTCATAACGATCCTTTCCTTTAGTTTCTTTAATTGCAAAAATAAAGTAGATGTACATAACTAAAGTGAAACCTCCAAAAACTAAGAAGGAACCAAACAAATTTATGTCTTCTTTCATATAAGGGAATACTAAACCAACAACCATAGCAAATGTCCATCTGATAAAAGATGAAACTGAAATTCCTAATCTGTCAAGAATTTCGCTATTCAAAATCCAAGTTACAGCACCTAAACTAATCTACCATCCAAGTTAGAACTATATTTTAATTAAAAGTTAATTAAAAAAAATAATCAAAATTATATTTATGTTTTACCAAGAATATTAGGAAGATACCAAAGTTATTTACTGAAGTATTACTTTTATCAACTTTTTGAATTCCTGCAAATACAAAAAGAGCAATATTTACTATACCAACACCTGTAATCATGAGAGTACGACGACCTAATTTACCTAGAAGATAAAACGAAAGACAGTTAAAAACAACCATAGAAGCACCTAAACCGATAGTTGCCTAACGAGCTACTAATTCAGCATCAGCTCCTTTTTTACCAGAGGTATCTTTAAATATACTATTAGAGTAAAAAAGAATGGCATTTACTCCACTACATTGAGTACAAAACTAAATTGCGCAACCCAAAATAAAACGCTTCACATAACTTGCTTTATTAGACAATTAAAATATTTTTTCATGGTAAAAATCTTCATAAGTTTTAACATGAGGCTTTTAAATAGTTACGATATTTGCCTATGTTTCAGGAACATTAGTAGCTAGTTATATATTGAATTCATTATTTTGTGCAGTAGATGGAACTCTTGCTTAATCTTCAACTCTGACATTAGTTTCTTCGTGGTGATTGTTAACTACTTCATTCATGTGCATGCCTTTATTACCACCATTGCTCGAAAGATCATCAGAGTGCATTTTATGTTTAAGCTTTTCTTTTTCAGCCTATTCTTCAAATACTTTTTCTTCATATCCGTGAAAAACCTCTTCAGCATCCTTTTCAGATGAATATATTTGCTTGAAAAATTCCTTTACTTCCTAATAACGGTGCTCCTTGATCATAATAGTTGGTGTTTCCAATCTAAAAATGAAAAGTAGAATAATTAGACGAATAACAGGGGCAATCATAGGAAGACCTAAAACTATTCTCCAAGGACCACCATCACTGTAGCCATCTTTAGTATCAGCAGGAAGAGGAAGTACTAGTGCTATCAAGTAACTGCAGAAGACTCCAAAGGTTAAAATAATTTAATTAACAGCACCAGCTCTTCCACTTATTTCTATAGGTGAAAAGTCCTTAATGTAAATAGGAATGATGGCTGTATTTGTACCTTTTATTTTAATTAAAGTAAGTTAAGTTTTAAGATTACATTTAATAGAAAATTTATTAAACTTTTTTATGAAAATTAAAATTATTTTAATAAAAAAAATTGTTATAATTAAATAAAAATTTGAATTTGTTTACCTATGCAAAAACCACAAATAAATCTTCCTATCAAAAGATTTGGGACAGTGTGGTCAAGGATAATAATAATAGTTCCAATAATTCCTATTATGTCAAATATAAGCATAGACTTTCTAATACCCTTGATAGCTTCAAGGATTTATCTGCTAAAGAGAGCTCCCAACAAAGCACCTAAAGGCATAAAAGCAGTAATTAAAGCTGTGTATAATTCAAATTCTTCCTTATCCCACCCATTTAATTTCTCCATTATTTTCTAAGCTGAGTTGTAAACACCTAAGTTGTAACCAAAGAACCAAGATCCTAAGCATGCATTAACTGCCATAGAATAAATACGCCATTCTTGTCTCAGTTAGTGATGATGATGCTCTACATCATCAATAAAATGAGGATCCACCCTTTTCATGTGGTTTTGAGAAGTGCTTTTATCTCTTGATTGCTATTATTTTAAAGTAGACATTTAAAAATGTGAAAGTGTTATAATGATTTTTTCGCTTTTATTAATATTTATTTCACTTTTTATTGTTTTTTTTTTGTTATAAATGATGTATTTAAAAAATTAATTGCTTGTTTTTATAGAAGTAATTCGGCCTTTTAAATAATACAGCTAGAGGGTTACCCCCTTAATTAAAACTTGAAGCTAATAAGTTGCTCCTCAAGTTTAATTCAACTGTTTTTTTATAAATTTGTAATTATAATAAAGAATTAAAAATGGATTTAAACATTAATAAAATGTATAATCTAAGAAACTCTGAAAATCTATTTTTGCTACCTAGCCCAGTTTACCAAACAAGGTTATATCTTCTATTTACCATGAATACTAAAGTATCATAAGAACTAATTTAGCAATAAATTTCAGTAAAAATAATATTATCAACCTTAAAAGTATGATGTCACTAAATTTATTCCATTTATCAAATAATACATAATATGAAAGCATTTCTTCTGCATTTAATTGCAAAAAATTTTTAATAAAATTAAAAATTAGTAACTTAAACTTTATAGTTCTGTGTTAGCTAATTAATGGAGTCTTTTTAAAAAGACTATGATCTCAAACATTAAATTAATCTATTTTCAAATAACCACTTTAAAAACATGCTACCTAAGACTTTTAAATATGAGAGATATTCAAATCCTAAAAAATATTTGTGCAATTTAGTTGTTTTAAGATTTTTTTATTATGTTATTTAAATGAAATTAAAAATTTATAAATAAAGTATGGAAGAAAATTTTGTTTAGCAAATTTATCAAGTAAAGTAGTATGAATCATCTAAATGAATCCAAATAATTTTATTCCACTAAATGAATAGAATAAAAGAAATTTATAAGTATTTTACAAAGTTTTTTTTATAAAAAAGCATGTCATGATAAAAGAATAAATACTACAAAAATGAAATCATAAAATATAAAAATAGAAAAAATTATTGATTCTATTTTTCTTCTTTCTACACGCGAAATGATGTAATTATGAGGGTTTGTATTGTTTTAAAGGGAGACTTTAATTAAATTTCGATTGTAATCTTAGATATTTAAATATTTAATTGATTTGTTTACAATTGATTTTTTTTAGTGGTTTTTGTAAATTTTTAAAGTTATAACCTAAAAAATAGAAATCAAAAACTTAATAAAGAAATTAGAAGATTTACTTAAAATATGAAAGAAATTTAGCAAACAAATTAATTTCTGTAAATTTATAAATTCTTATGATTTTTTTAGTGTATTTTTAACATATTTTATATTAATTTAAAATGTTTTTCGAGTTTTAAAAAACCAAATCTTTTGAATAAACACTTAAAACTTTCTAAAATTTATATGTTAAAGTTTATGAATATAGGATAACAATTTTTGAAGTTTATCAGATTTTTTTAAAATGTTTTACATTTAAACAGCTTACAACATATTTTAGAGATCATTTATATTTGGATAAACTAAGAGGATTTAAGTTAATTTATGCATTTACCTACTATTTATTTTTATTTTATATTATTTTTAACATTTTCATTTAAAAAGGAGATTAAATCCTTATACTGCCTGTCAGAAATCATAGATTTGACTTTACTAATTTACCCACCTTAGAAGATCTATTCAATCGAATTTCATAAAATCGTTGCGATATTTGAAACTTAGCTTAAAATTAACATAAATTACAATTAAAATATTATATATAAAGTTACATATGAAATAATTTCATTCAGTCTATTCATCTTATAGCATCATATTCTACCATTATTCCACATACAATAAGCGTTTATATTATTTTAAAATAAGGATTTTTGTATATTATTATTTGCTAATTTAAATACTATCAAACTTTTCTTTACTGAATTAAAATGACTCAAATTATATTTTTCGTCATTTAATTTTAATTGATGTCAGCTTTTTTTTCTAAAAAATACAAAAAGTAAATTTTTCTCTCAAAATATTTCCAAATTTATTTTTTTTAAATTTTAAATTTTATCAATTTTAAAATTTAAAGTAGAATTTACATAAAGTTAGTGAGTTTTTAGTTAATCTTTTTTAGTGTTTAATAGACAATATTCAATATTAATTATTTTATTTGAAAATATCATTTGTGTTTAAATTTTTATCGTTCAAATTCACAATAAAGTTATAATACTAAATTTAAGCCTCATTGATAAAAAAGTTAAAATGGATGAATATTTAGAAAATACAAATCTTGAAGAGTTGGAATAAGAATGTTTCATGGAAGACTACTAACATGAAGATGTAGTTGAGCAGGAAAATCATTAAGTTGATGCAAATGATATATATGAAAATTAGCAAATGAATGATGAAAGTTAACTAAATTAAGATGTAAAAATAAGTTAGCAAAAAGAACAGGCTGTTGAAATGATTGAAGAGTAATAATAAAATAATCAAGATAAATTTAAACAATTTTAAGACTGTATGGCACATATAACAGAGTTAAATTTTAAAAGAAACTACTAAAATTTAACTGAATAAAGCTCATCTAATAATGTAGTAGCAGAAGAATTGGACATTAAAGAGTCTTTGAAATTGTAAATGGAGTATTATTTTTGCGATACAAATTTGACACATGATTCGTATTTAAGAGGAATAATTTCCAAAAGCCCAAAAAATTGTGTTGATATTAAGGTATTTCTAAAATTCAATAAAATATAATAGATTTTAAAGCAGATTCAAGATAAACAAATAGTCTCTACTTATGGCATCGAAAATCAATCATAAAAGAAAAATCATAAAAACTATAAAAATTAGAATGCTACCTTTTCAAAGAAAGATCTTATTCATTTAATAAGAGACTCCTTAAAGGAGAGTAAAATTTTAAAGGTAAAAATGGACAGTTTGAAGGTTAAAAGAAGGTTTCCTTTTAACTTAGAGCAAGCTCTAAAAAATTCTAAATAGCGTACACTATATATAGACTTTTTACCTCCTAAATGTTCTAAATAGACATTAGTTTCTATTTTTGGAAATTTTAGAATAATTAATATTAATTTGCCACTCTAAAAGAATTCTTAGTTATGTTAGGGATTTGCTTTTATTGAGTTTTTTTCGGAAGAAGAAGCTAATTAAGCTCTTATTACAAAGAATAGTTCTATTCCAAAAGAGCTCATTCTACTTACAGAGAAAAAAATAGGACAAGGTTCAATAAGAATCATCACATATAAGAAATGGTAAGAAGAAAAGTAATCATTTAAGGAGCTAAGCAAAAACCAGAATGAATAAAAAAATAAAAATATGAACTAAAGCAGAAAAGCAAGTGATGAATTTGTATCTATTGATGTTGAAATTAAACAAAACTGCTTAATTAAAATTATAAATATACCTTAGGGTACATTAAAAGCAGAAGTCGTTTTAGCAGTTAGACATCTTGGATATGAATTTTACTGTGACTATATAGACGAAAATAGTAATTAAATAAATAGCAATAAAATTAGTTTAAGCACTTAGCAGCAAAACACAGCATAGTGCAGTAATATCCAGATAGAAAATAATTTAATTTAATAAGATTAACATCCATAATTAAATGATTTATTAAAAGAAGGCCAAGCTATGATTAGATTCTAAAATAGTGATGAATAAAGATTAGCAATATAAAAGTTACTAAACCATAATAATAATAAATTATAGATAGAGATAAGAGGATAAATTTGTGATGTTATTAGTACAATACCTGAAGATGAAGAGAAAAATTATTGGAATTACATAAAATTTAAAAAAAATGAATTTAGAAAATTCTTCTTCATGAAAAAATAGTAAAAGAAATAAAATATTACTCAAAATTATAACAAATGATGTAGCCTAAAAGATTTATTTTTTTCAAATGATTTCTTTTAACAAAAATATCTTTAAATTAAAAAAAATAAATCTATATTCTAAAATTATTTCAATTCAAAGTATTCAAAATAATTTCTTAATAATATTTGTTTTAAATAAATAATTAAAATGTTTGCTTAAATTTAAAATTTAGTTAAAATGATGATTGATTTTTAGCTAAATTAAGAATTTAAATATACAAAAGATTCTCTTTAATTATTTTAACTTATATTAAGTACATTTTTAGAAAATTTAAAAATAAGACCAATTTTTAAAAAAAATATATTTTTTATCAGCTGATATGAATTAATGAGAGTGAACAGTATTTTATAAAAACTGTATCATTATTAGTATTTATTATACTCTTTTTTATCTTTTTGTTTTGTAAATATTAATTAAAATAATTGAATTTCGAAATTTAATTAAAAATAAATGATGATTTTTAGCTTAATTTATTACAATATTTTATAAAAATTGTATCAGACATAGATTAGTATTTTGTATTCAAAATTAAATTCTTTTCTAACTTTTTGTTTTGTAAATTTTACATTACAGTGAGTGCCTGCCTTATTTGCGATTATTAAAGATCGAATAACTATAAAACCAATTTTTAATCTATTAGGGTATACTTCTTAAGATTAATGATAATAAATATATTACAGTCTTATTTTTATATAGTGGTAAATTAAGATTAAAAAATAGTATAAAAAAATAGTACAAATAAATTATGATAGTAATTGTCTTTATAATCTTATTTTGTAAATTTTATCTAGTGCAATTTTTCATTAATAACAATATTTTATCATCAATTAATAGATCAGGTTGTTGAAATTGTATGTCTTTAGCTACCTTAAAATAAGATTTTTCTTTAACTTTTTGATTCTTGCAAAATAGATTTCCAATTTTTCGAAAATGAATACATTATGATTAGCAATTTAAGAGAAGGCTTCCTTTTGAATGTTGAGAAAAGCGCTTTATAAAATCTAAAATAAGAAGATAAATATCTACTTCATTGCTAATTGAAGTAAAAATTATATTATTGAGTTTTAAAATAATTAAGCTACTAAAAATGTAAGTAAAAAAATTCATAATCTCTTTGTTTAATAGAATTTAGGCAAAATTTTCTTATTCAGAAGATTTATCTTATCAAGATAGAATCTAGTAAAAGACTTAAATGATTTTATATAAGAATATGAGTATTTCTTTCATACTATAATCTTAAGGAAGCGAAATACGACATGTATATTTTAAATTATAAATTGGAAATAAATTGGATATTTAAAATATCAGCTAGGTATTTCTAATTGATGTGTAATTTTTTTTATTTCATATAAAATAACCTTTTTATTTGATGTTCAATCATTTTATTAAAAAGTATCAAGAAACCAAAGTTCAGTAGGAGAAAAATAAATTCTTTCATTTTAGATTTTGAATAAAGATAATTTAAAAAATGCAACTAATATATAAATTAATCTGAATATATATGCTCTAAAAAATTTCAAATTTAGATTTATGCAAATTAATTGATAAACAATTAAAAGTAAGATTTATAAAGTCTTTCAAAAAGTTTTTTAATCATTTTTTTAATTAGGAAATCTCGTTTACTTGGATCATGCCTAGTTGGATAATATTTAGATAGTAATTCAATTTGTTAAAATTGTGATTCATCATGCTATTCATGTGATTAATCACCTACAAAATGTACAGGATGTTAAATTGGTTATTATCTTTAAAACAATAATTGCTTTTAATGCTAACCCTCATGCTAAACATGTGATTAATAATTTATTTGCTCCTCATGTAAAGATGGATATTTCCTTGATCCCACTTATTTAATATGTATGTCCTGCAGTCATACTTGCAAAACATGCAGTGGAAATTCTTAAAAATGCTTATCTTGTAATGATGGATTCTACATGGATAATACTTAAGCTACTCCCACTTGTTTGGGATGTTAAAATGATTGTAAGACTTGCAATAGCTCCCCAACTAGCTGTACAAGTTGTTTTGATGGTTATTTTCTTAATGCAGCAAACAATTTATGTTAACCATGCGATTAGAAATGCCTTTTATGTTCTAATACTTCTACAAATTGTAATTCTTGTATAGATGGATATTATGTATTAAATAACACTTGCTAAATATGTGATAAACCTTGTAAAACATGTTAAAATTTATCAACAAAGTGTACAAGCTGTTATAATAATTATTCTCTTGACAGCACCTAATTTAAATGCAATTTATGCTCAAATTTATGCAAAACATGCGATGGCTTAACCGGACTATGCACTAGCTGTTTAGATGGCTACTCACTTATATCTGGTCAATGCTAATTATGCTAATTTCCATGCTCAACATGTGCATCTGGAAATGTAAATCTATGTTTATCTTGCTCTGGCAATTATTATTTAGACACAATTTTAAATATATGTAGTATTTGCAGCAATAATTGTGTAAGCTGTGTAAGTTAATCAAATTGTTCTAAATGTCAAAATGGATATATACTTGATGCTAATAATTAATGTATTGCATGCAGCTAAACTTGCAAAACTTGCAGCAACCAATTTAACCAATGCTTAAGCTGCTTTGATGGATATTATTTTGATAATTTGAACAAAGTATGCTCGCCTTGCATACCCGGATGCAAATAATGCAATAATTTGACTTCTTGTAATGTAGGATAATGTTTTGATCCTTATTTCTATGATACTACTTCGTAAACTTGCTTATAATGCAGTCCTTAATGTTTGAGTTGTACTGGAAATAATAATTGTACAACTTGTGAAGATGGTTATGTTCTAATCTCAGGATCATGTGTATAATGTGATTAGGATTGTCGAAAATGTTCATAATCGACTGATAATTGCACAGATTGCTATTAAAATTTTAAATTAGTATAATTTTTTAGGAGCTATTGTTATTAAAAATATAGTTGCTCTTGTTCTCTTACAAAAGGAGTTTGTAATAGTTATAGTTATAATGATTGTGTATGTATGTAAGGATACTATAAAGTCTCATCAAATGCATGTAATAAATGCATATAGCATTGTTAAGATTGTACAGACGGATCTACCTGCACAAATTGCTTCCCCCCGTATGTAAAAACTAATTTAAATACTTGTGTTTTGAATAAGTGCGATTCAACTTAATATTTTGATGGAAGCTAATGTTAATTTTGTCCTCCTGGATGTTTAACATGTACTTCTAATTAAATATGCACTAGTTGTATTAAAAGCTATTATTTGTAAACATAAGCTAATGGGAATATATAATGCTTACCTTGCAAATATCCATGTGATACATGTGATAATGAAACAAGCTGTATTAGTTGTTTACCTAATTTTATTTTGTCTAATTCAAAATCATGCTAAAATTTATAAAATTGTAAATCGACTGACTCTAACTCAAAATGTTCTACTTGTATTGATAAGTTTTATCTAGACTCAACATGCTAGCCATGTGGAATACTTTGCTAAACTTGCAATAATTCGAATTCTTGTTTAACTTGTATTCCAGGATATTATTTAGATTCATAAAATTAATGCCAGCCTTGTAATTTCAATTGCTTAACCTGCTTAGATTAAAATGCTTGCACTTCATGCTTTGATTAAGGAATTTCTAGAGATGTTCCACCTTAATGTTTATGCAAAAGTGGCTATTTTTAATTAGGTAAAATACAAATCTTTCTTCTTAATTAAATTATAAAAAATATTTTCAATAAATTAGTATTTACTTTATTCACATATTTACTTATTTATTAATTATTTTTTGGTGCTTAGGGAGTTAGAATAAATGTTCACAATGTGACCCAACATGTTAACAATGTTCAAATTTATCAACTAATTGCTCTGCTTGTGATGCAAGTAAATTTAGGATTTTAATACCAGGAGGATAATGTATATGTTAGCAAGGTTATTATGAAATATTTCAACCTTATAGATAATGCTTAGCATGTGATCCTACTTGTTTAGAATGTTATGGATCTGGTCCTTAAAGATGCTTAAGTTGCAAATCAGGCTTCTATTTAAATCCTCTCTATACTTCGTGCTAATGCTAATAAGGATAATTTTTAAATTCGAACGGAGTATGTTAAAGTTGTTAAGTAGGTTGCATTTTATGCTAAAATTAAAGTTAATGTTTATAATGTGGTTTAAACATGTAAATTTCATAAGATAAAACAACATGCTCTTGCTTAAAAGGATATTATCAAAATCAAGGTGTTTGCTAATAGTGTGATGTTGCTTTTTGTGAAGATTGTTCTGCAAATAAATCTCAGTGCTTAAAATGCTTTTCTGGAACACTTTAATCTTCTATTATATCAAAGTGTGAATGCTCTAGCAGTTCAAGCAATTAGTTTATTTCAAATTTAATGAGCTGCTCTTTATGTCATTTTTCTTGTGCTACATGTGATGGATTTGAAGCTCATAACTGTATTACTTGTCTTTCAAGCAGAAAATATAATTCTGTAACTTCAACTTGTGAATGCAAGGATGGTACTTACGAAGATGACGCTTCTTAAAATTGCTTTAAATGTCATTATTCATGTTTCAAATGCAATGGCCCTTTTGAATCTGATTGCATAGAGTGTCCATAAAGCTCTACTACATTTAGGTAAATATCAGCAAATAGATAGCCATAAGATATTTCTTTTAGGTGCACTTGTGCTCCAGGATATTTTGATGTTACTTAATAGCAAATATGTTAAAAATGTAGTTATTAATGTTTAACTTGTATAGGGTTTGCTTCAAATTGTTAAAGTTGTTAGGTTACAATGAATAGAGTTTTGAGCTCAATTAATACGTGCATTTGTAGTAGCGGATACTTTGATGATGGTTTTAATTTTTAATGCCAAAAATGTCATTATACTTGTAAAAAGTGTATTAATGGTACTAAATCTGGTTGTATAGAGTGTCCTGATAACTCATTTAGATATAGCTCATATAAAACTTTAACTGTTGATAATTCTTTTGAGTGCTTGTGCAACGAAAGATATTATGACGATGGTATTAATCCTGTATGTTAGAAATGCCACTACAGCTGTAAAAATTGTATTGGACCAAAAAATACTGATTGCATACAATGTGATCAAGTTATAGTATATTAAAGAATGTTTATTGCAAATATATCTTCACCAATTTCTTCAACTGGAATTTGCTAATGCGTTGATGGGTATTTTGATGATCTGACAAATATTTTGTGTTAGAAATGCCCCTATCAATGCAAAACTTGTGATATTCAAAAATGCTTGACCTGTGATATAACTAGGTAATAAATTTCTTTTAGTTTTTTATTTATTTGTTTGTTTGTTTATTAATAAATTAATTTTTTAATATGTATTTTATTTTATTACAGAGATTTGGTTGGAATGACGTGCTAGTGTAAGAAAGGATACCTAGAAGTAGGAAACTAGGCATGTGATTCTTGTAGTCCTTTGTGTTCAGAATGCAGTTAAACAAGATACAAATGTACAGCTTGTAATACTGCAATTACTTTTAGATAATTAAATTAACAGAACTCTTGTCTTTGCTAAGAAGGTTATTTTGATGCCAGTAAATATGATTCAAAGACTAGAATACCTATATTAGAAATACCAAATTGCCTGAAATGCAAAAAAAACTGTAAGAGTTGTGGTCCTGAAAATCCTAACATATGTTTATCTTGTTATTCTAATTACAACTATGTGTTGAATCCAGAAGTAATTAATCAGTTTTTAACAGAAATAATTTTAAAAAATATTTTTTGATTCGCTAAAAAATAGGATTTATGCGTTTGCATGTTTGGATTTGAAGAAAACAATAGTATTTGTGAGGAAAAATTTTTAGTAAACAATTCATACATAGATGAGAGTAAATTAGATGCAATCAAAAGCATCATTTAAACTTTACTCAGGATTATCAAAGTACTATCATGGATTCATTTATTAATGAATTAACCTTTCTAAAGTTTGTTAGGGTTTAGACTTAATCTCATGTTAATTTATCTGAACTTTTGTAGTGTTAAAGTAAGCAAAATAATACAAAATGTCACAGAGTTGCAAGAAATTGAAGATCCTTTTTCTATCTTTAATTTTATGAACTTCATTAGCCCAAGCTATGAAGAAGTTAATAAAAGGAATCTACTGAATAAAAGAATTTTCTTACAAAATAAACCTACAAGCTTTTTATAAAATGGGCAGGGATACTTTTTTTTATTTATATTGGTCCTCTTCATATATTTGATATTAAAATTAACGGTTTTGAGAAAATCTGTTTTGATCTCATCTAAAATTTATCGAAAGCAAAAGTGGAGATATTAAATATATTAGATTGATCATAATATCATTTTTCCATTATTTATGACTCTTTTGCAGGTTTTAATGATAAAGATATTTTTCTTCAGCTTGGTAGATATATTGACAACTTAGAGTTTTTCATATCCAGGTTCAGCTATATCTTTGATTGCCTTAATTATTTATGGAATAGCTTACATATCTTGCATAGTATTTTTATATTTAATTAATAAAAATGAGGAGAACAAGTTAAAAAAATTTTTTGAATATGACCTAAACCCGAACTCTGCAAACTTCTTCTTTTTACAATTTTCTATTGATATATTGATTTGTGCTTATTATGTAGTTTAATCGACAGATTTTAAATAGCAAACTATAATTATAATTCTTGGATATTTCGCACTTGGGTTTTTCGCCTTAATCTAAAAACCTTTTAAGCATTATTGGGAAAATTACCTTGAATTTATTTATTATGCAGGTCTCTCAACTGTAGTTATCCTTTTTTAGTAAGTAGGATAGCTAACATTGACATAATTGATGAATGATAATCAATAGAAGCAATTTAATACCTCCTCTTTTTATCTTGATTATTCTTTGATTGTGGCACTAATTATTAGTATAGCATGCATAACAATAAAGTTATCCAAAGGAATAATTAGAATTATGATTTTTATCAAAAAAATAAGAGAGTTTAATTAGAGTGATACTGCTCTATGGGAAGTAGAAATTTTAGAAACTGAAAAAATTATTACCTAGCACAGAAAATCACTCCTAATAACTGATTAATAGTAAATAAACAAAAATATTTTAAAAGAAATTATGAATTCAGATCTTAACAGAAAAGAAACAAATTCTACTCAACATATGTAAACGATCACTCTAACTCCTCGAACTCCTGGTAAAAGATATCACCTATGAACTGATAAATTAATAAATAATAAAATATTAAAAAAATAAAAATTAATAACAAAATAATTTGAAAGTATTCTTGATTCTTTGTATATTATTATTATAAAAAATAAAATCTAATTTTATTAAATTTTATAAAAAATAATTTAAATTACATATTTTTTTAAGATAAAATCAATATATTTTAAATATATGATGAGCTAAAATAGTAAAAAAATTTTTAAATATATAAAATGAATTAATCTTAACAATCAAAATTTCATGAATTTAATACCATTTCGATTTTAAATAGAAAAAAACAAAACTATTTTTGATTTTTTTTAATATCACGTTTAATTATCATTTTTTGATAATCATATATTTTAAGTGAGTGCTTAAGTTATTTGGGAGTCTTAGAATTTTAGGTGGGAAAAATCTATTAGATAGTTTTCAAGAAATTTTATTCACTTTAAAATAGAAATCTTTTATTTATATACTATAAATTCTAATAATTCTTTTACCCCTCTTAATATAATTTAAATTCTTGTAAATATAGCAAAAAGTTTCCTTTGTCCAATCATTTGTTTTTAATGGATCAGTACTCAAAAAAGATAAAATGAATTATTTTTTTTTTAATATTTAAAATTTCATTAACTAATTCTTTAAATTTTCTTTTTTGTATTTAATATTTAGATAATTATTTAAATATTTTAATAATCAATAATAAAATTAGGAGAATTTGATTTTTTATTTTTTAATTTTTGGAAAATAATCAACATAAAATATAAAGATACAAAATATTAATTTTTATTTAAATTTGTTTTTTAATAGTTAGTTTTATGTATATTAATTATAATTTTTTTAAGTTTTTAATTCGTTTGGATAGTTAATTATTTTAATAATCAAATAGGAAGAGTTTATGTTTGAATCTTTAATTAAGGTTGTTAATTATTGATTAAATAATTGTTTTAAGTCATGAGATATTGTTATTAATAATATTTTTTAATAAACTAATTTTTTTACCATTTTTATAGCATTCTATTTAGAAGTTAATTAGAATTCAATTTGATCAGATTTTAAGATTTTAAAGGAATTATACGTTATTTTAGAGCATATGGTTTAGTAGCTTTACATTAATTTTGTTTTACTTTTTTTATGAAATGGAACTAGTTTGATAAAGAATATCTTTTTGTTTTTAAATATGTTCCTTTAATATTTTCATAGTTTCAGGAGATAATTTTTCCTAAATAATTTCAACAATTTTATGTATTTTTTCTTTTTTGTTTTCTATTAATTTCAAATTTTCATTTATTTTATTTTTTAACTCTAATTATTCAGATCTTTTCCTTTATTTTTTCATCTCTCTTATGATCATTTCTTGAGAATTAGAAATGGTCTCTGGAGAGCCTAATAATTTCTAAGAATCATCTGATAAATCGCTTGCTTTTCTACTTATTTCTGCTGATGTTTCTTATTCCTATTTTTGTTATGTATTTTAATTGTTGTAATTGTTTAAAACTACAGTAGCATTAGAGCAAATAGAAGAAGTAGAATCATCGTGAGAATCCTCTTCAACTTCCATTTCTTTAATAATATCTTATTTTAGTTCTTAATAGCATGTATTATCAGTATTTGGTTTGACTTTTTTTTCAGTTGCTTCTTTATCATTTTCAAGAGTATGATTCAAGCTTGATGCTGATCTCTTACCTAACAATCCTTATTCTTCAGTTTAGATTTTAGGCTTTTAAGATATTTCATTAGCTTATTAACTCACTTAGGGTTTTTATTATAAATGCTATTCATTTATAATGTTAGAAAATACACTTGAAGTTGAATTTAAGAGAGGATTTTTAAGTTAGATTAATTATTTACAGACTTGAGCGTTGCTTAAATTGTCTACAGTCTATGATTTTTGAGTCTCTACTTAATCTACTAATTTATTCTAAGAAATTTTATTTTACTATTCTCTTTTTTATGCTTCTTCAGGAGGACTTTAAAGCTTAATTTATTGTTACTTCTATAAACATGCTTTTACGTTCAAAGTTGGTTTAAATGTATGGTCAAGAAGAGTTTTGTTTTCGGGTAATTTTGCTTCGGTCTAAGGTTTCTAAGGAGAGTTTAAATTGAGTTTAATTTCTGGCATTTTAGCTTGAATTCCAGGAGCTGCTAATAATCCATTTTTATTTGCAGTTAATGTTGGAGTTTATGCTTCAGATCTTTGTTTTTCGTCAATTGAGCTTGAAGTTCTTCTGATTAATGACTTGGATTGATTTTATTACTTCTAAATGAGGCTTCTGTTAGTAAGGTCTATTTTAGGCATTTAGTGTTCTTTTTGGTCCTTCGGGATTGAGTTCTGTACTTCTTATTATCTTTTTTCAGGAGCAGCATGTATATTAATAGCAGTTGAATTTTATTCAATATCATTCTAAGGTTCATTTCTATATTATTAGTTAACACATAGATGAGTTTAATATATAAAAGAGTATCTAGATTGATAGATGATAGTAATGACGACGATGCCATAGTTAATTTTATACTTGTGGCATTTTCTCATTTATTAATTTTTGGACAGTCAATAAAATATCAATCTTAATAACAAATCGAAAGCTAGTTCTTAGTTATTAATTCTTAATTTTTATTGTAATTTATTTATTTTTTTTTTAAATTTATAATAAAAAATTTTGTATTTTCTTTACAAAATTTTACAAATTAATTTTAATTTTTTCTTCATTTTTAATCTTTTTTTTTTTAATTTTAGAAATCTGATTAATCCAATAATGATGCGTTGCTTTTTTTTGCTTGCTTATATGATTGGTAAATTAGAAAGATAGGAAACTAAAGTGTCCTTTACTAATTTGAATTTCAATACCACTAATTTATTAATATCACAGAGTGATATTAAAAGAAAATAGACTTAACAGCACTAATGAATTACTTGCTAGAAACTTTCATTTTTATTTTCCTTTAAAATATTTATAGCAGAGTTATGGCGATTTCTGTTTTTAATCTTCTCCTATCTTTCCGTTTGGCTAAGCTGAAGTGTACTAAAATAAAGAACTTAATTTTGCTTTTAGACTTTGTTGCTTTAGGTAATGTTCTCAAATTTTTGTTAAACTATTAATTTTATAAAAAAAACTTTAGTTAATTTGTTTGAATAAATTAAATTACAAAATTAATTTTTTGCTGGCTAATCAATTAAATTTTTCTTAGCAATAGATAGATAGATTGATAATTGATAGATAGATAGCAGACTCGTTTAACTTTACACTAAAATTGAATACAGAGTCTTTAATTAATAATTTTCTGACTTCAGATACTAATCCAATTAATTTTCTAGACATTCTTTATAAGAAAATCAAAATAAATTGGAAGAAATAAATGAAATAGAAAATCATTTTTGTTTTTCAGAGGAGATATTTAGTTTTCTAACTTAGCTGGATTTGATTCAAAAAGGAAAGAGGATTTTTCAAGAATTTGTGTGTTTTAGGAAAATGCCATATTTCTGTCTATTTTATACTTAGCAAGAATAGTAGTGCGTCAATCTGGTTTTCTTTTTCTTTCCCAAAAGTGGAAATTAAATAGTAGTGGTAGGTTTCATTTAAAATTAACAATTTTATAAGTATTTAGTTCATGTCAAATTTAGCTTGAATGAATTAAATACCCACATCGTTTCTTATTGGCAATTTTTTTGTTTAAGGATAGAAAGTTGTTGCTTCATCCTTAAATTCAGCAAAATAAACATCATTATATTTGAAAGAAGATCAGAAATCTATTAGAAGTTTAGCTTTTACAAAAGTAGATGGTAGCAATAGCATTAAATTAATGGGGTTTTTAAATGGTTTCTTAAATAAGATTTGTATCAAACTTTGGTGTATTTATTTGAGATAGAAAGTATTGGTTGTAAGGTATGGATGCATGCATATTTAAGAATTTATGTATGTATTAATTAATGAATGAGATTGATTTGTGGAATTTGAATTTAGATTTCTTTTTGAAATCTACTAAGATTGAGAATCACTTGAGAAAAATGCAATTAAAATTTAAGAATCGCAATTAACTCAAATAATTTCCATTCTTCAAGCTGTCCTTTAATATAAATAGAAATTTAGTATAAATAAATTTAAATGTTACCTTTTTGGTATTATTTTTGATAGCAATCCCAACCCTAAAGTATTCTTTTTTTGTTCATTATTAGAAGCACCAGTGTTAGCTTGGTTAGGAATAAATTCTTTACCATTCTTTTTCAAATTTAATGATCTTACTCCTGTTGTTTCATTCTTAACTTAGTTGTTATTATTGTTGTTAGAGTTTTAAATTAAGTCGCTAGATTTTTTGTTACTAGAGTTAATTATTTTGTTCATTTTCAGTAACTATTTAAAGAGAGAAGAGTTTCTGATTAAGTTTTTCTTGCTTTTTTCTTTAACTTTTTGTTTGTTTTTTGTTTATAATTATTATCAATAATTTAATATCAATCAAGGCATTTAGTTAAACATTAAACTAATAAGAAAAAAATCAAACAATATTTTTTTATTCACCTTTTTTACATAAAAAACATGAATGATCTAATTATAATCATACTAACTTTTTACATTAAGCTAAGCTTCTCATTCATTAACTATGTCATTCATAAATCACAAATATTGTATAAATTTTCAACTAGCTTCAAGTTAATTTAACTCATCCATGAATTATTGTTGAAAAATAAATTAATTTATCATATACTTTAAGACTATATTTAAGATTATGAAGGATATTATAGAATAAATTTATATAAAAAAATTTACTTAAAAATTACTTAATATTTTTTGTAGAAAATAATTCAAAATAAGAAAAGCACAAATACTTTCAAAGCTTTTATGCTTTTTTAATTTTATAGATAAAGTTAAATGATGAATTTATTGTCTAGAATACATTATGATATTAAAATTACACTCTAATAATTCGTTTAATTTATAAAATAGACACATTTGTTTTTTCTTTATAATTGAAAAATTGAAAAATTATAAAATTTAATATAAAAATGAGCAATGCGCATAAAATAATTTAAACAGGTAGCAGTGCTTTATTGAAAAAAATCAATAGTGCAAGCTTAAAATAAACATTTTTTAGAATTTATCTTAGAACTAGCACCTAAAAATAAGAAAGTAGCTAGTTAAAAATAAAAATGTTTTGATGATGTACGGAAATGAGAAACAAGCTAAATATGAATTCTTAACTTGTAATCCTATTCTGAATTAATTTAGCAATTTTAGGCGGTACATTAAACATGAAGGTATTAATGTATGAATAAAAACTGCATTTATAATTTTTTTTAAAGTGTTTTTGCTAATATTTTTATGGATTAGAAAGATTGGTTTTTTGCCAATTTTATTTAATTTTGAATGAATCAAATTGTTTTTATTTTAATTAAATTATTAATTAGAAATGAAAAGCTTGATGAAGGAATAAATATAAATGATAAATAAACAATTAATTTTATATCTTAATTTTGTATTCCTTATAAAAAATAATTTATCTTTTAGCAAACAAAATATGAACTAAAACAACAATTACAACAATAATATAAATATTAAATTAAAGGTCTCTATGGATGGATAGAAGGAGGCATTTGTTAATTTAAAACGACTTAATTTACAATTTATATAAAAAATTTAAACTAAAATTAGATAGATAGATTCATTTAAGAAACTAACTAAATGTATTTCTTCAGTAGTGGCCTATTTAAATTAAATAAATTAGTCAACAATCTTTTAAATAAATTTCAATCTTACTTGTTACTTTCATTGTATCTGGAAAAGATTAAACACCAGGTGCATATTAATTAAATTCAGGGTTATTTAGATTACCCAATATTTGGTTATTTAAATAGTTATTTTGAGGATATTAAAGATTGTTGCTTTGATTCATAAAATTATTACCTCCTTAAAACTATTATTATTACTGAAGCTGCTATTAAGTTAGCATATTCAAGCTAGCTTTATTATTTATTTAAGACTATACTTACTCATAGTAGTTCCAATTAAGGATATATACAACCATCAATAAAAGCTTTAGAATTAAAAGTAATGTTTGTTTTTATTAATATATTTTATGGTATTTTTTTTAATTTACTTTGTACAAAAATAGAAGTATCGTTAGTAAATCGACAAAGTATTTCATACCATTATCTGGGAAATCTCCACTAAACCAATCCTTAACATTTAACAAATAATTATTTAATAGAATTTATAAGCATCAAAATAATAAAGTAATAAATTACCTTAGTGAAATTAATTATCCATCCTAAATCAAATACCACAAAGGAAATAAAAACAGCAATAGTAAAATATTTATACACCTATCCTGTAAACTCTTCTTTTATCTGGTAATCGCAGTAGTAAAATATAATAAGAAGCTAAAAATCATTAAAAATATTTAATTTGTAGTTCCACTCAAATTTAATTTTTACATCAAAAAACATTGGTCTTGCAAAAGAAATCAATAAAACCATAATTAAATAACCTATTGTTGCGTTATATGCTATCTTCTTATAGTCTTAGCTTGCAGGATTAAGTAATCCATTTGAAGCATAATCTTTTTTTTAAATATTAAATTAATCATTAAAACATTTAAATAACTTAAAAAATTCAAATTAAATTTTCCTTAAATCCTAAAAACTAAATTTAATATTAAAATAAAATCTATTTAATTAGGAATTAAATGATTGATTGATTGATTGATTCTATTTATTTTATAAAAAATAAATTTTAAGAAATATTAAATTAATCATTAAAACATTTAAATAACTTAAAAAATTCAAATTAAATTTTCCTTAAATCCTAAAAACTAAATTTAATATTAAAATAAAATCTATTTAATTCTATTTAATTAGGAATTAAATGATTGATTGATTCTATTTATTTTATTATTTAGTTAGTATAAAAAATTCAAAGATTAGGAATTAAATTTTACTATTTTTTAATTAATTTACCAATAAAAAAATATTTTTTCTTTTAATTGCTTAATTATTTATTATAATTTTAACTAAAAAAAAATATTTTATTTATTTTTATAGTTTTTAAAGGCAGTTGCTTTGTTTTCAAATAAACCTGTTTTTAGTTGTTCATTTATTTTTGAATATTATTACAGCTAAACTTTGAAAAATATTATTATGTTAGACATTTTCAAATAAAAGATGTTGGAACTAAATGAGTTCTTAAAATAACTTAAAATCTATTAATTGAAAAATTAACTATTTAATAGTCTGCTCACGGTTTTTCTAACTCTTTAAAATTAGTCTTATTAGAAATATTTCAAACTAAGTATGATTATTATAATTAGTAGTTATATAAAAATTGAATTTACTTCTATCAGGATTTAGTTGATTCATTTCTGGTAAACTAGCTTTATATGAAGTATTGCGTTGTGCACCTTAATATTAATTGACTTACATTTAACCTTCATCAAATGGATTTGTATTAGATGGAATACCTTAGTATGTATTTTAATTTAATTAATTTCTATTATAAGCTTGCAATTGTTAAAAAGGTTCATATAATGTCAATAAATCTCTTTAGTAATCTTCTAAATCTTGGCTTTAAGCAGCTGCATACTCTTCCCATTAGTTTACAACTCCTTCTAAGTATTTAACTTTTGAGTGAATCCATTGCATTTTTACTTTTAAGAATCCTATATTAATACCATTTTCCTTTTAAAGTTGCAGCTCAATATCAAACATCTACTAATTCTTTAAGTCTGATATATTTAATTATGCAAACCCTATCACATTATTGCTTATATTGTCTATAAGACTAAACACTATATTTTCATCTCCGGTCTCAATTTAGCTTTTAATTTAAAGAATATCTTCAGTTTAATAATAATAATAATAATAGTAATAATAAACTGTGTAAATTTTCTAAAATCATAAAAAAAACGAATTTGTTTATTTTTTATTCACTAACTGAATTTAGTGGTTGAAAAAAAAGATTTATTTATTCAAGGTATTTTATTTCAAACTTAACATTGAATAATTCATATTTTTTTATAAATGCTTAAATAAAGTAATAAAAAATATGCCCAATTATAATTATTTTTTTGCTAATTAAAAAAACTTTTTTTCATATTAGTCTGTTTGTTTTGTGATTGAAAGGTTTTAATTTATTATTTTTAATTTCTAGAGTGCATATTAGTTATTTTATGATGGCTTGAATAAAAATTGGGTAATGATTTATTGTATATAATCAGATCAATTTTATCATTTCTGAAAGATTTAAAATTTTGTTGCAATTTTAATAGTATTACAAGCTATTTGAGTAATTGAATTGAGGGAAGAGTGAAGTAGCTGGATCAGTTTTCCTTTCATTTTAGCCGCAATTAATCAAAACAAATGTCTAACAATCTGAATTTAATTCTTAGCTTTGTATTATAGCACTAATGACATTAAAGTTAAATACTGAATCTTCTGAAATACCATGATCATTAATTTTTTCCTTTGTCTTGATAATTTAAATTTTATTCTTAGTTTCTCTTGCTTATCTCTAATAATTTTGAAGGTACTCCTTTGATTATTCTATCTTTTATATTAAAACTCTCTCTGCATTAAGATATACTCTAATAAATTCATCTATTGTAATTGGATGGTCTTTTTTATAAGTAATTTGATCAAAGAGCTATTCTAAGATGTATCTATCAAATGTTTAGTCATTCTATTAATAAAAATAATTAAATATTTACATTATTAATATAACACTTTTTTAATGTTCAACCAAATTAGCTATTTAATAACAGACAATATTAGTTTAAAAATGTTTTATTTATTACTAATTTTTTATCCATCGCAAATTCTATATCTGTTCGAGACAGAGGCTTATTATGGGCAATATCTATCTATGCAAATTCATTTCTCAAAATTAATTGCTTTTGAGTATCAACGGGATTTAAATCCATATTCCTATAATATTTCTAAAATCAGAATTTATTTCCTTTCAAAATTTGAATTAATAATAAATAATTGTTTGATTGTTTATTTATTTATTTCTTAACTTTTTTATTTTACTTAGTCATTACAAAATCAAATAAATACATACCTAAATAAAGCTAATTAATTATTTTGTTTTACTATTTATGATGCATACAGAAATTTTATTTAGATATTCATAATTAATCTTGTTTTCAATAACAAAAGTAAATATCTTTTCCAATCAGTGCGTTTCTACTTGATTTTACAAATACATATATAGATTTCCAATCAAACTTTCATAAATGAAATTTAAAATAATATTTATTTACTTAAAAATTATTCGTTTATTCTCAAAAATCGCTATTAGTTAATACATTTTTAAAAAATATTTTCCATCCACAAAATTTTAAAACCTATTTTGAATTTTCAAGCCAAAATAATAAACAAACATCTTCAAAAATTAAACTCAGAATTAAACCACTAATTTGAAAATTAAAAAAATTTGATTTTTTATCTGTTAAAAGTAATTTTTTTTTTTCAAAAGAAAATAATTATCTAAAATATTTTTAAATCCTATCTTATTTCATAATTTTGAAATTTATTTTTTGATATTTAAATTAATTCGTTAATTATTATTAAATTGTAAAATTTAAGAAAACTAACTTTTTTTTGAAAGTTTAATTAAACAAAATATTATTAAGACTTTACTAATTTGAATTTTAATCATAAAAATACTATTTAAACAACATTAAAAGTTCAAAATTAATTTTAATATAAATTTAAGCTAATTAATAAAAAAAAATTGCATATTTTAATACCTTAGAATTTATACTTGCATTTAAATTTGTAATTATTTTTTCAAGACAAATCATTTTTTGATTTTATTAAAATGTTAAAAAAATTTCATTGCAATATATTTCATAAATTTTAATTTTAATGAGTTAAATAATAATAAAAATATTTAAAAAATTATAATAAATATTTAAATACTTATAAAAAATAACAGATAAATGTAAGATATAAATAAATATATGATTTAATTTATCAACCACAAGTTAAAGTGTATGAGCAGCCTTCTTCGGGAAATAAAGGATTTATGATGCAATTATAGATGCAGATTGTGCTTGGGCACAAATCACAAGGAACAAATCCTGGAAGTTAGAGTATAGTCTTTTCTGATTTAAGATTATTACTTCCTTTTTAAGAGATAAAGAAAGTACCAGAAAGCAAACCAATAATGATAAAAGAAACAATTACAATAGCTTTAGTTTAGCTCATTTTATTTTCTCTGTTTGTTATTTATTTATTATTATATAATTATTTATAATTTATATCAAAAGCAGCTTTTAAAAGAGCTTGGCTGCTTTAAAGTATTGCTAAAATATATTTAATTAATTCTGTTAATTTTTCATGAAAGAATTAAAAATAATTATTTATTTTTTAATTTCTTTTATAAAATCAATCTCAATACTTTTACAAACATAATTGATAAAAAATAAAATAATATACTTTTCATCATATAATTTAGTTTTAATTCTCAACTATTTTTCTAAAATATTATTCAAAATATTAAGCTTTATAAAATCAATACAAAAGAATAATTATCAACACATTTATAAATCATTCATTTTAAACTTTAGCATTGAATTATTTATAAATAAAATTTATTATTGAAATAAATTTGGCTTTATTATTAAGCACTGTGGTAAGAGTCTTTCTTAATTAAAAATTTAGTAATCTAAAACGGAATTTGAAAATATTTAAATTAAAATTATGGTAAAAAACACTTTTTGCAAATAGTAACTCAAAAATTAATCTATTGACATCATATTCATTTCACTTTTTATTTATCATAAATTCTTAATATTTTTATTATAAAATAAATTTATTATTATATTTTTTAATAATAGTAATTATTTTAGAGCATTACTATTTTCCATTTGGGCTTTAAAATTATTAATAAAAAAAATTAGATAGATTTTTTACTTGGTTTCAATCTTTTTTTTGATATTTATGTATACAAAACTTATAAATGAAATTAAAATGAAATGGGATTTAGTTTGATATTTATAACATTTTAAACTTTATTATTAAATATTTTATAAATAGCATTTTCAGAATTGGTTTGACACAGAAATCATTATTAAAGACTTTCTGAATAACCATTATTTTAAGCACCAATAATTTTATACTATCCTTCTCCTATCTCATATCCACTCTGAATTCCAAACAAATTATTTTCTTCTTGCTTTATTTGTGGGTTGGTAAATGAATAGATATTCATAGGCTTATATAATTATGGCTTAAAAGAACACTCATCTAATTCTCTTTATACTAATTATTCCTTTATTTTGTGTAGTTTATCTTGCTTTTACTAATAATAAACAATCACTTTAATAAATATCTAAAGGATTTTCAATTTAAATTATTTACTTGTTGTAGAGTCATACCATGATTGTAAACTCCTTCAAATTTTTCATAACTTCTCTTGCGAGCTAACTTCTATGACTTTGAATTAATTATTGGCTTGTAATCGTGAATTTCGTATTTAGATTTCTTTTCATCCCATTTTTCTTTATAATTGTAGAAGAAATCATCCTTTTAAGCTATTGTCAAGTTCTGTAAAATAAAATAACATAATACATTTTTATTTGTTTATTTAAATATTAATTTAAATTTACTGAAATCAGCTTCATTGAACACTCATAGAATTATTCAAAGTTTAATGTGAAGCCACACTACTCCATTTCAACAAAAAGTGGTTCAATAACTCTAAATACTTTATCAGGAAGATTCTAGATATCTATACTTTACTGAGAAATTAATCCATCACCATCACTGTCAAGCTATTAGAATATCTAAAATAAGGTATTCTTTTTGAGGTTCTCTACTATTTAATTCGACTTTTCTGATGACAATGTTTACATTCTTATTTATTTTTCTTATTCTGCTTTTATTAAATTTTCTTATTTGATCTTTTTTTCTTCTTTCTTGCTGTACAAGTATTCATGAACTGGTAAGTTGTTGATATTACGCTGAGACATAAATTTAAAATTAATGTTTAATTAAGTTTATTTTTTGAATTTGCTTACATGAGCAGGAGGACGCCCTATTTAAGGTTAAAATGTTGAAATGTCTTCTTGCTATTATTCTAATTGCTATTTAATTTTTAATCTTATATTTTTAAAAATTATTAATTTCATTCCTTCTTTTTTAATTATTTACTCTTAAATCTTCTTTTCCTTTTCGGTTGCTGACTTCATCATTCTATCAACAAAAGGAATTTGTTCCTAAACTTTAGGAGGACGAGTAATTTATGGATGGAATGTGCATTCACTGTAGGCTCTATATTAAATGTAAAATTAAGAATTTATGAATAAGCTTGTTAAATTACTATCTCTCTTCTTATCTCTGATTTCTTTTGATATACTCTTTATGCAACTTATCAAATTTTCCTTCATATGGATAATCTTTTTATTCTCTCTTTTTCATTTCATAGAGGTATGTGCTCCTAATTAATAGAAATCGAAAGATTAATTTTAATAACTACAAATTAGAATTTTACATAGGCTCAACTTCTGGCTTGAAAGTACATTCTTGCAATTGCTAACTTTCTCTTTCACTCTTTTTGATATCTTTCTTTTCCTTATACAACTAGCCTTGTTTGATTAGAGCATCTTCAGTTTTATCATATTACTCTGAGCGTTTATTTAGCTTTATAAAAATTCATTATTTAAAATCATAATTTATAAACATTAATTACAGCAATTCTCACAGAATTTGGATTTAACTCAGGCTTAAAGGAAAGCTCTTTTAATTATTCTTCCCTTTTTTGCAAATACTCCTAATTACTCTTATTTTTATTTCTTTTTAATTCTTCTCCTTTAAGATAAAGATAAACACCTATTTCTACTTCGTTATCTCCAATGACTCTTTTAGTTGAGCGATATGTGCTATTCAAATGTTAACTTTATTCTAATTGCTTTTTTTACTCTATTCTTTATTTCTTTTTGCTTGCCTTTTTATTTTTATAAGATGAGAATTTAATCATTGAATATTCTTTCTATAGTTACCTCTCCGTATAATCTATCAAATATCGATTCTTTTTGGTTTGGATGGATGACTTTATTATCTTCATTCTAATCATCATTTGCAGAATGTCTATTAATTTATTTTTTTATTAATTAAAATGTATCACTCAAGATTTTTATATGAATTAATTATAAAAAAAGTTATTGAATATATATCTATTAAATAGTGTTGCGTCAGTAAAATAAGGTTGTGATTAATAGAATACATTTCGTGATTAAATCCACTAAATAAGATATTATACTTGATTCTTAAATTTAAAAATTTTATTTAAAACAAAAACAAATTATTTTTCTTACTGATTCATTAATTGCTAGTTATGATAGATATTGTTATTTTGAATATCTTCGCCATTTGAAGCTATTCCAGGATATGATTGAGCTTCTTGCATGAGTTTTTATTATATGGGTGTTTAATCATCATTACTGATTTCTACGTTAGGGTTGCTGCTTTAGCTTTTATAGTAGTTTTAGCGAATAGATTGTTACTGAGGACTTTAAATCTAAACTGAAGCATAATTATCTTATGCAGAATAGTATTAAGGCGATTAACCTCTAAGATATTAAGTAGAATGATAAAGTTAATGCTATCTTTCAGTAATTACTATTTGCTTGTTTACTTCAATATTTTTTGCTAGGATCTCCATAGCTTCTTTAGTTAAACCATGCTTTTGACAAAAAGCCTCTGCCTTACGAACTGGATCATCGTACTCGTAAACATGCAAAATATCACAGTTCCCTTCACCTAAATCAATAGTCATAACTAGTAAATGGTCTTTAGCTGGGGATTCTCCATTCATACTCTAATTCTAGCTATTTGTATTATTGAATGTGCTATTTTTGCTATTTGCTAAACCTGACATTAACTTTTAATGAGACTAAGTCTATTATATCAAGTTTTTAGATTCGCTTAAAGTTCTTTAAGATTGCTATTTAATGTCTTACGACTTAATAAATTGGCCAGAAGCAGGCATCAAATCTTATGACACAACAGGCTCAGTTAAATAAAGTTTTTCTTGTTAAGCTTACATTTTTTAAGCAACACGATTTTATTGTTGTTGTTTTAATTTCTCTAAAATTTTCTAGTGGATGGAATTCAGTGGAGCACCTGACTATCCGCTATACCCTTCAGAAATTTATTCTGGATTATGCTATGGGTTTAAAACTTTCATGATATTTAAATAAAAGCTGCTAAATATTTTTTATTTTGTAAATTACAAATTTTATATAGATTTTATTATTTTCAATATTATTTATTTATTTATATTTTGATAGCTAAAAAGCATCGTAAATTTATTAATTTATTATTTCATTAAGATTATTTAGCTGACTGAATCAATAAACTCTATGGATGGAAAATTTACAATGTATGTAATACATACATACTTTCATAAATACAATCAATTCAAAACATAAATTTTTAATGCTTTTATTTTCATAGGTTTTATTTTTTATTTTTATTAACAAGGATTTAAATAAAAAATTTATTGAATACCAAAAATTTTTTGAATATATTTTTTTAGTTATACATTTTGTCAAATAATAAATAGCAAGTAGATAACTTCTATAACAAAACTAAAAATCTTAAATAACATATTTGCTCCATAAAAGATGATAATTTGCATATAAATTGTAAAAATTAATTTATAAAATTGTTTAGTTTTTTAACTTTTAAACCTAGTAAATAAAAATATAAATATATAAATGAACTGACTATACATAATCTAGAGACTTTTATAAAATTAAATAAATTTGGTTTAAAAATAAAAATTCTAACTAAGGTATTTATATAGATATCACAAGCAAGGATTAATTACAGAAAATTGATCTTAATTAATAACTTTCATTTAAAATTTACATTTTTAATCAAAATTTTACAGTTTTTCTTACAATTTTTGATTGAAAAATTACACTCAAATATATTAGTCAACTTTTTCGTTATTTTCAATAGCGAGACGCATCCTGCTCATACCGCACTCTTCTATTAATTTTTATCCCAGTTGGATATTTTCTTGGACTTCGTCAGAGAGACTGTTAAGTAAAAGGAGGACAAGATCACTTTCAAAATTTCTCAAATTAGGAACGGAAAATGAATTTAGAAGCTAAGCAACAGATTCATATGCAGTTTTACGTACTTCATTAATTTTATCATTAATGACCTTATTGTAGCTAGCATTTACATGCTCATACAAACAACCAGCACCTTCACACAATAAGAAAGTAGTTAAAGCCTTTATAATAAAAAAATTATTAATTCTATTTCCTGATTTAATATGTAATTTTACTTAAATTGTCACTTTACGAACTTTTGAGTGCTAATGTTCAAAGTTTTTAGCTAAGGATTTAGCTATTTAAAGACCATGATGTCCTATATATTATTTTAATTGCTTGGAACACTCTTCGACTAAAGTTGCACCTGTTTTTTTAACTTCTGGATATTAGTCTTATAATAAACGAGAAACAGCTACTGCAAAATCTCCTACAATAGGTACGAAATGCTATGAAAATAATTTGACTAATTCTATCATATTTTGAGTTATTAAAAGTCTGATTTCTTCACCTTTTTTATTGCAAAACTTAAATTAGATATTTGATTCATTCATTAATATAATTTTACTTTATTCTGCATATGGAATAGTGTTTACTCTTGAGCAAAGCTTCTATAAAATCTATTAAGTAACTTCTTTATCAACTAAATCTACGCTTTCCTTTGATCTAATGCAAAATCTATTAATTTTAATAAAAGATTTCAACTTTTTTCATTTTCATGAATGATTTAAAAGCAAAAACTTTTGAAAATTAGATATTACTATTAAATTATGTTTTATGCAAGTTCTCTATTCTTTTCAATCTAGTCATCGATTGTTCTAAGTAAATTTTTTAAAACATTTATCTAAAAGAATTAAAGTAATTCTCTTGTTGGAGTAGAAGCTGCAAATGTCTATTTAAGAATAGTTGTTAAACCTTTCTTACGAAGATTTCTATCCTTTTTTCATAATAAAATAAATAAATGATCAAATATTCTCTTTCGTTCATCATCAAAGATCTTTAACTTACATCATCAACAAGACAATTAATGTCTCTTTAATAATTCTTAACTAATTCTTCGTAAGCTGCTGATTGTTCGATTTCCATGATTTGAAGCTGAAGCTAATACTTTAATTTTTACTACAATATACTTTCTTAAATTTACAAATAGAAAATTTGCTAATTATTAAATTTTTGCTCTACTTAAGATATTAATTAAATCTTAAATCTATAAATCTTTAAAATTTTAAATTCTCATTTATTAAAAATTGCAATTTTTTTTTTATAAAATTAAAATATCTGATAAATTACAAAAAAAAATATTTGTTTTTTATTAAAAATAATTAGTTATTAATTTTATGATTTAAATTAAAAATGTTTAATAAATAAAAAAAGTAACTGATGTTCTTTAAAAATTATATTTTATTAAATTTTAATTTATTCTACTTTTAATTTTTATTTTAAAAACATAAAATCTATAAAAATATTTTTTAAAAAGGATAAAAACAAAAAAAAATAAAATTAATCCAAATGATTAAAATTAGGTTAAAGCAAAGCAATTTAAAATGTTATTTTACATAATAAATAAATAATTGATTCATAAAATTTGTAAACTATTATCATAGTGAGTGAGTTAATATTATAATTTCAATTGTTGTTTTAAGAATACTTTGAAATTTTTTCAAAATAATAGTTTCTTGAAAGCAATTAAAAAAGAATGAAAAAAATTTAAATTAAATATAAAGAAAATTAAAATATTTATACTTAATAACAGAGAGAAGTATACATCCAATAAAGAAATCAATCTTAAGATTTCAAATTTTATAATTAAATGAGAATTATAAATATTTTAATATTGTAAATAGTCCTTTATAAAACTTTATGAAAATATAAACTCAATTATTTATTAAAAATGTTAATCTGTTTATAATTATTTTTAATAGGTTAGATGTATCTTTAAATTTATAAGCTTTTAGGTAAAATGAATAGGTAGAAAATCAGGTTAAATTATATTTAATTTATCGATGTGAAAAAAGATAGATAAATATATACTTAATGTGCTAAAATATTTTAAAGTAGATAAATTACAATTAAAAAAATATAAATATATAAATTATAATAGTTAGATATTATCTTTTCTTACTAGAGTTTAAATAGAATTTAGAAAAGAAAAAAAAATAATTTTTAGTTCAAAAATCTCCTGCATTTTCATGTTCTTATTACTGTTCATTTTCCATTTCATTTTAGTTTTAAGGTTCTTCAAATTCTACATTCTCGTCAGTTTGATCGTCATCCTTTTCTTAGATTATGATTTAATATGCATCATCACCATAATCACTGTAATCTTCTTCGTCGTCGTCAAAAATATCTTATATTTGATCTATAACGTATTGAAGAACGGTTTTATTTTATCTATATTTATGACGAGTAGCACTATTCTGTTTGGTAAGCACCAATTAATTATTTTCATTCATAGTAAAGAAATCAACTTCATCATTTGACTTTCCTTTCATTTTCTTTTGCTAAATTGTTGGCTACTTAGAGTAAATTAACTAAATTATCTGCTCGTTCTTCTTGTTAAATTCTTTGAGAAGAACATGGAGAGCCCAAAACTGATCTTTGTTTGAAGGAGAATTTTTTCCATAACAATTCTTGTAATTTCCATAATATTCAAGCTAGCTTTTTTTCTTTAGCTCTATAATGTGAATGAAATATTCTTTAATTGATAAATTTTGCTTTTTACCCTCTCCAATCAAACACTTTTGGTTAATATTGTATTACTTGCTTAAAATTTAATTGCGCATTTTTTTATACTTAGTCTAATAAAATATTTCTTGATTGACTTGCTCCTTTTGCAATAACTCTATTTCATCACTGGTGAGCTCGTATAGATTAAGTCCTGATATTTTTTTAAGTGGTACAATGAGTAGGGTAACTTCCTTTTAGAAATTAAAGAATTTCTTCACTTCTTATATTTAGTCAATGAAGTGATTAGAGTCATTCATATAAACTTAGTCATTAATTGAAAAGGGAGAAAACTTCCAATCAATGATTACAGCTTTGTGCTCGTTATAGAAAATAACGTCTACTTTTTTTGCATTTTAATTCTAATGTTATTAATTGCTAGCTATGTTAGTCTGTGAAGTTGATATGCCAGTAATACTGCAGTCATGACTTTTGTGTGAAGTAGAATTTCCCAAGCAAATTTTAGGTAAAAACGAAGAAATGTGTTTTTCTGTCTTCATCTCTTCAAGATGAAGGTAATCTTTGCAATACTCCTTAACTGTATTTACAAGAAATTGAATCCATTGCCCTTGTTCATTTGTTAAAAATTCGTTTTCTAAAAGAATCTTTTCGTTTTTCTTAGGATCATTCAAGTAACGCTCAATAAGTAAATGAATTTAAGAGCCTTGCACAATCTTTGTATTTTAAGATTGATTATTTGTTTGATCAAACATATTGGTATTTAAATTGAGTGGTGGCTGTTGAAGTTAAAGCACATACTTGTTAAATTTATCTTGGTAGACCCAATCAAATTATTTAAAGTGGTAAGTAGGTTTTTCTTGTCTACCAGCTGAAGGAGAAGGTCTTAAAGATGAGTGTCTTTCTAAAGATTCCTCTCCTTCCCACAAATCGTAGTCAGCTATAAAAGAATCTTCACGTTACATGTTTAATTCATTTTCTCTCTCAGCCTTTCTATAGTGCTCCATTCTCTTAATATCTTCTTTCTATGCTTCTAAGATGGAATAAAATTATTTAATTATAAACAAATTAATATTCAAGCTATCTATCACTCCATCAATTTAAATCATTTTAACTCAGAAAAATCTGCTTAAAAATGTTTTATTAACCATTATTCTATGAATTTTATTCTTGAAATTTTATTCTTTAAGTAAAATAGTATCTTTGATTGTGTATACAATTAATGCAATTTTGATTTTTATTTTTTAAGTATGAAGTAGAAATGAAGAATTTAGTCTAGCTAAGCAAAATAGTAGCTTAAAATTTATTAATACTACCCAAATTGCATAGTGAAAATAATATCTCATGAAAATAGTTGCATTCCAAGAGATGGTTACAAAAATTTCAGTGATAGAGAGTAATTTTTATAAAAAATAAATGATTTTAAATGTTTACATTTAGAAGAAGAAGGAATTCTTCTCATAGAGCCATATTAATTCCCGACCATCTACAATTTATTTGTAACTTTTTCTAAAATTTCTTACAAAGCTTCATAGTCGTCTACCATATCAATCTACCTAAAGATCAATTCAAGGAATTGATCTCTGTTTATGATGCTATCTTATTTTTTCATTTTATAATATTTCCTATTCCTTTTATTTAGATGTATTTATTATCTTTCTTTCTTGGCTTATCCTCTTTTGTGGGGTCTTGAAATCAAGTTTTTATTAAATTATTATTATCGATTGATTTTGATAACAAGAAACACAATAAATATTTATACAAATCATATATCAAATCTAATCAATTTTAATAAAATTTTGATCAATCTGACCATATTTTATTTATTTCTAAATAAATAAATTAATTAATTAAAAACACTTCAATTCATTGATTAATTAAAAAGCATTATTATTTATTGATTAATTAAATAATCAAAAAAATATTGTAATAAAATATGTATTCTTAATTCTTTAGAAGATAATTATGATGATATCTTTGATAAAGATATCTAAAACTGCAAATTATTACTTTTTAAATAATTTTTTTATTTTAACATATTTTTTAACTCTCATTTACTTTATTAAATTTACACAAATATTGAATAGCAATCCATTTATCTATTAATTCTCAAAGTTTTGTTTTATGTTCGCTCAATTTAATAATTCATCTCATTCATATGTTTAATACTTTATTAATTTTTCCTCAATAAATAAACTCTATAGTTGAATTTTTTATTAGCAAAAATGTAAATAAATAATAAATACATAATATAATACAAATAGAATAATATATTACATTCTAATAAAAATTACCTTTTTTCGTATATTTTAATATAAATATATATCATAAAAATCAAAAATTACAAAATTTATCATAAAATATCAAATAAACAGCTTTAAAGACATATTTAGAAACTTAATTTAATAAGATAAAATTAATATAAATTAATAAAATTAAATTATTTTTATTGCTTTAACATTAGAATAATTAATTACAAATTTCTCTAAAGTAGAATTTAATTCTAATCAAATATATTTTAATATTAATTCACAATTTTTTTGTGCAGTTACTGTTTAAAAACGCATATTTTCTTTAATATTTATAGAATAAATAGATATTAGATACATTTAAGTCTTTTAACTTATAAAAATACATTGTTTAAATTAAAAAAATGTTTTTAAGTCAATAGCAAGAGATTAAAATCAATACATTATTTTTTTTTTTTAAATTTATCTGTAAACTAAATAAAATTAAATAATCTCTTTTTTTTATTGATATATTACTACATCTTTTTGGAATTAGATTTTGATTGTAATTAATTAATATCTTTTTATAAAAAATTATAAATTATGAATATAAATTAAAAAGAAATTTTGTAAAAATATTATTATTTTTATTACATTCATTTTCTCCTTATATTCTGATATCAGTACTTAATTAATTAAAAAACTTAGATAGACTAATCAGAAAATTAGTACAAAATTTGAATTGATAAAAATTTTTGAAAAACTCCTATTTTTAAAATTATTAATTAAATATTAAAAAGTACAACTAAATAAACTATTTATTTTTAAATGAAACTAAATAAAAAATTTTAACAAGCATCTTTACAGAATTTTTGATTAGAATATGATTTTAAATTAAGCTATTTTGATATTTTTGTAATTACTAGTCATATTTCAAAGTGTAAATAATCATATTTATCAAAACGAAAAATACTATATCCTCTTTCTTGTGTGAGCGATAAGCATTCAATTTAATTTTTCAATTAATTGATGTCAGATTTGCTAATGGTCTCACTATTGTTTTGAATTTATTAATATTAACTCTAAATTAAAAAAATAAATAATTAAATAAACCTTTCTGGGGTGACCTGATTTTAGTTGAAAGACTATTTTTAAGCTAAATTATTTAGAATATTTTAAAAATATTCATTTTTTTTAACCAAGATTTCACTTAAAAATATATGTATTATCCAAAATTAGTCTTTGTTTTTAGGTTGAATATCATTGTTTAGGTTTTCTAAGTTTAGATAGTAATGAATTTATTGCTAAGAGTTTATTTTAAGGATGTTACTAATATTTTCAAAAAGAAGTTCATTTTTTCTTTTACTAATTCCAATTTCCGATGGTTTTAACAAAATATCTTCTTATTTCTCCTTGATTTAATTATAGTATTACTAATACTTAATACTTAATGTGTTTAAGTCTGAGGAAATTTATTTTACAGTTTTAAACAAATCTTCACAAGTAATTTCTTAGATCGTAAAATTATGTATTTACTTTAAAGGAACTATTATTAAAGTTACATTACTAGTATTGAATTGCTTCATAGCTTCAAAAAGCTAATCTTTGAAATGCTACTAAAAAAGCTTTAAAATGTTTTCAAATTACCACTCTGAATATTTCCAGTCGATAATACAAAACTTTTCTAAATTATCATCATGAAAAATCACATCAAATCTTTTAGTTAAACTACTATTAGTAGTCACATATTCCACTTTGTAATTTATTAGTCCTCTTTATTTCATATAAAAAATTACTTTTTCAATAACAATAAAGATCCATTAGCTTCCGAATTTCTCAATCCACTTTCTTGATTGTATTTACTAAGTTAAACTTCTCTACTTAAGATATTCCTCAATAACTCTATGAATATATATTCCTTCTTCTTTTTTGTTAGAAAACTATTTTAAACTTGATTAGAAAGGTTTATAACTGTTCCTTTACAGTAACTAATATCCAGGAAGTATAAAGTTTGGATTTTAAATTTATCTAAAATTTGGAACTTCAATATGCTTAAAAGCTTCATCATTATAATATTCTTAATTTACTGACGATAACTGCTCTTCCATTTTTTTATAATTTCAAATTTATTTTTGATAAAAATAAATATTATTTTTTATCAAAATTTGTAAAATAAAAAATTCATAACCCCTTTTTGAAATAAATTTAAATTCTGATATCTTTTTTATTTAATTTTAAGCAGATATTTTAAATAAATTAACTATATTAAATCATTAATAAACAATAAATATTTATTATTAAAATTTCAATAATCGCTTTTGATTAAATTTTTCAACAATAAATAATAAAATTTTAAATTTAAACTAAAAAATATTACATTTTATTTTTAGCAAATTCTTAAAAATTATTAGGACAGATTTAAATAAAAATTAGAAATTTGACTTAAATTTGCAAAGACCATCATTTATATTTATGATTGAATTTTTAATTAGTTAAATCTAACTATTTTGGAATAGTTAAACATTTCTTAATTTAAGTATTTCAACACAAATATATATATTGATTGAAACTAATTTAATAAAAATATCAAATTTATCTTTTTTTGCTTGATTATAAAAATTAATTGATAATATTGATTTTCAAAACGTATATAAATTGATTTAATCAGAAAAGAAAATTTTAGATTTTTACTTTCTTTCTTTTTTTGAGACTACAAATTTAAGTAATAGATTGTCTCTTTATTATTTTCTTTGATTACAATATCAAATTTTTAATTTATTATTTCAATAATGAAAAGTGTATATTTAGAAATGTTTATGGATTGAAATTGAGTTAATTAATAATATGTGATATAAAAAATTCTATATATTTTTACATAAATACAATATATTGTGTAACTAACTATCTATCTATGTAGGTATGCATGTATTATAAATAATAAATATGTTTAAGTCAAAATTTTTTTAGTTGATTGTTTTAAATATAAAAAGTTTATGTGTTTTTTGTTCTATTACATTCTTATTGAAATTTTGTTTTTGCTGTCTAGGGTTGATTGAAATAAATAGAAATATTTTTAAATATTAATTTGAATATATCAATTTTTAAAATTATTTATTAAGTTTTGATGTTTTAACAAAATTATTTCATTCAGAGTTTTTTTAATTTTTATCTATGTTCTTTGAAATCATTTATAAAAAAACACCATGAGGTGTGACACTGTTTTTTGTATTTTTTTTTACTAGTTTGTAAATTTTTCCTTCTATTCTTTCAAGGTAATGCAGCATTTTCGAAGTTTCTTCTCCTGTATAAATTGATAATTTGTCCACTACAAATTTAAGTTCGTTTGGAAGAGTCATTGAATTAGTTTCATAGCTCTTTTCAATTTCATAATCATAACAAGGTGGTGCAGAAGTATTACCTTATTTTATAGCTTTATTAGTTATGTATTCTAGATCTGAATTCAATAAAGAAGAAAATTTATACTCCTTAGTGCTTTTTTAGCTGAATTCAAAATTTTTGTTCACACTAAAAGTTGGTTCTAGTTAATCTTCTTTGTTTTACGATGCTAACTAGGAATGCTATTTTTAACTATTTTCAGATTGAGTGAAAACAGACTAAAAGAAAGGTAGCTCTTCTAAATTTTCTTTGCTTTGTTTCTGCTTGCCATCTTCTAAAGTATTTTGTTTGTTTAGTTTAGGTAAATGAGATCTCATTTACTTGATATATTGAATTTCATCTTCTAGCTCATCATATTACAATTGAGCTGCTTACTGAGTCATCTTTTGAGATTTTATTGCAGATTTATTTCCTTGCATTAGCTAATAGGATAGTTAAGATTATTGGTTTTAAGTTAAAGCATTATTTTTCATCTTTTAATGCACTTTTAAAAGTTTGTGTCTATCAACGAACGACTAAAGAAGGATTATTAGATTATTATAAGATAAATTGATTATCTATTTATAACTTGTTAAATCCAACACTTACTCTTATTTTTGCTCTACAATGCATTATTGTATGTTAAATGCTACCTATTTAAAAGGAGGCACTTTGCTATAAAAATCATTTGTCCTCTTAAATTTCGTGTTTTCAAAGCTTTTAATTATTGATTTCAAAAAAGAATATTGTCTTTCATTTAAATATTCTTTAGCTTCTTCAAGAATTTCATTATTTAACAAAACGCCAAACATTTCATCATTTAGTCCGTAAATCATTTTAAGGAGAATAATTAGAGATGTCGAGACAACAATATCGCAGTCAAATTCGTCACTAGCCGACAGCTCTTTGTCTTGCTTATCTTTGTACAATCTAACGCAAATTTAGTAAATCATGCAAGCCCATTCAAGAGGCAGTCCGAAGTCACTTATGAGTTTTAGACTTTATCTTAATATTCTCTTCTTAGATACATTTAAGCTGTGATTTGTCATTGCAACGAATTTCTTAGCTGTCTAACGAATGAATGTTGAGCTAGGGATTGATTGAGGATAAAGCCAGTAAACTTTGCTGTCTTAAATTTTTATAAATGGAGCTATACCAAGATTATAAGCAAATAAACCGTTTTTAATCCAAATATTAATATCTCTCGGAGTGTAAGTTTCTCCTATAGAATACAAAGATATGTATATAATTGTTGGAATTAAGTAATACTCTAGAGAGATAATAGCATCAGATTTTCTCAACTTTTTACTCTTTTTTGGTTCGCTGGGATCTTCAAAGAGAGGATTGACAGGCTTCTACAATTAGTTGCAGAGAATATCTCTTTCCTTTAAAATTTCTTCTAGTATAATAGAAAGAGTTTGTAATTGCTCTTCATCTAAATTAATAACCCTTCTTTATTAAAATCTGTCAAATTGAAATTCCAATTCCTCAATTTCCTTTTCCTAGTCAACGTGTTCATCTGATTTTTTCAGATTTTAATTGACTGGGTTATTTGAACCTTTCCTTGGTGGGTTAAGATTTTATTAATCATCAGGCACTGTTGTTTGGTTTAGATCTAAGGGTTCCAAGGCTAATTCAGCTGCTAAATTCGGTTTTGGCTATTTTAATTTTGGAGTATTTTCATATTTAAATTTGCTGAGAACTTCGTTTATTCCTCCCTGATCATCTTCTTCGTCTCCAGAAAGATATCCTTTCTTGTTATTTTCTTTAATCTCTTTCGATTTGTTAATAAGCTTTTACTTTATTTCGTTCAACTTCTTAGTACGCTAGAATTGTTATTTGCTTTTATTGAGTTCACTTTCTATATTTTGATGCTCTTTAAGCTGCTTGCAAATAATCTAAAACATTCTGTCTAAATAATCGTAAAGCAATTAAATGTCATCTTTCAGATTAAACTAAATCGTACTTTATTAACTCACAAATTCTGCCCAGTCCCATGCCCAAATCAAATGAAAAATATCAATTTTGTCATACTTTTTAGCAAAAGGTATTTTTCTTTTTTCAATTAATTTTAGAATAAAAGATTTTGAAATCTGAAACCCTTTTGAATTCCCTTTGAGCTTTCTAATTCTTTTTAAAGGATTAAATTCCTTTTCCTAAAGATAAAGCATATGCAAGTATGCACTTCTAAACCCATTATAGAGACTTTACACGTAATCTTCACTTCTTTCTAACACAAGCATGAAATAGTTCTTTCCACACTCCTCCATATTTTCTATGTAATTCAATCTTCCTTTCATACGACGTCTTTTTTTCTTTTTCTGTTCTAATTGCTGCTGCTATTGCTATTAAAGCTAATATTATTTCATCTCATTATTCATGACTCCCTGTAACTCCTACTTAAACTTCTATTATTTTTCTGCCTATGCACTTCTTAATTTTTTTTAGTTAGTAAATGTTGCAGTTGCAAGATAGTTAGCATCATTCTAGCTACCGGTGGGTTTCTATTTACCCAACATCTCAAGAAGAGGGTCATTAAATATATTACTTCCTTCTGCTTTTCCTGTTTAACCTTGACCTTATTGATCAATATCTAAAATTTGCTATTACTATTCCAACTCAAAATTGGCACGCTAAGAATCTTCAAAAAAGCGAAATATCTCGTTAATATCATCATTTTCTTCCAATATTTTTTTCTACTATTCCTATGTTGACTTTTATTTGAGAATTTTCTCAATAAAATTTTAATCATTTTAGTCAAAGCTATCTTCTTAAGAATATTCCTCTTCTATATCTTCTTTCTAAATTTTTGCTAAAGAGCTCTTTTTTTGTTAATATTTTGACTCATAAAGTTTTTTCTTAAATCCTTTTTATTAACTATCATGTTCTGCTTCTTATATCTGCAATTTATCACTATCCTGTTTAGTTTTTTTATCATCCTTCATCTAATAATTTCCTTACCTTAAGGTTGTAAAGAATGAAACAAGAGGAATATCATTTTCATGAAATACCTTCAAATACTCCAACCAATAATATTTAGCCTTTTCTTCAAAATCATCTCCAAGGTTCAATTTCATTTTTATAGTTCTTACACTTTCTCTCAGAGCTCTTTAAAAAGCCTCTAAATAAATACCCCAATTATCTTCAATATGCTTAATCACTGACTTGTCTTCAGCAACCTTTTTTTCACGCTTTTCACTAATATAATGCTTCTAAATTTTAATACCCTTAAAATCTTCAGTTTATAGCTTAGCTATAGTAGTTGTAGCACCACATCTACCACAGATCTGCTATGCATCCTTCACAGTGAAGTGAGAATTTTGCTTGCATTTGCTACAAATTGCCATTAAACAATATTAAAATTTTACGAATAAAAATAAATGCCAGCTACCCCTTTTTTTATATTTTTTTAAATATTTCTGGCCTTTTATTCTTTAAAATTTAATTTAATTTCTTCAGTTAACTAACTCTTAGTCTTAATAGTCAATACTCTATTTGCTAATATTTTATTAAGTTTTTATTTTAATTGATATTAATATTAATATTTATACTCACATTAATAACAAAGAAAAGGATATGTATTTATGAAGGCAAATGTGTATTTATTAAACAAAAAAATTAAACCCATCTCTTGTATATTTCAATGCAATTTTTCTTTTTTGATTAATCTTTTTTATATTTGACTTAGCTAAATTCTACCTTTTTTCTTTTTTTATTTCTTTCGACATTTTTAAATTGCTATTTATGAACTTCTTAGATAATCTTTTTTAAATTATTTTGAAATCCGCTCAATTTTTTGGATTTTTACAGAATCAAATCTTAAAAAAATCTTATGTTTGATAAAAAATCTTCTACTTAGCATAATTCATCATGATTTAATATTTTTAATTATAGCTACTATTATAAATTTAACTTTTGATTTACTTAATTTACTATTGATTTTTTAAAATATTGCAGTAGTCTTTAAATATTTTTTACATAATTTTTAGATCATTTTGTTAAGTATTTTAGAAATATTTTTATTTACAAAATAGTTTTACTCATTTAAAATCAAAAAAAAATTTTTAATTGTCTCAATTAAATTTATAAATTAAATAAAAGAAACCCAAAATTATAATTTATTTGAAATCATATTGAATTAGAATATATTTTTTATTGAAAAAACTATTTATTAATCAATCTTTAAATTTTTCAAAAATTTTTTATGAGAAAAACAGGAAAACAATGAATGATAAATTTAATATCAAAAGAAAATATGTATTTATTTTAAATTTTTTTTTAGATAAAGCATTTGATGATCAAATGTATCTTAATTTAAATTTAGTTTTAAGTTAGAATTTTACAACAAAATAAACTTATTTAAGAGATATGATAAATTCTAATTTAAAAATTACGCCAAATGCATTTAGAAAAAACAAAATATAATTTTAAAAATCAAAAAAGTTTGAAAATAAAGTAATAATTGAAAAAAATTTAAATATATTTTTTACAAAAAGAAAAAGCCAAATAATAAATCAAAGACATAATTAAAATTAAAATGAAGCTTTTAATAATTTTATTTTATTTTACCTGTTTTAAAGTATAAAAATAATTATTTATTTATTTATTTTCAATTTATTTAATATATTTTAATGAATAAATTAAATAATATTTAGTAAAATTGAATAAAAACATCTATTTATTTAACTATGCGCTTTATTTAGCATATGATTTTAAAAAGAATACTTATTTAAAAGATATATTTTTAGTGATCAATTATTTTATCTTTTTAAAGTAAATGAAAAAATTTGTTAAATAATCCACTAGTTTAATATATCAATAAATAAATTTAAAGACGTATAAAAATATAATCGAGTTTATAAAAATTACAATTAAACATTAAATATTTAATTTATTTATATTAAAATCATAACGCGAATCTGTTTTTTAAGAGTTTTTAGATTTAATATTTTAAATGTTTTATAGAATATTAAATTAATTCAGATAATTTAATTTATTTTCATCTATTAATTATGCTAATAAATAATAAATAAATTGAATAAATTATATTTTTTATGGGGATAAAAATTTTTATATAATTATAAAATAATTATTTGATTTATAAAATTCAAATAGGAAATTTCTATCTTTAAAAAGACTGCTTTGATCAAATCAATAAAAAACAATAAATACTTACTTTACTTTTTGGTTTTAAATGATAATTTAATAAATGACGCAGTTTTTTACGTCATTATTAACAAAAGAGCATTTAGTAATTGAATTTATAAAATCTTTTTGAAAATCAAACTTTAAGCAGTAAATAAATGTATGAATGAGAATGTGTATTTTTATATTGGCTACTCATTTTTTATATAATAATATTATTATTATGGATGATATAAAGATTTATAAAATTAAAATATTAAATTTTTTTTTGAAGTTTTATTAAATTAGAGTAATAAAAATTGTTTTGTTGAATAAATGGCTTAATATGCTTTTGTAATTTTTAATATTAAAAAAATAAATATAAGTTTAGTTGTAACTCTATCAAGTAAATCAATATTTTTAATTCTGATCATTTAAAAATTGCAGAAATGAATGAATTTCAATTAAATTTATTTTGCATTTGTTACAGATCATAAAAACAAAAGTTGATTCTTGATGATTATGAAAAATTTAATTTCCAAGTTGTTAAATATGGTTCGGTATGTAAAAGATTCAATTTGAATATTTAATATTAAGAAAGTTTTTGTAACATCTGCTTTATGAAGTTGATTTAATAAAAATGATTTGATGAATTTGATTTTCATTTATTTTTAACTAATTAGAAGAATAGAATGTGTTAGACTATGTGAAAGTGTTGATTTCGGGAAAAAAAATTATAATATTATAAATAATGAAAAGAAACTGCGGTAAATTGTGATGAACTAAAAAAAATTGTTTGATAAAATCACGTCACTTCTATTAAAATATTTGATTATAATTTGGATTCATCAAAATTTTTACGGAGATATTACTATTTTTCTTAATTTCTAGAAAAAAATTTTTTGGATACAAAAAAAAAGATATTTTTACATATCTTAAATTTAAATACATTTTTTTTAGAGTTTAAATAGGCCATAAAGCAAACTAAATCCATTTTATGATGTTCTTTTGGCTCAGTTATTATTTATCAGTAAAGTAAAACAATAAGTTTGATTTTGGTAACATAGCTTTAGACACAACAATGATTTTACAAGATTAGCTTGCTAGTCTAAAAATACAGAATAGATAAGAAACACAAATAATTAATACATCAATCCACCAAAAAATCAATATAAAATGGAATTTTGGTTTCACTTAAAAAATAGTGTAAGTATTTCTTTTTAAAAATTAAAGTTGAAATTCTCAAATAATTTGTTGTTAGTTATCAAAAAATACACTGAAAAAAAAGCTGTTATTATGTAGAATTGCGCAGTTCGTGATACCAATACTGACGTAAGTGCTGATTTTGCTTCTCTGACGTAAAAAATGTCAATGCACTTTTTATTTTACAAAATCAAACAAACTAATCTATTTTCAGAATTCTTTAATTAGTCAATATTTATATATTAATCTGAATGAAGTTTCTCTCTCTCTTTCTTTCTTTTTTTTTTACTTTAAAAACGATTCAATCTTCTTTTTTTTGATAAAAAATATTTAATTATAATATCCCAATTAAAAATTTACTTCATCTCCAAAGTAAAAAACAAAAAAATAGATTAATAAAGAGAAATGTCTTAAATTAGATTCGATAACAGAGTTGTCATCGTTACTGGTGCTGGTAATGGTTTAGGTCGTGAATACGCTCTTTACTTCGCCTCCAAGGGTGCTAAGGTTGTTGTTAACGACTTAGGTGTCACTCACTCTGGTGAAGGTACCAAGACCAACCCCGCTTAAAAGGTCGTTGATGAAATCAAGGCTGCTGGTGGTGTTGCTGTTGCTAACACTGACTCCGTCGAATTCGGTGACAAGATCGTTAAGACTGCCATCGATGCCTTCGGTAAGGTTGATGTCATCATTAACAATGCTGGTATCCTCAGAGATATCACTTTCTAAAAGATGACCGATCTTGACTGGAACCTCATCATGAAGGTCCACGTTAACGGTACCTACTCAGTTACTCGTGCTGCTTGGGATATTATGAGGTAATTAATTTCAACATTTATATAATTCTCATAGTACATTCCCTGACTTTGTTTGACTAGTTAGTTAAGGATTTCAAATTAATTTCACAAAGCACTCAATTGATTGCTGTTTAATTGTAGTAAATCAATCTACATCATACAAGAATCCAATTAAAATAAAATTTTAAATAGCAAAAATAGTTAGATGGACAAAACAAAAACAAAATTCTAACTGAATTATTTAAAAATGAGCCTAATATTTAATAATTATTTTAAATTTAAATTAGACAACAAGGATACGGTAGAATCATCAACACTGGTTCTGGTTCTGGTATCTATGGTTCTTTCGGTCAAGCTAACTACTCTACCGCTAAGTTGGGTATCCATGGTTTAACTCTTACTTTGGCCAAGGAAGGTGAAAAGAGAAACATTAGAGTCAACACTATTGCTCCCATCGCTGCCTCCAGAATGACTGAAACTGTCCTCCCCAAGGAAGCTTTAGCTAATTTGGACCCCAAGCACATTGTTCCTCTCGTTGGTTACCTTGCTCACGAATCATGCGAAGAAACTGGTTCCCTCTTCGAAATTGCCGCTGGTTTCATTGCTAAGCTCAGATGGTAGAGAGCTGCTGGTGCTTTATTCGATCTCCCCTACACTGCTGAAGAAGTCAGAGACAGAGTAATTCATTATTTTCATATATATTAAATAGCAAATCATTCAAACTATATACAAGCCGATAATCGTTAATCCCCTTAACTCTCTTCTACTTTTAATTAACAAATAAAAATAAATTTCTTAAATTCTTGCAAATCTTCTAGAAGATTTAATTGAAAAACTAACCAAATAAGATGACATCATTCATTCATATATGTATAGTATAAAAGATAAGTTTTCACATTGCAAATAATTTTATGAAATATAAAAGCATTCCATAAAAAAAATTATAAAAGCAAATAATATTTTAAAAAAAAGTGAATGAGAATTGATTAAATAGATTGAAAATAGTTTGGAATAGATTTTAATAAAATGATATTATTATTAAATTGTATTTCTTAAATTAAATTAGTGGAACACTATCTGCGATTTCGAAAAGAACCCCGAATACCCCACTGCTACCAGTGATACTTTCGCTAAGGTCAATGAAAACGTTGAAAGAATCCAACTCAAGAGGGAAGAAGCTGCTAAGAAAGCTGCCACCACTGCCCCCGCTGCTGTTGATAGTCCCTACAAATCCGATTAAATCTTCACCATGATGAAGGTTTTCCTCGAACGTGGAGAAGGTACCAAGTTAGTCAAGGACCTCCAAGCTGTCTACGGTTTCAACATTGTTGAAAAGAAGAATGGTCCCGTCAAGAGAGCTTACACTATTGACTTGAAGAACGGTCAAGGTGCAGTTGTCTTCTAAGAAGCCAAGACTGCTGATGCCACCTTCACCATGATTGATGGTGACTTCGAATAAGTCTGCTTAGGTAAACTCAACCCCAACAATGCCTTCATGACTGGTAAGATGAAAATCAAGGGTCACATGGGTAAGGCTACCAAGTTCACCCCTGCTCTTTTCCCTCCCCCCACCCCTGAAAATATTGCTAAGTACACTCCTGCTAAGCTTTGATCTGAATATCTTCAGTAGATTAGTATAGCATGATAATTAATAAATATATTATTGATTTGATTTATATCAATTTATTTTTGTAAGGTGCTTCATTATTTTTTTTAATATTAAAATTTAATTTGCATGTTTTTAAAAATTTATCAAACTAATTTAATAAATGAGTGAATAATGTTTGCAAATATTATTTATGAACTTAAAAATATTTCGTCATTCTTGTATATTAATACAAATATTTTCATTAAAGATTAAGAAAAGCCAATTTTTTTTTGTTGAAAATTCAACTATAGTTAGAATTAAAAATTAATTTTAATTAAAAAAAATAAATAATTTCGATTTATATGATTGGTTTGAAAATATTAATATTTCAATCGAATTTTTATCTCTTTTTTTGTTGGCAACTTTAAATCAAAATCACCACAAAATTAAAAAAATTATAGATATCTTTTGAGTAAATAAAGAAATTAATTTTAATCGTTTGTTTTGATTGACATTATTGATTTGTAATTAACTTGAAAATATGAATTAATTTATTTAAGCAGATATTTTTCAGTTAATATACTTATCTAATATTTATCCCATATATGGTCTAACTAACTCTCCAAATGTAATGAGCTGGCCAAGGTTGAATTACTCGCCATTTGAATTTCCTGTTATTCTCATATATCCTAGGATTTATTAAACATAAGGTTTTGCATCGTTCCATATATTCTTGTTTATTGAGATAAGGAAAGTGCTAATTTCATCGACTGTTACATATTGGTCATTATTTTTATTTAGAATTTTAAATGCTGTATAAAGACAATTATCCCATATCCTTCTTTCTGAGGATAGATAAAGTATAAGTCCTTTAATGTCTTCTTCTATTATAAAATTAAAATTTTAGATTTATTTTTGATAGTTTTATTTACTCTCAAAGGGTGGTGTGTTTTCAAAGGGTTTTGTACTGCTAGTTAATAAAGATGCCAAAAATGAAATAAAATACTACTAAAACTGCTGAAAATTAAAACTTTATCCTTTATTAATTTTTTAAAATAATTCTTTTGAAAAATCATCTACTAATTTTTTATCTTAAAGGTGTCTATATACACCATGAATAGTCCTGTTCAATTCTTTCTAGCTAATTTATTTGTCATTATTTTTATCTATTATTTCAAAAATTAGTTGTTAAACCTACGGTAAATTTTATAATAAGGATATTATGCTTGAGTCTATCATAAGATTCATTCCTTAAAGTTTATTTCTGGTAATAATACTATCATAATGATTAATTTGTTTTTTAAAAACTTGCTTATTTTTAGAACTTAAAGCTTATTTTGCTATTTAAATTACTCCTTCTACTACTTAATTTGCTTAATTAAAGGATAATTCCTTTATTTATGCCAGGTTTAAATGATCATAGTTTTCAGTCACTTAAGCATTTTACAGCCTAGAGTTTTCCCACTGTTCAACAGCAAAAAGCGATATACAAAAAAGGACAATAATAAATCCTGTGCATGCAAAGTAGTTTTTTATACCTTTATTTTATTAATTCATTTCAATTATCAGAAAAGTTTTATTTATATTGTAAAAGTAATAATTATAATAATAATTAAATTGGATTTATTAACTAAAAGTAAGATATTTACTGGAATTATAATAGTCATAAATTAAAAACAGTAGAATGAAATTAATTGTTTAAAGCATATCTTATAGATTATTTTATGCATTCTCTTTATCGTATAAAAACATTTTCAATTTAATGAATAAATAATTTACTTACAAAATAATTATTATAAACAGAGTGGCATTAATTGAGTTATCAAATCCATCTCCTTAAATATTTTTGAGGAAACTTTTATCAGAATTTTAAGATTTTGATGATAGAAAATTATCAAAAAATAATTTCCCTTTTCTTTTTTCTCTTTTGAAGAGAGCATTTTGTCAATTTGAATATTCAATGATAATCCTTCACAATTTTCAATTTACCTTAAATTGCCAAAAAAATATTTTTTTTTCAATTATTTAATGAATTAAACAAATAATAATTAATTTGGATTAATACTTTAATAAAATCATTTAACCTATCGAAATTAATAGAAATACAATTTTTATAATTTTTATAGAGTTGAATATTTTGATAGAAATCTTTAATTTATTTAATAAAATGACAGAATAAGGTGTTGATTAGTTGATTGCAGATTTTTAAAAGGATAAAATCAGCGTAAGATCTTAATTTCTTCAAGATTATTACAATTAGTAAAAAATTGGAAAAAGATCAGAGTTCGATCCAAGAGATCCTCTTGGACCTCGTCTCTCTACTTATTGGGAGTAATAAAATTCTATTATTACAAAAAATTTATGAGTTTTATTTGTATTAATCAAAAAAGTCAAGGTGATAATGTATTTTCTGTGACATATAAAAAATTAAGCAATTTCACATATAAACTATTCAATCCTGATACTTATACATAGTTATAGCTAGACGAATTGAAGTAATTTTAATAGTTAAAAATTATATATTTACTAGATTAATCTCAATAAAGATATTAGGTAAAGCTGAATGATGCATACTTATTTTTAGGAGCTGCAGTCGTAAATAAAAAAAGAATTAATATTTTTGAAAATAAAATTTATTTTAAACAAAAGCTGTCAGTACCGATGATAGTATTTATTCCTTTTATATTACCTAGAATGAAAAGGGCAAAAAGAGAATATTTCATGCATTAATTTATAAAGAAATCGTAAAAATTAGAAAGATTTAACATTATTTAAACATCTACTTATTAATAAATAGATTCTTTGAAAAAGAATTAGGAATAGAAAAAGCTAATTAAAAAAAATTAAGACTTCACTAAATGAAACAAATACTAAAAAAGAGAAATGAGATAAACGAGTGAATTTTTAGTATTTATAAATAATATTTTATTCAAACAAACTATTTAAAGTATCTAAAACAATTAAATGCTAAATTAGATGTTATGTTTTTTTTATTATAAATTTAAAAAAAGCCAAAAAAATTAAGAGTTTAAATTATTTTTAAATAAATTATTTAAGCTTACAATAATAGCAAATGCTATACAATGAAATACTTTATTTTTAAGATTATATAATACATATTAACTAATTAATTTACATTAGAGAATATTAAAACTATTCTTAGTGATTAATTAGATAAGTATTTAATTTATTGAAAATGAATAGAAAAACTAGAAACAATACAAATTTTTTTAAAAATAAATCTCAAACAATAAAAAATAATACAATTATTTTAAATAATTAAAAATTAAAAACTAAATAAATAACAATAATTTATTCATCAACTAGAATTTATGTTTTAATATTTTAGATATAATTTTACTTTTGTCAAAAATCATATAAATCAAACAGGATTTGCTAAGGAAAGAAGTTGCATTAAGGAGCTATTATTTTGTAAAATAAATCTACTTTTATTATGGAGTAAATAAATGAATTTATTAGAATTTTAGAATCTGAACACAATAAAACAAAGTATTCTTCCATATTTTATGAATAGCCGTACTAAAATAATCTATTTATTAAGGCCTTCTTTAATTTCTTTTACTCGATTACATTTAATGGTTCTTTAAATGATATAGCCCTGTTAGGAATCTATGACTAATCGCTATAAAAATTGCAAAAAATATCCAAAAATATATTTTTTGATAGCTAAACAGATGAATTATTCAAAGTAAATAAGCCTCCATAATTTATTTTACGAAAACCAACTTATGGATTAGGAGTAAAGGATAAATCAAGCAATTAATACCAGAATTTTTCGCTAGTTTGAGTAACGTTTGTTACCAAATTAAATTCTATTAAAACAAATTTTTTTGAATTTATTACAATTTTTTCTGCTATCTCTCTATCAATGCTCAATTATGCAATATACTCATAATTTTTAGTGAGATACTAATAAAGGCAAATACTAAAATAGTATAAGGTTATCATAGTATTAATCCAGAAAGCAAATACTATCACTTGAGAAAATTAACTTAGAAGACTATTTTGCTAAAAACAAGGAGATTAGCTATCATAAAGTGCATAATAAATCAGACATTCAATAAATTAAACTATTCTCATAAAGACGAGAGTCCTCTATGAGCTCATTTTAGAATCTTTATAATTATCTGGTTTCTTTATTTTGCCATAAGAAAAAAATGGGCTTGTATCAGAAATGAATGAAAAAGATATTAAAAGAGTAGAAAGAAACGTCTTAGTTTGATTATCACTTACGTTGTAGAATTCAAATTTATCACCATATATCGCAAGACAGAAAACAACAATTATGGCCAATTTAATTGCCACTACTATCCAAAATTCAAAGTTAGAATAGGATATTATAAAGAGGGTCATCATACCTGTTAAAGAGAGACATTGCATTAGCACTGATAAAAACGCTAAGAACTCAAACATATTCAGAAAGTGGACTTTAAATGTGTTACTTAAGTACATTACATTAGCAGATTAAATAATAATAAAAATAAATGATATTATTATCAAATATTGCAAATAGGGCTTTTAGTAGGAAAAGTATTCGCTTCTTAGTAGGTAAATATAGAAGACCCAGGGTAGAAAGAAAAATCTAATAAATAATTTAATCATAAAATGGATATCATTTGACCAAATTTATTCTGATTTTTTTTTGAGGAGAAAATAGAGATCAAGTATGTCAAAAAAGAGAAAGATTTCTTCATCTCTGTTTTAAGATAGCTTTTTATGCATATAAAGTTTCTCTATTATGAATAAGCTAACATAGTACGCAAAGAAAAGGTGGTGCCCTTCGAATAGGAGGCTGAAATTTAATATATTTAGTGTTTAAATGCTAATAGTGTAAAATATTCCTTAAATAGTAAAGTAAGTTTGATTGAATTCCATCAGCTTTCTTTATTTCTTTCTTCAATACTATAACATCAATTTTGTTTTATTACTTTTTCTTTTTAAAAGATTTCAATTAAATGTATTTAGTTGAAGTTAAATAATCTAAAGTCTAAAAAAATTGTCAAATATAAACTTTTTATTCATTAAAATAGTTAAAAAACTCTTTTTACAAATAATTAGCAAATATTCATTTTTTCGTTGATTAAAAATTTTAATTAAAATTAATAATATTATTAAATAAATTCACTCATTTTATTAGTCTTCCCTAAGTAAACTACATATGCAAAGTTACTCACTCAATAATTTTATTTTTTTGATGGTGGACTAACTAAACTTTTAAATATTTCTTAGTTTTCAATAATAAATTTAGATATTATGATCTATCAAATTAATAATAAAAATAAATTGGACAATAATTCAATAAATTATTAAATCTCTTTAGTTTTTTTGACATATCAATAAAAATAAACATGCTTATCTGGATTAAAATTAATTATTAATCTTGAAAATGTAAATAATTATTTTATTCTCTAAAGCTCATAAAAGCATTTAGAAAAATGTTTATAATTGGATTTAATAAGAACAAAAGCTGAACTCTTAATATACCTCATTTTAATATTTGCTCTCATTTAAAATGTCTAATCTAAACTAATTGCTAACTTGATTATGATACTTACTAAACATTAAGTAGATATCATTTTTTTATTGCTGTAATATTCAGTACTAAAATCTAGTTTTGGATATGACTAGATTAGTTTGTGGTAACTAATCAAAAATATTTGGGTTTAATTAATTTTTTTTACTTTATTACTTAGAAATTGAAAATAAATGTGATTATATTAATTTAATAATATATATTATAGAAAATCATAAATAATCTTAAAATTTTTATTCAAAAATATTTATGGCAGACCCAAATTGAATTTGCTATTGACAAAATAACACTTTTTTTGCATAATTTTTCATTAAAATTTAATTATGTAACCATACATGAGATTTTTCCAACCAATAGATTACCATTTAGGGTAGTCTACAAAAGAAAAATATATACATTTATTTGTTTTACCAAAAACAAAAACACATATTTTAAAATTTACTTAATTTATATGAATTGCTAGTAAAATATAGTATTTATGAATATTATATTTTATTATTTCTACAAAGATTTTCTAAACATTCTTTATTCTGTAAACCCTACCTATTACTTAAGAAAATCAATTTTTTTACACTTTCTTTACTTACTGAAATTTATATTATAAAAACAGTCATAAATTGCCAATGTTTTAAATATTTTCTCAATATTTAATATCTACTAATCTTCATAAAAAATTACTAAAGTGTATGGAGCTTTAAATAAGTGAATTTATTTCATATAAATTTTGATTTATTTTATTAAGCATATTTAAACATAATATTTGTTTCTTTAGTTTTGATTTATTTTCATTTTTTCAGTAAAATTATGATTCTCCCAAAAGTAATTAACACAAAATTGATAAAATTCAAAATAATTAAATTTCAATGTATTATTTTTAAAGAATAATAGCATTATTTAAAACCAAGGCATCAAAAAATAAATTTTCTTTATTATTAAATATTTTCATTTATATAGTTAATTTTTTTTTTTATTAAAGTATTTTTTTTTCTGGTTATATGATAAAGCAGATTTTTTATCTATTTTTATTAAAGTACTGATATTTGTTAATTATATTTGTGCAAATTCCTTACAATATTTAGCTGTTATATACATACATACATAGATACATACATACAAACAAACATAAAATTTAATTTAAGGTTATATTGTTTGTAGAATAAATATTAATTTTTATTTAGTTTACTAGTAATTTAATTAAGGGATTTAAAGTAACTAAATTTATTTATTTACTTTAGCTGTTTAATTCTAAAAATATTAGCTTTTCAATCAAATAGTTTTCATAATGAATAGCTAATTGCTTGTTTGGATATCATATATAAATTTAGGTAGTTTATTCATAGTACTTTATTCTATATTAAATGGATTATTATTTAAAGAGACAAATATGATAAGAATGAACTAGATATTTAACATATATAAATATCTATTCTTAAATACTTTTGAGTTTCCGATCAGATATAGATAAAATAGGTCATTTTATATGAAATTATTATTCAAAAAAGTTGATTTTTATATGTCTATATTAATTATTAAGAATTAATTCTTCTCATTTATTTAATTTAATATGTCTATCATGATTTAACTTTAAAGAAAGATTAATCAACCAAATTTTATCAGGCCATAATAGAGTATAAAAAATTGATATTAATTTAATCTTTAGATTGATATTTTTTTAATTAAAAAAACAAACGAACTAATTTACTCAAGAATATGGATACAAAGGATAACTCTGAGTAGGCACAGTAATCTTCTTAGTCTACAAATGGTAAGAAGATCTACAAAGACTCAGAATAGTAGCAAGGTTAAAAACCTAATTTTAATTCCAACTTCCGTAATAATAACAACGGATAGTAAAATAATTTAGAATCCTCTGATATCGGAGTTGATAAAAAATAAAAGAAACCCTTGAAATTAACTTCAAGTAATTTCAATGAAGTTAATAATAACAACAACAACAACAATAAAAATAAGGGTTAGGTAGTTTATGTTAGAGCTAATAATAATGCTCAACAAGAAGGCTAAAATGCTGAAGAACAAAAAAACAATTAACAAAGAAATTTAGAAAATCCTAAAAAGGAATATGGATAGAATGTAAATAATAATAATAGCAATGGTAAAAGAAACTTTGATAGACCAAGAAAAGACAACTAATAAAATTAGGGTGAATAATAGTAAGGAAATAACAGAAGATAAGGTAACAGAAATAATGGATAAAGACAAGGAGATTAGGAAAAGTAGGTTAAATAATAAGGAAATCCAAATCAATAAAAAAATGAATTTAATAGAGGCTAAGAATATTAAAATGAAATTAAAAGTGAAAGATAGAATATAAAGGAAGGTTAAAGCAGTGATCCTGACTAAAACGAGTAAAATCATGAAAAAAATGTTAATAGATTTAAGAAGCCAAACCAAAGAGGTGAAAATTTTGGCTAAAATCAAAATAATAGAGAATAAGGTTTAGATTCATAGCAATCATAAAATAGAGGATAGAATAAGCCTTAAAGCAGATAAGGAGGATACAATCAATAATAATAAAATAGAACTTATGAGAGGAAAGAAAAAAAACCTTTTAATAAAAAGGAAAATGCCGATGCTGATAAATAAAGCTAACTATAAAATAGAAAGATTAGAGAAGAAGAAAAATTGAGAAGAGAAGAATAAGAAGGAATTGATCCTGATGAGTAAGATATTATAGATGATGGCGGTGCTGCAGATGAAGGGGAAGATTAAGTTTTTGATATTTTAAAAGAAAACAAAAATACATTAAGAGATACATTGATAAAAAGATTAAAGAGAAAGAAAATTGATTGTCCTATATGCTATGAAAAAATAGGACTTCGCTCATCTATGTGGTCTTGTGTATAATGCTATCACCCTTTCCATTTAGAGTGCTTGAAAAAGTGGATTTATAATTCAAATAAAGACAGAAAGAATTTCACACTATATAATTGGAGCTGTCCCAATTGCCAATACATTTACAGCGACAAGATGCCAACTTATGCTTGCTTCTGTGGAAAATATAAAAACCCTGAATTTGATCCTTATATTGTAAGCAGCAATTTATTCATAATAATAATAATAATATAAATCATTTATTTATTTAAAAATTTAGAATCCTCATAGTTGTGGAGATACATGTGGAAAAAAAAGAGGAAACAATTGCACTCATCCTTGTGATGTTCCATGCCACCCAGGACCTTGTCCTCCTTGTACTTTAAAGGGAGAACCTATTAGATGCTACTGCAAGAAGTAAAAGAAAGATGTTTTTTGTTCAGACAATCAAACTTCTTACGAATGTGGCCAATAATGTTAAAAAGTTCTTAACTGTGGAAAGCATTTTTGTGAAAAAAATTGTGTAAATAAAATAAATTTTTAAAATAAAATAAATAAATTTTTCATTTTATTCTAATTATATTTTTACATAAAAAGCATGCTGGAGAATGCAACAAATGTACTTAATAAGTAGAAGCTGTTTGTTTTTGTGGTGAAGAGAAAAAAAGTGCTATCTGTGGTTAAAATTTGTTTGCTTGTAATAGAAAATGCAACAAAACATTAGATTGTGGAAATCATAAATGCTAATAATAATGTCATCCAGGGTATTGTTTATTTGTGTTAATTTAATATTTTTAAATGTTTAATTATTATACAAAGACCTTGTGCTAAATGTGAATTGAACCCCGAAGATGTCGATACTTGTCCTTGCGGAAAAAACACTCTGCTTACATTGGCAGGTGGTAATTTCAGAGAGGAATGCACAGACCCTATTCCTGTATGTGGAAATCCATGCAAAAAAGTATTATCTTGTGGAGTACATTTTTGTAAGAAGTCTTGTCATGAAGTAAGCAATTATTTAATATGAGTTTCAAATTTAATCAAATTTTTTTTATTTTGAAGGGCTCTTGTCCACCATGTAAGGAATCTGTAGAGGAACTTTGCAGATGTAAATTTAATAGCAGAATTGTTTAATGCTATGAATTAAGAGAAGCTGATCACTAGTAATTTATTTGTGATAGAGTTTGCAAAAAGCTCAAATCATGCAATGTCCATCCATGTAACACACCATGCTGCCCTGCAAGAAAAGGATAAGATGTAGATGGAGTTCATCTTTGCTTGAAGGTATGTGAAAAGCCATTAAATTGTGGAAAACATAATTGTGAACTCTTTTGTCACTTAGGTATTTGTCCAAAATGCCCAATAAAAATAAATGAGCCTATAACCTGTGTTTGTGGAAAAACTTCCCTAGCTCCTCCTTAACCATGTGGAACAAAACCTCCTGAGTGTCACGAGCCTTGCTCCAGACAAAAGCCCTGCGGACATCCTTGCCACTTAGATTGTCATCAAGACGAATGTCCTCCTTGTGAGTACAAAGTCGATAAAGTCTGTCACTGTGGTAGATAAGTTGTGAAGGATGTCAGTTGCTCTAAAGATGCCCTATGCACAGTCGCTTGCAATAAAGTAAATTAAAATCTTTTGGAAATTTTAATGTTAATATTTTTAAATATTTATTAAGATAATGTCTTGTGGCCATAAATGTGAAACTGTATGCCATGTTGGAGAATGTCCAAAAGACAATCCTTAGTAAGGTTGTGGAAGAAAATGTGGTAGAAAGAGAAAATTCTGCGAGCATATCTGTGTCTCTATTTGCCATGGAAGTAAACAAAAATATTTTTAAAATTATAATTAATTAATCATAAATATTTAAATGATAAAGTGTCTGAGTGTCCATAGGATCCTTGTAAAGTCGAAATAGTAATTAAATGTAAGTGTGGAGAAAGAGAAGCTTTTGTTGAATGTGGATCATCAGACAGTGCTTTAGATAGAACTCTTGCTTGCAACGAACTATGCAAAAATATTAAAAGATTTGCCTTCTTCCATGATAAAAACAAAATTTATTATCCTGCACTTCTCATTCGTTTTGCTAAGTTCTATATGGTTTACCTTCTTAAGATAGAAAAGAAGATTGAAACATTTATCAAATCAAATGATAAAGAGCTCACCATTCCTTTCTAGAATGATGATTATTCTAAGAAATTCGGTCTCTAATCCTTGCTTGGTAAGCATTACCACTTGAATGTTTAATACTACAATCATTTCAAGTAGCCCTACTTTGTGATAGAAAAGAGTTCAGATATGGTTATTCCAAAAATGACTCTTTCAGAATACTACAGAAAGGTTGAAAAGGGTGAAATAAAACCAGAAGTTCTTCCTTTTGAGGCATCCATTAAATTTATCAATAGCATAAGAGATGACCCTAATCATTAAGTACTTGAAAATATCCTTAGAGACTTCGCAAAAGAGTACTATGTTGAAAAAGAAGACCGTTAATTGGTTATCCATTTCTGGGAAAAGGTAATTAATATTAAAATTTATTATTTTTAGAAAATGAAACTCATATTATTTGAATGAATATTAGAGTAAGGCTGAAATGGCTTCTAAAAAATTGAAGAAGAGTACAACCGGTTACAGTAACTTTACTTTAGAAATTAATGAAAGACTTGTCAAAGAAGAAGAGAGCTAAATGACAGCACCTAACGAAGTTACTAGAGTCAAAAAACGTATCATAACAAAGACTGAATAAGAGGCTCCCTAGCACAGTGACGATGAAGAAGAAAAGCAACTTAAATTAAATAAAGAATAGTCATAAATAATTTAATAAAGGGAGTACTTTAAAGACAAAGCTTGTCTTTATGAAATGTGCTCTCAAACTGAAATCGATGAAAGAACTTCACGTATGCTAATAGATATTTTTGAATAGGATCCTAGAACTGGATAAATGTCACCATATAATAAGTGGATGGTTAAAGCATATCTTAGAACCAGCTAAACTAATACTCAGCCTGAGAATATCCGTCCTCCTGATGTCCTTCTCCTGACAACAAAATACTTAGTGAATAAAATTCTAGATGCTAATTTCTATGTAAATGTACCTTTCAAGTACCCCAGAGACAAGCAAGGCAAGAGACGCAGCCATACATTCGATGATATATATAATTTTGTTAGTGATAGATTCAAAGCAATCAGATAAGACATCACCATATTAAATTACACAACTGAAGAGACTATTTATGTTATGGAAATCATTTGTAGATTCTATGCTATCTGCTTGTATGAATGCCAAAATATCGAATAAGGATATGACAGGAAAATTTTAATTGACGATCTTTAAACATCTTTATCTCAACTATTGAATATGTATCAAGATATTAATGATTATGCTTATGTTGATAACAAATATGAAATGTACTTCTACACTCTTATTCTCAACGCTAGAGACGACATATTTATAAATAAATTCTTAGCTACTATTCCTGACCCAGACCACTAAAAAGTAATCATTTATTTTATATTTTAATCGAATATATTCTCATTTTTTTTAATTTTAATTAAAGGTAAAAACTGCTTTATAGATTATTGACTGTGTTAAGAATTTAGATTACTTCAACTTCTTTTAGATTGTGAAATAACTTGACTATATTGAAACCTGTGTTGTCTTCAATCTTTTCCCTTACATAAGAAACCAAGCAGTTAGTATTATGAGAAAATCAAAATTAGCTAAGACTGTTGCAGAAATTTAAGAGTTATTCTTCTTTGATTCTTCAGAATAAACAGTAGAATTTTTGAAAACAATTGGATTAGATACTTCCAAATTGAGTCTTCCTCCTCAATATGAGACAGGTAATGAAGATGAACTTAAGCAAGCCAAAAAGGAAAATGAATAAGTAAAGAGTGAGGGTAATGATGATACTAAAACCTCAGATTAATAACAAGGCCAAGACTAAGATAATTTAAATATAAATTCTAATACCGAAATATAAAAGAATAAAAATCTCAACTTAGAAGAAAATGGTGAAAAATTAAATTAAACTGAAGCAGAAGATATTAAAAACTCATCTAAACCTGATTAAAAAGAAGAAGAAGGAAAAGCAGAAGAAGAAGGAGAATAAGAAGAAGAAGAAAAATAAATCGAAGAAGAAAAACCCAAAAAGTATAAGCTTAAAAAAGTGTTTATTGATTGGAAAATAATATATGAAAATACTGAATACTCATTCAAAGAAATAAACTTGAGAATTAGTGATAAAAAATCAATAGATTATTATCCTAATTATAAGTAAATAAAAGCTACAAACAACGATAATATCGTTACAAGAGCTTTCTTAGTTATGGGATTTAAATCTAAAATCCAAAGTTAATCAGAAGAAGCAAGCGAATAAGATTAATAATAACAAGTTTAAGAACAAGAAAAAAATGAATGATTTTGAATGAAACATTGAAAAGAGTATAATGAAATAAAATAAAAGACAAACAACACTTCGTTAATTTAAAACTTATTTTAATAAGCATTTAGCTTTATTTAAAAATTGTTTATTTTCTTATGTTACTTTATACTACATATTAAATCTAATTTAATTAAAATTTACTAATCTTCTCTTCATTATCCTACTTTTAGTATTTTCATCGCCAGCATTATTAATTAATCAACTATTTAAATTATTTGAGTTTATTTGGATAATTTTTTGTATTGATTATTTAAAAAGAATAAAGCGGTTAATTTAAATAATTTTATTTAATTAATTGGTTTTAATTAAGATCAAGAATTTCAAATAGAATAAATGTAAATTGATAAAATGTTTATATTTAAATAGAGTTAACAAAATAAATGTAATTAGATATATTTAAAAATAGAATAACTTCTAATTTTAAAAAGGAACAAATTTAGAAAATAGAAATAGTACGTTTTTGTTGGAAGATGATAATCTTGTTATTAAAATCAACCAATTTTTAATTAAATACCTTTAACTATTGATCAAAAACGCTTAGATTTAAGTAAAATAATAATAACAATACATATTAAATAAGTAAATATATATTTTTGGAAGATAAAATAATGAAATAAGCTTTTTAGTTTCTGATAATAGGGATTAGCTTATTTTTAGTAGCTTGCAGCAAGCTAAGAAAATAGGATAGCATTTAAGAATCAAATATCGCAGATGAAATAAAGCATTATTCTAACATCCATATGAATTCTTTGAAAATAATTGGAAATGATAAAGAAGATGCAGTAATAGAATTATTAAATTCAGAATAGAGCAAATACTAAATAATTTTTAAAGCAGAGACTGGTGTTTTAACAATTTAAAATAATTACGTAGAAATACTTGAAGTGTCAGAAAATCAATTCATAATAAAGGCCTAACATACTCGTTTCCGTAACTTGGTATTTGAGAGAGATGTATATGTAGGAGATGTGAAATAATGGAATTAGATAGTAGCAGAAAATTTTTGGAATGAACCATTCGGTTGGAGCATTAATCAAATAACAAAATGCGGTGGAATTTATATGTTGGGAGGATATGGAATAACTGCAAAAAAAGAATTACAAAAAACTTTTGAAGATATCCCCTCTCATACAACTATAAGAGTTACTGGCTCTTTCCACTTTATAGATGCTTGGAGTGGCGAGGCAGCTTTTATTAAAATTCTTTTCCTGGAAAAAGATACATTTGAATATTTGTGGACTTAAACATATGATTTCTCAAAAACAAAGAATGGAATAAATATTTGTGGGTCTGACTATGTCGAAGGTTAATTGACAAGCAATTTCGATTTTACTATTCCCCACAGTTCAAAATCACTAACTTTGGTTTTTGGAACTAATTTGTAAGATGATCCTTATGAAAATTCTTACGGAATTTCTAATTTAAAAATTTATATTCGTTGACCTACTTTTTATTATTTGTTTCAAAAAAAAAAATGTAGTGAATGCTATTCAATAAGTTAAAATAAAGAAGATTATGGTTTATTTAAATAATTTAGCATGATATTAAATATTTATACTATCTTTTGTATTAACTTAATTTCTTCTATTTGGTGGTCATTTACTTAAAAGTGTATCTACTATTTATGACAAAATTTGCAGATCTTAATTCAAGTTTATTTCTTATTATCTGTTAGTATGTTTAATTGTTCTTTTTTAAATAAATATTTTATAAAAAAAAAATTAGAATTTATGTAAAATGTAGATTATTTGCTCTATTTAATATAATATTTAATATTTTGTACTTATAGAATTATTAAAAAATGAATTAAAAAATTTTTTAAATGAAATTTCAAGTAAGAAGCAAGGGCTGCCAGTAATATTGGCAAATTACTAATCAATAATTTTTATAAAAATAAATTAACCATTTATTTTTTAATATGATTTAATGATTATAAATATATTATTGATATTTATTTTACTATTTTGTTAATTTTTCAAGTATAAAAAATTGTGATTAAAAATCTATTAATAATTTAACTTTGTAGAAGCAAAAATAATTAAATATACTGTTAATTATAAATAAATAATTTATAATACTTAAGTTCTATTAATAAAACAAATAATTAATTGAAGTACAATAAATTACGCTTATACACTATAGAAGAAAAAAATAAAATCTACATATATGGGTTGTGTAAATAGGCTATCTAACTTTTTAGTAAAGACTGATTTTTTAGGAAAGTAATTTGAGCTTAAACCGAACGCAAACGAGAAAAATGGAACTCCATTAGTAAATTAAAATTTTTTATTTAGAATATGTTCAGATAGGAAACAATATATATTTATATGTATATCTTAATAGGGAGGACTTTTGACTTGGCTAATACTTATATTTATATTTCTATTTACTGTTGGAAAATATTTAGAAGAGACATTTTAAAGTCTAAATTAATATTCAGGTATATTTTTTAAGTTTGCTAAAACCATTTATGAGTTTTTTATATTCGATTTATGTGTATTAAATTTCTACTTAAAATAATTACATTATTTATTGCATATTATAAAGGGGAAGTATAATAAATTGACAGTAGTGATATTTAAATTAATGGGTCTAATAGTATCTTGGCTTTCTATTTTATGAAAGAAACTGAAAATGGAGCTAATTATGTTGGATTATAAAATATAACGCAAGAGTTTAGCATCGAAGTAGAATTAGTTACTAAAATAAAATTTCAGACAGGTTTTTAAATATCTAAGTAGAATTATTAGTTAATTGAATGTAATGATTTTCAGAAAAATATAAAACAGTCCAATCTAGATATAACACCAACTTAACTATATTGTTTTTAAGGCAACTACAATTTAAGTTCAACTTATAATAAATAGTTAGAATCTAATTTGTAAATTTCATTTTCTAAAATTAACCCATTAGAAAAAAACATTACTAAATATTTTTTGAGACTTATAATTTTGTAATCTTAACTATCTTAAGACTCAACTAAATCTGTAAGTAGTATAGATAAGTTAACATTGATACCTTACGTTTACGAATACTAATTTGATATGAGTACATTTAAAAATGTGGATGTCGAATTATCTGTAATAATTTTTGAAAATATAAGTATAATTTGTTAACCTTATAAATTAAATTAAAAGCAAGTTTTAATTAAACAACGAGAGGAAGGAATGCTCAGTAACCTTTATGGAAACAACGACTATATGATTTAACATCAAGGCTTACAAGTAAATTTCTAAAATATAGAAACGAAAACCTAATTGGAAAATTAAAGTGATTCAGCTAATTTTGTTTTGAAATTTAAAAATGATGGGTCTTAAAAGATAATGCTATTAAATTCTTAAAGTTTAGTAATTACTATATGCTTGAATTTGGCAAATTTTGGAGGATTATTGGGTATTTTAATTTAATTATAAATTCCTAAATCAAAAAAAATTTTATTATTTTTTGGCAGAAAGAAAAGCAAAATCTATGAATGCTTATTTAATTAAGACAGTTTTTTTTGTTCAAAACCATGTGCTTTAAAATAAATAATGTTAAATCGTTTAAAACCTTATTTTTTTTTTCATAAGCAGCCATGCTTTATTTAAAAAATAATATTTGATAAGCATTTAAAATAAATTTAAAATCATAAAAGTAATTTAAAAAAAATATTTTTAAATAAAAATTTTGCTTTTTAAAAATTTTTTAAAATCCAAAAGGTTTATTCAATATGAATGTTTTATTGTTATAATCCTTAGTCTTTATTTTTCTATACTTCCTGCTCAAAAATATAAAAGTGTTTTTAGTTATTTATTTATTTCAATGAGAATTATTTATTAAATAATTAATAATAATAAATATTTAGTCAGCCTTCTTGGAATAATTGGTATTTTTTATGGCGTTTATCAAAAACATAAAATAATCGTTAGTTTAATGAAGAACACGTTCTATTTTGATTTTTAAGAGCATAATTCTAATTAAAATAATATTAAAAATAAAGAGCTAGAAAAGCATATTATTTCTATTAATGGCTCCCAACTAATAAATTTAGGAAGTAATATGGGAAAGTAAATAGACTATTCTTTTTACTAGTTTCTTTGGATGAAAACTTAAGAATCTTGTCAAGCAGTTGCGGATTTGTTTGGATTAGATTATAAAATCGAAGATAAAAATGAAAAAATGAGAATTTACAGGATGGCTGAACAAAAAATTGAATAAGATTTAGATATCACACACATCCTTAAAAGATTATATGATATAGATAAACTTAAATTATTGCTTCTTGATGAGTAACAAATATAATTATTTAATACTCTTGCTAAACCAGTAATTAAGATACAAAAGAAAAAAAGTTTAAGACTGCACAGATAATCAAGATAAGGTACTGTAAATACATAAATGCTTCGAGTTAGTTAATTTTTTTAAAGTGGTGCTATTATTCATGACCCTAAGCAGCTTTTTTATATCTATCAAAGTATCAAAGAAAACTAAAATAGAAATATAGCAATGAACCAAAATATTTTATAATTAGTTAAAGAACATGATTTGGTTTAAAATATATTAAATAAAGAGGAAACTATGCAGAAAATTAAATAACAACTTTATCATCCAGATAAAATTGAGAATAAAAACTAGAATAGCGATAAATCATGTGAAAGTGAAGTAAATAAAAAATATCTAAAAGATAGAGCTGAAAAAATATAGAAACCTTAGAATTCACATAAAAGTATTTCTCAATGCAATATCAATAACCCTAAAAACCAAAAATCAAAATAGGATTTTAGAGAAAGTATTGTACTGCATCCAAATTAAAAAAATATTTTAAATATTAATGATTTATAATAAATAAAAATGCATGACCCTTTAAAAATTTAGTCTCTAAATAGTATATAGAGTCCTTTGTATTAGAAAAAATAAAAAATTTTATCTCAGTTTTCTATAAATTAGTAAAGTTTTGGGTAAGTTTAGCTATCTTTTGAGGAATTCAATTAAAGTAAACAAGAAAAAAAAAATGGATCAATTTATCCAAATAAGTTGAAGCTATGGAGTCACAGATAAAGTCCATTTTTAGCCTATAAAAATAAATAAAGTTAATTAGAATAGAGTCCAAACTAAAACTCCCAAACAAGTAATGAAGACAATTAATAGAATGAATATGCCAATGTTTTATAATTAAATTAAGATAAAAGTTGTTAATTTGATATAACTCCAAATAAGAATAGCTAAATTTTATTTTTATTAGACCAAAATTCTAATCAAAGCAAGCTTGAAAAACAATCATTCAGTGAACTTTAATTTTCTAATAATAATATTCATCCTAAAATATAATCAAATCAAAAATAAAGCACATATACCAATTAAGTTATTGAAAAATGCCAATCTAAAGACTCACCTTGCAGCAGTAATTTAGAAACTTCAAATATTTCTGAATCAATACCAAATTAATAAAAGTGAATATAAATAAATAAACAAATAAATAATTAATTTATATTTGGTAATTTAAAATGATTAGTAAGAAATGAATTAACAAAATTCAAAATTACCTTGTTAAAATTACATTTTAAATATTTTTTTAAATTTCGTAAATTATATTTAAAGTAAAACTATTCATAATTTTATTAATTTTTATCCTTAAATAGACTTTTATATTTTATTTTAAAATAAAAAATGCAACATTTAAAGAATATTAAAAATCAAATAAGATTTAAAATTTTTCAATTTTTTTAAGAAAATCAAATTTATTATTACATAATACCTACCATATTTCTTCGATATTATTTTACGAATTAAATCTTTGATAGAAATTTAGAAAAAATGCTTAATTTTTTATGAAGAATTCCTAATTGCTATGTTTGATTTTTTACGAATGGAGAAATTACCGTATTTGTAAAATAATTATATTATTTGTAGAAAATTAGATATATTTTATTACATTTTAAGATTATTAAATTATTGATTTTAAGTTTTTTTTTAATTAGTTTAATATATTAAAATTGTAATAAAACTTTTATTTATTGCATGAAGTTAATTATTTTCACCTAATATGTTAATAAATTTTTAATTAATTTATAAATATAAAATAAAAATTAACTTATATAAGATTCAAAGTAAAGTAGTTTTATTTTTATTTTTAATTTATTCAATTTAAATAATATTTTATTAAGGGCAATTAATAAATAATTTTAAAAAATTCATTAAATGATTATGTATTAAAGATTTTTCTTATGTTTTAAGAAATAAAATTCACTTTTAGTATTAAAATTAATAATTTTTTTTTGAGAAATTTTTTCAAAATAGTTAAATGTTATTTATTGACTAACAAGATTGAAAATACTCTTTTCTATTCTTAGATGTCTTTTAGGTAAATTGGATATAATATATAGTTCTTTAGAAATAATTAACAATTTTTAGAAAGATTATTAAATATTTATTAATTAAAATAAATTTATTTCAAGTTTTACTCTTTATTGCATCTCAAATTTCACAATAAGCAAATAAATACTTTTAATAAATAAATCTTCAAGTTGTTTAATTTAATTTGCAATTATTACTATAATTTAAGAATGAGCTATATTTTGATGTAATAAATAAATATTTATTTTGTTTTTAGCAAATATTCCTCGAAAAGATTAAAGTAAGTCAAAATAAACTGTATAATTAATCAAAGTTACTGTTAGTTTTTGTTTCCCATCCTCCATTATTATTGATTTCATTACTATTTTCATTTACATTTTCTTAACCTACTGTTTTTTAATTAAAATTCCATTTTTTATTTTTATTTTTATATTTTGACTTTGTAGAACTTGGCATAATAGCACAGATTTTTTATGAATTTAAATCTTTTTTTAAACCCTCTTAAATTTAAATTTCTAATTTTTCTTAATCTTAATCTACTAAAGTTTCTGGTTAAATAGGATTAATAATTAAACATTATCTATGATCTGACTTTAAAGGAGATTGCTATTAAGAACTTTAATATTCTATTGTTTTTACCTACTTTTTCTTTATGCTTTTGAGAAAATTATCTAATATATCTTTTTCTTCTTTGTATTATTCGCTGTTGTTAGTTTCTTAAACTTATTAAGCTTATTTTGTACTCTTGTGAGTCAAAATACTAAAGTCTTAATTAGGATTATATATTTATTAATTTGTTGCTATATCTAATGAATTACTGCCTCTTTTGATGTATGCATTTAAACTTTGTTAATTATTTTTTAAATTATAATTTTGATTACCAAATTAACTAATTCCATAATCACTAAAAGCATTATTTTTTATGTTTTTAGATAACTAATTTTAGATTGTATTTTATTATTAAATTGCATAACCCTATACAACTGACTAAGAATCTACCTTAAACTCTTATTAAAGCATTTCACATTATCCTCTGATAAGGCTACTCTTTGTTCTCTCTCTAAAATACTTTAGGTCTAATTCTAATTTATTTGTTAGAGCACTCTTACTTAGTTACCCTTATATATTTTACAATAATTTTTGTTCATGTTCTTTGTTATTTTTTAGTATATCACTTTTACCACTTTTATTTTAGGGGTTTTAAGATACTAGCTTTTATTCTTTTTACTTTTTTTCTTCTAGAGCACTATAGATTTCTTACTTATTCTTCTTTGATGAAACAGGTATTTACATATCAAAAATACTCTTTATACTTCTTTTTTCATATTCTTTTATTAAACTTTCAATCTTTAAGTTTTTAAAATACTTTTTACCATATATTTCTTTTGACTGTTTTATTTATTCTTCAATCAGAGAAGACTAGTTATTTTAGCATCCATTTATAGTCATGCTTTATCCATCTCCATTCTAAAAATTAGTTGGTGAATTAATTTATGGTAAGAATCTTGTTGTTTAACTATTTTATTTTGACTAACTTGTTCTGCTTTTGCTAGATCTATCTCTGTTTTGTTTGATAATATAGCTATCTAAATACTCTTCAGCTTGTTTTCTAGGAGAAGGTATAGCTTAACTATTAAAAATAGAGTTGTTACCACAAAGATTTATAAAATTAAAATTGCTTGGATCTTATTAATTTGCAAGTGACTACTAAAAGGAATTTATCTCATCTTTGCTATTTTCATCAGAATTTTCCTATTGATTATTTGAGTTTTTCTTCGATGAGTAGGATTTAAATTTAATTTTTGGAACAATAAATTGCTAGCAAACCTTAGTGTTTTGTTTTAAAAGGTTTGAATAACCTTGCTAATTGGAATTGTCTTTAAAGTGCTATTTAGGGCTATTGGCTGGCGATGAATTGCTCATTTTAGTTGTATCCTCCTATTCAATAAACAAATCATCTTGTAGCTTTATTTTTCTTTTATAAGCTATTGTATTCTACTAATTTCTTGTAGTATTTGGTTACTCTCTTTTAATAATTTTTAAGCTTTATGAAGAATCTTAATCATTATCATAATTTTATGATATTTATTTATTGTAATCTCTTTTTGTGAGGCTTTTAAGTTTACTTTTTGGACTTAGATAGCAATGTTTTACTCGAGGAGAATTGATCACAGGTAACTTACTTACGTTTGTAATTTATTTATTTTCATTATTAATTGTATCTATTCTGTTATTTGAAAGCTGTTAAATCATGTTCATATCAGCTAAATTATTCTATTCTAAATTTGTAAAAGAGCCATTTGCTTCATTTGCATTTTAATTAGCAAAAATCTAATATATTTTATTTGCATTAATTCTATTAATCATTTCTAAATCGAAATTATTGCTTCGATTTTTATGGCCTACATCTTAACGAAATTAATAATTTTATGATGGCTGATGATTTGAGTTACTTCTAAATTTTTTTCTGTGATTATTTTAAAGTGAAGTTTAATTTAGGTTTGATTAAATTGCTGAGTGCTGATTTGTAAGAGGGCTGATCATATTCTCAAATACTCTCTTAATTGGTAGCTGTAGATTATTCTTAGAAGATTGCTGAGTAGACTTTAGTTTTGATGTTTGTAGATTTAAATATTAACCATAATCATCAAGTAATTTACTTATTTATGTAACACTTGCTAAACTAGTCCCTTTCTATTAGTTTGATAATAGTAGACTTTTTGTAGGTGCTTCTTATTTATGAATTTATTATTAATTGCTACTCATTAAATTGCTAGCCATTTATTCCTCTAATTCCTTCGAAGAAGCTTCATCTTTTTGCACTTATTGAATGTAAATCTATTTTTAAGATGAACTCTACATTATTTGAAGTCTAATTATTTTCAGATTATAACTGTGTTAATCACAGCTGTATTTATCTTTTACTTTAAGTTTATATTAATCACTAAAAAAAGTAATTAAAAAATATATGAATTCAATTTTTGCGGCTTTGTTATTGATTTAAGGATATATTAATTTTTATTGAGTTTTTGTGATGGATTCAATTTGAAACAAAATTTATTTAATCAATTTATCATATTAATTTTTCATTATATTTTCTTTTTACGAATATTCCTAGTTAAACTTATCAAGAAATTGCAAAACACAATAAACCTTCATTATATTCCTTTTCATGTGTAAAATAATATTTACACTTGATGATTAGAAAAATTTTTATTTATCATTTATTTATTTATCTATCATTTATATATAAAATATTGATTGGTAAATTAATTATCTAAGCTTACTTAATTTATCACCTTAAAAAAATTTGAAAAATAAACAAATAAATTTAAAACTTAAAGATGCAAAAATAAAGTAAATGAAATATGATTCATCCATACAAAAATATTTTTTTTTCATATAATTTTGATTAAATTATTTAAAATGAATGCTTAATTCAAAGTTCTTGGTTATCCTTTTTATTTTGTTAGTTTTTATAAACTAAATCAAATACATGCTTTTTATTTTGCATGAAATTTTTAAAACCAGATTTCATTTCAATAAAAACAAAATCTTCATGCATCTTTAGTTAATCATCATAGTAAGGTGAGAATAAATTTTCTGATGAGCCAGTATCAACAAGGTAATAATTTTTTTCATAGGGATTGCTCATATCAAAAATAGCTCTAAAATTGGCTCCTTGATTTGCATGAAATGAGTCATATAAATAATTAGGAATTGCTACTGCCACAGTTCTTGCATTACCAAAACCAGGGAAGCTTCTGTGGAATATTTTCTTCAATATAGTCTTACTAAAGGGGAAGTGGGCAAAGTTATTTACATGTAAATTACCCCAAGTTCTAGCTGGATTCTATTTTTAAATATAAAATAAATTTATTGTTTTTTTGAATAAGATATTTATTTATTTACTCCAGATTCTGAATACTTTTTATCTAGTAATTATTATGTTTCAGCTAGAGCCATAAAAACGTTGTGTAGACAGGCATGACCTGTTTTTTTATTTTTTTCACTATGGCACCACTTTTCATTAAAGTTAGTGTTAACACCACTCGACCAATCATAGATTTTAGAAAATTAGAAGTGCCAGAATTATCTACCTTTAGTTAAAATAGCTCTATTTTCAGCACTTGTATTGAATGAGTGCATAGATTTGTCAGAGTATAAAAATTCCCATGCAGCAAAATAAGGAGCTTGTTTACTATTTGCATCAAAGCGATAGTCCCAATTTTAAAGTTATTTCAAAGTATCTTTTGCTTATTGAATAAGAGTGTTGTTGTTGTTTAAAACCTTTTCTCCATGCTTTGCAAAGAGTATATTGAGACTTGGTACTACATCTCTAGCATAAATATCTAAAGTATCAAACATAATTCTTTTCATATCTTCAATATTAAATTTCTTGCCTGATTTTATTTACTACTGTATCAACTCATCAATTCTAGATGCTCTAGGAGTGCATGAAATACTGATCGAATAATGGTGCTTTAAGTTATTTGTTGCGAATTTATTATTAGCAGCAACAATGTAGCCTTTAAATATTTGTATAAACTCATTAAAAATATATTTAATATTATAATTAATTGATTACCTTTTTTTGGATTTATGATTTAAGGATTTTCATCTCTATTTGTTATTCCAGCCCAGTCATATTTAGAAGTTGTTCCATCTTTTAAAAATGGTCCCATCTCAGGATAATTTGTATAAGGTATTCTACTAATTCCATAGTAACCTATATCACCACTTTCTGTGCAATAAAGTAAAGATAAGGCTGGACCAGATAAGCTAGCAAAGCTATCCCTGATTTCTTTAGTGGATTTTGAGTTTATTATTGCTTTTAGAAAGTAAGATAATATAAATAAGTCCTCATTTATTAAAATATATATTTTTGTTTACTTTTAAAAGCATCAAAGGTGTTATCAAATTCAAATGATGCTGCAAAAGCTAATGAAGTTACTAATCCATGCTTCAAAAAGGGATTTTCAAAGTGGAAGTCAGTTGTATAATCAATTAAAGGACCTCTGTGAGTATATTTGACTTCTAATTCATAAGGTTTTTTCCCCTTTACATTAATGGTTTCTTTCACTATTTTAAGATCTTTCCACTCTCCATCAAGTAAGTATTTATTTCCTTCTACCTTTTCAACATACAAATCAGTATTATCAGCGTATAAAACTGTTATGCCCCAAGAAGCAAAATCTGTCCTACCAATCATAACTAATGGAATACCAGGCATTGAAGCACCGTGAACAGTCTTATTCGATTCAGCTTTGAATATAAAATATTTCAATAAAATAAAAAGATTATTTTCAATAAATTTATTTTACTCATAAGAATTTCTATTTAATACCAAGTACAAGGGATACTATTTTAAAGATGAGGGTCGTTTGAGAGTATAGGTTTTCCTGATTCAGTCAAATTTCCATGAATAACCCAAGAATTTGATCCATAAGAAGCTTTATTTATATTTATTTTTTCAATTAAACATATGATAAAATATTAATAAATAAATATACTTGAGTAGAGATCATATAAAATATTGCTTAAGGTTGTATTCATAAGTTTTTATTTTGTTTCTTCTGAGAATTTAACTTCTTTATTTAAATCTACAGTTCTGTTTCTTTAATACTATTCATAAATACCGCTTTGCTTCAACTCATCATCATTCATTACAGTGACCTAATATTATTACTTTTCATGATGAATACCAGTCATAAATAATGAATCTTCTGCTCCAAATTATTCTGCTAATTAACTCCTTAATGGTTCAAACATGTAATCCATACTTAACAAGAAATACCTATGTTTTTTAAGCATTATAAAAATATAAAGACTTATTTATCTTAAAATGTTACATAAATTTGACGTAGCATACAGAGTCGTAAGGAGTCCAATCTCTCCAAACAGCTTAAGACAAAACAAATTCTAAAGGTTTTATAGAGAGCGAATGGTAATAATCATTAACACCATCTGAATATGCTTGTAAGCAGTTCATTCCCTCTTTTGATATAGTTTTCATAGTCTTTTCTGCTATACGATTTATGCCTATCGTCCTATTTTAAATAAAAAATAAACAATTAAACAAATTATTGTAACAACTTTATTATTTAAATGATATTATACCTAAAGAATACATCAGTGTTAATGCCTTTTGGATCTAATTCTGATAATCTACCCTGTATAAGAGCTCTTTTTACGAACATATTGAACAATCTGTCCTGAGCTGTTGCAAACCCTTATCCATAACATGCGCTATCATAATCTTTAGCCTTAACATGAGGAATACCATGATCATCTCTTCTTATTTAAATATTTCCATATTTTTAATGATTGTGTTCTAGCACTCCTGATAGCTTAGGAGAAAAGACAATGTACAAGCCACCAATTAGAATTCCTGCTAAAACTAGGAAAAAGAAGATTGCTTTTATAACAAATGAAACAATTTTATTCATTTAACAAATTAAAATATGTTTTTTGAGTTTAATTATTATATTAGTAAATTAAAAATCTTAATTACTATTTATACATTTTGTCAATAAAATCTGATCGTACCAAAAGCAATACTTAAAACCTGAAATTCAGCTTTTACATTTTTTGTTTGCAATTTATTTTTAAATAAATGAAAACACATTCATATTTATAAGAAATTAATATTACATATAATTAAGGAGATACTGTAAATTATAAATTATTATGAGTCAAATAAAAGCATTAACTTAAATTTACATATTTCTAGCCAGAACTAATAAATTTACTCAATAAAATTACAAAAATTAATAATTAAAGAATCACCAGTTATAAAGGTTTTACTCTTCAAAGTACAATTATTTATTATTAATATTATTAACTAAATATTTATTCATTAAATGGATTTATAAATTAATTATTCATTAAAATTTTAAATGCTGTAAATAATTAGAAATAAATTAGTAATTTAAATTATATGAGAGACAGTTTGATTAGTCTCTATAAAATTTGAATTTGACTAAATTTATTTTTTGTGAAACAATTTAAAATTTATTTTTTTAGAAAAAGATTAAAATTATGCACTTACAAAATAATAATAGGGATAAAATAATAAATAAAATCAAATTAAAACATTTTATTATCATAAAACAAAATAAATAGATTTTGCTTCTAACTAATCAATTAATATTTTTATCTCAAAAATAAATAAATTATCATAATTTTCAAAATTTACTTTGAAAAAAATAAAAAATAATAATATTTTTATAAATATTTCAAATATTATAGGATGAAACGTCAAGCTTTGTTATGTTACCAAAATGCAGAAAAATATAAAAATAATTAATTTTATTCTCTTTGTTAAATTGATGTACAATTAATTATTTTAAAAAATTTATTAAACCTATATTCTTCTTTATATTTAATAGTCATAATTTGTTTCAAATTAAAATCAAGTTAGCATAAAGAGGTAGATATATATTAAAAAAACTCAATTTTACTTAATAAAATTTTGAAATATTAAAAATAAAATTTTTTATTAAATTCAAATAAAAGCTTTTAATATAAATTAGACATTAAGTAATCCAAACTTTTATTTTATTATTAAATTATTAATCCTTGAAAATAATTTTTATTTTTTAAATCAAGGCTATATTTTTTTGAAATTATTGAATTATTTTCCTAATTTTTTTTCCTTCTAATAACTCAACAATCCATTTAAAATTAATTTATTTATAATTTTTACTATTTTATTTTAAAACAAATTTTTATAATATAAATAATTATCAAATGTAATAGTAATTAATTTAAATTGAAAAGCTAATTTAAAACTATTAAAATTTAAATTAAGTTAAATTTTTTTATTTAGAATTCAAATACTGTATGTACATAATCGTATATTTAAGAATTCTCTTAATTTCTTATAAAAAAATAAGTCAAAATATATTTATTATATGGAAATTTTTTTGATTCAAATTCTGTTTTTGCTTTATATATTCATTATTTACTTCTTAATTCATCTAATTTTTATTCCAGATTAATTTTTGTTACAAAATTAATGAAAAGAAATTAATAGTACTTATTTTATTTACTTCAAAAATTAAAAGAAATAAACAGAATTGAATTTTTAGTTAACTTAAAATTGTTCTACACACTGAAAGTCAAAATTTGAAATATAGAATTAAATTTTATATTAAAATAATTAGGAATTATCAATTAAAATTGCCATCAATTTCTTAATACTAATAAATAAACCAAAAATAAATCATATCTTCAAAGTGTTAGATTTGATGCTTCACTTTCATATTGATTTTCAATATTTTTATTTTCTGAAATTAAATTTTTTTTTCTAGAAAAAATCTAATTCTAAATAGAAAAATTCATTTGAATTTAAAAACTGTAATTAAAAAAGTTAATTAATTTAAGAATATTCTTTTTATAAAATAATATGAAATAGTTACTCAAAAAGTAACAGAATTCAGCAAAATATTGTTATATTTAAAAATAAAATTAGTATTAATGTGCTTAAAATCACAATTTTCTAATCTATCTTTAAATATAATATTTAATTGGAATTAAATAATCAATATATTAAACAAAAATAAAATAGAAATGAATCATAAGTAAATGTAGTGCCTCATTTTAGAATAGTATGGCAAACCTCTTGTTTTGAAATCAGTTGATATTCCTTAACCAACTGAAGGTGAAGTTCTAATTTAAGTAGAAGCTGCCCCAATTAATCCTTCTGATTTACTTTTCATTGAAGGTTAACATTCAAATCCTTCAAAGTAGCCTCCTTGCATTCCTGGTTTTGAAGGCTCTGGTATCATAGTTAAAAGTGGTGGTAATATCAATTGATTTTTAAAAATAATATTAATGAAAAGTTAAAATATGAATAAAATACCCTTTATTAATTACTTTTTCAACTGTAAAATTTGTTGAAAATTAACATAAAAGCTATTTATTTGGTCTCATTTTAATGCTGATTTGTTAGTTATTCATTAAATTGAAATCTTAAAATAATATTAAATCTTTTAATTAAAGGAGGAGAATTAGCTGATAGCTTAATTAATAAAAGAGTCGCTTTCTATCGTTCAAAAGGATCATTTGCTTAATATACTGTTAGTAAGGCTGAATGGTGTTTAGTCTTTGATAAATAAATAACCTTTAACTAAGCTGCTTCTTCATTTATTAATCCTTTGACAGTAATTAATATGCTTGAAATAGTAAAAGAAGCAAAAGTAAAAGCTATTGTTAACTCTGCTGCTTCTTCTGCTCTCGGAAGAATGATAGTGAGATATTTTAAAAAGAATGGAATTGATGTAATAAATATTGTGAGAAGACCAGAATAAATAGATATTTTGAAATAAGAAGGAGCTACTTATATTTTAAACTAAAACGATAAAGATTTTTTAAATTAATTAAATAAAATTACCAACTAGCTGAATGCTACGATTTTTTTTGATGCAGTAGCAGGAAGTTTTACTGGAGAAGTCCTCACTTAAATGCCTATTTATTCTACTGCTTATGTTTATGGCTTCCTTTCAGGAAAAAATTTTTCTATTCCTACATATGAATTCATTTATAATAAGCAGAATATTTAAGGATTTTCAATTACTAGCAGATTATTAACATTAAGCCCAGAAAAGAGAAAAAAATAATTAGAAATAGTTTAGGAATTTATTTAAACTGACTTTAAAACAGATATTGCTAATGAGTTTCCAATAAAAAATATTGAAAAGGCTATAAATTATTATTCTTAAAATATGTCTGAAGGAAAAGTTTTGCTTAAACCTCAATTATGAATATTATGAATTTATTTTGAAGCAATCATATATATATATGTATGTATAGTTTTTAATTTTAATATGAAATGAATATTAATTATATAAATAAATAAGATAAGTATTTAATTAATTTATTTAGTAAAATACAAGCTTGTTTGTTTAAATAGAAATCTTAAAATTAAAATAATTTATAAAAAAAATTTTATTTCTTTATTAAAAATAAGTTAAAATTTGGTGTTTGACATTAAGAAAATTTATTAAAAAGGTAATATATTTCAAATTAATAATTTATAACACTAATTTATTCATTTTCTTTACATATTTATATATCCAGCTTTTAGCAGATTCTATTTTTAAATAACAAACTCATTTTATAAATTTTTTTTTTTTATGTATAACTATAAAGGGCTTAAAATGAGAATAAATAAATTATTTTTAAAATTTTAAAAGTTTAGAAAACTTTTTTATTTTTTAGTTAAAGTAACAAAAAGGCGTTTAGTTAGTAAGTTAGTTTTTAATGATACCCTCCCTTCACATTTAATTTAAACAACAGAAAACTAATTACAAAATTTTAGATATTTGATTATGCAAATAATAAATAAAATAGTTATAATATTGCCAATTTTTTATGGAAATCAAACATTTAAAAAAAAGTAATAATTGTTTTATAAAGATGGATTTAAATTGTTTTTTTAAAATTTATTGGATTGATGAGGTAAATAATTTTCAAATTTTTATTGCTTTCTATTGAATAAAAAAATTAAATTATGTAATTAATATTCTTCAATTAAATATTAATTCTTTTATAAAATTACTAAGTTGGTGAATTTATTTTCTTTGATTCTACTTTGTTTTTCTGTTTGAAAAGCAATCAAACAATTCTCACATGTATAAAAGTTAGCTTTTTCAAGCTTCGTTTAAATTATTTTTAATAGAATTATAATTTGGATTTTTGTGAGAAAATATTTTTTATGAAATCTAAATAGATTTCTAATTTTAAATATTATATGATATATTTTGTTTGCAATTAATTGTGTTGAGTTTATTCCATTTATAATTATGTAAACATAATTTAAAAAAATTTATTTAATTTTCAACAAATTCACCCAAAAGGAAAAAATGTAAACTTCCATATTAAAAATAATATCAAATCTTTCGTAAATTAAGTATCCAATAGTGACTATTAAAAATGAAATAAACTATTTAAAAATGAAACAAAAAATAAAAATTTAATATAAATTTTACTTAAAAATATTATTTTCATTTCAAATATATTTTTAAATTAATATATTTTAGCAATTTATGAATGTAAACTAAATTAAAAGATAAAAAGGATATTGATAAATTTAATTTTTTTAAAAAAATTTATTCTGGATTTAGATGACGTAGACAAATCTAATTATTGATCACTTTTCAATTTCAATAACTTTTTTAATTAATTGTATTCCAAAGGCTTTTCGTTTTTGTTTTCACTATGATATAATTTCAGCCATAGGAGCTTTAATTGATATATTTTTTGATTTTTCATTGAATTTTGTATTTTTCTAAAATGAGATATTTTGCTGTAAAGTAAATTTAGAAAGTAGGCTTTTAGTTTACATTAGAAAAAATGAATGTGTAAAAGATTTAATATTTTTTAGGAAACGTATTCAAAGGTGTTTATTCATAGTTTTTCAGTAAATTTGTTATGATTTATAAAAAAACTTTTTACTAAGCGTTAGAGTGAGTGGTAATAGAAATAGAAATATTACTTAGAAACATGAATGTAAATTCTTTTATCTGACAGTTTGTTGCAATTGATAAGAAAGAAACGAATGATTTTAATTAAGTGTTAGGATTGGGGATTTGTTTGATGTGTGTTTATTATTAAACAACTATAAGAGTTATTAAAATATCTGACGTAAGATTTAATCTTTTTAAATTAATCTGAAATATCGAATTTTATTCTTGATTAAGGTTTTAAAAGCAGTAATTAAAATTGGAGGAATAAAAGAATTTATAAAGCAGTTTCTGTAAATTTTAATTGAAAAATCTAATAATTAAATAAAGAGAATACTTTGAAATGAAAAAGCAACTTCTTCTTATACTTTTGGTGTGCTCACTTACTTTTGCTGCTTATTAGGATTGCTCTGGTTAGGTAAACAATAAGCCTTTGTTAGATATACCGCCTAAGCTTCTTAAGACTGTCAAGAACGGAGAAAAATATTTAGTCTAAGATGGAAATAACACAGTTTATATCCTGAATGTATTTGGCTCTCCTTACCAAATGGGTTATGCCTCTGGTCTTCTCATGGCCGAAGAGATGAAGGAAAATATATCAAACATGTTTTAATATATTGAAAATGAATTAAAAGATGAGATTCTCAGTAATTTTAAATTGCCAACATTTGTTATCAAGCTCATATAAAAGGCTAACGCCATGCCATTAATAAGAGCAGCTTTACAATGGAACTACCTTGTCACTCTTCCTTACACAAACATAAGATGGTAAGAAGAGTTTTAAGGTATTTCAGATGCTTCAGGAATCAAATTAATGGATCTTATCCATTTAAATTTATTCCCAGAACTCACTTAGGCTGCTTGCACTATTGTTGGTAAATAATTTTTTCAAATGAATAATTTAATGTTTGTAATTGTGACGAAGTAAAAAGCATTTCAATTTTTATTTGCTTGAGGTATTAAAAATGAATAATGATTGGAAAGGAATTAAAATATTATTCATTTTATTCTTTAAAAATATCTGCCTTACATTCTTTGTTTTAATTATTATTTTTGGGAGATCTTTTTAGGAATGTGGTAAAAATTTCAAACTCTTTTACTTGAAATAAAAACATTAATTAAAAACTAAGTCTTACTAACCATAAATTCTCATGAAGATGATAACAATTTTTAATTAATTTTTGATACTTCCCATATAATATGAATCTTTCGATTAATCTTTACTCTCTTTTATTCTGAATTATATTTTTTTAATATTCTTAGGTGCTTGGAGTACAGCATCAGTTGACAATGTAATTAGATAACTCAGAGCCCTTGATTGGAGTCCTGATGCTCCTGTTAATAGATATCCCTTGATTACTGTTTACCATTCTACTGAAAAGGGAAGTAATGTGTTTGCAAATATTGGATTTGCTGGATTAATTGGATCCATCACTGCTTTCAGTGCAAATGGAATAGCTATGTCAGAAAAAGTGTGGCTACCTGGTAGCTCTGTTCCATATACCTACTATGGATATCCATGGATGTATGTATTCAGAGATACTGCACAATTCTCTGATAACTTGTAAGACGCAGTAAAGAGAATTTACGATGCCAAGCGTACCTAGAGAATTCACATAGGTAAAACTATTTAACAAATATAACAATAATGATCACAGTTAGTTAATTAATCTGATTAATTAAAAGTTTTGCTTAGAAAATCTAAGTAAACCATAATAAAAGATACCCTTTGATTCTTAAATTAATCTTTTATAAATTTGAAACAAGTATTATTAGTATTCTGGTATAAAGTGTAAAGTCAAAACAAACTGGGAAAAGTTGATATTTTTATTAAATTGAGGCATTTGTTTCGATTTAATTAACTATTAAATAGATTGAATGTTATTTTTAACTTAAGGTTGATAATTTCACTAATTTGAGGGAAATAATTAATTTCTATGAATTTTATTTTTATCAATCAGTCTGTCTTTTGATCATACTTTGCATTCATTTTTCAAAATTTTTATTTTTTTTAAAAAAATGCATTTTAAATAAAGGTATTGGCTCTTTGTCTGACAACAGTTTCTTCGGTATCGAATATTCTGAAAAAATTATTAATATTTATAATGACAAGAACTATACTTACACTCCAGCTCATCCTCAAATGGACGGAATTATGTTTTGGGACAAGCATGTTTAACCCTCTTAAAATTATTGCCTAGGTAGCATCTTAGAAGATGGATATGGTAAAATTGATACTGAATTTTTATTCAGAGTTGTTAGTGGAGTTCATGAAACAGGAAATGCTTAAGTTTGTGTTTTCGATTTTGTAAACTAAGAAATTTGGGTTTCATACTCTTTTGGAGACAATGAAAATGCTTACGATAGAAGCCCTATCAGAATATAATTCGGTGCTTTGTTTAAAGCTAAGTCTGCTTCTGAATAAGGAGTTTATTGAGGAAAAAGACATATTAGTGAAATTTAATACTAAAATATTTTAAAATAATTTAAAAAATAAATCGCTATAATAAAATATTTACATATCAAGTTATTAATTACTTTAAAATTTAATAAATTCTTCACTAAATTTTTTGCTTAAATCTCAATTATCCTAAAATTATTTTATTATAAAACTATTTAAGTTTCTATCTATTAAAGATTTTCTAATCAGCTTATCTTATATTTCTAAATTATATATTTCCTATTCTATTTGTAGGTTTATGGAATTATAATGGAACTAATATGAAGCCAACTAATTATTGTTATTGTGATAAATTTAGTTTAATAATTTTAAATATTTTAAGCAGGTGCTTTATATTTTTGATAGTTTATCATTAGAAAATTGGAATATGAATTACACTTTTTCTATTTTTATTATTGATGAAATGATTGAATCAATTATATTTATCTATATCTTTCTCTAAAATTAAATAGAATTTTGTATGCTTAGTTACATTTAATTAAAGGGGAAAATCATATACTAAAATAAGTAATTATCATGAAAGTAAAAAAATTAATAGAAATTTAAATTTAAATATTTATTCAACAAGGAATTTTATTTTTTTATCATTTATAAAAGTTTGACTGATCCATCTTCAATTTTTAGATTTTAGAGGAAGAAAAAATTTTAATGTAAGATGAGCTTATTTTTTAAAATATTGTTAAATCTTTTTGGATGTGGACTTTTTTCAAAATTTATTTATTATCTACTCAAATTGAATCCTGGATTTTTAGTAAATTTGTTAAAAATTCAAATTAGTTTTTGAGAAAATAAATTTTTTTTTTTTTGATGAAGATATTTATAAATAGCTCAAATTTTGTTTGCTTTATTTAGATTTAGATATGTTTTAAAAATTTTAAGTTTATTAAAATATAAATATTATGTAAGAAAGGTAAAAATTATTTCTTTTTAACTCTCCAAGTATGATTATCTAATAAATTAGGAAATAAAAATTTGTATAATCTAATTTTTTTTATCTTTATTAATAATGAAAATTAAAACAAAACAATCAATTTAAAAAATTTAAAGAATAATTTTTTGAACAATTAATTAAAACTATTTCTAATTATTTTCTTAAAATAAATTGTTTCTTTAGAAGACTACAGTAATCACCTATTAATTATTATTTATTTTGTTTGAAGTAAAATTTTATTAACATAATAGTGAATAGTTAGTTAATCTTTATAATTAATTTTTTAAAATCTATAAAAAATTTAAAATAATTTATTTTAGAAAAAATAATATATTTTTTTAAAAATTAAAAATTAAATTTGAAATATTGCAAACAAAATTTGAATTTAAAAAGAGATTGACAATAAAATTTATAAAAGTAAAATATGAGATAAATAATAAAAAGATTTCTCACTCCTTTATTGCTCAACAAAATAGGAGATTGAAAAATCAGGTCCCTTAATTATCACGTACAATACTGATTTCACATAAAACGAACGAGTTTTTAATAGTATTAAAATAGCCATCTCTTAGTGGGACAACACGATAACCTTAACGTATGTTATTGAAAGCTATTGAATACCAGCCAAGCAGACTTTAGTGACAGTTATTTACCACTTAAAATAATATGTAAGAACACGAGGGATTGTTTATAGTAAATTTAAATTCTTAATCCCATTTTGGATTGACATTGTTGTTTTCTACTAAATTAGTCTTGAAACTCATTATTTAATCTCCGTCATATACATACATTTCTACGAAGGGATCGACTTTTTCCGAATGATGAGTTGGAATGTTGTACCCACTTATAATTCTGATCTGAGTGTAATAACGTCTTTATTTATTAGCTGTTAACATCTTAAGTTCCTCAGCTTCCTCATCATTTTCATAAATAAGTTCTTCCATTTCGTCTATTTTAGAATTAAAAAATAGTTAATTACCCACATCATCTACAGCTTAAGATTTTTGTCTAACTCTCTTCGCTGCCGTTACCATGTGATTTCTATATTAAAAGGGCTTTAGAATATAACCACATGTTTAGCCTCCATTTTCATAAAATTTTGATTAATAAATCAAACTATTTTTATCAAAAGTGTGGAAAAAACATAAAACAAATTGGATTCCTTTATTAAAATAATAAATCGGGTTTTCATTTAATGAATCTGAGGGCTTGCAGGTAGGTTTAGTAATTGATAAATAATATTTTGTAAACTATTCTATAGAAGCGTATGAGGATAAAACAGAATAACCTAATCTGTTGTCATTCAGCATGTTTAATTCTCTGTTTGAAAGTTCATATATTTCCCATAGAGCTGGTTTTTTCTTTAAAATCTTCGAGACATACATGCTAAACAAACTCTCAATACTGTTAGAAGCTAAAATTGGTGCATAATCTCTAATGCAGTGAACTTAAAATGTGGTACTACTTAAGTGTGCTAAACTTTGATTTCCACCCGGATTTCCTGTAGGGACTTATAATTAACTACTTTTTTTGTTTTTAGGAGGAGTACTTGGTATTAAATTTTGATCTTGATTACCTTACAAGTCAATAGATTTATTTTTCTCCTTTTAACTATTTTATTTTGGAGATTAATTGCTTCCTACGCTAGATTTTCTTTCTGTTGTCATTTACATTCGTTAAGAAGCAGGATTATAATGCATATTGTAAACTCCTCGCTAAGCCTCAATAATTTCATCTGATTGAAATTCCTGATTACGGTAATCCGAGCTGCTATCATCACTTGATTTAGAATATTATTTTGCTTAATTAAGTGGAGTAGAATCATCGTATTTAGATTATAAAAATTTTTTAAATTTAGGTGCTTCAAGATTCTTGGCAAAAAAATTGTCTATTGCTTTTACTGTAGAAGGATTACCTCTTCTGAAAGGTCCATCTTAAATAGCTGAATCTTTGCTAGAAAGGTGAGTGCCAATCTAATCTGCTATATTGTAATTACTTTTTTCTTTGGTGGAAATTAATTTATTTTGAGTAAGCAAGACGTTGATATTTTCTTCCATTTCTTCTTGCAATATTAATTAGTTCATTTCTTATTCAATAGAATAGTCTTAAATATTATTATATGAAAAGTTACGAACAGGAGTAAGCAAAGTACCATCCACTTGATTATTAGACTAAATTGATTTCATTTAATTTTAAGTTTATTGAGGGATCAAAGCTGTTTACGAGCTGTTTGTGTTTAGTGTAGGATAATTATTAGTTAGCTACTAAGGTTGTAACAAGTTTTAAGAATGAGGAATTTATTCTAAACTCTTATTGTTAAGATTTATGTTAGAATGTGGCGGTTAGCTTTCTTAGTTATTTACTTATTCTGGAGTAAGATTATTATTTGTAACAATATTTTATGGTTAAGGAGATATTGTAACATTCTATGCAGGTGTATGCTAAGTTTATTAGAGTTTCATAATATCTTAGGTTGTGTATTATTCTTAAATCAAACCATCATACTAATGAGGTAGCTTTCCTATCAAGATAAATTTATACTTTAAGTCATTAGGAGAAGGTAAATTTGATTTTTCCTTGTAGTCGTGAGGCAGCACATAAATTCTATCTCCTAAAATTTTCTCAATTAGATATTTGAGTTTAAATTATTATTTTATGCTACAGTGAGGGACAATATTTAAAAACAAAGGGAATGGATTTATCACAAAAGCTTATTTGCTCAACTGAGTTAGGAACTCATTTACATTTAGCTTAGAATTCATGATAGGTCCGTAAATAATAATAGGCTCTCCATCTCCATCCTTTTATTAAAATATTTTTCTTAAAAAAGCATTAAAACAATTTAAATAAAAAAATAAATTGTCAAAAATATAATTTTTAATAAAAAACACAAAATTTCATCTTCGATTCTAATCAAAACCATCTAAATTTTAGTTAAATAATTAAAAATAAATTAACAAATATCACACCCAAACTTCGATTTCAATGTAACGTGCTCCTCTGCTAAGGACGTAAAGCAAGGGGAAATACTTTTCATGATCATTGTAGTTAAATCCAGCAATTTATCTCATGGTAATGATATCAAAGTTAGCATGGAAAATATTTTTAGCTGATGATATATAATACTCATTGATAGGTTTGTTCATATTCTTTTGGTTAATAAAAACTAAAATAAATTAAGTTTAAATTAATAATTTAACTTACCATGTAGAGATGTTCTTTTTTCGGATTAAAAATAGAATTATTCTTGGAATAAATATAACGGATAAATCCTTAAAAGGATATAGTGTTTTTCTTTTTAGATTTATCATCATCTAGTTCATTAATATTTTCTGCTTATTCATCATTCTTACTTTGTTTCTTTTCGTGCTCACCTTACTAGTTTAACTCATCTAATTCCTTTTTTTCTGTAGATTATATTTTTGAGAATATTTTTTGTATTTCGTTTATGCTCACTATTTCCTTTTAATGATAAAGAATAAATTATCTGAACCCTTCGATTGTAAGCTAGTTTTAAGCTTTATTTTTAATTTTAGAATCTGATTGTATTGCTTTTTCAAATATTGGAACTAGTTCTTTCCTATCAATCATAAAGTCTATAATCTCTAAAAACTGAGTATTATTTATTGGGCTCAAAAAGCAAGAGTTATCACTCAATATTTTACGATAGTAAATGTAAGTTATTTTTTAAGATGCTAATTGCATGTCTAATTCTCTTTTAACGATATCAAAGTAAATTTTTTTTAAGTAACTCCTTGAAATATTCATTTAAACTTTTGTTTCAAAAATATCTTGTATTTCATTCATGTCGTATGTTTGTTAATCAGGCTTATTTTAATCCTCTAATATCTGATTTTCTATCTGTTATCTCAACTTGAATATGTTGCCACTATTTTTATATTAAAAGAATCATTAAAAATTTAAAATTATAATTTTATTTATAAGAATTTTAAAATAAAATATATTTATTTTTATATGATAATTTATAAACTTAATTGCTCAAGTCCAAAAAAATTAAGATAGATATTTATTTATTTAGCAATATTTTTGAAAGCTCATTTATTGTTTAATTTAAGAATAAAAAACTTAGAAAAAAATGAAATACCTGTTGATCATAGTTTTATGGGACTGCTTAACAAAGTACTAAAATCCTTAGAAAAATATATCACGAGTTAATGTATCGTCAAATTGTAATAGGCATTCAGTTTCTTCACGATCATTTATTACAAAAGACACTACTTTATTAATATCAATACCTCTAATGTTTGAATGATTAGTATTTTGAATACCATATTCTATGTCACATATTTTAGTTATATCAATCTACTTTTCAGTCATTTTCTTGAGGTTCAGGATTTTAAGCTTATCTGCACTTGTAGTAGACATTACAATAAGTACCCTACAAGAGTACTTATTTGTTGGAATACAAAGAGTAGCACTTGTGCCATAAATAAGAGCATTTATTCCTTGATTAATAGTGACATGTGGTATGATTCTCATTTAGAAATTCACAAACACTACCTTTTGATTATTTTAATTAATAGCCATTTTTTAATTGTCAAATCCTTGTATCTCCTTTCTTGGAACATATTCGAATTGAATATTGCTTTGTAACCTCATTAATGCAGTTTAATCATCTTTTTTTTAATGTGGTGAATTGCCCCTCATTATTTTTGATAACTGAGAGTTAGTTGGAGAATCAGTGCATTAATTTACTTTCTAAGTCTAATTTTTTATTAATGTACTAAAATTAAAAGCACTCTAATTCTACTATTAATTTTTTTTTGTAAATTATTAATTCATTGTATTTTCTCCAGACATAATTTTATGAAGCGCCTTCTAATAATTCATTATGTTATAATTAGACTCTAATTTTTATTCATTCTTATTCCCAAATCCTTCGTTCTAACTCATAACTGCTGAATCTAGATTTTGCTTTGGCTTTTCTAAATCTTTGATTTGCTAACTTGCCATTTTACGCTTTAACTGGTTATTTATTTATCGTTTTATATTAAAAAAGACTTTTAAAATAATAAATCAAAATTGCTTCTAAATTTAATAAATTATTCAGCTTTTCTTTTAATAAATGTTAACTCATAATAAGGGATAGCTGATAATTTTATTTATTATTCCAGCACTAGCTATGTTTCTACCAATCATCTATCCATAATTTTTAATTAATAAATTATTTTTTTAATTCCATAAACTATCATAACAATTAGTAATTTAAGTTGAATTCTTTATTTTACAATTCAGTTTTAATCTAAAAATAGAGTTCATACATAACACAAAACTAAAGCTAAAAATTTTATCATTGTCATTTGATTTATTTTTGCAAAAAATTTTTATTTTTACATGTTTAACAAATAAATTTACTGGATATTTTAACTTTTAAAATAAAAGTTTAATTTAAATTAAAAGTAGATTTTTTGTTAGTTTCGTGGTTTTTTGGCTAATCTGACTTTTTTCAAATAATATCAGTTTGTTTATTCTTAAATATAGAAATTTATCTAAATAATTTTCAAATTAATTTTAATTTAATATGAAATTAAGTATGTATGCAATTATAAAAAATATATTTTTTGATATAATTTTGATAAAATTGTTAAATTAACGAATTGGACTATAAAGGTATTAACAAAGAAAAAACTTAAGTAAGTTGAGTGAGTACTTCATTTATTTAAGCAAGTTGGTGATAATTTATAAGTTTATTTGCATAATAAAATTATGAATATTTGTTGTTTATTTAAGTAAATTTAATTATACGATTTATTTTTAAATAGATTATTATTGGTTAGTTGTAAGATTATTTTTTTTTGGATCAGGGAATTTAGTTTTAATTGATTGATTGATAATTTGTTTATTTGTTTATTGAATTGTTACTGATTTGTTAATAAAATATTATTCATTATTTTTAGTATTTGAGTTTTATTTAGTTGAGTTTAAAATGTCTAGAAATCGTTTAAAGGAAGCAGAAGCAGGAATATACTTGCTTTAATTTTGAAATTTAATTATTCTTCATTCAAATTTCTCATAAAAGTCGTCTATGTACAATTCTAGGTGTGAGATAGTTTTAATGTAGATTAAATAATCCATGATATGCTTTTTGTAAGCAGTCAAGAATAAAAATGCTTATCTTAGATCTGGATTAATTTAATTCACGAATTAGTTACATAACTTTTGCTCTTCTTAGGTAGACCTAGATTTAAAATTAATTTAACTTTTTCAGTAAATTAAATTAAAAATTAATTTTTTACCAATCAAAATCTATTGAGTAAATAAATGGGTTCTCTGCTACATGAATTAACATATTTGTACCAATGTACCACTGTCTTCTGTTTTTAAAAAGAATTTTTATTTAGTAAAATTTAAAAGAAAAATTTTAATTGTTTTACGTAAGCCTTAGCTTCAGCATACTAAGATTCTAAAATTTGCTTAAAGTTCTCATCAGTTTACTAGTAGGATAGCAAGTACAAGAATTCTAGAGCTTCTTATTTTTGTACTGGTCTGCAATTCTTTACAATCAATATTAAGAATAAATTAGTTAAAAAAATAGCTAATTGAATCATTTTTACATTATTTATATATTTAACTACTTCATTGTGCTAAAGCTTTTACCCATTTCATCTAAGGATTGCTATAATTAGTGAATATCTATGATTGAAGAGCTTAGTCTATTTAAAGGTTAAATTAAATAGGTTATAGCGATTAAATTAATAAATTACTCTAATTATATTTAAAGCTAGGAAACTTGTTAGGTTTTTTATAAAAACACAGGTGCAAATGAAAGTATATAATCACCAAATGTTGTTTTGTTATGAGAATTGATGTTTATCTTTCTAACACTTAGCAATTACTCTTCAAAGAGCTCAGAGTTTTGAATAAAGTAAAGCAATATCAGCTCTTGAGATTCTTCATTTCTAAAATTTTATAAAATAAATTTTTAAATCTAAAATTGATTTGTTATGTCTTTACGTGTATTCAATATCTAATATTTCATCATTTTATTTGAAGAGTCTGGCTCTCACTTCTTCCCATGTGACACTCTAAATTAAGTTGCTCTAATTTTATTTTTAAATATTGTTTAGTAAATATTTTTTTGAAACTACCTTAAAATCTCATTTTTAATTGTGTAAAAAATAAGCGATTGTGAGTATTATTTTTTTTTTAATCTCACTCTCGTTTATTCGCTTGTTTATCTAAAACTAGGGTAAAGGAAATAAAGTTTTATGGTAATTAATAACTAATTTATTCTTGTTAATATTAAATTGTTTTTATTTGTTTTTTATATGAAATTTCAATAATAATTTAATTATGAAATTACGATTCTGTTATAGTTGTGAGGAAATTCAATATTATAAATACCGAGGTTGATTTATAGATTTAAGATAAATATAGAATCTATCTCTCCAATCTTTTTTTCACCTACTTCGAAATTATACATGTTATATCTAAATATCATGTTAGAAGTATCTACAAAAAGCACTTCAGGACATGTAGCGATCACATTTTTTTTGATCTCCTTTATAATGTTTTAAGATCTTTTGTACATATAGAGCTAGTACTTACGATTTTCAAAATTTATAAATATCTTGTTAAGTCTCATGATGAACTTATTTTCCTTTATTGTAGCGAAATTAGCCTCATTTACTTCAAAAGAAATGCAGTTATACTTATTCGTGGACTTTGTTTCATCAAAGACATATATTTCTACATCTTAAGATTTTAGTTAATGTATGTAATCTTGCTGGAATGATAATGCATTATAAGCCATTTCTCTCATTTGAACAAAAGAACTCTGCTTTTAATACAAAAAAAAGTCCTTTCCAATGAGAAATTAAATTGAGTTGTCCTCCATAAAAATAGAAAAGTTAAAATCTTTAATTTCGCTTATTCGCTTTTGAGGATTATTATTCATTAATGTGTCCAATCGCTTGCTCCTTTTGTAGTCGAAGAGCTAATAGTATCCTTTACTGCATCCAAATTGCTAAAATATAATTTTTTCTATACTCAATTTTAGATTTTCTAAGGTTTCATCTTGTTCATAACTAAGCACAAAGTGATCATAAATTTCATTTTCATTAGTACCATTGTAAACAATAATCGAATTTAGTTTAAGATCAAGATCTAGAGTTAAAAAGAAGTTGTATGGACTGCAATTAAATATTTTTTAGATAGAATTAAACAACTCGTTGTTTGATTTACAAATATGATTCATTATCAGATGGGAGGCATCAGCCTTTATTTCTATTTCGAGTACCATGTCTTAAACATTTTTGTAAACAGATTCCATTTGCTAATTGAAGAGGTATCTTATCAATTGTTTGTTATAAGAATAAATAACTTTTTTATTCTTATCTAATTCTGTTTAAGTGTTTACATTGTCTTATATGAAACTATCTAATTCATATGATAAAAAATATTAAAAAAAACAAATTTTTTTCATTCATTTACTTAATTATTTACTAGTAAATAAATTGTTTTATATCATCATACTTCTTCTTAGCTGAGAAGCACCTCCATGAAGCAAGGTATCAAATTCAGTTGCACTTCCAGGAATGTGATCAAAAGAGTTTTAAACTATGTTGCTTGTTTCTACGTTCGTCTAAAACTCCTACTCAAGAATACTTTAAGAGCAATTAGTGTCAAGGAAAATTATATATAAATATCCATCTATTTAAATTTGAAAGATAGAATTGATGACGTAAAGCTCAAATATTTCTGAAAGATGAGGTACTCTATCTAGAAGAGAGTAAGTTGCTATTTGCTATAAATCACCAGTATCATCATTCCCATTTTGATGTAGAGTAACTTATTTTGCAATTAAAGTCAGATTATCTGCATTGACAATTTTTATATCTTAGTTTGGAACTGTAATTACCTTTGAAAGAGCTGTAATCTTTAGCTAAATATTCATTTTTTCCAAAATTTTCTCAACAATATATTTATTAACATTCTCCTTGAAATTTGCAAATTCTGATTTTTCAGTTTCACTCAATTGCTTGACTTAATCGTTTTGCTAATTAGTTTAATTTTCTTAGTTACAATTTATGGCAGCAGTTGTAATATAGCGACCTGTTTCATCTATTTTCTTTTAGACGGCAAATAATAAATTTAATAATTATTTATAATAAAATAAATTTACTTTTTTTTTTGTTAACTTTTCTTCAGAGTCTAATGAACCATCAGAATCACAAGATTCATCGCTTTCTGATTCATAAACTTCTTATTCTGGTTTATTTAAACCAAAAATTAATTTTTTTCCATGCATATTTTTACTGCTATTTAAAATTACGGTTTTTTCACCAGCATAATACTCTTTACATTAATTTACTAAACCTATTTATTTTAAACAGTTATTTTACTACTAATTCTCTTTTTTATAATCCTTTATTTTTTTTGATGAATATTTGAATAAAAGAAATAATTGCAAGCTAATTTTTTTAATTTTAAAATTAATTTAATTTATTACTAGACATGTAATTTGGAATATTTTAGTAGACTCTTCTTGGATTCATAAAAAAAGGAGAGTTTTAGAAATGCACTTTATAAGTGTCATTTTATAAGCACAATATTCTTAATTCTACACTTCTACCATTAGAAAGATTCAAAGGTACTCTATATTCTAACATCATCATAGTATTTATATTTTCTTTTTAAAAAGAAATAGAATTAATTATTATTTATATATATATATATTTTTTTTTTGAAATGAGTGAAAGAGAAGTTTCTATAGACTATCTTTGAGAAAAATAACAAACACTTTCTTTGATATGATAATTATTCATACTAAATCTTAAAGTATTTAGTAATAAATATATTTAAATTTTTGAAATTAAAATTTAAATATGAAGGTGGTGAAAATCTAAAGGGAAAAAAATTGAAGAATGGATGTATTTAAAAGCGTTTTAATTGATTGATGATTTAGTTAAGAATAATTGAATGGCCAAAATTCTATTAAAAATTTATCTAGAGATTGAAAGAGTTTGTAGATTCGAAAAAAAGGTATTTAAATAAATTAAAGTATTAAGCTAATAATTTGAAGGATATTATGTGCGGATATGAGGATTCGAAATATTATTTAGCAAATTGAGCAAATTTATTTGAATTTTGCTGACTTTTTATTTGAATAATTTTGGTGAATGTAATTAATTTCAAAGTAGAAATTGTATTAAAAATTATCATTATTTATTATCTACAAATTGTATTCTTTCAATCAATTAAGAGCTGAAGCTTTATTTATTTATTTAAGCATTTTTCTTAGAATTTTGAATTGGTAGTAGTATTAAATATTCCTATTTTATGTGAAAAATTTAAGCATAGTAGTCATTCCTTTTAGGATTTTTGCTATGAATTTTAATGTACTCATATGCGGTTATTTCATTGTTTCAAAATAGCAAAATCCTTATTTGGTTTTTATCAATAAATTAACTCTATATGAAAGTGAAATAACTATAAATATTTATCTTTTGTTTCTAAAATAAGTCTATGTGATAGAGGGTATTTTAATTTTACCTGGTGAGTAATATTTTTGGTAAACATAAACAATTAATTGCAGGGGGAGTTGTTATGTGTAGACTATTTAGAAGGTTAAATAATTTATTGCTTGCACTACATATAACTCTTTTAATTTGTAATCTTTATCCACTAAAATTTTTTCTATTTATTTTAAATCTGATGCATAATAAACCTGTGATGGATTGTAAGACATATTATTGCTATTAAACTGCTTGGGCAGATACTCATAGAAGCTATCTCGAGTAGTTGTGGAGTTTTGAATTTAAGGTAACCAGTTGCTTGCAGTATTTCTATCAATTGTTAATCTATTCAATTAATCTGGATGCTGCTGAATGCTAGTCCTTAATGATTGTTGTGAGAAATTTGTATATGCACCTATATAAGGATTCTAATTAAGGACTATAGCTGAATCACTAAATAACGAAACAATAGACTGTCTCTATCCTAAACCTAAAAGTGTGCCCATCAGAGCATCAACTTTATCTTTATCGCTTTAATCATTTAATTAGGATTCATTCATGATATTCATAAAATGGTTTTAATTTTCTTCTTAAGTTTTTGCTATTTATTTATCTATCTCCTTACAACTATTTACTACTATCCCTTTACTTTGCTTTTTTTTTTCTTTTATTTCGCTTATAAGTCTCTATTATTCTTTATCTTTTAGTGTGTCTTTTTATCAAGATGCAATTTATTTATTTATTTGTAATTATTTGATTGATTGATTAAATAATTAATTAATTATCTTTTTTTCGAGATTAAGATTAAATGATAGAGATTAACAAGAAACTTATTTGTTTATGTGTTTGTTTGTTTTTTGTTTGTTTGTTTGTTTTTTTGTTTGCTTTTTTTATTGATTTATTTAGTTAAGTATTGATTTAGATAAATAATTGTTTGTTTCTTAATTCCTTAACTTTGTTTTATATTAAATAAAATAAATAGTTTATAACTTTCACAGATAATTTTTCTTTGATTTATTTTTCCACAGATAACATACATACATACATATTGAAAGGCAATAAAGCAAGTCTTAGAAAATAATAAAAAATATGTAATTAAGTGCCTTTTTATTATTTTTTTCATAGTGCATTTCAACCTATTTTAATAAACTGCTCTATTATTCAAAAATAATAGATCACTTTTAATTCTTTATCTTTTATACCTCAGGCTTGTTTCTTTGAAAATTTACACAATTACCATTAAATTTGTGTTTTAAACTTGATTTCCTTTCATTAAAATATTATAAATCAGAAACATAGAGGTTGATGTATCTATATAAGCTGTTTTATTTATCTGCAATTACTATCTTTAGAATACTGTTTTTTTTTTCTTTCTCATAAAACTCTACCCTTTCAATTACTTTTTGATCAAAAATTTGATTTTAGCTTTCTTTCGAATGCTCAAAAATATTTAAAATCTTCTGTTTTCCAGTTTTTGTGAAGAAAAATACCTAATTAAAAAATTTTTTATTTATAATCTATTTTTCATTCGTTTACAATTCAGCGATGTTGGTAAAACGAATCTGTAAAAATTAAATGTGTAATCCAAATTAAAAAAACTCTTTCATTTAAATTAACATTTTTTTCATATCTCGCCTTTTAAAATGATTTAGCTTTTAATAAATTTATATTTAAATTATCTTTGAGAGAAAAGAGAGAAAAAATAGATGTGCATTTATTTTGCTTTATAATATCTTTAATGCAAGGATAAAAGTGTGAACCTTCATACGAAGATACTTAGCCTTATTACAGAATATTTCATTAAAATAAGAGAATGAATATTTCTTAAAAAATTATTTAGATTACTATTTTATTGATGGAATTTATTTATTCATCAATCTAAAAAGTGATTTTTAGATTATAATAGGCTCTTTAGGTTTTTAGTTACTACTTTTCCATGTAACATTAAATCAAGGGAAAAAATATTTGTCTGGTTAAAAAAACCAATATTCCTCAAAAGAAAAATAATTAATGAAGCATAATTAGCAAATTATAAAGATATTAAATTACCAAATATAAAAATATAAAATACCATTTGAGCTATTCAATTATACAGTTTGATTTTTCTTACTTCAAAAAGATTTTCTATTTGTAAATTTATTTAGCAGATTTATGTTTTATGGCGAAATAAACTTTATAAAGGCTAATAATTTTAGATTCAAGAGAATTATTTAGTTTTAGATAAAAATATTGAACCATGATATTACGTTGATTAGAATTAATCTATCAATCAATTAATTATTCATAAATAAGAGATTGTCTCAAACTAATTTAAATATTTTATAAAATAAGGCATGGCTGAATGTTCGTTCATCTAAGTTAGGGCTAATGATTTTTATAAGACTATTCTATCACAAATAAGCAATATTAAATATATTTATATACCAATTATTTCAATTTGAATTTTTTAATAAATCCTGTAAGGTTACTTGCTTTTCATATCAATTATTAAATAATAAATTGACAATTTGTTCAAAATACCATAAATTCTTTTAGTCGAATTCGTTAATCTTAAATAATTTAATTGTAAAGTGAGTCACTTTAGTCATAAATATAAAAAATATTTGACAATCAAGCGGAATTTCATAATTTGAAATATTTTGTCTTTTCTGAGATACTTTCAACCGAAGTAATTTAATGACTAAACAATTTAAAAGAAATACCATTTCAATTTTTTAATTTAGAAATTACTAATAACCACAAGTAGTTGTCTAGAAAATTTTTAATGAAAAAATATTGAAGTTACTTACTCTCTTTCAAATGGAAATAAGAAATATAATGATAAATATAAGTAATTTAAATTAAATATCCCTTAAATAAATCTAAGTTTACATTTATTTTAAATTAAATAATTTGAAATAAGCTTTCCATTTAAAAATAGTCTACTAGATAAAAAAAGGATGACTTCATCTTTTTGCTCAGCAATCCAACATTAAAGTTTAAATTAAAAAAATATTTTATAATTGTAAGAATTATTTTGGTTTATTGTTTAATTTATTCTTAAGTTAAACTAAATATTTAAATTTAAATTTTAAAAATTATTTCTAAGAAAAACAAAAATTTGCTATTTATTATAATTTGATAAAACCTTCTTTAAAATAGACTACATTATAAATTAAAAATATTTTTATTGAAAGAAAACACCATCAAATTTATATGATTCTATTAAAAAATTTAATAGCTATTTACTTAACTTAAAGATAAACTTTATCATTTTAAATACAAAAATTATTAATGATTTCGTTGAATGAATAAGCTGTTTTTTTAATAAGATTAAACTGAAGAATTCAAAACTATTTATGAAATAAAATTTAAGCAATAAAATTGGCCAGATGTAGAAAAATCATTTATTATCAGCAGCGAGAGGCTAAAATATGTATTTATTTCACGCATTTGTTATAAATTGCCACCAAAAAAATTTCAGATTAGTAATATTTTTGTAAATATTAAAATTAGATTGAAGAATCCATTCTTTGGAAAAATTAACAAGCAATGAAGAACTTAAATAAAGGTAATCGATAGATAGATATTAAAGCATTTTTATATTGAAAAAGAAATGCTTAAGATTAATTTATTTGTTTATCTTTTAGGAAATAAATAAGACGCTATCACTCTCTTGAAAGAAGCAGAACGCTAGCTTTTTGATGAGTATATTAAAGATAAATATAATATAAGAATAAACAGATTAATAGGTATAACCTTAAATAACCTAGGATGTTATTTTTAAAAGTACAATTTATTTCTTTCTATTTGTAATTTAAACATATTTAAATACTTCTCTCTTGAATAATGTTAATTCATTTTTATTATTATAGAGATGAAAAGCCTTAAGTAGCTCTTAAGTATTTATAAAAAGCTCTTGAAATAGAGACTATTTCTTAAAATGATTTTTCAACACTATCTGGAACACATTTAAATATTTGTGCTATACTATCATCTCTGGGAAAGTAAAAATATTAATTAGAATTTTTATTAAATTATATTTAATATGATATGTCAGACATCAAGATGCCATTAAACATGCAAAAGCTGCCTTGTATTTTGTTCAAAAGGCTAAGTAAGAGATTTTATAAGACTAAGAAACTTAAGAAAATTTTAATTCCTAAAATGAATCTACGATTCTACTTCAAAAGTTGAAAACTTAGATAGTTGATTTAGCAGTTAGCTTGCAAAAATCTTCTTACAATATTTACACAACAGAAATTATAAGCTACTATAACTTAGGTATTGAATATTAACATTTAAGAGATTATAAAAAGAGCTTACATATGCTCAAAGCAGGTAAAAAAAATATATATCTATTAAAAATTATCTTTAAAGAGTATTCAAAAAATGTTAGATAACGTAAATATCTATTATCAAAAAGGCTACAATATTGCCTACAATTAATTTGGTATTCAAAATCCTCTATGCATCAAAATGGAAGAAGCAGTAAGAATGGTAGAGTAACTCTTAAGCAAAGTGATGGCTAAAGTTCATAAAAAAATGTATAGAAACTCCTTTATTGGCTTAATTGCATCTAATCAACCAGATTTAAAATCCAGTAATAACTCCTTTATAAATATTAAAGCTGATATTTTAGGTAATTAACTAATGAATTTTAGTTCAATAAAATTATATAAAACTAACGATAAAATATATTTAACTAATTTTAATAATTAAATAAATTTAAGTAGATAATTCAAACCAAAACAATAACAATGATGCAATTTATATGAACAGCAATTTTAAATCTATTGACAACATACAATTATCTGAAAATAATAATATTCCTTCAAGCAGATAAAGAAGCCATTCTAATAACTTAACTTACAGATCAAGACCAAAATTTAATTTAAAGCTTCCTAATCTAAATAGCTCAACGATAGAAGATTAATCTAGAAATGAATCTCCATACTTTAACTAAACAAAAAAACCTTTAATACAAAAATAAGAGAATATTTAACCTTCCCCATATGATAAAAAAGTCTATTCAAAATAAGATTTAGAAACTGGTATTAAGCAAGCAAATTAGAAAACTATTAATACTAATAAAAATACATTAGATACTAAAAACGACCACCAAGTAGTTCTATTTTATTAAGGAATAAAAAATTAAAAATATTTTTAAATAAAATAAAATTAGGAAACTATTTTTGCTTAATTTATCAGAAAAAAATAATAGATAGGCACTCCAGTACTTTAAAAACAATAATATTGCATAATTAATAATATTTTTATTTTTAAATTAGACACAAAATGAATCTAGTAATTATTTGAGAGCAAGTTCTTTTGAAAATATTAACTCAGAAAAAAGCTAGTAGTTTATTTCGTTGATACTTAACAATATGGAAACAAGAAATAATTAGAATTTAAATGAGTAGACTCAAGAAGACTGGTAAGAAAATCTAAAAAGGCTATAATTTTTAAAAGTAGATTCTAGTACTTAGACAAATCAATTTAATAAACTAAATAACAAATACTAAAGGTCTCTATCAACAAACCCTCGAAGCAAGTAATAAAATATTAATTAGACCTCAACTTTAGAACCTTTAAATATAAATTATAACAAAGAAATCACATACAATCAAAATTAATATTCAAAAACTCCAAATAACTAACATAAAAATTAATAAAATATGTTAAAACAATTAGAAGAACTCTATGAAAAAAAAAATATTTAGCATATAAGAACTAAATTAAATAGTTACTCAACAAATTCTTAAATATAAAATCCTAATCTAGAAAACTTCACAATTTAATCTCCAAAAGGGATAAAGACAAAACCAGTTACCTCTAAAAGAATAAGATTCTAAAAAATAATGCCATCAAACAATATTTCAAGGAGAATCAAAACAGATTATTAAGATGATAATTGTATTTAAGAAGAAAATGATTATATTTCAGAATACAAAAGCATTAAAAAATGAATGAAAACTTAAATTATTTTAAATTTATTTGTTGCTAATAGCTATTAATATATTATATTGCATTCATAATTTATCTTAAATAATTCTTATTTTAATTCAAAATTAACTAAAATCTACATAATTTTTAATAAAAAGTATTGATATATTTTTTATTGAACTGAATTAAATATTTGTTTATCAGAATAATCTTACAAATAAGATCTACTAAAAAAATAAATTAAATTATTTTAAATGCTTTATTTTTATTATTGAGATAATTGTGAAAAATTATTTTATTCAAAAAGACTTTGTAATAATTTACAAATATTTATTGTAAAATTGATAAAAAGTCTGATAAATAAATTATAAAAAACAAGAAAAAAAGGAGTAAACATAAACCATACATTGAACCATAAAATAAAGATTATCAAATAATAAAATATTCAATATTTCGAAATTTAATTGATTGGCTTTAAATAAATATTTTAAAGAATTGTAATAAATAATGTGATAAGAAAGTTGTAATAAATGCATTCAATTTTATTTCAGGTTTTATTTACAATTTCCAAAGAAAAATATAATCCACAAAATAAATAAATGAATTAATAAGTGTTTGTTTTCAATCAATTGATATTGAATTTGGATTAAATTAAATGAATCTTTTATCTATCACTTTTATTTATTTATATATTTATTTCTTATAGACTATTTGAACTCTAAAATCAAAAATTAAAAATAAGAGTAAATACATTGATTGATTCATACATAAATACAAATACACATTCATTCTCATATATACTCAAACAAACAAACAAAATTTGTGTTTAATAATCAATCAACCAATAATAAGAATCAAAATAAAAGATACAGTCTTTTCTAATTAATATTATAATCTAAGATTAAAAATTTGTTAAATAGTAAGATAATTCTAACTTTAGGTAGCTCAACAATTTTAAAGAAATATAATTAAAATCGCATAATACTAAGAGGATATTTTATAATATTTACTTATTTATTAAATAAGTTACTATAAACTAATTTGAAGTCCATATTTGCATTTAAAGTACGAGAGTTAAATGAAGATTTAATCAATTCTTAGTATTTTTGCATATTTAATTTGCTTTATTCAATAGAGCTATTAGGTGGGATAAGTTACTCCTACTCGTGAAATAAGAGTAGCTGCATTAGATTAAACAAGTAAATCGCTTTTCACAATTTATTTTTCTCTTGATACCTATTGCCCTGCTAATTATTACTTAAGAGTAGTATTCCCTTAATATAACACAGTAACTCCTATATCTTGTTGGATTAAGATATCAACAAGTTCAACATGGGTAAGCACTACATGCACCAGTTCGGGTGTAGCAAGTGAAAATAATGTAACATATCTCTAATTCCCATCACAAGTTGTTGCAGGTGGAGAGAATATTGTTTAGATCTAGCTCAATGAGAGCTCGCAACTAACTTATGCAAGCTCTAGCTTTATCATATCAACAGTTAATTCAAATATACTTACCAATTAGTTTAGTTTAGATGTTAATAATAATTTCGGTTAGATTCCTTGGGTCAGCTACACACCTTAACCTTTAAGTATTTCTGTAAGCACAGTATCACCCTCAACAGGATTCAATTTACCCTCTTAATTTATCACCCTTCAAATCTAAATAAGCAACGAATAAGCTCCTGTAGGAAGTGCATTATCTCCAGCTGCTAGAGTTAAAGTCGTTTTAGATACACCATGGACCTTCACTCAAACATCGTATGATTTTAACAATAAAAATAAAATAATAGATATAAAAATTTGCAACACTAACTAATGTATTTCTTGCTATATAAAGAAGCAAATATGTTAATAGTTTATTTTGAAGACTTTAATAAATTTAGTTTTTAATTTCTTTTTAACATTTTGATAGATAATAAATAAATAGGAATTTATTGGTTTGATAAATTAAAAGATGAAAATTTTATAAAATAATATTTAAACTTATTATTTATTTTATTTAAATATTTTTAATAATTTTTTAGTACTGTTACTTCTGTAGCAGCTATGGGATAAACAAGACCAGTCATTTCTTCATATGAAATGGAAAGTCCAAACTAAATGAGTGTTGTGTTTTAAGAATATTTTAGTGGCAGCTCAAGATCATTTTCAATCCAAATATCAAATATTCAAAATCCCTATCAAGCAAGCATTAATGGAAATGTTTACGTTTATGTAATGGACTTTAACTCCAATTATGTACTTTAAAGCAATTCAATAGCAAGTCTTAGTAATACTAATTTCCCTCTAACTGTTAACTTTTAATCACCTGGTGGAGTTCCATTCTAATAAGTATTTTACTTTCCATCTAGTTCTGGATTTAATGGAGGGGTCTTTAATAATGTTGAATAACATGTTGAATTTGCAGTATCTTCTTAGACAGCTATACCTGCTGGCTATAGTCTTGTTATAAACTTTTTGGATCCAAACATACTGATTATTAAAGGAAGTGCTTTTATGGATAAAAGTATACTTCCAAATGACCCCACAAAGCCTATTTTGTATAGTTATCCCTAAAACTAAATTCTTATAATTCAAAATTTAGGATCAATTCCTCAAACAACAACATTCTTTGTAACATGCCGTATTTACCCTACCACTACAAATTCTTAAATATAGGTTTAGGTAAATAAATAACTATTTTTATATAAAATAAACTTAAAACAATGTAAAAAAATAAATCAATAATCAATGCATTTTATAAATAATTTTTAATCAAATTAAATAAATTATCAAAATATCAATTTCATATAAATTATTTTATCCAATTACAGCTTTAAAAATGCATAGCAGAATTTTTAAAATTGAATTTTTTTTTAATGAAATTAAAAGCTCTATATTGACCAAAACCCTAACATAACTCCTAATTAAGCTCTCTTTTAAAGCTAAACGATGACTTAGAATTTACTTCCTGCTACTCCATTTTTAGAGTTACCTACTGATACAAAAATTATTCCTACAAATTCTAACTAGCTATAGCTTTAATTTAATGGTAATGTTCCAAGCTTAAGTACTAGCAATTAGTCATAAATCATTATTAGTTTCAAGAACATGATTTCAAAGGCTGCAACAGGATCAGTTACATGCTCTAATGGCTTAACTTGCACTTTTTCCAGTAATTTTATTGAAACAAAATTTTTTATTTGTGATTTGATTTTTTAATTTTATTTTGAAAAATCGGAAATAGATAATTTTTTAATGAGCGCATGTCACTTTTTAAAAATTAATAATTATTTTATCATATTTAGGCATAAGTTAGTAAGTTAACTAGATAATTATTACTTCTCCTGCTAATTAAAATGTTTTCCCTTTAAATGCTCTCACTAAATTTACAATAAGTGGCTTAAATATTTAAGGAACCTCAAATGCATAAGATTAAATATTTTAAATATATGCTTGTTTATAAGCAACAGCAAGCGCTTCATCTCCATGTATGTATCATGTTCTTTCAGTTATGATAACTTATCCTATTCCTAACACTAATTTAATCATATTATCTATTGCTAGCAATTCTTATTTCTCAAATATAAATTATTATTTCCCTTCAATAATATCTGCCTAATTCACTGATCCTACCATTTTTAACACTATAACTCCAAGCTAAAATTAGGTAAGATTTGCCACCGTTTTTGCAAGACTAGGATTAAAGAGATTGACTACTTTACAGAAATCTTAATAGCCTTGTGCGTGTGGTGCAAATGTACCAGTTACCTGTATATTCATGGAAGGTAATACCTAAGCTAATGCTGAAAAATTCAATTTCTAAGACTGGGATAGAGTTATTTTTTACTTGGATGACTGTAAATTCCAATTTTTTATTGCAAAATGTAAATAAAAAATATTTATTTAATATAGCTGTTGTTGGAAATACATTCAGATTATCCATACCTGATATATATATCAATAATATTGATGTGTATGAATATGTATGGGCTATAGGAATTTATGATAAAGGGTTGAGAACTTATTCTTATTTATAAGCCTCTAACAATAATTTTGTGAGATCTATTCCAACTTCTTCAGGTTCCACTACAGTTCAAGAATATATTAGAAGTAAAGTTTTTAGACAATTAAATTTATTTTAAATTTATTTTTGTTAGCTCTTGTAACAAGTACTAGTCTATAACCTTCTCTCTAGTTAACTTTAACAGGTAGTGCAGGTTAACAAGTATCAGGAATACCTCTTTAACTTCAAACATCTTCAAGCTTCATAGGTCAACAAATAGCTAATTTAAATGGATTTGGTGGAGCAGTTGTAATCAATACAGAATGGTATTTTTGGGTTTAATTCTCTTCGTAGTACACTTCAATAAATTTATGGCCTTTTGGTTAAGGATCTGATGGTCCAATTTCTTTAAATTATACAGACCCAAACAATATATAGCACTTTGTTACTCTTCTACCTCTGACAAATACTCAAGTACATTTCTAAATTAAACAAACAAACTCTCAAAAATAAATTAAATTTAAAAATAATCATTAATTAATATATAACTATATTGATTGCTCAGTTTACTTTTACCAGCAATTAAATTTAAAATTATGTAAATTTTAAATTTTTTTTTAATTTAAATAGACAAATAATTTGAACCTGGTCACTCAGTATTATTTAGATAAAGTACTAATGCCTTTTGGGTATGATTTACCAAATTACACAATTTATGTATCTAACAGCTAAGGTGTAGTTGATGGTTATAATACTTTTTACAACTCTGGGTCAAATGTGTTTTATGGAACATCACTAACTTTTTTGAATTTCTCATGTCTTAATTTAGCATAAGGTGTAGCTAATACTTACTGCACTATCACGTTTCAGCCTGCTAATTTGATTCAACCTTTTGCTACTATTTTTGCTAAATTTACAGGCTTAACAGTAGCTACAAATTCATGCACTGCATCTTAATCCTATGGAATCACTTGGATTCCAATTTCAAATGTTTCATGCTAAAGTAGTTTGGATTCTTCATAATTACTTTTCTAGTTCCTAGATAATTAAGTGTTTTCAAATTCCCTCTAATATTAAGTATGAATTAATTATTAATAAAATTAATTAATATAAATTAAAATAATTAAAATTAGATTTCTTTCTATGGTGTTTCAATTTAGACAGGAATTACTCAATACTTAAATTTTGAAATACATGATTCATCACAGAAATTTGTTATTGAAAGCAAAACTTTCTTAATAACAACTACAAATTATAATCCAGAAACAATAATTGTTTCCTAATTGCAATATGCTAATTTAAATCCTTATGTTTACACAAGTCTTCTTATCAAATTCTAGATACCCAGACAATTATACCCTAACGAAGATGTCTTCATTAACCTTGGAAAAGATTTAAATGATGTCAATATTTACTCTAATAGATTTCATGCTATCCTGACCCAGTAAATAAAAATAAATTTTCCATTCAATGAAATTTTATTTAAATTTTAATTAAAATCAATTAGGCTTCCAAGCAATACTAATATTTAAATTGCAACTACTTATGTTAACTCAAGACTGCAGTTACTTTTTATCAATCCTTCGCAATTTGTAGCAGGAGTTTACTAGCTTAATTTTACTAGCTTAAGATCTCCAGCATCTAACTTAAATGACATGTTTTAAATTCTTTTTATAAGAAGAATCGATTAGCAAGTCGTAGTTCAAAACCTAGCAAACTAAACAGTACCTTTCCCTGTCCTTAATATTAATTAAAATTCTGTTATCAGCTTGGCAGCAGCTAATTATGTTTTAGAGGGTGGTTTAGAATAACTTGACTTTTCGATTAAAACCAGCACTGTAAACTTAGACTCTTAATCAGTTATTGAATTCCACTATCCTGTCTATTATTCTCCTGGAGCTGCAGATTTTAACTTTAATCTTTTCTGCAGGATCAATTAAACTCCAGTTGCTTGCAGCAGAGTTGTTGGTTATCCATATAAAATAAGAGTAACAAATTCACCTATTAATGTTTAAGCAGGAACCCCTTTTAAATTATCAGTTTTTGGATTGAAAGCTCCTAGCTATACTATGAGATAGTAAAATTGCTTTTAAATGTGCGTTTTTAAATAAATTTTAAATATTACAGCGATTCAAGATACTAAGATGAAACACTATTTATATGTGTGGATGGAAAAGGAACAGGAAACTATGATGAATATATGGTATTAAATGCTCCTGATATTCAACCAATCAACAACAGTGGCACTCCATAAAATTACATCAGAATTGTATACGTGTTAGTTGATATACAATTTATCAGATCTTTAGCCTACCATACAGTGAGGTTAATCACCCAACAAGCTATTCCTTTGGGATCAATTATTCAAGTCTTATTCCCTAAAGAGTATACTGGAGTACCCACTATTTCATAGATATACACTATCTTCAAGCAAGTAGCTAATAGTAAGTCTTTTTTTAATTCTTTTTAACTAATCAAGAAAGAAAATTTTTGTACATTAGCAAATAAAATCTGAAAAGATCTTAATTTTATTTTGTTTTTGTCAAAATAAAATGGAAATCAAAACAATTAATTTTTTTTTTAATTTCATTAAATTTTGTAAAATTTATTTAGACAATCTTGTTGAAATCTACAGAGGAAACTCACCTGTTATAGGAAGAACAATTGAAGTATCTGTTAATTAACAAATTAATGCTCTAACTATTATCTAAATAGAATTTTAAAATGTACCAACTCCCCCATAACAAGCAACAGTAGATTATAATTAAATGTAAATTTAAGTTTTTGGTGTAGATAGAAAGAACTTGATCGTAAGAAGCTACTATCTTTTAAATACTAGCTTGAAAATAGCTTTTAATATTCAATCTAACTACCTTTAATTCAATAACACCTAGCAGATTGTGGTCACAAAAGGTACATATTCTTAAATTATTCCCATAACAACTTCAGATGGATCTGCCTTCCAATCAAATGTATACTTCTAATGCACAGCTGTAGGATTTGGATTCTTACCTAGCAGTATTTATGCTCTTTTGGGAACAACATAAGGCACTCTTCAAGTAGGGGCAGATAAAAATCTTTTTAATTAAGCTTACTCCTTTTAGGTGCAAAAATCTGAAAAGATTTATCAGTAAAATTTTTTGTATAAGATATAAAATGAATTATTTACTTAATTATATAAATAGACCATTATACAGTTCAGATTCTAGTATAGTAGTGATTGTGAATTCAAATTAAGTTCAAATTAAAGTTCCTTCCACAATAATTGTTCCTTTAGGAGGATGCAGCACTCCTTAATTGCTAACAATACCAAATGCTCCTTTTGATGAATTGACTATATCTCTTGATTATCCATATGATTAATATCCTGAAGAAATATTCAAAACCGATCTTGAAATAACTTCAAATATACTAAGATACAGTAAATTTTAAAAATAAATAATTGTAATTATATTTAATTAATTATATTTTAATGATTTAAGGTCCAAGTATCACAAGCAGATACATTAGTTTCTGCATAACATAAAACTTTCCTTCAAATTAATCATCTATGTAATTTAATTTTGTTCTTGGAGGAATCAACGCACCATCCTATGCTTTATCTTAAAGTACTGTCACTGTAAATGTAATTTAAAAGCAATCTTAACTGTTACCAACTCTCTCGATAAGCATCTCATAAGTAACTCTCAACTCTATTTCAATTAATTTAGGTAATTTTTATTAATAATTTAATTAAATCCATTTTTTGGATTTAGATAAAGTGATTTTAAAAATTTCATTTGTTTTGAATGAAATTAACAAAGACTAAAATTTCTTCATTTTAAAATTGAATTAAATACCTTTAAAATGTAATTAAAAGCAACTAATAGTGATGGTTCTGTGTATTGGAATCTGTTTGTTTCATCTCCCTATACAACAAATTTATCCTTAACAGATATTAAATAAAATTTGAGGTAGTAAATCTAAAATGTTCAACAGTAAAGTGATAATTTATCTCAACTATATAATTACATGAGGTATATGAAGGTAGGTGTTTAATAGGTTCAAACTATAATAAAAAATAATTAAGTTACAGTGAATAATTTAATAGCTGGTCTCACTTATACTTTTTGTTCTTATTTTGAGACAGAATTTAAAATAAACAGTGGAAAGCCTAATTGTTTAACATTCAGCACACCTAGTAAATAAATAAATCTTTTATTTTTAGAAATATTAAAAAAATAAATAATTTTCTTTTAAAATAAAAGCCAATGGAAATTTAATTAAAGCTCAGGTTTCTCTAAATAGAGTTATTACTTTGGCAGAACTTAATAATTTGATATGCTTTTTTGTTTAATATGGTTCTGTTAGATTGTTTAAGTAAATAAATTTTAAGATTATTTTTTTGTGTATTTATTTATTAAAATTAAATTATAGCTTAGTAGATTAGATGGCTAATTCGTGTTCTTTCCAAACAAATCCCTAATAGCTCTACTTAACTTACTCAGGATAATAAACATATAATTAGTAAGTAGTAAACTTGTATGTTTTCCCTACTCAAGACTCGGATGCAGATGCAGGAATATCAGGCTTCAAAAAAATGTTCTCATCAGATAGTGGTCAAATTACAGCTTAAGTTATAACTGATGCATAGACAAATTATTAGCTTAATTTTATATAATCAGCTTAGCTTACAACTAATTTTAGCTATAGTGATGCTTTAACTCCCACATCGAATTTGCCAATACCAACACTAAAATCAATGCAAACAACACCTTTAATTGGTACTGATTCAGCTACCCTTTAAATAAATTAAGTTTCTTTGACATCTGATGGTATGATCTATTTCATAGTAGAATCATAAAAGCTTATTGTGTAGAATACAGACACTAATGTAAACATTTAAATTCGTGAATCCATAATACCTACTGGATAGCAAATACTAAATTGTAAGAACTACTACGGCGAGACCGTTTAATATTGTGGAAGAATTATCTACACTTCTTCTTCATCTAGTTTAGGTTTATCATTCGCAAATGCAAGAATTAACTCAATATACAAAGTATATTATGTCATTTCAAATGACTATCCTATAACACCTACGATAAATTCATAAGTTTACACTCAATATATTAGTACCTACACTTATAGCTCAATAATATCTTCTCTATTTGGTTTAGTAGCTTTAATTATTCTTTTGATTTGAAAAGAAGATATTTTTTGATCTAATAAAGCTTAAAATGATTGCTTAAAATACACACTCTTTTCCTAAATTATTAGATATTTATAAGTTAAGAGTTTGTGTTGTCAAAACAAAGTGATTCAAATGAAAAATAAATTAGAATAAACTAATTAATATATAATTTAAGACATATAATAATAAAAAATATATTTTTTTAGATTGAATTTTATAAATAAAATGTATTAAAAAAAAAAAAATTAACTAGAATATCTATATATCAAATATTACATTTTTAGAAAAATTTAATTTGAATACTCAAAAAATTAAATACCATAGAATAATAAGTAAGTAAGCATCATTAAATTAAGAAGTTTATTTTTGGTTACTGGTATTACAGTTTAAATTTTTAAGTATAAATGTAGATCATTCATAAATAATTAATTTAAATGCAATAAATATTGATATGAAATTAATTTTATTGTTGAATTAAGTTGGTTAAATATTTTTAATTTATTTTAATAAAAAAATCAAAATTTAAATTATGAAAAAATTTTCAATAAAATAATAAATAATTTAAAGTTTATTTTTATAAATAATAAATTTTCATAGATTTCATAATTTGTTATTATTAAATTCAGATATGATTTGTCATTTTTATAAATATTTTAATTTTTTTATCACTTTTTAAATTTTTGTTATTTTAAAGTAAAATAAAATTTTAAAAAAGTAATGATTAAGTTAAATTTAATGTACTAACTAATAAATTATTATTTATTTATTTCTGATATTCTTAATTTAATTATGAATTAATCTTAGTTTAATTTATTTAACTGACTGCATCTTTGTATATTTGTGTAATATGATTTATGAACAAAAATAATTTGTTTATTAATAATATAAATAGAGAAGTATAAATTACAAAGACAAATTAAGATTTAATATTATTAAAACAAGATATTTATTTATTTATTATGGCAATAATTTATTTATTTTTTAGTAGTTAATTTTAATTATTTTGATTTATTGATTTATTTTATTTTTTTGTTTATTGATTAAAGAAAATTTGTGGGATTAAAAGAAATTCAACTAAGTGTATGTATGTATCTATCTATCTATTTATATACTGACTTTTTTACTTTTTTTCTTCTATTTTTATTCAACTTTCCATAGGCTAAAAAACTTAGAAAAGTTATCAACTTAAATTTAGTTCTGATATGGATTTCATTTGAAAACAATATTTATTTTCTTCAGAGTTTTCAAGCTGTGATTATAGAAGGTTTAAAATACTATTTCAGCATGACAAATTTATTTTTAAGGTCTGAAAATTTTTGTGTGTAGTCACGATTATCTTAGTCATCTTTCTCATTTTTTTATTAAGGCTTTTTAGATTCAGAATTTTCGCTTTCTATCTTGGTTAGTGGTTCACTTTACTTTTCTTCAATTAGAGTGTTTGATTTAATTTATTATTGAGAGCTATTAGTGTTTTCCACTTCTAAATTTTAATCAGAGTTACTATTTTCAGTTTGTTTTTTCTCGCTATTCAGCTGCTTTTATTGATTATCATCAGATTTTTCAATTTATATACTATTTTATTGATGATTTTCAGAAGAATCAGTTTGAATTTTGATTTGATATTTTATTTCAGAATCATCTTAATCTTTAACTTATTAACCATGAATGTAGAATTATTCAGATTTATTGATATTCTTTTGTCCTAATATTTTATGTTGTTAGTATCTTTCAAAGCTTGACAACTGATATAATTCTAATTTTCTTTTATAAATTTATTATTTTTCCCAAAGGATATTAAAAACTTTTGAATTTTTAAGTTGTTCTTCTTCTGCCTTTTTATCTTCTGGGTTTAATTTCTTCTTTACCTCCTTCGTAAAACTGAATTCTTCAACTATTATTAATATTTTAATAAAAAATTACTTTATATCTAATGTAAATATTTAAGTTACTTTATTTTTCTATTTCATTTTATTCGGTGTCTACAGATGTTTGTGCAAGCTGCACTAATAAAGATTTGTCTGTTTTAGTGACTTGAAGTATTTGAGAATTTTTAAATGTTTAAGATTCTGGAGTTTATTATTCTTTTTATTTTTTTTCTTTTCTGGTTTTTTTAGCAGAACTTGATATAATCTACTAAGGTGTTTATTGAAGGCTTGAATCTCCTAAATCTTCTTGGCTAACTTTCAATTTTTTTCGAGGTTTTTCTTCAGATTTTTCTTTTAGATCATTATTATTATGTATTTTTTATTTTTTAGAAGATGATGAAGTTGCTGTGGTAGCTGTGCCCTAAAGTGCTTAATTTTCATTTTAATAATTGACAAATATTTCGCTACCTAAATTTTCTATCTCCATATTTATTCTACCATTAATAGACTAAGGTTCTTGATACAGAAAATTGTTACCTTTTGCAGGTGTTGTCAAGTCTTTTTATTTTTGTTTTGGCTCATTTTAATCATTTAATGCTCCTTCATTTTAATTATTCTTTGATTTTGAGGTATCTTTTTGCTTTCTTTTAGTTGATTTAGTATTATTTGGAGTGGAAGTAATTGGATTTTCATGATTTGTAGATGATTATAAAAGTCCTAAATTTTGATTGATTTCATTTGACTACTAATTCTAATTTTCATCACTTTAAAAACCTTACTGAATTATTTAAAAAAATTGTAATTATAAGCTAAAAATTCTTATAAAATAATAAATTTACTTAAACTTAAAGGAAAAGGTTAATTAGTCCTTCTTAATCCTATTTTATTAATAAAATATAAATTAAATAATTTTATTTCGCCTTTAAGTTAGCTTACGATAAGACTATTGCCTTCGTTGTAATTAGATATGGATTTTGTTTCTTTTGTATATTGTCTAAAACCTTTTTTTGTAGAACTTGAACCACCAGCGGTAGCGCAATTAGATACAGTATGTTAATTCATATTATTTGAGTTATTTTAATTCTCATTGGTCACACTCTAATTGCCTTCATGCTAGGTGAATTGCAGATTACTACTTTTGTAGTTTTGTATTATAATATTTTTACTAATATGATTTTTAGGAGTAGTGCCATTAGAATTAGATGAAGGTGCATTTTATACAATAGAAGTTTAAAGGCTTTATGTGTTTAATTAATTATCTCCCATTTTTAAATCGTCTCCTTAAGACTTAACATTTTGATTCTTCATTGCATCCTAATCTGAAGTATCAACTTTTTTCTTAATAAAAATATCTAAATAAATAAATTATCACAGTTTATGTTTTTTATTATTTCAATTGAAAATAGATTGTATCTCTATATTTTAAATTATCAAAAGAGAAACACTGGTGATTGATTGATTGACTGATTGATTAATTAATTAATTGATTAATATATCAATAAATCTATCTATTGATTAACTATACATAATAAATATTTCAGTAAAAAATAAGTTATATGCCTTTGGAAAAAATATTATTTAATACTACTTACACTTCTCTTTTTGTACTCTCTTTTAGGCTTCACCTCAGCTGTTTGAGTATTTCCATCTGCATTAAATTTACTAATCTTCTAAGATGAATTCAGATTTTCATTAGATTTAATCTCAGAAGCATTTTCCTTTTTTGATTTTCTCCTTTTGCCATTTTACTTTTTTTGCTATTACTGTTCATCTGTATCTTGATTTCCTATATAAAATTTTTGTTTATTATAATTAATTAAAACATGAAATTTAGTATGATTTTGCATCTATGTTTGTCTGTCTGTTTTTATGTATGTATGTACGTATTGATTTATTTAATTATGTTTCTAAGTTCTAATCTAGCTAGATTATAAGAATAATTAATTAATTAATTTTTACCTTCGTTCTTGTTAAATATTAGATTAATGAACTTTTGAGTATCTATAGCTCCTCCCAAAATTGTGAACTACTGACCAAATTCTTGATTTTTTTATGGCATGAAACCTCTCATAAAATGGTCATCATCTTCATCTTAGTTTCTGTCTGATCCACTACATTCAATTTAGTTCGAGTTAAAATCAGAGTGCTCTTCGTTCTCTTAATGCATATTATTTTTTTGATATTAAATACTCTCTTTTTATTCAGGATTTAACTCGTCTTACATTAATTCTTATTCGCTTTCGATTTGAGGAGGAACTCCATTTACATTAGAGTTTTTTCCTCCTTTTTTCTTGCTTGATTCCGCATTCTGAATTTATAAAAATATTTTATTTAAGATAAAAATTATGAGATGAGTGCAGTATTAAATAATTGAGTTGTGAAAATTAATTAGCTTAAATAAGTACCTTTGTTTTATATGAGTTTTCTTGTTGTTGAGAAAAATTATTTTAAGAATTCTTTTTTTCTTAAGCCTTCCCCTTGCGTTAATGGCTTTGAACAAATATTTCGTCCTTTGCTTTTTTAATGCGCTAAGCTAAATCTTATCCAAATGAATCTCTAATAATTGTGTTTGACAACTACGGCTTATTGGTTTATTCGTTTTCTTTATGAATTAAATTTGGTGACTAAGAAAGAGTGCTTTTTTTCATTTATATTTGAAAACCTAAATCTTTGAAAATATTTTATTTTGCTAATTGCTGCTAATGGACACTTTCGTTCGAGTATAAGAATTGGCTATATTTTATTTTGACTGATTCTAATACTAAAAAAGAGAAGTAGGCGCTACTTTGAGATATTTAATAATTATATTAATGTTGAGTGTTAGAATTCCTTCTGAAATTTTATTCTTTTTGATTTGTTTTAATTTTCTATTTGCTCTTTAGAGATTGTTAATTTATGGGAATCAAAAAAAAAAAAAAAGAAAGATATAATTCATATCAAAACAGCTTATTCTATCAATTTTCGATTATATTGTTAATAACAAATTTTGAATAATTGCGGAAATTAATTATCAAGCTGCCTGCTATCTGATTTTTTCCAAACACAATCTAAAAAAATAAATAAATCCTCTACCTTTAATTATTTTTTATTTCTTTTTAAAAGTGTGTTTTTACCCAACACAAACAAAATCTCATTTTTTGATTTTAATTTTCAAAAAATTTAGATGAAGGCAAAAATTAGCGTATCTTAACCAAATAATATTTTTACTAATTATTGGAAAGTTTAAAAAAAATTAAAAAAATATAAATTTAAAATTGAGTTAACAAAAAAGAAAAATAAGCAGCAAATATTAACAAATATATTTATCAAATTATTTATTTCTTCTCTCCCATCTCTAACTCTGCTTTCTCGTCATGTTTTTATTAAATTAATACTTGCTTTTTAGATTAAGGTAAAATAACACTCTATTTTATTTAGTATTCTAAAATAAATTCCCTTCGTCTTAATTAATATAAAATAAATAATAAATCTAATTTAAAAAATTTAAATTTGGGAAAAATTAGTCACCTCCTTTAATACGCAAATCTCATATTAAAAGCTGCTTAAATTAATACCTAAATAAAAGTTTTTCTGAGTATGCTAATAATAATTATTATATAAAATAATCTATTCCAATCAGTTGTGATGATAAACAAATTTTAGAGGTTAATTAAAAGTTTTTGAAGTAAATATCAATAGATTCCTTTGGATTGGGGAATATATCAAATAGCAGTATACTATTTCTTTAAGATTACTAAGCTCTTATTCCTATAGGATCTAATATTGGATTATGGGATCTTATCTCATCTAAAAGAAAAAAACTAATCAAAATGTCTAGTGATCCTATTTATGTATTACTTTAAACAAATCAATATGTTATTTCAGTGACTATTAGTGGATAAATCAGCATTTTTTAAAAGACCTCGCTTAAATAAATTCTGAGTTTTTAAATTAAAAAAGGCACAGTTTTACACGCTTGCTCAAGTGAAAAATATATAGCAGTAGCTATTAAATGCAATGAAATAAATTTTATTGAAATTTTTTAAATTAATCAAAATGTGAATATTGAAAAATAATATTAAGTAACTTTACATGAATAAGTTAAACATATTTTGATAAACCAAAATGATTAGCTAATAATTATCAGCAAATGTTAAAATCATGTTTAAGAAAAAAAGTAAAAATACCAATATTAAATGAATCTATTTAGCTTGATAGACAAAGCTATTTTAAAGCAGTAAAAAATAGAGTTAGAAAATAAAATTATTTACATTTAAAATAATTAAAATTTAGGAATTATTTTAACATAAAACAACTATATAGTAGTGTATTGTTTAGAAGATCTAACAATTATTTCTAAATTTAAAATTATATCTGAACCATTTTAAAGTATTTAAATAACAGATTAAAATGAGATATATTTGTGTCCTTAAAGTAATTAAATTCTCAAAATAAATTGTTCATCATTAATAGAAAACCCTTTACCAGATAAAATTGATATATTTCAAAGCATAAATGATACTCGTATTCATTTACAAACTATTTTATCAGATGCATTAAGGCCAAACTCGAACTTTCTTAAAGTTATAAATAACTATATATTCTCATATTTTGATAATGAATTTATTTTTTAGAATTACTATAACATTTCTCAAAAAAATAAATATTCAGGCATTGGCTTAAGTGCTACTTGCATTTCGGTGAATTAAAATGGCGATTTATTTGCTGTAGGTGATTTTCTTGGATAAGTTTAGATTTTCCGTTGTAAATCAGAAGAAACATCTGATAATGAAAATCATCCTATAAGATAAATTTAATTGTAATCTGGAATACGTTGTCTAGATTGGCTTCCTAGTGGAGAAGGAATAGTAATTGGTACTTTAGATGGCTCTATTATAATAAAACAATTTAGTAATGGATAAGATTTCAGCAATATTTTATAAATTTAATCTAATTGTTCTATCACTTCATTAAAATTTAGAACAATAAAAGATAAGACTTTTTTGCTAGCAACAAACTCTTTAGGTTAAGTAATTATTTTTGAAGAAAATCAATGTAATGGCATGTTTTCAGTAAAACATTAAAAATAAGCTCATTTACCATAAGCATCATCTAGTTAATTTGGAACACTAGACAAATATGCAGAAATTTGGAGCTCTGTTTGGGGTTTAAATGGAATTAATTTAATAGCAACCTCAAGTGAAGATACCACCGTTAAAATTTATAAAATTTCCAATGATCATATAAACTTAAAATAAACTTTAAATGCCCATAAACTAGCTGTAACATCTATTGATTGGAAAAAAATGAGTGGTGATCTAAAAGAAATTTTTGCATCTTGCTCTGATGATTAAACAATAGTGATATATGATCCTTAAAGAAATTTTGAAATAGTAAGTATTTTCTCTACTTCTTTCATAAAAGATTGGCATACTTTAACTTACATATCATTAGAAGAAAATGGAACTAGAGTTGCTGTTGGTTCTTAAAATGGTTATCTATTTATCATAGATTTAGTTTAGAACAAGTTTATTTTTGCTGAAAGAGTTCATTTAGGTGGAATAGAGGGTGTTATATGGAAAAAAAATAAAATATTTACTTGCTCAAATGACTGCAATATAAATGTAATAAATCTCAAAACATGAAAATTATTATCATAATATTGAATGAATATGAACAATGATAAAGCTCTTCTACTGACTAATTATTGGTTAATATATTTAATAATGATATAATTTATCTAAATATTATTTTTTTTTTTGCTAAAATAATAAATTGATGTTTCTTCGAATTTTTATTGGTAAAAATACTTTATTTTAATTAATAAGTAATTAAGGTTAATCAATCACTAACTAACTTACTTAGTTAATACTTATTATTTTTAAAATTTTAGTTAAATTATTGATGTAAAATTGAATAAAACATTAAATTATTATTATTATTTTATATGAAAGATAAAATAAATATATTTTCCAATCAGTCCTAAATAGATTTGATCTAATTTTTAATAATAAAAAAATAAAATTAATCAATAAAATTCATTTAATTTAGAAATAATTGATAAAGGTTAATTAATTTTAAATATTTTATAAATCTAATTGGATTATTGATTTATAAATATTTTGAATAAATCATTTAAATATAATTTAAAAGATAAAATAATATATAGTAATATTTAAAATAAGTCTTGAAATAGATTTAACAAATTTTTTCATGATAAAAAGAATAAAATAATTTAGAATACATTAGTGATAACTTAATTAATTTTATTATAGTAGTATAATTGAATTATTGATATTTATAAATAAAATTATTCTTGTAAATACTATTATATTACTTAGCTGTAAGAATAATTTCACAGAAAATTAATTTCGTTTTTATATTTTTTTTTTGGAAAATATAAAAAATACTTAATTTAGAAATGATTAGTGAATGAAAGTTTCTATTAATATTTATCATTATCAATCTGAAAATAAAACTTTTAATTTTTAATAAATATAGTTAAAATAATTAATAAATTTATCTTCAAATATTTGTAAGTTTATCTTCAAAAATATAATAAAAATAAATTTTTTAAATTAATAATTATTTATGTAAGATAAGATAATATAATTTACATTTATAAATTAAAAATGTATGGAAGTATTTTAGTTTTTTGATAAAATATAATTTATAGATAAATTTAACAAGTATTTGGTTAGTTGATAAGCTAGAAATTATGTAAAAATACAAAAGTGAATTACATCTTATGAAAATACTTATTTACCATTGTGAATAAAAAAAATAATTAATGGTTGAAAAAAATAGCTATGAAATTAATGGTTGTTTTTGTAATAAATTGATTAATATTTAACAATAAATATAAAAAATTTGTATTGCTAATTAATTTAGTAATTATTAATTGCTTTTTACTTTATAATCAAATAAAAAATTTACAAATAAATTAGACTTTAGATTTTCAAGATAGGTCTTGATTTACATAACATATACCATTTATTTTTAAAGTTGCTTACATAACAAAAGCTAATATAAAATTTTATATAAGAAATTTAACTTAACGATTTTATAGAATAACATATTTTTTTAAGAGGGAAACATATAGCTATTTGGCGATTATAATAATTATTCTTTTAAGCATGAGCTAATAGTAAGTTTTACAATAAAAAAATCAACAAACAAAAGGATATTTAGAGAATGGAAGGATAAGTTAAATAAGTAACACATCAAAATAGAGCCAGAACAAGGCTGAGGGATTTTAACAAAATTAATTGATTCACAAAAAAAGTATACATGATATTTAGCAGAAGCTGTCAGAATCACCTACAAAGAATTCAAGAATTAGTAAAAGACTTGAAGATGACGCCTCTTAGTCTGATTGTATATATCGCTCTTATAAGTAAATTAAAAACGAGGATATCCAATTTGGTGATCTTGCTATAAATGGATTTAAATTTGATAATTAGCTTACTGAATAATCTTCTATCAGATACCTTAATGAATAAGATGGTATAAAAGAGTTGCTAACTTTAGAAGGAGAATATGATGATGCTATGAGCATAAAATATATAAAAAATAATGATCAATCGATTTAAAGGTTAAACCAAGATTAACCTCATGAAATTTAAAATATCAAACTAAAAGCTAAAGATCGCTATCTACAAAATATTTAGTAGAAAGATTTAAAAGATGAAGAAACTAAAGAGTGAATCCTTTTAGTTTAAGATAAAATTCTTCAAAACAAAATAAACTTTTAAAAAGAAAAAGAAAATGAAAGAGTAAAGCTTAATAAGTTAGCTCAAGCTCAAGTAAATGAAAAAAAATATAAATTTAAGGTAATTTTTGTTATTTATTTGGTAATAGTATTAATTAAAATTATTTTTTTGAAGTTGAATAAGAGACCTGAGCATCCCAATTATTTTTCATCATTTAAAAAGTCAAAAGAAGAATTTGATGAAAGAAAGTTCTTACCAACAGAAGTAAAGACCTTAAAATATTTTTCAATTATTTTATAATTTATTATTATTTATTATTTTAAAAAAGCCTGAGTAAATAAAGAAAAAAGATGACATTACTTAAGAAAAAATTTATGAAATGTAAAAAAGAGTTAATTTTTAAGATGCTCAACTAAGTACTTTCAAATGGGTTGAAGAAATAAACAAAAATAGAGCTTAAAGTGTTTCTTATGGAACAAACAGAAAGAAAATTCAATTAAAAAATGATTAAATTATTAATAATTTGTAAAAGAGCTGCAATTGGAATGTAATAAATGCATAAAATAGCTAGACATTTTAATAAATGCAAGCAAATTCAACACCTTTGCCTGCAACAAATCATTCACAAAGATATAAAAAAATTTAGAGCACGCTATCTTCTTATATAGCAGATAGTTAGCTTGAATAGTAAACAACAAGACCAAATACAGGTAATGCTTCGAGATCGTTTAAATTAAATCTTTCTCAGTTAGGATCAACGATAAGATCTTCTTCACTTGGAGCAGGTGGAGGGTTCTCTTCCAGATATAAAGATTGGAATTGTCTTACAAAAGCTATACCAACAGCGGATTTCACAAATGATTTTACAGACCAAAATAAGAATATTTTTGATAATTAAATAAATTTGTATGACCCAACAATAAAAGTTAAAGAATTTGTTTAAGTAAACAGATTAGTCACTTAGTCTCCTCGCTCTTCTCCAAGAATCACCGAAACAGAATGTTATTCTAAAGACAGGGGTTACACCTAAATTTCAAGATACAGCGATAATTTATCAAACAACTAAATATCTAAGTACACTGAAGAGGTTTAAAATATGAAAAATAATTTAATTCAAAAGCTAAAAACTAATTGTGATAGAAGTTTCGAAGCCGAATAATAGTATCATTACACAGCAGAAAAAGTATACAGACCAAAAACTTAATAAAATTATAGCCCAAATAGCTCCTATAGTTTAGCAAAGCAATCAATAGGATTTGCTTTATAAAAATAATACAATTAAAAATTACAATAGTCTTAATAATATGATATAGAAAATATAAATTCTTCTTACACAGTTTCATTTAGAAACTCCAGAAACTTTGAAATTGATAAGCAAAATAAAGCTAAAACATCAAGTAGTCCTCAAAATAAAGTTTATAATAATTTCCTCATCAAAAAAAGAAGTACTTCGACAGTAAGAGGAAGCTTAAATAGTTGAAAATCAGAATACTTTTTCAAGTTTAAAATTTCATGAAAATTAATTTTAGAAATACTTTTTGTAAAAAGAGAATAAATAAATATATTCATGAGAGAAAACTAAAATAGCAGTAAACAGAAATATATATTAGAATTTAAAACAATTTGAAAATTAATTAAATTAATTTAATTTGTAAATTATAATTTTAAATTTTATCATGTTTTAAATCAATTTATTTTTGTAAAAACATTTTTACTTTTATTTTATTGAAAGAATAAAATAAATTAGGATGAATTTTAGATATTCAAGATTATTAATAATAGCTTTTTTGAAATTTATTTTTGTCTAAAAAATACAATATCTATCTTTCTATTATTTTGTTAAAACAAAAAAAAAATTTTAATTTTATATTGTATTTAATTTTTTAAAATACTTTTAAAAAAAACACACTTTGAAAATAGTTTTGGAAAAAATACGCATATCTCTAGCAAGTCTATTAAATTTATTAAAAAAGATATTGAATAAATAACATTTCATCGATTATATAAGACGATTTGTCTCGTTTAATTGAAGATATATTGTTAAGAAAGAAAATTTAAACAATTTCTGAATAACTCATTCGTGCAAGAATAATTTTTAAAAATAATTCGCATAAAGAATTGATTTTAAAAAGGGAAGAAAATACTTGCTTGTAAGGCGTATGAAAATAATTTTTACAAAGAAAGATATATTTGCGTAATACATGAAATTTAACATAATCTATTAGTCCTTCATTTATTATAAGAGATTTTTATGCAGCCCATGCATGCATGTGGACTTGCTTGAATGATCAATCAAAGATAGAAACTAATAAATATAAAAAACTATACAAAGAAATATTGAATTCTTTTAAATTTTCAATAACTAATTAATAAGGGGATATAGGGATTGGTTAAGATAACATATTAATCGTTCTCAAATCTTAGGTGTGAAAGTAACAGTAACATCAACTCCATAAGAAGTGCCAGTTGTTTAATCAGTAGTGCTCTTAATAGTTAAAACTTCATTAAATTATAAATCTGCTAAAGCTTATATTAACATGTAAGAAGCAGTAGTTTTAGAGGAAAAAGTGACATCAATCTATTAAATGCTAGTGTCCTTGTCTTTATTGTGCTTGAAGATTTCTGATAAACAGTTGTAGATTAACTATTTTCCTTAATTGATCTTAAATAATTTGCACTTCTTCTATCCATTTTTATCTTAGGCCTCGGTTCTAAGGACAGGCTCTAAGGTTACTTTTTTGTTATCAAGATCAGTGCTAATGTGGACAAAGGACAAGTCGAATTTTTGATCTTTACTAGAATTTTATTAAACAACGTCAGATTACTTCTATTCTTCTTGTTGAGACATTTTATTAATATTAAAACCTTAAGTTAATTTCTTTTTTATTTTTTTTTATTAAAATTTGATTTATTTAAATAATATTTTTTATCAAAGATTTCTCAGCAAACATAACATGCATGCATGCAAATTATATGTATATATAATTTTTTATAATTACTAAATAAATTAAAATTTTGATATTAAATATTTTTTCCCTCACTCTTTCCTCCTATTCATACATAGATAATCTCTTTCCACAACTATTCTCTATAATTAATCACTTCAAAAATATCTTTTTTCAAATTTAATAAAATATAATACCATCAAATAAATTGTTTCTTTATTTGAAGACTAACTCAATTCAAATCAAAAAGTAATGTGTCTCTCAATTTTTCTTTTCATAAATTGTCTCAAAGCCAAAACAAACAAAAGTTAAAAAAATTAAAATAATTTTAATATTTCTGATCAAAAAAATTGAGTTTTTGAGATACAAATTTAATTATTCTTATTCTCAAGATAATTTCTTTTACACATCCACAAAAAGTATTTACAACGATTGACAAAAATAGTTTTTCAATTATATTTCATATTAAACAAAAACAAAGAAATACATAAATTAAGGTTATCTTTTTATGCAGATACTGATTGATTCAGCAGATATTTTGATATGAAGATATTTAAATAGCATTTTATTGAATTTTTATTGTGTTTTAATTTTAAATTACAAAACGATTTTCTTGACTTCAACTAATTTCTATCTTATTGTTTTGTGATATTTCATTTACCAATTCTATCATATCACTCTATCTTTTTCTTCTCACTAACCTTAGAATCAAAAACATCAAAATTAAGGCTAGTAAAAGAATCAATGTGTAGTAATATATACTATCAGTTTATTCACTTGACTCATTGATATCATCTATGTCTTCTTGCCCAGCTTCTGCTTCTAATCCAGTTTAGTCTATAAAAATAGGAGGCTGTTGCATATTAAATAGTTTTAGATTTTAAGCACTTCCTATTCCTGCTAAAATTCTGATATTAAAAGCCATGCTATCTTAGGCTTTTAATGGAGTAGAAAACACAATATAGTACTTTCTATAACTACGACCAGAGAAAGTGTAATTAAAAGAAATTTGATAAGTAGAAAATCTATTTTTAAATCTCAAATCAATCAAAGGTTGTGTTGGGACAGTTTTTTAGAACTAGGGTTCATTCATTTAAAAATCTATAAGATTTTAGTTAAATTCATCGATTCCTTACTCTTGTATTTTTTAGAATCTGTAATCTTCACTGTAATCGACAAAGAAGACATTCTAAACATGAAAATAATGGAACTTGGTACCAGCTTATTATGAAGTATCATTTTGATCTTAGTTTGTCATATTCACAAAGCTACTGTTGTTTATTTATTGTTTTGTAAAATCACGTTAAAAACCCAACTCAATAAAAGCACTTTCTTAATGTTCTTGCAAGATATCGCCAATACCAGAATTAAAAATCTCAAATGTTATCACTTTTAGCTTTGAGTTCTTAATTATTGTCTTTAAATTATACTTACTTATAAATCTATTTCTTTGACTCTAATTTAAAAACTAAGTACCTTGAAGTCTATTTTTTTAAAAATGCAAATATTTAAACATTTGAATGCACAATATCCTAAATAAAATATATTTGTAAATATTACTTTGGATAGAAGAGAATTTTTTGCATCATATAATTAACAGGAGGATAATTGTCTTATAAATTTTTTAATATAATTTATTATGGAGGGAAAAAAGTGGTTGATTCATCTCCTATTTCAGGGCTCATTGCAATAATTTCTAATTTATTTTTTAAATTTTAACAATTTACATATTTAATCAATTTGTAATTACTTTTTTTGAGTAGCATCCAATCAGTGGCTTCTCCATTTGCTAAATAATCTCCTTATAAAACCATGATTGCATTTCCTTTCCTAAAAAAAATAATTTAAATAAATATTAATTTTTTAGGGCGATTCATTACTTTGCATCTTCAGAGAACTTTGCTTCCTCATCAAATTCTTAGTAAATGTGATATTCTCTAATCATTTTCTACAATTCTTTGTTTTCTCTGTCAGCCAAGTAATTTATAGGGCGAATCCACATATTTCCATAGCTATTTTTTTTAATAAGCTAATAAAAAATATTTTATCTTAGAGTTTAATTTATACCTATGAAAATTAAAAGCTATCTTTAAATTTGGTCTATCTTCTACAAATTTTTTCATAGCTTAGGTTTCTTTTTCAGAAAATGCATGAGGACCTCTATAATCTTCTGAGCATTCATAAGAACTACTTCCTTTAGAATCAAGTGCAAAATGTTCATCATAATTTCTGTTTAAATCAACTCCTCCAAAGTTAAATTGGCAAGCACTAGTTCTATTAAAATTTTTTCTGACAGAATCTCTTTCTGCTCTATTTATTATATCCTTAACTTTAATAAGACCATCTACATTAACAGCAGGTATGAACCTTGATAATAAAAAAAATATATCTTGCCTTTTCTAGTTATATAGTTATTAACAACTTACCATACAACAGAAGCTGTTAACAAATTTAAAGTATCTTGATATCTTGATGAATAGTCAGAAATCAATTTAGCAAAAGTATAAATTTGCATTGATAAAGACAACATTTCTCTCCCATGATGGAGACTATCAATCAATATGCTTTATTATTCATTTAAATCATCAGTTTTTACTAGAATACATAAAATAAATTTAAAATTATTTCGATTTAATAATACTCAATTTATTTGTTTACAAGTTAATGCAATTGCCCACATAGAATTATTTAAAAATGATTTTCCAATCTCAATTGGTTACTTTACTAATTCAGGAAAAGCCTATGAAGCCTTGAAGTAAATCTCCATAGTTGTGTTATAATCAAAATACCCGTTCTATTAAAAAATAAATTTTCAAAATTATAATTACTTTAAATTTAATTATACCATAGGCCCATTATCTAAATATCCTTCCACCTTTCCCCAGTTGTTTGGAGTTTTTAGATCTCGAATGAACTCTTCAAGTTTGAATTAATTTTATTCCTAAGAAAAACTAACTGAAAAAATGCACAAAATAACCAAAAATCTTGCTAACTTTATCATATTTTTTAGTATTTTTTTTAGTAATATTTAGATTTAAAATTTTTTGATTTATTAATTTCTAAAAACACTGCTTGTTAGAAACAATAAACATCTCTTTTTATTATAAAATAGTAAATTACTATTACTGAATCTAATTTAATTAAGATTAAGATTCAAAAATCTATCTATATTTGTATGTAATAGTAAATTTAAGTATTATTTTAAAAAATAAATATTACTATTTAATTGTAAATCTTATTTATTTATTGATATGATTTTAAATTTATTTTTAGTGTTATATATAAAGTTCAAATAAGCTTAAGTGTTATTTTTCAATCAATCAAATAAAAATGATTTAGTATTGATATTAAAGACATTAAAAATTATTCTAGAATTTATAAGGAATGCCATTATCAGATGTAAAAAATTGTAAAGAAATTAATTAACTGCATTAAAATTGCATATCCAAAATTCCGTGATATGTTTATAAAATTCATTAGAAAACTATTTAATTTAAAAGATACGATTTTACAAAAAATAGATAGCTATTTTAGGAGAAATAACTATAAGTCATTTATAAATATAAGCATATAACAGTTAAAAATGGATTTAAAGGATTAAAGTTTAGATCAATAGTTGATTGATTCTTTAAAGAATAGAAAATTTAAAATTGCATCTCGTAGTTCTTAGCTTGCGCTATCATAAACTTATGAAGTAAGCAAGATATTAAACATTGTTTTTTAACTCCATTAAACAAATAAAATTAATTATTTTTCAATTCTTAAAGGAATCATATATTGAAATAATTTTATTCAAAAATTAAAAAAAAATCAAAATAAATTTATTAGGTAATTGACTTGCTAGTAGGTGTAAAGGAATTAGGTTTGACTAAGGAAAATTTTGAAGTTGTTCCAATTTCTAATGCTCCTGGTAAAAATTGCACATTAAAATTTAAAATAAATATTACTAATAAATAATTTACTAATAAAGGAGATTAAAACTTAAAAGATCCTCTGTACGTTATGGGAGGAGTAGGAGTTTTCACTAAAATTGTTGAAGTAGAATTGTAAAAATTTACATAATAAAAATGCGTTTTTTTAGAATTTATTATTTCAATTAAAAATATTTAGATTAAATAAAAATGGAGATATCGCTGTCCACTCTTTAAAAGACTTACCTACTATTATTGATGAGAGATTATTCATAGGAGCTGTACCACCATTGTAAAATTACCTTCCATTTATACTGATTTTCATTTTTTATTTAACTATAAAGAAAGCCTAGAGGAGATGTAGTAATTTTTAATGAAAAGCATAAAGGAAAAGAATTGAAGGATTTGCCAGAAGGAAGCGTAATAGGTACTTCCTCACTTAGAAGAATTACTAATTTAAAAAATAGATACCCTCACTTAAAGTATGAAAATATTAGAGGAAATTTAAACACTCGTTTAACTAAATTAGAAAATGGTATGTATAAAAGAAGTAGCTTAATCATTTTATATCATATTAATTTATTTATTATAAAGGATAATATGATGCAATTATTTTAGCTGAAGCAGGAGTATTTAGACTTGGATGGATAGAAAAAGTAGGACAGTTTTTGAAATAAGAAGATTTCTTATATGCTCCTGGTTAAGGAGCTCTTGGAGTTTAGTGTAGAGCAGATGATAAAGAAGCCATAGCATTGTTGTCATATATAAATCAAAAAGAACCTAGAATTAGAGTTGATGCTGAGAGATAGTTTTTAAATAAGCTTGAAGGAGTAATTTTAGTATAATTAAAAAGACAATTTTTTATATAAAAATAAAAAATTTTAGGGTTGCAAATTACCTATTGCAGTTCACAGTGAAATTATAGACTAGACTTTAAGATTAACTGGTTAAGTTTGGAGTCTTGAAGCAGATAAAACTATTAGAGAAGGTAGAGAGAGATAAATTAGTTTAATTTAATGAATCTAAGTTTAAAAATATTTTTTTTAAAAACATAGTCATAGAAGGTCATATTTCTGATTAAGATTTGGGATTAAAGCTTAGTGAAAAAATGAAATAAGCAGGAGCTGGTGAAATATTAGAGAAAATACGTTCATAAATTGATAAAAAAGAAAATGAAGAGTGATTATTAACAAAAAATAAAAAAGTTTATTTAAAAAATTTTATATTTTAAAAATGTACAAATAAAAGTAAGACTTAAGACACAAAATGAATTAATTTTTAAAATTGAAAGAAAATTTCTATTAAAATTATTTAATTTATTTTTATAATTATATTATCCAATTCAACACTCTTATTTTTAATATTCGAAAATGATTCAAAAATAATTATCTTAAAAGGATAATAAATTGTTTAAATTAATATTAAAATATTTTTTATAAACTATGAATGTATTTAATTTATTAAATATTAAGTTAGTTAAATTTATTTCAAAATTAAACTGCTTTTAAAAAAAAATAGATAATTTAAATACTATTTTCTAAAACAAGACCAAGTTTTCATTTCAAATTATGATGAATTTGCTTATAAAATAAAGCAATAGCTATCAATAAATAAAATAATATTTAAACATTTTTAAAATTTTAATTATTCAAAATTTCATATATGAATTAGAATAACTTTTTTGAGAACCTATAAATTAAAAGAATCATCAATTATATTTTAGTTTGTTTCATTCATTCTTAATAAAAAATTATTTATGCTTCTCACTTCAAACATATTTATTTTTATTAGATACGTTTATCCTTAAAAAGATAAAAATAATATTTTAAATTAATAAAAAATTTCTTTTTTAAAAGTGAATGATAAATACTTGAATAGTAAAATATAGATTATGTTTAACTGAACTTTAAAATTATAAAAAATTAGTTATTTACACTTCTTGGTCTTAATTAAAGTAGTCAACGAACAAATTTTATTTATACAAGAGTATATTAAACTGCTATTATATCAATTTTAAGAGATTTTCATACAGTCATAATTATACTATTTATGTCAAATCATATTAGTTTGAAGTAAAAATTTTTGAGGAGTCATACAATTTTATATGGAAAATAAAGCAATAAAACAAACAATTAAACTTAAATTTATAAATTTAATTCAATAAAGTTAATTTCTTTCATATCTTTAATTCATACTTTTATTTTTACTATTTATTATTTTATTATTTATTTATTTATGGTTTTATCAATTATCTTCTTCCTCTTCTTCTTATTGCTCAACTTTTTCTTGTTATTCTTCAGGGAATTCTTCTTCAGGTAAAATTAATTTGGGCTCTTCTGGAACTATATGTTTATATTATTCACGTGGAGGCTCTACTTCATTTTCTTCGTGCTCAGGAACTTCGTCATATCTCAATTAAACAAACAGATTAACCTTTCTGTATTCTTATTCAGCCTTATTTTCTGGATTTTCTTCGTTAATAAGTCTCAAATACTCTAAAAGCTTATCATAAGTATTTAAACTTCCATTATACTTAATTGAATAGTGTTTCTATTTTATTTATATTTAAGATAAACTTGATAAAAATTTGATTAAAATAAAGACTCTTACCTTTTATGTCTTTTTAAGTTTATTGTACCATTAGGGGATGGTTTTAGGAAGACCGTTTGTTGTTGTCCATTCATAGTCAAAGATGTTAAATTTGGGCTTGCCTTCTTCCTCTTCTTCAGCAGGAGGTTCTTCTTCTTAACCTTCTTCATCTGCAGCTTTTTTTGGCTTCTCAGGTGGGGGATCCAACTTACGGGCTTCATCACTAATCTACCAAGTAAGTCTGTTGTCTGTAAGAACTAAAACCATTCTAACAGGTCCAACTTCTTTTTCAATATTGTAAATTTCATCAGATGCTCTGGGGTAGAATCTTTCATTGGAGGATCTTTCAGCAGGAGTATCACCAGAAGGATAACCATATAACAAAATATCTCTATTATTAAATTTAAGAATTAATTATGTTATTTTTAGTATGAAGTATGTACCTTGAAGGAATTTTCAATGTCTTTAAGTAGTTACTGATAGCTTGTATTATGAGCTTTGGGGAATAATTAGAGGGGAAAGTAGGTTATTGATCAGTCCATCTCATAGCATATTCGCTTTATACTTAATCATGAAGATTATATGTCTTTTGCCAGTAATTAAGCTTAATAATTTCTTGAACATCTACAAAGGTAGTGTTAGTCTTGGCACAGAAGTTCAAGAAAACAAGTTTCTATTCTTCTTTGACTTCTTGTTAATGGTGAGTAGTATAATCATTAACTACATACACTCTCTTAAAGAAGATGTTGTTAAGGTATCTTGTAGTTGATTCAAGTGAATGATTAACATCAAGCTTGTATAAGGTGAATCCGAAATTACTTTCAGCAGTTTAACTTATTAATTGAGTGTATTAGCTTGCTTTTTTATTTTAATTAATTTTTGTTGATAAATATTTTTAATTAAAAATGAATATATATTTTACCATTTGCAAGGAGATCGTCAATCTTTTGTTAGTCTTCTTCAGACATTTCAGCTTCAGGATCCATTTCATTCTTAATTTTATAACGTCTAACGTAGATATCTTTGTTAATTTAGAGGTCAATACCTAAAGATGGAAGTCCTAATTTTTTTATGAATTGCTAGAACTAAGCAAAGTTATAAACAGATGGCCAACTTTTTTATGTTAATTAAAAAATAAATTTGTAATCTAAATAAAATATTAACTAATTTATTTACCCATCGAAGAGAGTTTTAGAGGGATTTTTAGCAGGATTGAGAGTTTCAGCAAAGTATTTTTCAACTTGTTCATATGTAAGCTCATCAAGGGGACCTTCTTCTCCACCGAGTTTGGTCTTCAAAAATTCAAAAGTTTATTCCCAGTCAATAAGAGTGTATCCAAACTTACTTGCAACATACTTAGCAATAGAGGATTTACCAGATGCTTAAGGTCCTAATACAAAACCGTAGTTAGAACGCTCGTTAATGTAAGCATCAACAATATCTAATGCAAGTCTATCGATGTGGATGTATTTACCCTTTGCAAAGAATTAAAGGAGGGGAGAATTATCGTGGTAATATTTAACCTGCTATTGAGGCATATAAAAAGTAATTAAGTAGTCGATAGGGAATAATTCTCTTTCAAAGTGCTCAAATCTTTATTTTTAAATGATAATTTTGACATAAAATTAAATATTTTTTTTGAATTTTACTAGTTATTTCTTTCAGGGAACTTTGTAATTATGAAACGACGTTGTTTAGGATTTGCGAATAGAATTTTTTATAAGAGTTCAACTTAAAATTTAGGAGGAATTTCTTTACCTGATTGCTCAAAGGCATTCATTTTGGCACCAAGATTAGTACCTCTTTCAATTTCGCTTTAACATTGTTCGGAGACGTCGAGATAAATGAAATCACGCTATTTTTCTAACTAATCGCAATAATCCAAAGCAAGATCAGTATTATTGTATGTAAAAGCAGAAATAACTAAAGGACGAATGTTATTTAATATGAATTTGATAATATTTGGAATTGTGTCAACAGAATTGACTTTAACAAAATATGGTTGGTTCTAAATCAAACTAAGAATTCCCCCACGACACTTAATGAACTACTCATAAAGATCTTTTTGTCTTTTTCTTTCTTTTTCATCCAAAATATACTTCTAGATGTTGTTCATTACTTCATCCTTTGGAGAATCATAATAAAAGATTCTAAATGGTAAACTGTTAATTTAATTTTATAAAAATATTTATTTAAACATTTTACAAAATAATTTTTTATTAATCAACTCAATTAAATTTTACCTGAAATGTTTAAGGAAAACTTCAGCATCATTTTTACTATTAAAGAAAGAATCAATAATAAAGTTATTGTGTGGAGCATCTTATAAATAGTTTATAAGCTTGTTAATTCTATCAGTTTCACTCTTAACTTAATGTTGTTTATCGAAAGCTTCCAGATTTACAAAGTGGTATTTAATTTTTTCACTTAAACGCCTTGCAGTTTCAGTTTTACCTACACAGGGAGGTCCATACATGAAAATAAGATTTGGTTTAATTTATTCTTGAACTTATTTGTAAACTTCATCAACTGATTTTGAGCCATCCATTGTTTTTACTTTACCAAAATGATTATAAAAATCAAGCACAGGTTATGTTTCATTATGGAAAACTCTAAGTCTTGTAGCAATAGCTTCAGGGTTATCATCAGCTCTTCCACTGCTTGCACCTATTAAAATAATTTTAAATACATAATTAAACAATGAGCTAATTAAATTAAATTAATAAATAAATAAATAATTATGTAAATTTTATTTGATTTATAATAAATCAAATAATCTATAACTTCTTAAAGCAATATTAATATCTTTTTTATGCCAAAATATCTTATTCAATAACTTTTGAATAATATATTTTTTTAAAAGTATTTTTATTCTCAACAAATTTAATATCATTTAGCTTACCTCTTCCCATAAGACGTGATGTAAGAATTTCATCAGGAACCTCAAAATTCAAAATGTAATCTATTTCCTTGAACTTCATTTCAAACATCTTTGCTTATTCAACATTTCTAGGGAAACCATCAATAAGAAATCTCTATTAAGAGTTAAAATGAATATAATGAATATATTATAAATGGCAAGTCTATTATTTTATTTTCAATCATGCTTAAAACTAATAAATAAATCAATTTTTTTAGCCTAAAAAAAAGAGTTTGTTATATATCATTTTCATAAAATCTTGAATTTTAAAACAAATTATTGCTAATTACAAAAGATTTTCTGCTCTTTATTGCTTTTATGATTAAAGCTACAACTAAATGATCTGGAACCAATTCACCCTTTGCTGAAGCGTCCTTGAATTTTTGTCCTTCTGGTGTACCTCTTTAAAATAAATAATATATTTTTAATTAAATTAATTATAATTGCTTTATTATTATTCGTTTTATTTAAAAGAATTGTCATAAAAATTGTAAATCATCAACTAAATGGCGAAAAAAAAAAAACAATTTTTAGTTTAGAAAGCACATTGAGGCCATTTGAATACTCTCTAAAATATAACATTCTGTAATTTTATTTCTTTTCTCTAATTGGTAAATTGAAAGAGAACTGTTAGTACCTTTTAATTTCGTCTCTGACTAAATCACCTACAGAAATATGTTCAAAATGATAATCTCTAACTAATCTTTCACATTGAGTACCCTTACCAGAGCCAGGACCACCTTTTTATATGAATTTAGATTAAATAAACTACTTTTTAGGTTAAATTTAGAATATAAATAAAAATATTTTTATATTTTAGCAATACCGCTAACAAATACGATCTTAGGATTCAAGTAGCTAATTTCGTAGTTTAATGTAACGCTCATATTTATCTTTTTTTCTTTATTATTATTAACTAATATTATTATCAAATTATGATTATTCTTTTTGAAATTTATTTTTTTATTTTTATAGATTGACACTGTATTTTAATCATTTAACTAATTAATAAAAAAATAAATGAATATTATTGTCATTTTATTCATCTAAGTCATCCATCTTAAAACTGATTAATTAATAATTATCATTCATATCAATCTTTTATTTTTTAAATTAATTATTCATATCCTTTTTAAAACTACCAACTCTTTCTTCATTATTTGTTTTGCATTAAAATCTATTTTAATTATTAAAAATTAAAAATAATATTAATTTTTATCACAGTCAATATCGCAAATAATCTAATTTTATGTTTAAAATATAGTATTAAAAAATATTTAACATCAATTAAAAAAAATGTTATATTTAAATCAATTTTAGTTTCTAATTTTGTTAGTAAAATTATTATTTTCTACATTCAAATTTATTTAAAATTGATTTTAAAGATTTTACACTTAATTTTTAATATTTAAGTATTGGTGGTTTTAAAAAAATTTATTTATTAAAATGAAATAAAAACAAAGTATTATTATGAAAGACACAAATTATTTGACTATTTATGTTATTAACTGATTTGTTTTAATTAAATTTTTTGAAATTTGATTGAATTAATTGAGAAACAAGATTTTTCTTATTATTAATTCTAACAGAAAAATTAATTAAAAAAAGAAAGAGAGGGTGAAAACTAATTATCACCTGAGGAAAGCCTCAAGATTTGAGTAACAGAACGAAGAAGGAATTCTATTATACTTTTTTGTGAAGAAGTATATAAAGAAGCTTTTAATTGAAGATGCTAGAGAAAGGGATGTCCTATTGAGTATTTGATTGCTTGCTTGCTTGCTCTTTGCTAGATTAAACAAAGATTTTACTGTACTTAAAGATATTATCATGCTAGACCTTGAAATAAATGAAGAATTACTATATTTTAAAGTAATTAGATTAGAAACTATGTAGTTAAATGAAAGCTGAAAACAAAAAGAAGTAGAAAGTTTTGAGAATATAAGTGAAAGAAAGTGTATTGATATGAAATGAAAATTTGTTTAGAATGATTTAATCTGATCTACATCGAGTGATTCAGTTTGAGAGATTTTTTTAGTTTTTTGCAAGCTAGATTAGATTCTCAAATAACTTTTTCAGGAAGAACAAGATTGGACGATGCATTGCAAATCACAATATTGATTTCATCATCGAACCCAAGTTTTTAATCCACTTGAATCAGAAATAATAATTTCTCGATTTATATATGAAATGTGGTTATCTTTTTAATGTCTTGTAGATAGCTTAACACATTTCCCAATCTTGAGAATCCAGCTGAGTTAATCTAATCAAATGTGTGAAAATCTTTAATATTGATCAATAATTGATGTGAAGGTGTATTGATTTTTATTGAAAGCTTTGCATTTCTCGATTTTCTATTAATACATGCTATTGATCTTATATAATCTGATTCTGACTAACCTTATTGTTGAATACTAGATTTTAATGAAAGGAATCTAATCTAATGAAATAAAAGCTTAATTGATAATTAAAATCTGGCTAACTAAATTTATTTAAAACACTTAAAGACTTCGAGATATTCTCTGTAAGAATAATCCTTGGACTCTGCTGAATAGCAAGCATACATCCCAATTAAAGATTAGAGCCTAATACCTAATCACTTCAAAGAAAAAAGCAGAATTATATACAACTAAGCTAAAAGTAGACTTAGAATTTCCTGAAGCTAGTACGCTCACTGCAAATCAACAAGGTTGACTGAATGGACTTTATCTCTTTCTTTTTAGATGGAGTGTTAATGATGCTGGAAATGAGAAATAGCTAACTATATTATTTTTTTTTACAATTTTTAGGAGTATATTTTTAATTCAAGAGCAAATAGAAAATAGCACAAAAAATACAAACACAAAAATTAGAGCACAAATCAGAAAAAAAATCAACATCAAGCAAAATGAGCAAAAATAATTTTAGAGCATAAATAAATTTTAAAGAACTAGATGAGATAAGAATATAGTTATGTTATCAAGACTAGAATACTTGTGAAACTGATAAGTTTTTATCAATAGATATCATATTTTAGAGGCCGTTGAAAAGAAGATTCTTAATGATTATTTTGCATCAAGTAAATATACCAACGTCATAAAAGTTTTTAATCAGATGCATCAAAATCTAAATAAAATAGTGTGTTTAGCGGGAATCTCCTTGAGGCTTATAATCTTGCGATTTTCTCATAAAGTACATTCCTACCCTCATAGAATGGAAATATTGAGCTAAAATATGATAATTTTAGGACTCAGACCTTCAATTAGTTTTCTAGATCCTCAAATCCAGTCAATCGTTAGCTCCTAAACCCATCTCATAAATTGAGAAAAATATTTTTTTAATTTAATTTTAACATTTTAGATTTTTAATTTTAACAGGTCTTTAGCAAATATTTCAAAATTTAATAAAAAAAATAAAATTAATTAAAAAAATAAATAAATAAATAAAAAATATAAATTAATATTAAAATAAAATAAAATAAATTGATTTAAAAATAAATAAATAAAATTATAAAAATTAAATAAAATAAATTAAAAATAAATGATGAAAAATAATAAATTAATAAAATAAATAAAAATACAAAACAAATTAAATTAATATCGAGAATAGACAAAAAATAAATAATTAATTAACATTCAAACTATAATTAATATCGCATAATCTTCATTATGTTTTTATTGTGATTTTCTTTTATTTGAAAAATGAATGTTTCATAGTTTGATTATTTAAAATAAAGCTATTTTTTTAAAAAAATGTACTATATTTATTTAATGAGAAAGAAAAAGTAGATATAATTTATTGATTATTTTTGAAATAAATAAATAAATTTAAATTTTAATTATTTGAAAGTATCTGAAACGGTGTAGAAAAATTTGAATATCATAAGTGATGTGGAAGATTTTAATTAAATTTCTTTTAGAAAATTAATTTTCTTTTTTGATAGCGTCATTGTAATGACGAAAAAAAGCTTATTCTATCTTTAGATATAAAAAATAATAATAAACTATATTTAAAATTCTCTATACTAAAATAAAATAAGGGTCTATAACAAAATTTAAATTTAAAATAGAAAACTGGATAATTTATAAGTTAATGCGCATGTTTTTTATAATCGTTTTTTTATTTTTATGTAAATTTAGAAATCTTTACATTTAATTTCATTCATTTATTTTTTACATTTCGAAGTAAATTTGGTAAGAAATAAATAGAGAAAATTATTGATTTGATTTTTTGTGGTGTAAAACAACACTTTTGATTACTTTCACTCTACTTAATGTAAAGGGATTTATCAAATACTTTATTTAATTGATGCTTGTTTGATTAATACAAAATCTAATTATTATACTTCAAAATTTCTAAGTGCGCATCAGAAAAATAGGTATTTATCTATTTAATAAATAGTAAGAAGAAAGGATTTTAATTTTATTTATTTATTTTACATTCTCATTCATCATTAGGCCAAAACTAATTTATTCTTGATAAAAAGTAGATTTGAGTTTGCCAAATTTGAATTTTAGAAATAAATCTAGACAGCATTCTTCATCGTGATATTTAAGAATGTAGATAAAAAAATATAAATTTAAATGTAAATTATAAATATTCGATTTATTTAATTTTTATAAATGAATTAAAGTTTATACAAAATAGATTCGCATGTAATTTTATATAGAATTTACAATTATAATTGAAATTTTTTAATGGAATTTTGTTAATTTGATAAGTAAAATTTATTTTAGTGTTTTTAGTCATTATTATTTTATATTTATTTATTTATTTTAGTTATTTTGTTAATTTTTTTCATTTAGCTCTTTCAAATGTTTTTTGTTTTTTTATGAAATTTGCATCTTTATATTTTTACATTTGTTAGGTTCTTCTTTTGATTTGCTTTACTTTCATGTGCTTTGTTTTTTCTTCATTCTTTTTTTTTCAGATGCTAGCTTATTTCTAAGTGAATTCAGAAAGTTAAGTCTTAAGATCCTTGAAAATTTAATGTCTGGCAGCACCATAGTGAATATGATTAAAAAGCATACCAGGAGCCTTTGCGGTAATAACTGACCAGACAACCCAATACCAGTTGGAGAGAATTTAGCAGCATAAGACTTCATAAACAAGCTAGTTGCAGAGCTCAACAAAAGACTCTTGGCTCATATATTTTAAAGCATATTTAAGAGGGATTCTGCGAGCAGCAGATTCGTCATTAGCTGCAGCTGCTATTTCATCTTCGAATTGAGATAAGATTGTCTCATCTTCGATGTGCTTGGCAGCAATATAATGTTCAACGAAATCATTAATATCGTCAATTTTGAATATGTTTTCTTTTACAATGTCATAATAAGGATCTTCAGGGAAATTGTAATTGAAATGAGATTCGTTCATATAGTTAGCAATATCATAAGCGCAATAATTGTATGAGCAATATTCAAAGTCAATGAATTTGAGACGATTTCCAGATGAGGTGTTAACATTGTAGAAAATATTTAAGTTGTTCAAATCATTGTGACAAAGTCTAGTCTCAGATTTAGGAAGGATAGAATATAAGAATTCAACTTCCTTTTCACTAACGATTTCTTCAAATTCCTTAAGCTTTTCCTTCTCTTCTGAACTGAAGAGTTCTCCCTATTTCATTTTATCAAAGAAAGGTTTGAAAGACTCAGTTCTAGTATCCAAGTATTTCTTAATAGAAGGTTCTTCACGAGGGATGTTAGAAAGTTAGATTTTATGGAATTAAGATAAATACTTGGCTATTAAGCGTCTGTAAGTTTTACTGCGCATAGTGGTTAAATCAGGGTGAACACCTTGATCAATATATTCCTCAATACGCCATGAACCTCCGTAAGCAAGACACTTAGGACCAGCACCATTCTTTCCCAATTCATTGAAGATAGTGTGCTCTTTAGCCTTATCAACCAAACCCTCGACAGTACCAAAAATACGAATAACTGCGATTTTATTGGAAGTGGTCAAGTTAGGGTCATTGTTTTTTGCGCGATAAGTAGCATTTGTCAAACCAGTAAGCTTTTTCAATTCGATATAACGTAAATCAGTTGTATCCTTCCATTCAGGCAAGTTATCAACCAAAATTTCCTTATATTCAATCAAAGTATCCAAATCCATTTTAATTCAATCTGTTTAGTAAAGTACTATTTTAAGTGTTTCTTTTATTAGTGTTAGAACTATTTGTTTGTTTGTTTGTTTTTTTATTACAAAAACTTGACTTTAATTAAAGCTATTTTTTTGTTATTTTAATTAATTTTAATTTTTTTTAATTTAATTGATTATCTAAAGAAATTACCCTCACCATTCCGCATGTAAAGGAAGCAAGCATATCTATACCAAACAACAAAAGGATGGTCAGGCAATTAATTTTTACACAAGTTTATAATAGATGAATAATCTCATTTTTATTTGATTCTATTAATACTAGCTCTTATTCACGTCATTGTCATCAATCAGCAAAAAATTTTGAAAGAAATCTTTAATAATTATTTGAACACTTTTAATTTCACCTATATTTTTAATAAAATGATAGCTAAAACATTACCAATAATAATAAGCCAATAATTATTCTATTATTAAAAATAAATTTTATTCATAAATTAGAATTTAATAGGCATTTGATTATATTTCAAACTTGATTTAATTTACTTTAATTATGTAAGTTAGTTTATTCATTAACTTTTAAAAAAACATAAAATTTATGTTATTTTCAAAAGCTTTTCAAAATTAATTCAGTAAAAAAATTAATCAACAGATAATAAATTTTGTTCTGTTAATTCAAGTTGATAAAATTCAAGTGAAAAACTATTTATTGCTTGAACAGTTGTTAGAAAATCTTCAAATTAGAAATAATAAAAGTATTAGAAAGAAAGAAATAAATAAATATCTATTTACTTTTAAACGCTTTGAAGTAATCAGTTTAATATCTAATATTCTATTGACATTTTTCATAAATAAAAATCTTAAATTATTTATTATAAATCAAATTTTATCTTGATCCTTTTATAAAAAGTAATATATTTATTTCATCTTTATTTATTTTTTATAAATCAACATTATTTATTTTATTTTTAATAAATAAATAAACTTAATTTTCTTTTTTTATATTTTAAATAATAATATTTTTTATATTTAAAATAATGTCATTTTTCATATTTATTTTTAGATATTTTTATTTTATTTTTAATAACTTATAAGATATTTTGAGATATCATTTTTCAAGCTATCAATAATTTAATTCAAAAAATTCAAAAAATATATTTGAAATAGATATTTTTATTTCATTAGTATTTAATTCATTAACTTTATGTACTATCCTATATGAGCATTTATATATTTTTAAATTATTAAACCTACTATTTTTAATAAAACTTCTTATTTTCTTATTTCTTTATAAAATTTAAATAAATTTAAAAATTTTATTTCTAAAAATAACTCCTAATTAATTTAAATAGTTAGTAATATTCATGCTTAACTTTTCTGTTAAGCGTTATAGTGTTATAGAATATTAATTAATTTTTTTCTTCTTCTTTTCTAAATTTAAAAATATTCACCTGAATTCAACTTGTTTTTCAGGATTTTTCTTTTATCAACGTTTTTTATGTTAAAAATATATTTAATTCTATTTACAAATAAAAGATGAAGAAATATTTCTTAAATTAGAGTACTATTTAATATAGAAAATAATAAATAATTAGTCATATTTTTCAAAATTGATTCAGCATAAATTGAAAAATAAAATAAGTAAAAAGATTAGCAAAATAAATTTAACAATTATTATGAATTATACCTTTTTTATTTTATATTTTATTTTTAGGAATTTATAAATTGTGTATCAAACTGAAATACTATAAAATAGAAAGATTTTATTAAAAAATAATTCAATTTTACCTAATTTTTTTCATTTTTCATAATATGTTAATTTAATCAGCTTTATCCTCAATTTGGCAAACTTATTTTCATTTCTAATCTTGTTTTTAAATCTTTATATTTTTTTTTTTGCTTAAAAAAAGTAAAGAATGATAATATTTAGTCACATTTTTAAATTATAATTTAGAGAGTAGGAAATATATTTTAGTAGAATATCTTTTTATAAATTAATAGAAAATTTAAAAACAGTAAAATAAGCTTTGTACATGAAAAGGCAAAAAAAAATATTTAATGAGTGATTTAGCTTTTTGAAAGAAATCTAAAATTTTATATCAAACATTTAATGTAAATCATTATTTTTTTCATTCAATTTATATATATAAATATATAAAATTTAATTCAAGATTATTTGTTTATGAAAAAATTTAGATTTCTATTTCAAACAATTAAATTTTGATGAAATATTTTTTATTTTTTTTCTATTAGGTTTGAGACATATATCAAAACCATTTTTAAATTTTTTTAAATTTTCATTTATTTTTTAAAATAATATTTATTTTCTTTCATAATATATATCTATTTCCTATTAACTCTATTTTTTAATCAAAAAAGATTTTTTAAAATGAATAAAAATTGAATTTATAAAAAATAATTCTACTAATAAGTTAAGAAAATTCGCTTATGCAATATTTTATATTATTTTTGTATAATATTCATAAAGATTTATTTTATCAAGCAACTACCATGTTGCTATCCTCTTTTAAATCCTCAATTAGATTAGAATTAAGGATAAAGATGAATGAATTTTTATTAGTAAGTTTCTGATTAATCTGAACTGTTAGATCTACTTGTATAATTTTGATGCGAAGTAAATTAAGATTGTTTTAAGTACTAAAGTATTGTATTTACTTCAAAATAATAATAATAATAATAATATTTTTAATCATAAATTAAAATTGTTTGAATAAAGTAATTAATGGATATAGTTTAATAGAATTAAGATATGTAAAACACTAATAAGCTTCCTAAAGGTTATTTATTGTTGCATAACATTGGTAAAAAAAATAACATGGGAATTATTATTAGAAGTGCTTCAGCATTTAACTTCGAAAAAGTATTTTTGATTAGCAAAAATGAAGATATCTTTAATGAGGAAGTAGAAGGTGATGAAAGAAAGAGAAAAAGGGTATTACATAGAGTTGTTAAGGAGTTTTAAATGTTTGGAAATCATGGTACCCAAGCTTAAATGCAGTTTGACGTTTTTAAGAACTTGAAAGAAGCAAAGCAATATTTTGTATAAAATAACATTAAGGTTTGTGGTGTTGAAATAACACCTGATAGCAAAAGTGTAGTTACTCACCCATTTTAAGGAGATACTGTTTTTCTTATGGGTAATGAGGGAGCAGGTTTAATCGAAGCTCATAAGAAAATATGCGATCATTTTGTTTATATTCCTTAATACACAAATAAGACAGCTAGTCTTAATGTTTCTTGTGCAGCATCTATTATTTTCCACCACTTTGCTCTTTGGGCAGGATATTAAGAATCATAAATATTTGGTGAAAAATTCTAAGACTAAGCAGCTATTGAAGGAGAACAGCAAGAAAAAGATTCTCAAAGTGATGAAGAAAAAGAGTCATCTTAAAATTAGGATTAAAACGAAGAATAAATTAGTAAAGTACCTTAAGGATAAGATGATTAAAGCAATTTAAAAGAAGAAAGCAAACAATAGTGAATTAAAATTTAATAAATTCAAATTTATGGTATAAAAATAGCTAAATATATAGAAATTAATAAAAAAATCAGTATTCATTTATTTATTTATTAATAGTTATTCTAATAATACTTATTAAATTGTATTAATATCTTCATTCTTTTATAAGAATTTTTATTGTTTTAAATAAAATATTTTGTCAATTCATAATTTATAAAGCCATATTTAGTGAAATAATTTATTATAAAAAATAAAAAGGATTCTAAACTATTCTTTTTTTTAGAAATTTAGAAAAATAGTAGTTTCTCTTAAAGCTTAATTAGTAACTGAATAAAAATATTTTGCTATTCATTATATTTAAGTTAAATAATTACTAAATCATCTACCTACATATTTTCGATAATCAATTTATAAATATAAAAATTATGTTTTATGCAAATTTTCTTAGTTAAGGTGTAAAAATTCTACAAAATTATTTTTTCCTATAACTTAATTAAAGAACGTTGGTATATAAAGATTAAAATATTTTTCTATTTATAAAAATTAAAATAAAATAAAATCAACTTTTAAAAAAATTTTTTAGTTTTTTTGAATTAAGTAGTATTTTTTAATAAATTAATTAATGCATTTATTAATTTATTTAGAAATTAGAATATTTTTTTAATATTTTAAGCTTGTTTAAATTATAAAAATAATCATTTTCTTAAGTTATTTGAAACATAATTAATTAAAAAGTATTACTAATTATTTTGATTTAAATATTATTTTTATTTCATTTTAATTCTCTCTTATTTTCATTTTAGAAGTAAAATGGCCTCTGATGATGGTTTTATTTAATTTTTTTATTTAAAATATTTAATTATTAATTTTTAACAATTTCTTATAAATAAATGTATGAATATTTTTATTGAATTTTGAAAAATCTTTGAATAGAAATCGTTAAAAAAATTCTATATTTTCACTTTTATAAAATAAACATTAAATAGTTAAAAGAATGACCAAAAAATCAAGATTGAAGTTAAATTAATTTGTAGATAGTTTTTAAGAATTCTCAATTTTATCTAATAGCTAGCTAACAATAAATTGTTATATTAGAGAGTTTTTTGTGTCTATTATAAATAAATTTATGTTAGAATAAATTTAAAATAAGTAAATTTTTCATCTGTTTTAAAACTAATAATTATTATTTATCCACAAACTTAATTTTCATTTTAAATTGAAGAAAGTTTTCACTAAAATTAGATAAAAAATAAAAAAACTTAAATTGAAATCTGTATTTTTAGAGAGCCTTTATGAAGATTTATTTGTTAATATTAATTATTAAATTTATTCTTAATTTAATTCATTTTTGAAAAAGAAAACATAAAATTATTTCAATGTTTAAAAAATTGAATTATAATTAATTATAATAAATACTCAATGTTATTAATTATTTTTTCTTAGAATTTTTAAATATATCATAAATATTTAATTAATTTAGGTCATTTGATATATTCTACAAATGAAAAATAACAATATAGATTACTTACAATAATTTTGATATTATAAAAAATTAAATAGATAATTTTAGTATTGAATTTATGTAATTATTATACAATTGTATCATCTTTAGAGGAGGAGAAAAAATTTAATTTATTATTATAGTCTATTTTATAGTGGTAGTACATATTTTTAAACATAGACCCTACTTTGATAAGAACACTTTATCTTTATTTATTTAATCTTTATAATTTATTTTACTAATCTCTAATTATTACAAATTAGTTTAATCAATTAAAGCTATCAATTAACTTTATTAGGATTATTAAAATAATTGAAATTTATTTTCATCAATTACTTTTATATTTCATTAAAATTTGATGATGTAATATTATTCAATTTAATAATTTAAATACGTAATAGTCTTTCTCAGTTTATATAAATCTTTTTATCAAAAATATCAAAATAAAAAAATATTAGATTAAATAAAATAATGGTTATCTTAAAATTAATTTTATTTTCAGTTTTAGTCAATTTTGTATTTACCATCTAAGGTGCTGACGTTACTTGTTCAGGCACTGCATGCACAACTTCTGGTAATTGTCCTTAAGTTCCTACAACTCCATCTGGCTTAGCTTGGTAAAATGGTGCTAGTACTGGAAAATGTGCTATAAATAATTGCCCTACTAATACATCATCTGGACTTGTTGGTGCATCTGACCTCTTCTGCTTATCTTGCCAAGGTACTACTAGTAGCTCAGTAAAGGCAGTATATTCTAACACTTAAATGACAGGATGCGTTGCAGCATCTGCAACGTGTGGAAGTTCTAGAACCAAAAATACATGGAGTGACTCTGATTGTCTTGCTTGTAATGGATCTTCCTTACAGTATGCTAAGTCAGATTAATCTGGTTGTGCTGCTACATAAAAATCAAATATTCTATTATTTAGTTCTCTCATTTTATTATGTTTATTATTAATATGATATAAATAAATTTATATTTAAGTAATTGTTAAAATTAAATAATCTAATTGCTAAAAATTCAATTAAATCTCTATTATCTATTAACGTTTTTTAATATGTATTTCTATATTTTGTTTTTTTAGAAAAATGGTTTTTATAAATCGAATTAAATTTTCATTAAATAAATCATTAACATAATTTTAAAAGTGTTATTTGTTTATTAAGATTAAATTTTTTATTTATTCAAATTATAATATAATAATAATTTACAAATTGATAGTTATCAGTAAATAAATAAAATAATATGCTCATAACTGAGCTAAGTAAAATCTAAACACATATTTAAATAGCTTATTGTTAAAAAAAGAGATGGTTTTATATAAATATTTTTCATAAAAATTGTAATAAATTTACAAAAATTAAAAAATTAAAGTTATTAAATATTTCTAATTTATAAAATTAACAAAACGATAGTTAGTAATTCATAATAAAATTTTTTAATTTTTAGTTTTATTAAAATGGTTTTTTTTAAATTAATATCAAGGTACAAAAGATATTGAAAAATGGTTTGGATTTCTAACTTAAATATGAATAAGCTATATAAATAGTTTATATTTTAAGGTATATTTTTTATTACTGCTGATTTAAAATATGAGTTTACTCATAAATATTAAATAAGAAAGTAAACCTTTTGAAAGACTATCATATTAGTTTGACTTTGAAAAATAATATATTTTACGTTTTTAAAATAGATTATTTTTTCTTAAAATAGATTATTTTATATAAAATGATAAAGTAGAATCTAAAAAATGAAATCAAATAGACAGACACTCTTATTCTTTTATACCATAAATTTGATTATGGAAACATTATTCTGTTTTGTGTAAAATTCTATTTAAATTGGTTTAATTTTTGTCCATATTTATCATATATGTAGTATTAGGACTTGTCAGAAGAAGAATTGAATCATTTAGGAATTAAGCATTTTAGTTTTATAGTAGATTTAGATTAGGAATTTAACAATAAAAATTGAAAAGTAGTAAGAAATAAATAGAAATTTCGATATTTCTAATTAGATATAGATAATAAATTTCAAATAAAATTTCTTGAAATTTAAAAAAGTGTGAACCCAAATGAAAATAAATAAATAAAGAAGTAATATTAAAAATGTTAAAAGAATATTTCTGGAATGTAAAATCGTCATAGTTGTTTTCAAAAGTCATAGTTTGTGATTTGAGTAAAAATTATTTATAATATTTATAGCCTTTTCTAGAAAATAATATCACAAATTTCTATATACTACGAAATTTTCTATCAAAAAATTAATTTTTATGAGGAGTTATTAACTAGCTAACTAACTAACTAACCTTCTTAAAAAAAATTTTTATAAAAAAAATAAAAATAAATAAGGTTCTCTAGCAATTTAAATAGAAATTAAATTGGAATATTTTCATAGAATTTAAATAAATTTTATAAAATCTGAAAGATTTAAAATATTTCATTAGAAGCTATAAAATTAAGATTATATTGTAGTTGATAAGTAAAATTTTTAAGATATTAAGGCTTTTAACAATAAGTCTTTATTTTATTTCAGAGAGACCAGGCCATTCGTTGTCTGCTAAATTCAATTGAATAATCATCGTATCAAACGCTACAAAATTTATTTCTAAAGTAAATTATTATTAAATATCTATCTATCAATCTATCTCTTTTAATCTCATAAAGTAAAAAAAAAGAGTGGAAGCAAAATAATTTAATTTCAACATAAATTTATAACTAAGATAGCTCGGAATGTCTTCTTCTAAAGGCACATAGGCATATAAGATTATTGATCATTTAACTTAGAGTTTTTTATATGGCATAGGAAGTTTTCTATGTATTAGTATTAGTAGTATTTTTAGTTTCTTCATTTATAAGCAAAAAAAAAAAATGTTGGAGCTTGAAGATACAGATCCTCTACTTCCTTAAGAGTTGTTTGATTTGATCAGTAGCAGTTATAGAAAGAATTTAATAGAATTATAGCAATAAGATTAGGGCAGAGTAAAAGTACCAGGTAAATTTCTGGTGAGAGGAGAAGTAGATTCAAACCACATGATTCCATGTTTAGATCCTAAAAAGATGGGATTGGTTTATTAGAGGATGAAGATAGATAAAATTTACATGATGAATTATTACAATTAAAATAAACTAGAAAAACGTAATGAACTAAGTGATAATAAAGCCATAAAATTTTTTGAAGTAGTTAACCCGAATCAACAAATAAAAGAAGCTAAAAATTGGTTGCTTAAAAAAAATCAAAATAAATAGTTGACAGAATTTGAATCAGGCTCGATAAAATGCTTAATTACTAACTTTGGTACAAAAAAGACGAATGTAGAGAGAGCTTTGAAGCCAGTAGCTTACCTAGAGAAATTTAATGAAACAATTAAAGCAAATTTAAAACTTCAACCAGGAACAATCTTGCTCATTGGATTTACTTAAAATTAAATAGGCATAAAGATTGGTGATTAAATCATGGTTTATGGATCAGTAATATTAGATTTAAAAAATCGTATCATAAATTTTGATATTCCAGAAGTGATTGCAAAAAGAAAATATGAAATTCAAGAAATAGTTAGCCATCACTTTAGTATTAAATCTATAGCAAGCTTTTTCCTTTTCTCTTTAGGAGTGTTTTATGCTTATAAAGCAGCTACATCTTTCCTTAAGCATAGAAAGGATATGTAAAAGTATTACTCGAGGAGAATACTTGCATCTGACTTAAAAGACTCCTCCTCGTTTTGAAGGACATAAAGGTTTAAACTTACTGAAGCTATTTAAAATGCATACATAAATAAATAATAAATAAATAAACGGCAATAGAATGAATTGATTGAGTTTAGATAAATTAAATAATTAATTACGTTTTTAATTGTTATAAATTAATTTAGTTATTAAATTTTATAATTTAATTTAAGATGATCCATTCATCCATCCAACCATCCTTAATCACAAAAATGTAAATCAACTAATACTTATAATAAAAAATTAATATTTATTGGTAAATTTTGTATTATTTATCAAAGTTTAATAAAATACTAGCAAATATTTTTTTTTAATTTACTTTTTACAAAAAATAATTCAATTAATTTTCTTAAAATTAAACAATTTTTGAAAAATTAATTAATTAAAATAGATAATATTCAATATTAACTAGAATGTCTACTAAATATGAATTTTATCTTAATGCTTACTTAATACTTAATTACTTATCTTTCATTTAACTTGAAGTGCTTTTTTCAATTTTTAAATTGAATTAAAGTTATGTTAAATTTAAAGAATTAAAAAATAAATTCAAAGCTGAAAATGTGAAATAACAATTTGTATTTTAAAAAAGATAGATAGATACATATATGGATTGATGCTAATATATGGATTTTATTAATTAATATATTTTCTAATTTATTTGATAATTTAATAACAATTAAAAAAATTTTTAACGTATATTTTTGTTTACTTTAAATTTTCAATCAAAAATGAATGCAAATGAATTTATTTATAAATTGCTAATATTTATTTTTGTTTGTTATTTATAATGCAAAAAGGAGTTTAGATAATGAATTAATTTGACTTCATAACTATATTAAATTCAAAAATCAATCTTAATTAATTATTTTTGCGAATTAACTTTTTAGAAAAAAAATATTATTACTAGAACTTCAAATATTTTCATACTTTATAACATGAGTTAGTTTAATCAGAAAAAAGATTACAACCTTCCTTTTTAGTCATCTGGATCATTAAATAATTTAAACAAGTTTAGCTTTACTCCATAACAAGCAGCTAGCCACCAGAATGTAACTTTAAATATTAAATTTTTGTAATAATTGTATTAAAATGTATAATTATAAACAGACTGGAAATAATTATTAAAAGTTATAAAAAATGAATTCTTGTTATTTTGAAGAAAACTCAGAGAAAGAAAATAAACCTCACCTTGCTTCTTCTGCTACTGCTAATTATTAAGAATTTAAAAAGGGTTATAGTAGAATTCCTTGCTAAGTTTAAGCCATAGATTGCAATCAAAGTTAAATTAAATTTAACTAGTAATCTTAAAATAAAATAGAGTCACCAGCATCTTACTACTTACCTCCTTAGTCTTCAATAATAGTAGGGAGCGATAGTAAAGAATCTCATAAAAGATATATTGATTTTTCTTAAAATTCAATGTAAGTAAACAATCCTTGCTCTTCTACTACAAATAGCAGCTAAACAAATAACATTTCTCTAAAACAAAATAATTAAAATGACTCATTGTAATAAAACTAAGCAGAAACAGTTAATGTAAAACAGTATCTCATTTCTAAGTAAAATAGCTTTAAGAAAGATAATTCTTAAGGTAGTTTATTTATTCAAAAAGAGCCAAGCTTTTAGAGTATCAAGAGAAACATTTTAGGTGATATTTTAAACAATTAAAATATAAGCCATGAAATAACATCTAAGAAAATAACTTCTTCTGTTTTAACCACTCCAAAAAATGAAAATCTAACTCCTAAAAATAGTAATAACTTCAGATGTGATCAATTTAACGAGTCTCTAAATAGAATTTAGAAGCTTAAAGACAAGTATTCTTATATAGATAAAAAATTCACTTAAAAAGACTATGAAACAATATTAGAAGATCAATAAAAAAGAACAGCTGAATAAGCAAGCATTAAATAATAAAATGAAGGACTGCTTTTTAAGTACTAAAATTGTTAAATGGGAGGTATGTTAAATAATTTAGTAACACCTCTTGAAAGTAAATCTAATTTCTAAACAAGCTCTCATACAATCAGTAGAGCTAGCTTTTTAGATTAAGAATAAAATTGTAATAAAAAGCTAGAGAGAGTTAACTCTGTTAAGCATTATTCTGATAATTAGTCTAATAATTCTTTTTTATAGAAACAAGAAGCCCCTCTTTCTTCAAGGGGATAGTCACCATTCTCAATAAGATAGAATGATCAGTAAGGTTTTGGCGATCAGTATAGATCTTAGGTCTAAAAATACAAGCAATATTTTATAGAAAGCGCAATTGAAAGTGAAAGATTAAATAGGGAGTAGGAAAATTTAAAAGATGAAAATGAAAAACTGAGGTTTAGATTAAAAGAACTATTAAGAATAAGTTAAATATAGACAGGAAATCTTTAAGAGCGACATAATAATCTTACCCCAACTTCAATAAAATATAAAAATTCTAAATTTTAAGAAGATTGTTCGTAAGATTAAATAGCCTCCAACAATTCTCTACAAAATCAGCAACAAAACTAAAATATTGAAAAGAAAAGAGGAAAAAGCAACTATATTGAAAGTGAGAATATAAACATGAAAAAAGAATTAGAAGAGTGTGTTTTATTGCTTGAATCTGGAAGGTAAAAAATAGACTCTCTTAAAGTTAGCATACATGAAAAGGAATAACTCATTAAATAATCCAAAAATTATACAACTTCTTTAGAAGTAAATTCTCTATTTAAATAAATTAAAAGCCAAATAATAATTTTTTATTTCTAAGAAAAAAATTTAAGAGCTTGAAAAAGAAAACTGTGAAATAAAAAGTTAAATGGAAGCTATGAAGAGATAAAAGTGTCAGAATTCTAATTTGATTGAACAAATAAGTTAAGATGGATATTAAGAGCATTTAAAAGAATAAATTATTAAGTGTTTTGATTACAAATTTGTCAACTTTCTTGAGAACTAAAAGGTTTTTTTATTATTTATTTGAAACATTAGTCATTTTATAATTTAATTTTTAGAAATAAATGTTAGACTTAACTTAATAGAGTCAATAAAACTTAGAAGAAATAGGAGTTACTGTATTCTAATTAACCTAAAATATTTAGAATGCATTTTAAAGAAAGAATAATATTAATACGAGCTATTTTTATGAAAATATTTTGAAATATGCCTAAGATGAGTTGTAGAACATTAAAAAATAGTTCATGAATAAATTAAACTTATCTTATGATATGATTGATATAAAGTTTGATAAAAATTTTGAAAATTTCTTAAATGAAATTCTCTCAAAAGACCTTTCTTAAGAGTCCTTAAGTAAAAAATAAAAATTTTTTATTTTCTTAAATTATTTTTTTAATTTTATTTAGAAAAAAGTATTTTGTGTCCAAAGTGTTTGAAATCTGATAGCGAAGTAGATTGTAAAAGCACTTAGAATTAAGATTTGCTATAGTAATATCTAATTAAAAATACTGGAAGAGGTAAAATAATTAAAAAAAATTTTATATAATTTTTCATTAATTACTTTTAAAATCAGATTCTCTCAACAATAGCTAAGCCAGTTTTAAATTTTCAGAAACGAAAGAGAACAAAAATAATAAGTAAATAGTAAATTGTATAGTTAATAATAATTAAATTAATCAAAAGACATAGAGCCTGCTTTTAGAATAGGATTTACTTTAGATGCTTCTAATACAAGCTCAATCACTTGAGCATGTTATTAATTAATAATAATGAAAAAATTAAATTTAATTAATAAAAAAGCTATAAATATGTAATAAAAATGTGTGTGTTTGTTTTATTTTGTCAAATTAAAATCTAAATTTTTGCAAAACTCTTTTCAAGTTGGTTAAAGCTGTAACAAAAAATATATAAAATAAACAGATATCTTATACAGATTGCAAAGATATTACTTTGTAATAGCATAAAAATAAAAAAAATATAAAATTAATCAGTAGCAATTAGATAGTGATTTAAGCATATGGAGGGTTGCTTCTTCAGTCATTTTTTCATGGGGTATGAAGGTTAGTAAAAAGTTTATTTCTTAGGTTTAATTTTTCAATTTACTCATTAGTCTAAAAGTGGAGTATACTGATACAATAACTATAAATAAACCTACCACAATTACATAGAGTTCTATGAAGATGATCAGGCTATTTATAGTATTTTTATTTCCATCTGTAAAATATTAGATTAGCTACTGCATTGCTTATAAAGGTATATTAAACGCTTATAATAAATTATTTATTTATTCTTACAGCAAAAGAAATTTGAGAATTTAGTCATTATCAGTTGGGGTGGTTGGACTTTAAGTAATGTCATTAAAAGAAGCAACTATATTTATTTACTACTAAATAATGCCTACAATACCATTTGTATATGAGCTGTTTTAGCTTTACTAGCAAGTTAAAACCTAGCAAATATCCTATTTCACCAACGAATTCACATTATTAAGAGTCTAACTATCAAATACATTAAATTTTGATAATGTATTTTAAAGGTTTGATGTAAATATACTCATTTGTTGCTAACCTTATTTCTGCAAAGTTAAAAAGCCATTTCTATCAAGTTAATTAAAATCAGGAAATTAGGCTCTAATAACACCTTCAAATACTAAAATTTCAGAAGAATACGTAAAGGAATTCATAGCTAAATTTGTTTGTTAACATATTTTATCAACTGCCAAAGAATCCTTGATATTATTTTGTTCTACTGAAATATATATTATGCTAGCACCAAAGTAAATTTAAGCCAAAACGAATAAAATCATAATCTAAGTCAATGACTATAGATACTTTACCTTTTAGTCAAATATCTAAGAAGATAAAACAACTTATTTACCAGTTTTTTTCATATTTGCATTTAGATGAATTTCTTTTGTAGATAACTTTGCGAAATCTGTTTTCATCCATATTTATTAAGGGTGTTATAATATTTCAAGGAAGATATTTAGTTTATTTATTTCTTTAAGAGTTTCTAAATCGTAAATTCTTGTAACAAGCATGAATACTTTTTCTTGATATCTATGTAATTCTATGATTTGAGGAATTTGCAAAACTCTTTTTTATTACAAAAATAAAATAAAATTTTACTAAAAAAATAAAATTAAATCCAAATTTAATTACAAAAAAGAAAGGGTTGTAACCAGCTAAACCAAGAAAATTGTTATATACAAAGTTTAAATTGTCTATAGATGGTCATTAAGAAGACTGTATTACTTATCTATAAGCTATTAGTGTAAGTTAATATTTAAAGCAAAATTATCACTCATGAATTAGAAAGAGTTTATTGGTGCCATTGCAATTGAAGTGTTATTAACGAATTGATTCATAGAATTATAAGAATAGTCTATAAATTAAGGATAGCTTAATTAATTATAGTAAGTTTTCGAGACTTAAGAGATTGATACATTATATGTACTATTATTTCCAATTATTACTTCCTCATTAAGAACTTAAATTTCGTTATAATAACTTTAGAGATATTTATAAAATTCTTATTCAGAATCAGACAAATCCTAAGTGTAATATGCCTTTTTATTTGATTATAATTAAGAATAATAAATTAAAACCAATCAAAATAAATACATATTAAATAAAAAATACAAATTTATTTAAATCAGTAAAATTTAAAAGCTAGCATAACAAACTATAATAGGATGAAGAATAAATAATTGATGAACATATATAAATTGGTTAAAAGATTATTTTAAAAAAACAAATAAAAAAGAATGTTTTAAAAGAAATTTTACCAAATATTAATTTGTAAATGAAGATGGAGTAAATTACTAGTTTTACATGAGGAGGAATACCATTTAATTTAAGGTAGATCTAGCATAATTTGTAGAAAGGTATTGATAATTTTAAATATTTTGCATATTACTTATTGTAGTTTAATAATTTTGAGTCATAGTAATTATATAAATAAAGCTCATTATTAGAAGCACCATAGGGAATAGAAAACTTAGCAATACAAACTTCTAATAAGCAGTAGGCATCATTTTGGTATTAATCATATCTTTTATTATATCATTATCGAATCTTGTACTCTGTATAGAAGATGCTACTGAGTTTTTATTTTCATCTTTAGTTTTAATTTTAGATTTAGTTGATTATTTACTATTTGTATTAAATCGCTAAGGCTGATATCTAAACTCTTAAGCATCTGATTCTGTAGCTGATTTTACACTATTTCTTTGTTTTTCAGACTCATCTTTCTTTTACTCAAGCTTTTGCTGATTTGAATCAAATATTTCATCTATTTCATTACCATCTTAATTTTCCTTTAAAAGTTATTTTGGATCCTCATGATTATCAGCATCTTCTTTTTTTTCCCAAATCGAAAATTATTTTTCAATAATTTATGCTGTATTTAACTTGTCAAAATATTGTTACTATCTTTAATGGTTTTCTATGTCGTGCTCATGCTCGTTAGTATTTTTTCTTTCTTTGACATTTTCTTCATAATATTCTTTTGTATTTTTTAAGTCATTTTAATTCGCTTGTTAAATATATCCCATACTGACGTTATTTAATTCTGTTTATATTTTTTTAAAAGGGATTTCTCTTTCCGAGTTTTAAGTTGGAGAGACTATTTCTATTTCAGAAGCATTTGCATTCTATTATTTAGGATATAGGTATTAGTCTTTAATTGGCTTTTATTAAAAAGGTCTTTCTGATTCTTAGATTGAAGACATTTAAAAACCCTGGTTATTATTTCTATCTATCGTAGTCATCTAATAATCTTACTCATGTCTATTTGTAGATTATATTTGAATAAGATGATCATCTTATTAAATAAATTATATCTACTAGGCATCACGCTTAGTTTCGCTTTCAAACATGAAAAGATTAGAATTATCTGCATTATGAGTTCTATCTAAATCTACTTATTGATTTTAAATATGACCAACATTAAAGCTTGCAGATTATAATAAATCCCCATTACTTTGAAGCAAGTCTTCTTATTATGGTTGCTAATTTATTTTATTAAATAAAGACATAGGAAACCCAACTTGAGAACCATTTAGAATATTTTCATTATTTGGAGAGACAACGTTTCCTCCTTTTTCATTAACCCAATGAGGAATAGAATTTGAATTATATTAGACGCTTGCAAATTAAGATTTTGGATATAAAGTATTCATATGAAGAGTAGTAGATCTTTATTTGATTCTATTTATTTCTGAGATTTATAATTAAAAATACGAAGTGTTCTCTTAGAAATTTTCACCATGAACTAGCTAAATATATTAAAGTTGAGTCTTCATATCAAAGTCATTTAAGCAATTTTCTCCTAAATAATATTCTTTATTTTCTTAAATAAATTCTTTGTATGTAGAAACATTTTCACCTTTTAACAAATCCACCTTCTTTAAATACATTTTAAAATGATTTAAAATCTTATAATGAAATAACAAACTTACAGCTGAAGGTGGTTCTTGAATTTAAGTATTCACACTAGATTTGACACTTCTTAAGCTTCTTGAAAGATTATTTTATCTTCTCCTATAAATTTAGACAACTTCAAATAAATTTTGAGGGATTTTTAGTCTGATATGATAGCTATTCACCATGACTTACGATCTCATTCGAGATTGTTTACTCTAAAATATTTAAATGGTAAAATAAAAATAAATTTAATGTGAGAAAAAATTTCATTTTACACTCTCATCTAACTAATCTGCATATGTTGAAATTAATTTTGATATTTGTGGTAGTATAAATTATACATTAACTCTTTCTTAAAACTATTTAACTTTTTGCTACATTTAAGTTTTTTTAATAGAATCTAAATTAAATAAATCGTAGTTGTAGTCATCACTCTTCTATTCGTCATCAAACATTTTCATAAATAATTAAAATGTAATGCCTAAAATATTTCCAGAGTTATCAAATAAAATATATTAATTTGGAGTGTTGATTTTCAATAAAGTTCCATGCATCTAAAAGTCTTCTCGATTTTCATATAAATGATTTATATATATATTCATAGGAAAGATGAAACCCTTTTAATTTTAAAAAAGGTTAATTTATTAGAAAATTAAGTAAATTTCTTTACATATTTGGATAAGCCAAATGAATTAATCACAGAAGAAACACAGCTTGAGTAACCTCTAAAAAGCATATTTTCGACTAAATTATTATGAATATTTCCTATGAATGATGGCATTAATAATTTTATATATTTTATTAGTTAAAAATCTTATAAGTTATAGTCAAAGAATCTTGCTAGCTTTTCAGTTGATTTTTAGAGCATCTTTCCTCTATCTTTAGAGACAGATATAATGATGTAATCTATATTACCAAAAAGAAGATTCATATTAGAGAGTGTATCAGATCTATTAGTGTCATCTCTCTTTAGCAAATCTTTAATGTATGATTGGTCTTTGTAAGCTATATTTATTTCATTAACAACTATTACAGACATTAGAGATTTTATCTTGTAAAAAAGAGTATTATTTCTTATTTATGTTCCCTCTAATCTGTTAAATAAAATATTCATTTTTTTATTTAAATTTAAATAAGAATAAGACACATTTTACTAAGATTAAATGTAAAATAATTTATTTCTTTCTTGTGTAAAATGTGAATAATTATTATCAATTAAATAATTAAAAATATTTTGATGGATGATAGATCAGAAATATATTTTGAAAATTATTTATCAGAATTTTTCTAGAAAATAAAAAAATAATTTTAGAAAAATTGAAATTTAATTTGAATACTAAAAACTTTAATATTTTTTTTAATCAATTATTAATAGTGTTTGTATTTCATTTACTATTAAGATATAAATCAAATTATTATGTCTTGAATTTTCTTTTATAAATATCCTTTTAGCTAAAAGCTACTAAATAAAACAAATATTAGCTATATTAAATTAATTTTGCAATCATTTTTCCAATCAAATAAAATTAAAATTAGCTTTTAAAGTTGAAAGATAAAAAATTTACTTGCTAATTTCTTATTTAAATTTTTAGCTGAGCTCAATTCCAAATTAAGAAATAGGCTATGTATACTACTTGAGTTATTCGAAATTAGAAAAACCTGCTCTTAATTTCTACCAAAAATTAATCTTTAGCTGACAATACTCTTTTATTGGGTTTAAAAGCTAGTTTTTGAATTCTTCCACCTAAATCAAATCCTTAATTTAGAGTTCTTCATTAAGTTTCATTTTTTAGTTCATTTCTGACTGGACTCTTACATATTTCTTTTTTAATTGAATGAGATGGTAAAATAAAACAAAAATATTATTATAAATTGATTAAGTACCTAATTCATAATAAACTCTATATTTTTAGAAAGGATGTTAGAAAGGGTCTTAAAATAAATTGATATATTTTTCCTTTTAGATTGCAGAGTCTTTAATTCATTATAAGCTTTTGGAGAATTATTTTTATATTTTGTTAAAAAACTAATATATTTTAAACTTAAATGCTCAAACTCTGCTGTATCCTTTTAAACTGTTTAGTTACTTATCGCCCAAGTAAATCGTTAGATTATAAATGTAATTATAACATCTACATTTATGTCATTTTTAAAATCAACAATAGACTTTTCATGGCAAACACATTCTGGATCATTGCATTTCTACCTGTGATTATGAATTATTTACAGTACTTAAAATTTTTCAGATTCTTCTTTTGTAGAATTAATTGTTAGCCTCATCAATTCTTCTAAAAAGTAATCATATTTTTTGTAGTATTTTTCAAAGTTATCGTTTTCAATTTTCTTTAAAGCATCTGTCTTTTGGCAAATATTAAAAAAATAATTCAAATTTAATCTTGCTTACATTAAAATATATAAGTTAAAAAAATATTTTTGAATTTAGTTTTTTAATGATAATTTAAAATATTCTACTTAGTAGTTATATGCAGTTATTATTGCTGCTCCACTCACGCATCCTAAGATAAAAAATAAGTAGAACTGTTCTTATGAAGGCATCAAATCACTCAATTACCACAGATTAGTGATCCATACCATAACATAAAAGAAGCAATAGGTAATACCATAATAATATGCTATACTTCTGTTTTTGAATGGTAAATATACTAGAAAATCATATATTCCTAATATACCGATTGATTACGCAATATACTGTTTAATTACAGCTACTATTGGAAAATTTAAATAATAAAAGAAAGTCAAAGAGAATCTCGATGCAACTAGTATAAATAGAACTACACTTGAACGTCTTTTTAATAAATTTGTTTCATGAAACTCATAATTTCTAAAGAAAAAGAGAACAATCACAGCAGTTAAGTTAGTAAGAATCAGGCCAATAGTACTTTAAACAAGTATAACCTTAGGCTTATCTGCATAGTTTGTATCATTTCCTAATCCAGTACGACTGTTTGTTAAAAATGAGTTACCTCCAGTCACCATGACACCGCTATTGATTTCTATGAATGGAATAAAAAAGATCCACCAAAAGACTGTAAAAAAGGTATTTAAAATTCTATTTATAGAAGTAAAAAGCTTCTTATTTTAGTCTATCTTCTCATGATGATGTCTCTTTAACCAAGTAAGTATCAAAATGTATGAAAAGTAAAAGTACAGAATAAAATTAAGCATGCAATACACAAATATTGTTATTACATCGTTTGCCTTATAATAACAGAGAAACGTGCCAGGAGCTATTTCATTTAAGTGAGCTACAAATCCCATTTTAGGGTCAGTCATTGGTTTTAATTCATAATTAGACATAAAATACCCTGCATTTTAGTGGTGGTATATTTAAATCAATATGCAATAAACTCCAATAGGGATTGTGTATAATGGTTTATCCTCTATAATTTCTAAGATTGTTGAAAACAAATCGTCAATAAACCCTTACTTTTTTTAATTTTTCATTTTCTATTTACTATGAAAACAAGCTGCTTATTCTTCTACTTAAATATATATATTAAAGTATTGTTTAATCGTTTTTTTTAAATCAGTTTAAAACTTTTAGCAGATTATTTATTTAGTTAATAGATTTAATATTCATCAAATAATAAACATGATCAACTCCCTTAAAGTTTTGTATATTATTTTGATAATTTAAAGTTATATTTGGTATTTTTTTACTTCCTGTCTTGTATATTTTAGATTTAAATATTTATTGTTCAATTTAAAATATTCCAAAATTATTATTTTATTAGTTAGATCCTTTATTTTTTTGTAAATATTTTGCAATCATTTTTAAAGCAAAAAGAATTATTAAAATATTTATTTCTTAAAAATGCAATAAAATGCCTAAATAACTAGAAATATAATTCCTTATAATTTAAATGAATTGAATTTATAAATATAAAAATCCTTTGAGTTCTACAAACAACTAACTTCTAGCTTTTTAAATAAAAATAATTAATTAATTTTTTCAGTTGAATTATGAAATTTTTTCATTTAAATTACGATAGAGTTAATTCACATCAGAAATAATTAATTTGAAGTAATTATATATAAATTTTTATTAAATATTAAAAAAATTTGAAATGTAATTAATGTAAAAAATATGCAAAATAAATTAAATTAAAAAGACAAATTTTGTTATCTTCAAATTAAACATTCAAAAGAATTTTTTTTTTTAAATTTTCATAAATTAGAAGAGTAATTTAAATAACTTCTGAATTTTGAAATTACAAATAAATCTATAAAATAATTTTAGACTAAAAATCATTCATTTAAAACTTAAAAAATAAATTTAATTATTTGTTTTGAGTTAAATAAAAACAAAATGTAATTTCAATTTACTAATTTTGCTAGTTAAGATAAGTGCAATTATTTAAATTAGTAGCTTTACTTTTTTAGTTAATTACAGTTTTATTAATTCAATTAATTCCTTTAAGAATAGTTTTTTCTTTGTTTTTTTTTAAGGATGTTGTTAAAAAACTGAAAACAATTTTTAATTTCTTAAAATATTATTTGTAGAGTTTAAATAAAATTAATTAATATTTAATATATTGTTCCCTTATGCAAATAATGAGATTTCACTTATTGCGTTAAAGAAATAGTTTTTGCAAATATTAAATGTTAAGAAATAAAGCAATTCTAATAGAATTCATTGAGTATTCATATAGTAAATTTTTATTTTGAATAAAATAAAGCAATTTTATAATATTCAATATTTGCATCTGAAAATTTTATCAAAAGATTTAATAAATTCCAAATTATTACTGATAACTATTATTTAGTTGCAAATTATATACCTTTTATACAAATTTTAACAAGGAAGTTTAAAAAAAATTAAATTTAATGATTTATAATTATTCTCAAATAATTCATAAATATAATATTTATTAGGTTATTTCATACTACATTCAGTTAAATTTCATATATTTTTACATTTTTTGTGTTGTGTATGATAGATTATTTTTGATATTTTAAGAAAATTTAATTTATCCCAAACAACATATTTTACAAATCTACTCAAAAGTAATATCTCAATCTAAAATAAATTTGTAGAAATTTTAATTTATTTTTCTTGCTTCAATAATAAATTAGTTTATATATTTTTATTAATGATTTAATGAATGTTATAAAATAGATTTATCTAAATAGTTAGCATTTCATTTTTTTTTAATTAATTAAAATAAATCAATATCCTAATTAAATTATTAAATATTTAATACACTTAAACTTATCAAAAAATCTTATTGTCTTTAAATTAAAAATATGGATTCTAATAATTCTAGTAATTAACGCTAGCTATAAGAGAAGATAGAATAAAAAAGTGATGCATCATAGTTAAAAAAGGGATTTTCTTTTAAACCAAGTAGAATTAAAGAACAAGAAGACAAGATAAAATAAGAAGAAGAAAGAAAAAGAATTGAAAAAGAGAAGAAATTATTATAAAAATAATAGGAGGAAGAAAGGAAGAAATAATTAGAGCTAGAAAAGTAGAAATAACCTATTTACTTTTAGTCTTATTAAGTTAAAAGAAGAGCTGCTGATTTCTTCTCTTCTAGTTCTTCTGATTCTTCATCAAATTCAAGATCATCGTCTATTGATCATGAAAAAAATAAAGTAAAAAAATAATAAAAAGCGTCATCATCTACAGAAAGGAAGTCTAAAAACTAAGATAAAAAAAAGGAGAAAAAGGTTAAAAAAAAAGACTCAGACCATGAGGAATCTCCATCAATTAAAAATTAAAAGAAAGAAAGAAAATACAGTGATGTAACTAACATTTATAATTTGATATGTGATTCTTTTAAATAATGTAATTAGTGTCTACATGTTCTGCTTACAATAAATGTAATTAAATAAAAAAAAGGATGAAATGAAAGAAAGCAAGAAGAAGAAAAAATAGAAAGATAAGAAGAAAAAAGATAAATAAGAGAAGAAGAAAAAGAAGAGAGAAAAAGAGCTTAAAAATTAAATTATGAACACTATAAATAATGAAGAGCTTGACCTGTTTTATGATTTGAAGAATTAAGAAATCTAAAGAGCTCCAGAAGCTAGCTAGAAATTTTTATATAAGCATGTTTTCAACAGAAATTGCTTGCCAGTATCTATAATAAGCTTTGGAGATAAGACAATACCAAAATACATGAATTATGGCATGAGTGGAGATGTACCAAAATTCAAATTTGTTAATTAGTAAATTAATTACTAATTGAGTTAGAATATTATTTAAATATTTTTAAAAATAAAGCCCTATGATTGTAGGATTTATGAGAGATTAAGAATCAATTGGATTGTTTGATGATTTAAACTAAGATTTAGGCATTAAAACTAAATATTCTAGACTTAACTAAGAGAAAAGTAATCAAAAGAATAATGTAAGATATTTCGAAAGAAGGTTTTGGGAAAAAAATGAAGATTTAGAATCGTCAGATTTTTAAATTCAAAAAAGAGTAAAACAAAATGAAAGAGAAAATGCTTTAATAGGAAGTGAAGATTTTGTGAGTTTTAATGAAGATAAAAATATATTGAATAAATTAAGTATAACATTCAGAAGTGAGTAATAAATGATAACTCAAAGTGGTTAAAATTCTTTAAACAATTTAAACAACCTAAGTATTAAGGATTACTCAGACTTGAAAGATCTTAAAATAGATGTAGAAGATCTCACATCAGAAGAGATTAAACTCTTCTAATAAAATAAAGAATTTAACCAGAAAATAAAGGATAACCCAAACGACCCATATCTCTGGATTGATTATATTAAGCTCTAAGATCAGGGTATCAAATATTCTTCAGACTAGTTTAGCATATCTTCTGTATTAATTTTATTATAAATTTTTTAACTTCAGACATTGCCATAATAATTCATTAAATTATTTTAAATTTTAATTTGTTTTATTTAAAAATATTAAATATTTGCAGCTAAAAAAATTTTTTTTATTAAATAGATACAGCAAAAAAAGATAGGAATAATAGAAAAAGCTCTTCAAAATGAATAACTAAGTAATAACATCATTCTTATTTTGTATCACATGAGAATTTTACAAGATTCGAATTAAGGAGATGATTTTTATAAAGTTATGAATGAGAAGTGGATGGAATATATTCAAAAAAATATCTATAACATGCTTTTATGGAATAATTTTTTGGATTACAGATACTCAAATTTAATGAAATTCTCAGTAATATCATATTAATATTTTAGTAATTTTTATTAAAAAAATTCAATCATTCATTAAAATAGGCTACATATTTTAGAGAGTCCACTGCATAGCTTTTAGCTTAGTTAAGCAAGTTAATCTAGTAAAGCAAGTCAGTATCAGAAATTATTACATTAAGGAAGATAATTTTACTTATCATCAGAAAAATTAGTTTTATTGAAGAGCAGGTAAAGAGATTTCTTTTAATCTTATCATAAAATAAAAAAAATTTTTCACATAAATTTCTCAATTATTTAATATGTTTTTTATGTCTTGCTAATTTTAGAATAAACTAAAAATTATTTGTTTATTCAATGTTTAAATATTTTTTTAATTAATTTATTTTAGATGGGATTTAAGGAAAGGAGTTTTGGTATTCTTTAAGCTTTAATCGAACTCAATGTTTTCTGCCCTAATCATATTAGGAGATGTTTAGATCATTAGAAAAGGTTATAAGAGTTTAAGAATTATTGGGAAGACTATTATTGTTGCAAAACAGGAGAGATTATTGGTGGAGGATGGGAAAAGCAGTAATTAAAATTTTATTTAAAAATAACCAATTTAATTTAATTTTTTAATAGAGAAGATATTCAGAAATTGACAAAAGAATAAAAGGAGCTATAGTTAAATAAATCTTTCATAGGAAAATACAACGATCATAAGGAAGTGTTGCTAGAAATGGATGAAGAAAATTGGATTTATGTGGAGTAATAATTTAGTGAAGCAGTTTGGAGACCAGCCAATCCTCACTACGATAAAGACTTGATAAAATATAACTCAGATACTATTGTTTTTTCTGAGGATGTTTAACAATTTTTAATAGTGCTTAACGATCCTGAGTCTTAAATTACTCTAATTAATATCATTTTTGAAAATCTTGGACTGCCTCCAGTTAATGATAATATTTTTTTGAGTACAGAAAACAAGGCATTTTCTACATTTTACTTTGATAAATCTAAAAACTTACTTTTCTAAATGAATTAAAGGATTTAAAATTAAAGCTGTAAGATTAATTTTGGCTCAGATTATAAACAATACTGCGGACTAGATAGGTTGGATTTCTTAAATAAATTCTTTAGTTTTTCCGATGAGAGTTTTATTACAGGAGGTACATAATCTAGGAAAAACAAAATAATAGCATAATTAGAATATGTGAGAAGACTACTTTACGAGCTTTATAAAAAGCTAGAAAGAGAGAGTATACTTATTTATATAATGTGGATAGAAGGTATTTTCTTTATTAGGAAATCAATTTCCTAGAATGAGCCAATAATGACTGAAAAATAAGCTAGAATAAATATAAAAAATCTTCTTAAAAATAACGAAAAAACAATAAGTTTATGGTTTATTTATGCAGAAATTCTATTCGAAAAATCAATATAAAACTTAAATTAAACAGAAGAAGAGTAAAGAAAAATTTACAAAGAAATTGATGATATTTTTAATAAAGTTCTCAAAGCAAGCGAAAGTAAAGAAAAAGATAGACTTTCAGTACTTTATTTTTGGAGTTCTTTTTACTTAAGATTAGTTGGAAAAGTAGACATCTCATTTATACATTCAAATTTGCTCATAATTTTACAAAAATTGAAAGCTTTTACTAACATAAAAAACCTTATACTTTAACTTCACAATTAAATGAGAGAGTAAATAGCCAGAGAAAAGCAAAAGCTAAAACCTGAGCTTATTCCAATAATAAAAACAAAATCCTAGAAAGTATTCCCTCTTTCTAAAAAGTCAATTTATGCTTATTTTTTGCTACTTGCACATAGTATTGGAGATACCGAGTTTACAGATAGAGAAATAGTAAATTACTAGTAGTACTTTGATTTAATTGAAGAGACTAATAATGAAAAAATAAAAATATGGGATGATGAAGAATTGTATTCTAGATTATAGAGGAAATTCTAAAATGAGATGCAGCTGCTCTTATTAAATGTGCTTCGAATCTAAAAATTAACGAAATTTTCATCTTAAGAAAATAATTTGTTAACAAACTTTGATTAAAGTAGAAGGTTGTAAGAAATTAAAAATTAACAAACTGAATTATATCAAAATATCATCAATAAATACCCATTCTTTAGCGTTGCCATAGTCGAGTTGGTCTAATTCAATATGAATGAGACAACTAGGATAGATAGATTAGTAACTTTAAAGCAAATTTTGAAATAAAATAACTTTTTCTATTCCACTTGGATGCTTATCATTTTTAATGAGATAGCCTCTGCAGCATAGGCAGAAGAAACGGAAATTATATTATCTAAGCTTAGGTATTACTTTTATGAGGCCTAAAAAGATTACTAATTACTTGATAAACAAATAGCTCTTCTTGATAAATTCAGAAATTAATAGATAGGAATTGATTCAACAACAGATTATTTTAATTAGATTCAATTTTAATCACTGTTTAATACATTCACTCTATATTTTGAACCATAAAAATTAGCAAATAGATCTCTATAATCCTTACAGCAAGCTCCTTTCTCTAAAGTAAATTTTTAAAAATATAAACAATAAATATATTAAATTTTAATTACATAACAAAAAGGAAGCATATTTATATAGGCTGATGGGCTCTCAAGGTGATTAAAGACAAAAAATTAGAGAAGTTATCGTCGAAAAAGAAATTAGAATCGTATACAACGAAATTATTTGAGAAAATTGTTATTTATATTGTCGTACTTACATGTTAAATTTAGTTAGTATAAAACTTTTTTTGAAAAATTTGTTAATTAGTTTAATAAATAAATTATACTTTATTTTTTTATCTATTAAAATATATTAAAAAAATAAATAAAGGAATTTAAATAGCTATATTTAATAATTATTGAATAAAAGAATATTTAGATCAAATATTTTATTGTGAGGCAATTCCTATACATTGATACTATTATTTGTTTACTCATAATTATGTCTGAAAAAAAAAATTTGCATTTTAAATTAATAATTTTGAATTAATTTATTTTAAAAAAGTTATTTTAATTTAAATTGAAACAAACATATTTACTTGGTGTAAATTGATTTTTGAATAAGATTGATACATTTGAAACATGTGAAAAACTTAAAACATAAATATTTATTCAAAATTGCTATTTTGAGTTATTTGATATATGGTTGGTTAAATTTGGTAAATTATTATGAATTATTATTTATTAAAATTAAAAGTTTAATAATTATTTTTTTTTATTAATTTTAAATTTTAGTAAAATTTTTATGCTGTTTTTTTTAAATATTTTAATTTGCTTTTGGGAGTATATTAAATAAATATTCACTATAATTAGAAATCTATTTCATCTATTTTTTAGTCACATTCTTCATCCTCTTAAAATGCTTTGGTAATTATGTCTTTATCTTGTAGAGCTTGTAGATAACCTTTTAAAAACATTTCATCAGCCCAGTATTCACTCCAAACCCAATAATCTAAAGGAAAAGAGACATCGCTATTTTCTGTTAGATCAATTATTGATAAATTTTTAATATTTTCTCTGGTATACCTAAGAGCTTTAGGCATTACATTTAAAAATACTTTTTTTGAGTCTTTATATCTGTATGGAATAGGTTTTGTAAATCCTCCATCTAAGACTTTTTATCCATTAAATTTTTTATAAAATCCAAATCTGGTTATTATTGGCAATGTGCAACTTGCTTCTACTGAGTGGGAAAAATGAAGCTAATCTGTAAATTAGTGTACAATATTTTCCTTTAAACTTAGAATTCCTTCTATTGATGTATAATAGACATGATACCTTTCATTTAGAGAAGGTAAATTAAGCTTTTGATGATCCTCCCAAAAGTCCATAGCCATTTAAAAGATGAGTTATCCATTTGAAATTAATCCAAGATATTTGCGATTTTCCTTTTAAAATAGTTTCCTTATCTAATTTTAGTAACTTTATTTTAAGTCCACATCAGAATATAATGCCATCAGAGTAAAAGCAGCCACAGCAGTTCCTAAATTAAAAAAAATATAAATGGATGAAATTTATTCATTGTAATATCAAATTAATTTAAAGACAAATTATAAAAAAGCTTTTAAAAATTATTCTTTTCTATTGGTAAACTCTCTAGATGGTAAATTTCTTGAATAAGAAATATAACGTTTAAGTATTTTTATATTTAACCATCAATTAAAAGAAATATTAGATTATTACCTGCAGAAACACCTCCAAAACAATACTCTTTAAGCTTGTCTTTTCCAACAATTTCCATAATTCCATGAGTATATCCCATTTAAAAACCTACGGCACCTGCACCACCGCTAAAAAGTAGCTCTTTTCTACCCTTTCCATTCGTTTAATTTTAATTTTAAGCATAATCTACCATTATATTTAATTTTATGTAAATATGTGAATGAGTGTATTTATTTACTTTCTTTGTATTTAGTTTTAAATTGAAAAATTAACTCCTAAATTAACTAATAAAATTTCTAAAATATGTTTTTAAATATATCTATTAAACAGTTTGTAGAGTTAAAAATAGCATTTAAAAATGATTATATTAAATGACGAAATAAAGACTTTTCACTCTAAAAACTAAAGAAAATTTACCATTTTATGCCGTCATTTACTTCTATCAAATACATAAAGACATTTATGAAATTAACCAAAATCTTAAGATTTACCTCTTAGAACTAAATAATTACAATATTATGAGAATATTAAATAATATTTAGATATAGTAGAAGTTTTTATTTATCAAAAAAATAAAATAAGAAAAAAGGGAAGTAGAAAATTCTACAATAAATTAAGTTTCTAAAATTTTAGATATTTCAATTGATAATAAATAATAATAATAAAATTATTTGAAACTAACTTTTTGTCAAAAAAATTATAATAATTTTTTAAATATTTATTGAAATAGTTTTTATATTCAAAACAAATAAATAAATAAATAAATAAATAAATAAACAAATAAATAAATAAAATTTTAGTTGAATATTTTAAATTACCTAAAAAAAATAAAATAATAAATTTTTCTTTTAAGATATATTTTGCTTTAAATTAAATTAATAAAAAAAATATTTAGAAAAAGCTTTTATAAATCTACTCTATCTAGATACAACTCTAATCAATTATTCTTATCAATTTTTATTAAAACAAAAATAAATCTTACATCCACTCAAATAAAAGAAATATTTCTAAATATTTTAAAGAAAAATTTTAATAATTACATTTAGTTAAAACTAAAAAGATAATTTTTTTTTAAAGTAGCTTAATTGATAGATTTTGAATCTATTTAGCTAAGAAGAAGTTGGATTGAATTTTGATTCATAATACAATTTAACCATCTTATTTTTTCAAACATAGCTAGATTGTTTATATTGATCTTTCTTAATTCATACTAAAAGATTTAAAGCAGGAGATATCTTATTGAAAAAAAAACAAAAATGATTAATGATTATTTGAATTAAGATATTACTATTAAAAAAAATCTTAAAATCAAGTATTAATGTTTTGATACAAAATAAGAAAATAATGATTAAGCTTCATAAAAAGTAGCTCAAAATACACAAATTTAAGATTTAGGTGAAGAAAAAAGGCTTTCAAATACTTTGAATTCTACTTTTATAAATAATGGTTTAGATTCATTTGATCAAGAAGGATAAGCACAACTTGCAATACCTACTGATATTGCTAATTATTAATAAATGAATTAATAAGACTCTGTTTAAGTTATTAAACAAGGAGATCTAAGCTATGAGCTTAGAATTTGGGAGAGAGATGTTATTAAGAAGGATTTAGCTAGTACTTTAGATTTAAAATATAAAAATTAAGTAGATTTAATTTTGGATAAGTTATTATAAAAATAATATTACTTGGGGAAGTTTATAGCAAAAGGTGGCTAAGGTGTAATATACGAGGGAAGTAAATTAGAAATAAATAGAAGATATAGAGATTTAGTTTTTAAGATTTACTTTGAAGCTAATAAAAATGAAATAGATGAGGAAATAAGCATTATGAAATTATTTTAAAAAAATATAAATGTTGTAGAATTAGTTGATTATATTGAAATTTAATAAGATATTTAAGTTTTAATTTTAGAAAAATGTTAGTTCAGTCTAAAAAATGAGCTTGAGCAGCTTGAAAAAATGATGATAGAGTTTAATAAAAAAAAATTATATCAAATGATTTTTGATTTATTTGACGGGTTAATCTAATTTAGAATGTATAATATTTTGCATTTAGATATCAAACCTGATAATATACTTTTATCTTCTTCTGGAAATTATTTATTCACTGACTTTGGAATTTCTTCTATTAAAAAAAGTGATGATGCTCAAATCAAGATTAAAGGATTTACTAAAAGGTTTGCTCCTAAGGAATAACTTGATCTTGACTCTAGAATTAATTTCAAAGCAGATGTTTATTCTCTCGGATTAACTTTAAAATAAATCATTTAAGTTTATAAAACAGTCAACCCTGAAGATAAGTTTGTTGAATCTTTTTAAGAGATTGTCGATAATAAAATGATTTAAAATTTACAATCTGATAGGCAAAATTGCTTATAACTGCATTAGTAATTTTTTAAATTATTTCTTGAATCAGATTTTGTTGAATTTGCTCAGTTATATCACAAAAAAATACAACAAATTTTTGAACTAATTCCATTTGATAGTAAAAAAGATATTCCATATTTCTAGGAGTCACTATTATATTATAATTAATTAAATTTAGAATTAATAAATTACTTGAATTAAAAGAAATGCTACATTAATTCTCAAATTTACCTTCAAGAAAAGGCTTAAGCTCTCAATAACGTTGGCTTATGCTACCAAGATGTCGCATAATTCTAAAAAGCGATGATTTATTTAAAGGATTCTTTAAAGATAAAAAAATAATTGACTTAAGCAAACCATGATAAAATTTCAATTGCAAGTACTCTCAGTAATATTGGTCTTTGCTATAAAGATTTAGGATAATATACAAAAGCCTTAAAATATATTGAAAAATACTATGAAGTATCTAAAGAATTTTTAAAAGGGGATAATATTATTTTAGCTAAATCACTGAATAATTTAGGCTTGTGCTATTTAGCAACAGGTAATAGCTAAAAAGCTTTAAGTAAATTATTAGAGTCTTTAAATATTTTTCAGAATATTTTTAAAGGGACTAACTCTTAAGTAGCAAGCTCTTTAAATAATATTGGAACGTGTTATAAAGAGTTAGGAGATTTTTAAAATGCTTAAATTTATCTAGAGAAATCATTAAAAATGTTTAGACAGATCTTTTAAGATACCAACCCTGATGTTGCAACATCCCTTAACAATATTGGCTTACTATATAAAGATATAGGTAATTACTAAATGGCTATAAAATACCTTTAAGAGTCTTATGAATTAAAAAAAATGATCTTTTCACCTAACCATCCAGAAATATCAGTTTGTTTAAACAATTTAGGAACTTGCTATTAAAATATTTTTGAAAAATAGAAATCTTATAAATGTTTTAAAGAGTCATATAGAATCATTACTAGCAATTTTGACGGAAATCATCCTTTGATTGCTACATCTCTTAACAATTTAGGAATGTATTTTAAGAATATGGGTAATTATTAGCTTTCTTTAAAGTATCTTTTAGATTCTTTACAAATGAGAAAGTAAATTTATTAAGAAAATAATTAAGATATTGCAAGTTCTTTAAATAATGTTGGCCTTTGCTACCTAAATATTGGCAATAATAAATAGGCATTAAAATATTAATTTGAATCACTCGTTATGAGAAGAAAGCTGTTTCATCAAAACCACCCTGATACTGCCAGTTCTCTCTATAATATTGGTTATTGTTTCTAAATTATTGGTGAAAATTAGAAATCTCTGAAATATTTCTAAAAGTCTCTAATTATGAGAAAGCTTCTCTTTGGAAAAAACCATCCAGCAGTCGCTAGCTCACTAAATAGCTTGGGTTTATTTTATTTAAGATAAGGTGATCTTTAAAACTCATTCAAATATTTATAAAAATCTTTGAAAATTTACAGAAAAATTTATAATGAAAATCATCCAGATTTGTCAAATGTTCTAAATAATATTGGAATTTACTTTAAAATCAAAGGTGATTACTAAAGTGCATTAAAATATTTGAATGAATCAATTAATATGTTAAAATAAATTTTCAACAATAGCCATCCTAACATATCAAATGTATATAATAATATTGGAATATGCTATTTCGAACTTGGAGACTATTAAATTGCCTAAGAAATGTTTCAATTATCTTATAAAATAAAACAATTAAATTTACAAGATAGTGATCTAGATCCTACTGTAGCCAATTACTTTAATAACATAGGTGTTTGCTAATTAAATCTTGGAAATTTCGAATTGGCAATAGATCAATTATAAAAGTCTCTTAAAATTTAGAAGATTTTATCTTTAAAAAATGATATCAATATTTCAAATACACTTAACAATATTGGACTCTCATTTTAAAATATTGGGAATTATGAAAAAGCCTTAGTTTACTTCTTAGAATCTCTTGAAATGAAAAAATAAATTTACAAAAAGCCTCACATTGAAATAGTTAACAATTTAAACAATATTGGTTTATGTTACAAAGATCTTCACAATAAGAAAATGGCTTTAAAATATTTTTTGAAAAGTAAAGAAATTTGTAAAAAATATTTCTAAAATGAAAAAAATCTTTATAGTGCTATATGTCTAAATAATTTAGGTTTATATTATAAAGATTAAGGAGATAAAAGTGCAATTAAATACTTTGAAGAAGCCTTAGAATAGTTCATTTCTATATTCAAGGGAAAAAATCACCCAATGATTGCTAATTGTATGAATAATATTGGGATGGTTTATCATGATTTAGATGACAACCAAAAAGCATAGGACTATTTGCAATAATCTATAAAAATTTACAAACTAAGTTTAGTTGGAAATTAAATAGATATTTCTATTTCACTAAGAAATTATGGACTGCACTTTTAAAAAAATGAAAATAAAATAAAAGCTTTAAGGTATTTACTTGAATCGTATGAAATACTAAGAAATATTTTTAAAGATAAAAATCACCCATTGATAGCAAGTTAACTTAATGATTTGGGAATGTGTTATTTAGATTTAGAAGATTATTAAAAAGCAGAGAAATATTTGCTTGAATCAATTAATATTAGTAAAAAATTATTTAAATAAAATAATCCATCATTGATTAAATATCTTTAAAATATTGGTGTATATTATAACATTATGGGTAATTATTAGTTAGCACTTACCTATCTCCAAGAATCAAATGAAATGGCAAAAGAGTTTTATAACGAAATACACCCTATTCTAGCTGATTCATATAATCAATTGGGCATATGCTTTAGAGATCTTGGTGACATCCAATCAGCCTTAGAGAAATTTTAGGAATCTCTATAAATTAGATAAAAAATATATCATAAGGATAATTCTTTGATTGCAGACTCTCTAAATTTTATTGGATAATGCTATTGTGATCTTAATGATGAGTAAAATTCTATAATATTTTTACAAAAATCTCTTGAGATAAGGAAAATAATTTATAAAGATAATCACCCTGATATTGCTAGCTCTCTTAATAATTTAGGCCTTTGCTATGCTGATATGGGTAAAGATGAAAAGGCTTTAAAATACCTCTAAGAATCACTGAAAATGAGAAGGAAAATATTTAAAGGCAATCATGAAAAAATTGCTAATTCACTTAATTATATTGGTCTAAGCTATTAGAATATGGATGAGCATGAAAAAGCACTTTAATATTTTGAAGAATCGCTTTAGATGAAAAGGAAAATCCCAAATAAAAATCCAGTGTAAATATCAGAAATACTAGATAATATAGGAACTTGCTTTTTAAGTTTAGAAGACTATGAAAATGCAATAATGAACTTTTAAGAATCTATTGAGTTAAGAAAAAAGTTAAACAAAGATTATAATAAAGAAATTGGTAGTTGCTTTAATAATATTGGTATTTGTTATTAAAATTAAGGTGAATACTAAATAGCCATCAAAAATTTTGAAGATTCACTATAATATTTTAATAAGACAACAAATGATATTTAATCTGAATATATTTCAGATTGTCTAAATAATATAGGTTTGTGCTATTAAGATCTTGGTAATTTTCAAAAGGCTCTAGATTTTCATTTAAAATCACTTTAAATGTCAAAATAAATTAACAATGAAAGCTAGGAAGATATAATTGTCTACCTAAGTAATATTGGATTATGCTATGTGGAACTTGCTGATTATGAAAATGCTCTAAATTATCTAGAACAGGCTCTTCTATTGTAAAAATAAAACTTGGAAGAAGATGATCCAGAAATAGCAGAAACTCTAAAAAATATAGGTTATTGCTTTGAAAATAAAAGAGAATATGAACAAGCACTAAATTATTATTAGCAGACTTTAGCATTGCAAAAAAAAATATTTGGAGAAAATCACTTGGATGTTGCTTCTACATTAAATAATATTGGAATTATATACAAAGAGATGAATAATAATAAATAAGCTTTAGACTATTTTTAAAAATCACTAAAAGTAAGAAGATAGCTATTAAAAAAAAATCATAAAGATATTGCAGCTTCATTAAACAATATTGGAATGTCCTATAAAGATGATGGTGATTATTAGTAGGCATTAAAGTTTCTTTTAGATTCATTGGAAATGAGGTAAAAAGTTTTTTAAGGAAATAACAGTGAGATTGCTACTTCTCTTAATAACATCGGAATGTGTTACAAAGACATTAGAGATTAAAGTAATTCATAAAAATACTTGTAAGAATCTTTAGAAATGAGGAAAAAGCTTTATTCAGGAAATCACTCTGATATAGCAATTTCTCTTAATAATTTAGGACAATGTTTTTTAGAATTTGGAGAAAGTAGAATTGCTTTAAGATATTTCTAAGATTCCCTTGAAATGAAAAAATAAATCTTCAAAAATAATCACCCATCAGTTGCAAAATCTCTTAATTGTTTAGGACTGTGCTATTAAAGTCTTAATGATTATGAATAAGCCCTGAAGTTTTTGCTAGATTCTTTGAGAATGAAGGAATAAATTTATAAAAATGACCATCCAGAAATTTAAGAATCTCTGAAAAATATAATAGCATTATATAATTGCCTAGGAGATAGTGTAAATTCTTAAAAGTATTAAAAGCTACTTGAAACAAAAAAATGATTTAATAAAATTCAACATTCTTTCAAGCAATTAATTGTTATCCATACCCTAAAATTTCTATCATTTTATTTTAGATTATTTAGAGTTTTATAAAAATTATACTGTAATTCAATCAATTTTGTAAAATTTATAAATAATTTTTAATCTAAAATATATTATTTTTATAAATGTTTTTAAATGTGATTTAATTTCATACAGGCCAATTTTAATTTATGAATTAGTTAATTTAAATCTTAGAATATCTCAATTTTTAAAAGCTAAAATTATTTTTATTTTATAATAAAATTTTAGAAAATTTCTTTAATAAAAAATTTGAGCTAGCATCTTTTTATAAGAAAGTAATAATTTATTTTTTTTTTTATTAATATTAATTATTTTTTTTTATTAAGTTAACTTTCTGATAATAAAACTTTAAAAAAATTATTATTTAATAAAATTTATGAACGAATGAATACCAAAAAAATATAAATCGTTTTTAATGTATTTTTAAATACATAAAAACCGAAATTTAAAATTCAACAAAACAAATATTCAATTAAGCCCTATTTTATTAAACAACTTTTTAATTTTAACAGAAACGAGCTTATTATGTAATTACATAAAAATTTTAAATTAATCAATAAAAAATTTCAATAGAAAAACAATCTAATATTGGACAAAGAATTGAAATTAATTATTTTATATTTTTATTTTGCAAAACGTACAATTTAATATTTATATATTTATACAGAGAGAAAGATATTTTAATATTTGAGAAATAGAATTTATAAATAGTTTAATTTGTTAAGAAGGATTTTGATATTTTAAATTTAGTAATTGTTTGTTGTTTTGTACCTCAAATTAATTAATTAATAATTGATTTGTGGAGGTTATATATTCAATTAAAAGAGGTCACTATTGTTCGTTAATTTTAAAAGCTTATTTAATTGCATCAACATCATTTAGAGCTGCCAAGTAACCTTTTAAGTACATTTCGTCACTCCAATATTCACTCCAAAGCCAGTAATCACGAGGGAATAGTACATCGCTTTTAGATGTTATATTCAAAATGCTGATATTTTTAGGCATTTTTTGTATTAGATTGCAGAAATCAGGAAGAACGTTTAAGAATACTTTCTCGCTGTCTTCATCAATGTATGGGATAGGGCGTGTGAATCCCCCGTCTACAACTCTATTTCCTCTAAATTTACGGCATGGTCCAAAAGTAGTAATCAAAGGAAGAGCACAACTTGCGGAAACAGCTTCACCAAAATCCTCTCTACTTAGAAATTCGTTAACTATAAGAGGCTTAATAGAAAATATGCCTTATAAATGAGTCATACATAAATGAAAATTATCCTTAAGAGAAGGTAAATTAGGATTGTTAATTACTAAATCCCAATACATATAAGCCAAGTCTCTAACAGTATCACAACTAGTGAATAATCCAAAATATTTTTTATTGCTTTTCTCAAACATTTTACGAGCATATTTATAATAAGAATCTTTCATGGAGTGTTCTTAGTCGTAGACAGCTAAAAGGAAGTATCCGGCAACAGCACTTCCTGCAGAAACTCCTCCTACTCTATATTCTTTCAATTTTTCCTTTCCAACAATTTCAATTAAACCTTAGCAGTAGCCCATTTAATAGCCTACAGCACCAGCTCCTCCACTAAAGAGAAGTTCTTTTTTACGAGGTTACTGATCTTAGCCAATGTTAATTTATTATTAATCAATAGTTTCCATGGTGGTTTTGTGTATATTTATAAAATTTTCAAAGTAGATATATTAGTAAATATATATATATGATCTTATATTTTAGAATTAGTAATTTACTTTTTTTATTAAAATTAATTTAACTAATAAATAAATATCAACTAATCTTTTCGGAATTTACTTCTATCTTAAAGCATATAAATGACGCCAAATGTTTTTTAAGAAATTTGGTTTATATTAATAAATTTTATGTAAATAGCGTCATAAATGATCTCTATTTAATTTAGCATAGAAGTAGACTGATTTTGCATCTTAAGAAATTAGTTTTTTTCACTATTAAAAGGTTTATAATTAATTTAAAGGTACTTTTTGTGTTAATTTTAATTTAGCTTTGCTTTTAAATGTAAATAAGGTGAGTACTAACAAATTAAGAAATAGAAATTCATAATAATTTCTATTTTATTCTTAAAACTAAATAAATTCAATTTCAAAGAAATGAATGAATATATAATATATTTTTAGTTCTGCAATTATAAAAGTATTATCTATGAATGTTAGCTAGCTATATAAATTAGATAAATACCGTAATAAATATATTTAAACAAATATAAAAGAATTATTTAGTTATTAAGAAGAGGAGATTAATAATGAAAGGATCAAGCATTACTCAAAAAAGAAATTCAAAGAATTTTAGTTCTTTTTCATATTTTTATAAAGATAATTAAGAGTTAACTTTATATTTAAAACCAAAATTTAAAAGTTGAGTAATTATTTTGTAAAATAACCACTTAATATTATCTATTTTATAAATTTTTTATTTCTTTCTTTCTTTTTTGTTTATTTATTAAGTAATTGAGAAAACTAATTCAATACTCTATTCATAAGAAAATCAAATTTATCAATAAATTAATAAATAAATGCAAGAGCTCTATTTTATTTCTTATGAATGAATGAGAAAATCATGAAGACAAACTTATTAGTTTTTTAGTATATTAAAAAAATTCATTTAGATATATTATGATAGACACATTAATAAACTAATTTTTATTTATTATCTTAAATTTTGTTTAGCAATCCAAACTCCTTTTTTAGAATAATTAAAAATCTAATTTAATTACTATTTTTCATTTATTGTTTCTTAGAAATTTAAAATAAAAAAACGATTTAATATTTAAAATTTTTAAGTTTTTTTAAATGTTTAATCATGTCTTGAATCTACATTTTGCAGATTTGATAATTCTATGAAATGTTAGAAATATTTCTAAGCGCTTTTTAAATTTTTAGTGTATCTATTTTTTTTAATTGTGATTATGATGATTTGAACTATTTTGAAAAAATATGAATTTTATTGTTAGCTTTAACTAAAAATAATTTTTTTAGATTTATTTGCTGAACAAAAGATTTAAAATATATTCTAAACATAAATATTGAAAAAGCTACATCAAGAAAAAACTATCTTCTTCTCAAAATAACTAACTCATTGAGGAATTTTTAATGACTTTTAATGATTGATTGATAGATGGATCGGATCAATGAATGAATGAATAAGTGAATGGCTTAATTCTTAAGGAAGAAAGTAAAATGAAGAAAAAATCAAATAGTTATTTACATTAAATTTGGAATGAATGAATTAGATAAGATAAAATAGATGGGGGCAGAGAAACAGAGATGAAGTTGATGATTTAAATTAATAAATGGGAAGAAATTTTAATTAAAAAATAAGCAAAAAAAGATTAGTCAGCAAATAAAAATGTTACCCCAATCAATAAAGCGATTGGTGGCATTACTGTTAGCTATGGGTAGGAAGAAGAGAGAGTGTGAAGGAAGGAAGGAGATGATTTGTCATAGAAAAAAAACAAACCTATTTAATACTCAAGTTGTGATAGACGGCGGAAGATAAATTATGTCTGAATAATAATTTGTAATATCAATAAAATTGAAATGCAAAAAAATGCTTTCGCATTAAAATTATTATAAATAACATGAGCTCATTCTACATACATTGTTTATTTTATAGTAGATTTAATTATTGAAATACACTTTTAAGTATTAGGCATGATATTTCATTTTAAAACCAAACAATATGATATATGTATATATATTTATATATAATATCATTCAGTGTTATATGTCAATGATTACTTGCTTGGAATCAATGACAAACTATACCCAAAAGATTAATACAATTTAAAGTAAATTTTGAGGCGAATTTATATGCCGCTTGCTTTTAAGTGGGAGAGATGATTGAATTAACTGCGTGCAAGAAGAAGGTAGGGAAGGAGGGAGGAGAGAAAGAAGGGAAGTTTGTTTTATTAGATTTAAAATTTGCTTGATATGGGATAAGATTAATTAATTAATTTGGGAAATGAATGAAATAATTAGAATTATCTATTTACTATTAGGGTTGGGGAGGGAAATTAATTAAATTAACAGAGGATGATGGATTATAAAAAATAACAAAAGTAATGCCAGAAGGAAGGTACTATCAAAAAATATAATTTTAATTAGTATAAAGGTACTGTTTAAAAAGAAGTAGGAACCGCGTAACTAAATTATTAATTAATTTAATAATTGCATTCAAATTAAGAGGACATTCATTTACCAATTAAAGAAGGTCAAAAAGGTTTAATTAATAAAAAAGGTGTCACAGGGTCCAACGGAGCAAGAAAATTTATAAATAATAATTAGGGAGAAAAATACATCTTTAAAAAAAAAAAAGATAAATAAATTAATTTTGATAAAAATGTCTTGCTCTGCACGTTCCTCAATCCAATAAAATATGGAAGATTCCTAAATAAATAGCTGTAAATACTTGATTCTTTTATTCTACTAGCATAAATACTTCAATAATAAATACTCGAATATCACATATCATTCAATAAAGGCCAGCTTTTTTGGCAACTTATTTCCAACAAAATTCAATCAAATATGAAATTAATTTTTTAAATTTGAAATGACTTAAATAAATAAATAAATTGCTTTGTTTATTCAGATTCAAATTAAAATGCCACTCATTCCTCCCTTCCTATTAGCTTTTTATAATTTCATCATCATCATCTAAAAATATGTTAACTTAAAAATTAACTAACTAAATAGCTTACTTATTTACTAACTAAATAACTGCTTAATCATTCTTTATAATATAAAATTTTTACTATTACAAATTATTTTTGAAATTTCCATTTTGAAACAAAATGCCCATTAAACCTTTTAATTCCCCCCTCCTTTCTTGATTTATTTGAATAAATTACTGACTCAAGCATTTTTAAATATAATCATCATAAATACCTCAATTTTACACATTTTTAAAAGGGTTTTCTATTTTATTTGCACACCCAATATAGAAATTTATTTTAAATCCTATTAACGCAATTAAGTTGTTTGTTTGGCATTTATCTTGAGCAGTTTTTCATTTACTGCTTCTCATAAATAATCTAATTATTCTTATTCTTTTTTCCTTTCCATTCAAAAGAAAGTTCATCCCAATAATCAATCATTCATTTATTTCACCCAGTAATATTTCTAAATCACTCCCCATCATAACTCAATCATACGCGTATCATCTGTATTATAGAGACTTAAACATTTTTCTTCATAAGTCTATGCAAATGAGAAGAAAATAGCATACAATATCTTAATGAAGATATTATTTTGTCTCAGCATACAGTGAGTATTAAATTGATAATTTTATAATGAGAGCATACATATTTGATGCATACAACAAACTATAGTTTTATTTTTTATCAAAATTGATCAGGAAGATAAATAAACACTGCTAATCATTAGAGAATTCGAATTCCATTTTATAGATTAAATTTAATTTGAATGATTAAAAGACTTATTCATTCATTTTTATTTATTATTTACTTACCTTCTTTTTTAATTAATAAAAGTTGCTAAAAAGTACACTTTCGAAGAGTAAAATCAAATTCACACTTCTGAAACTTGCTCATCTAACAATTCACCTAATGACTCTTGCTCTTCACGTAGAGATTAAGCTAAAAGCGTATTTAATATTGAAGATTATCTTGTGAGTACTAATAAAAATCAATCCTCTAAGGATGATTTCTCATCTGCTCTTGCCGCAACAATTGCTTCAGAATCAAATGCTACTTTAGAGTAACTAAGTTTCTCTTAATTCCCACTTACCGCTTCTAGCTCTATCTTTTACAACTCATTTTATGAGTAAAATAGTCTTGCAAACCTTCCTTTGACACCTGCTACTAAAAGATCTTCTCTTAAAAAGCCTCTTGCTCGTAAATCTGTATTTCTTGAAGACCAATTTTGCGAAAAAATTGAAAAAAAAGTTAAAGGGAATGATGTCTAAGACTCTCAGCCTATCCATGAAGTTGTAGAATTCTGCACAAACGACGGATCAAAGACATTTAAATTTAATTGTTTCCCTGAACGTTTACTGAGCATCCCCGCAGAATTTTAAGATAAAAATATTAATCATGTAAATAAATATATAAATTTTTAAATTCTCCATATCTTAAAATAGACCTTGCGCAAACTTCTATATAATGCGCATAGATGTTTGATGCCTTTAAGATATCAATTTAACACTTAATTTATGCTTAAAATGTACTCCATCTACCATTTTTATTCTCAAATATTTTTAGTTGAGTACTTAAATTTTATAAATCCCGCCAAACTGATCTGTAAGAATTTAACAAGCAGAAAAAAAAAGATTTATTATAAATCATATTCAAAACATAAAATAAAAAAAATAAATGAGGCATGAACAAAAATATTAAATTGGCAATAAGTTTCCTTTCATTTGTTTTTGAGGCTTGAGCTTAAAATTCACCAATAAATAATAGAAGAGAAAAAGCAATTAATTCTTCCACTCTATATAATTTATTATTTTTGAGAAGCTTCTATTACTATGATGCAAAAATCTTTACAAAGGCATATTTACTTATAATTTTTTTATTTTATAAAGAATTCTGACAATGACGCTGAATCTAGTGATGAAACTATATAAAGCGCCTGTCGTTATAACTTGCGCAAATTAAAGCTTGAATTAATGGAATTAAGTACCACTTTTAGATACTCTCACTATCATGTTGATTTTGACAAAGTTTCATCTTAATACATAGAAAAAAAATAAAAGAAAGAATAAGAAATTCAATCAGGAGACACCTCATAGCCTGAAATAATGACGTAGTAACAGTTCATCTAATGTTAATAGGACGAGTAAAAATAATAAAGTGAAAATACAGTCTTATAATAAAATAATGAAAACTCATAAAGCCTATTAATTCAATAGTGAGTGAAACCAATGACTATTATCCTTACTTTTATAATTAATTGCTTTGATAAAATGAGCTGATATCTTTCTATTTATCTATCTATCTTTCATTCTTTCTTAAAATAAATAAATAAATTATGTACAGGCTAAATCAAATCTACTTTAACATTACTAACAATAAAATAAAAACTAATAACTTTCCTTATTCATCTTCTTCATTATTCTCAATGATGCTTGATTTAGATTCCTTATCTTGAAATAAATTAATAATATGCATGCACTTAAGCTATTCTAATAGTATTAAAATCAATAACAATCAAAACATAAATGAACATATCTAACCGTAGTATTTTATAAGTCAAAGAGTTGATATATTTAAAAAAATAATGATTTCATCACCTTGTGACATAAAAACATTCTAAACCACTTCTAATTAAAATTATTTATTGCGAACATTAACAACCAAATAAAATATTAATAATGCCCTTACTCTTCTTTTCATTTATATATTATTTATTACTGATAATTCAGTATAAATTAAATATCTTTAATTTTTGACTTCAAAAAACTAATTCTTAATAAATCAAATGTATGAATTGCCACCTGCTTGCCTTTTTATTTATTAGCTCTCTTTAAATTAAAAATTTTGAAGCTAATATTAATAGAGAAGCAATACTCCAGCAATACGCAGAGCTCCCAGAAAATAATAAAAAATAATTTTCTAATCTAAAAAGCTATCTATAATGTGATAAGACGAAATGAATGAATAAATAAATGAACGAATCCTTTAAATTAGTTAATAATTAAACAAGATTTGAAAGAATAGATCAATAAAAGAGAAGAGTTTGATAATTTTTGGACTGTACAAATTTAACAATTCAATCAACCAATTAGCATTAATAACAAACAATAAAATTATGATTAACCAAACAAAGCTAATATTGAATAAAATAATAATAAAACTAGAATATTTATCCATGTATTTTATGTTTATACTTTTACTCCTTATCTTAATTTCCTTACTATAATCATTCAAATACTTCAACAATCTTTTTTATAACATTTCTTTTCATTTAATTATTTTCATATTTTTATAAAACTAGCTTTTTTAATTATATTTTCCTCTTTATTTTACTAGCCAAATTTATTAATTTGTTTCATTGATCAGAAAAATTAATCAATATGGAAATTTTCTAAATTCAGTTCACTAGCAGATTATAAATTATATTAATTTTATCAATTTATATTTTATAAATTATTTTAATTATTTCCTCATTTATTTGTTTTATTTTTTTAATTTTTTGATAATTTTGTAAATTTTAATGAAATATTTTTATAATTAAAAAATCTGAAAAAAATATTTATAAAAAAGAATTAATTTATTTTAGAACATTCAAAAATTTAATTAAAAAGAGTTATTGTAAACATTTAAAATATCAAAAGTATTTACTTCAGTTAAAAAGTTCATAAATAATACTATAAAAATAAAATAGATTAATTATTCTTTGTTTTAATTATTGCAGTGCAAATAATAAACTAAAATTAAAATTTTTATAATTTCAAGTAGAAAATTTATATAATATAGCAATATTTATTAAGCTATTTCTTTATAAAGCTTTTTTTGTCAAAAATTAATAAAAAAGATTGAAGAATTTTGATTTTAATTATAAATATAATAGTTAGTAAGCTGGTCTGAAACAAATATTCTGAAGTAAAAAAGAATTGTAGAATCAGTCTAATATAAAGAGAATTTAGTAGTTAAAAGTAAAAATTAAAATTAATTGTTGAAGAAAAAATAAATTATTCTTTGATAAAATGGCTTCAAGTAAAATATTTTTTTCATTAAAAGCTTAAATAATTAATTTAATTGCAATTTCAATATCTCGATTTCTATTAAAATATGAATTTTTAATATAGCTAACTACGTTTCATCAGATGAATACAAATAGCAAAAAGCCTTAGAAGAAGCAAGAAAGGCAGGTAAAATTCCTGCCTAACTAGACGAAGAAGGAAAAGAAATTAATCCGCATATGCCTCAATATATTACTAAAGCTCCTTGTACGAATTTAATTTTATATAAAATTCTGCGTCTAAACAATTATTTAACATAATAAAGGGTATTTGAATTAAAATGCACCATCCATGAAGCATCAGTATTTTTTCAAGCAAACTAATGATGCCTCAGAAGAGTTTTATGCTAGAGGATAGAAAGGTTACTAAGCAACAAAATATAGGAAGGGAGCTTGCACTAATTGTGGAGCAATTACTCATCAAGCAAAAGGTAATTTAATCTTTATATTTTTCAAAAATATGAAATAAGTCTAAAGTAAAAGAGATCTATTCATAAATTAAATTCTACAAATGTTACTCAAATTTAATATTTTTTACAACATTTAAATGCAAAAATGATTATTAAAATATAAATGGCGCTTTTTTAAATAAAAAATGCATACATCCAAAGAGTTTTTGATTAATTTCAATAAATTAAAGAATGAAATTTAAACTACACACTTTAAATTAAAAGATTTTTTAATTCTTATTTAAAATAAATATTTTAATAAAATAGATTGTTGTGAAAGACCAAGAAAGTTAGGTGCAAAATATACAAATTAGAATATAGCTGCAGATGATATTATTAAAGATATAAAGTTTACTTATGATTCAAAAAGACATAATTGGAATGGTTTCGTAAGGAATTTTTATAATTTATATATAAAAAATGAAAACAAGCTTTATAATTAAAAAAGTTTGCCTAACTTTTATATTTAAAAAATAGGATCCAGATGATTATATGGAAATAGTAAAAGAGAAAGAAAAAATAGAGGAAATTAGAAAAAGAGAGTAAGAGAAATAATTAGAAAAAGCTGATGCAGAGTCAAATTATGACGATGGTACAAGAGAAAAGGATGAAAAGGCTGGATAAGTGAAGATTTCTAGTGAATAGTCTAGATAATAGCCAACTCCACATTTAAGAATCAGAGAAGATAAAGCAAAATATCTTCGTAACTTAAGTGAAGACTCTGCTACATTTATTTCTAAAAATAGATCTATGAGAGAAAATCCTACTCCTAATGATCCAAATTCAGATTTTAAAGGTGAAAATGCTTTGAGAATGACTGGAGGTGCAGTAGAATTTATTAAATAAGAATATTTTGCTTGGTAAGCAGCTGAAAAATAAGGTTTAGATTTAAGTAGTATCGCTAATCCAACCTTAACTGAAAAAGTGTACAGGGAAATGAAAAATAAAGAATCAACTCTTAGAGATAAAAATATGCAGAAGGTATTTGTTTAGTATGGTGGCGAGGAGCATTTTGAAGGCGATATGGATTTAATTTTAGGATAAACAGAAAAATATGCAGAATATGCTCCAGATGGAACACAACTTGATATATACAATCATAAGAGGTCAAAATATGCTGAAGATATATACATTAATAATCACACTTCTGTATGGGGTTCTTGGTTTAATGATTATCTTGGTTGGGGTTACGCTTGCTGTCACTCTAATACCAAATCTTCTACCTGTTAAGGAGAAAAAGGCATCAAAGAAGCAGTTACAAGAGAAGTAAGATTATTAATCAATTAAAATATATTCTATATGAAAATAAATTATCATAAATAATCTAAAAAATAGTATGAAATCTTTTTTTAAATATTAATTTTATTAATAGTTTTTGGCAAAGAAACAATTAGAAGAAGACTTGAAAAAAGCTAAAGAATCAGGTGAATTAGAGAAAAAGGAGCAATAAAAGAAGGCTTAAGAAAAACCTCAATTTGCAGTTCCTGCAGCTAAAAGTAAGAAATAATTAAATTTATTAATTATAGTAATTAGAAATAAAGAAAATTATATAAGTAAACAATCAGATAAAATATTTAAATTAAAATGAAACAAAGGATTGAAAATTTTATTCTACTTTTTAAGCCAAAATTTATTTAGAACAAAAATAAAAATATTAACTTACTCGTAAAGTTAAAAAATATGAATTTTATTTAAAATAAAAATTATAACATGGAAATTAATAAATAATATTGAATTATTAATAGAAAAAACTGAAGATGTAAACTAAAAAGGAATTGGAAAAAAAGAAGAAAAAATTAACGATAAAAAACAATAAAAAGAAGAAGTCCTGAAAGCATAGAATCCTTTCCAATGGGGATTACCAGAGGATGAAGAGAACGAATAGGAGTTAGACCAAGAAAAAGTTAAGTATTATATGGAAAGGATGAAAGAAAATAAAACAGAAGAAAGAGATGATAGAAAAAGAAAATACAACTCTTTTGCTGCAGATGAAGGGTACGAAATTTCAAGAGAAGAGCTTGAAGCCTATAGGTTAACAAAGAAAAACTTTGATGATCCAATGGCTAACTATCAAGATAATGATAAATATTGATAATAAATTACTTTTTTAATAAATAAATATATAAATAATAATTGTTTAGAAAGTATTTATGATAATTCATTTTAAACTTGTATATTTACTTTTAAATAAAAATTTTGCTTAAAACTAATTAAAAAATTAAATGAATTATACTTTATTAATTAGGATTAATCATTATGAGCATTTTTTTATATTTAGTTGCATAATAAAATATATTTTATTTTACACAATTAAGATATATTTTTCAATAATTATATTGGACTTCTTGCAAAATTATTATTTTAATCAAAAGATTATTAAATAAAAATAATTAACAAAAATATTTAGAATTTCATAAAAAATTATGAATAAACAACTTTATATTACGCTGGAATCTTTTGAGCTTTCTCTTTTAAAGTTATTTTTCACTTACTTTTATGTTTAATAGTTTTATTGTGTAACTTTAAACATAAAGAATGTTCTATTATAGATTATAAATGGTAAAATTAATAAGAAAATACTTTTCAATAAATGTAATTTAAGCCAGGACTATAAATGTAAGTCTTAAAAAAAGATTTTGAACATCAAATAATATTTTTAAAGAAGTAGATATTTTTAGCTTTAGCTTGTAAATTCTCCTCTTAGTTTTAATTAAAATGCGCAAAAAAAAAATTGTTATAAAATGAAAAGAGATGAAGGTACTATTATCACACAATAAATCTTATATGAGTGATTATTAATTTAATTAATTTATTTGTTAATAAAAATAAAATTTTGGGTGTAATCTAGGTTAGTATTTTATGATAAGTAAGCTAGTACTTTAGAAAATTATGTAAATTGTAATTAAAAGAATTTATTCCCTCAATTTTCCACATTATTTTATGCATTTATTTGCTTTTTAAATTCAATCGAGTAGATAATTTCTTGATTAATTTAAAAAGCGATTTTTTATAATATGGGAAATTTCGATTCTCCTCTATATATTAGCAAAGCGATATATGTAGTTGAATAGAATTTTTCTAGTAAAATTTCAATTATTATTCTTATATAGTGAGTTAAAATCAGTTTTACAACTATTTGTATTTTTTAAAGATCTCTTCAACAGAAATTAAAATACACAAAATCTAGTCAATTAGTAGTAATTCTATCTGAAACCTCAATTTTAAAAATCAAAAAAAATATTAACTTTTTTATTTAAATGACTAAGTAAATAAGAATGTTTTAGTGATATTTAAAACTAGTATTAAATATATTATATATAATATTTGAATCGTCATTTATTGGTTTATTGGAGAATATTTTAAACGAGTTTTTAATTAAATTTGGTGAATATTTTTGCTTATAGTTTAACATGTGATGATAAATTAGATTAGCAAAATTTTTTAATTTTTATCAAATATAAAATTTTTTCTAACCACGAACTAATTATATAGTCATCTTTCACTTACATTAAACAGCCTTCTTACTTATAATGTGCATATATCTTTCTTAACTTACAATTAAATAAATAGATGTAAGTAAGGTTTTAAGTATATTTTGAAATCTTTTTATGATTAAAATAGATATATTTTTATTCTTTAATTCTCTCCCTTTTTTATTTTTTTTGTCTATTTTTTCAATATTTTTATGGGAAAAAGATTGATTATACTAATTCTATTTTTTACTTAAGTTAATACGTTATCTGATATGTGATATGAGGTAATCAGTATTTACTACCTAATCTTGAATATCTGTGTTTTTATATGTTATTTATCATATATATATTTTATCTCTTTTTTAATGCTTTGAAGCGCTTTCTATGACTTATTTTCTCAAATTATGTCTTACTACAAAATTAATGTAATTACATATGTATAAAATTTACTTTTTTAATGATTTAGTTTAACAAGTGGTTATCAAAAACATTTCAAAGTTAAGTATTTAACTTGATTAATCAAATGCTTTTATATTTCTTGTATAGAACAAATTTTATAAATTACTTTTTCAAAAGCATTTGTTTGAAAGTTTAAGCCTGAATTCAATTGGAAATATGAATAAAGTTTTTGTGTGTTAATATTTGAATTTGTTTGCATTATGAAATCAAATTTAATATTTATTATATATTTTTCTTCTATGTAGACTTGCTTAATAGTTGGATTCTACAAAGAAGGGGCAAACAATAAAATAAACAAACTTTTTTTGCTATTTATCAAAAAGCAATAATTAATAATTTAAAAATTGGCAAATGATTTACAAATATAAATATGTATATATGTATGCTTGTTTGCTTTGTCAATAGCTAAGCTTAAAAAAGAAAGAAAAAAAAAAGAAGAAAGAGAGTAGCCACAGAATATACTCTATCCCAAAAAGATAGTTAGTTAATTATCATATATAAAATTGATTAATTAAAAAAAATCAAGAAAGTATATATTAAAAAAAAGCATTATTAAAGTAGGATATATAAAACAAGAAAACAAGTTTTTTAATCCATTTTATAGAATTCCAAAACAACAACTTACGAAGATAACAAATTTAGGTCTAACTCATAATAACATAAAATTTTATTTTAGAAATTATTTGAAAAATAAGCATTTTTACTTTGGTAGTTTGATATTTTTATACTGTTATCTGTATCTTGTTAACTGCTGCCTAAGACATAAATATTTTGAAACAAAATAGTCAGTGAAATAATTTTTTGAAGAAAAAGAAGAAGAAGAGGAAATTCTCTCTCTAATTCCTAAAAATAATTAGTTTTCAAACAAATATTCAGTTAGAAATCTGATAGCATATTAACATTAAAAAGAGGTTTTAATAGTATATTAGAATAATAGTCAATAAAAAGCAATAATAATTAAAGATAAATTTGTTTGCTTACTTACCTAATGAATGATGTAGTAGATGCTTCCTAAGAAACAGCAGTAAATAGCTAATACTTATGCTTGCAATAATCTGAAAACTTGATTAAAAGTATATAAAAAAAGCTGCTTTAGTTTAAATAGTCCTCAGAAAATTTGTATTCTTGTCAGAAAAGTCTACATGAAGACTTAATAGCTCTCTAAGATAAATACTTAGAGAAGGAAATTAAAGTTGAAATTAACGCATTTTTTGATGGATTTAGCCAAGCCTTGCTGTGTATGTAGCAATGCTTAAGCTCTGTACCACAAAAGATAAACGATTTTATATAAAATATAGATAAAATTACAAAAAATTAATGGAAAAAAAGATAATTTTTAAAAGAAAAGTATGAACACTACCTTAACAAAGTATAGGATCTTGTTTTGAAACAAGAAGAACAAGCTGCTAAACAAAATCCAAATAGTTTCATCCTTAGTGCAGGTACTGGAGTTGGAACTATCTCCTTACAATAAAGGAAAAATAACCCAAAAGTTACAAGAAATAACGATAAATTAAAAAATTCAGCTATAAAATATTAAGATATCAATAATAGAGTTGCTGATGAGCTTTCTAATTTGCTTAAATTGAGAAATGGAATTATAAGTACAATAGGAAAGCAACTAACTGATTCCCTTATAGAAAATATTACACCTTTATAAGCAACAATTGATTCAGTTAAAAAAAAAAGTGACTCTGTTGCAATGAGTTAAAATAGCAACAGAAGCAACAATGGAGTTGCAGGAGGAACCATATTAAATTGCAATGCAAAGACAAAATTTTCTTCAATAAATTCTATTGAGCAAGAATAGCTTGAAAGAGAAATTACCATTAGAGGCATATTTAAAATACCTGCTACTATGGATCTCCCAGTGATTCGTAGAAGGAGCATTAAAATAACATAAGATGGGTAAGTTGTAAACGATCATGGTGGTAACAACAAAAAAGAATATAATCCTGTTCCTTTTGAATCTAGCAATCCAAATGTAATTATTTATCTAAGTCGTTTAGTCTAATAAGATAAAAACATATTTGACTTCGAAGATTTTAACAATAAAGATGCCAATTAGAATGAAGAAAATAGTGATAATTCTAACAACAACCAAGTTCAAGATCACTCTGGTTTAGAAGGTAGTATCGAGAGAGTTTACACCAACGAAAGTCACTCTAACGATTTCGAAGAAAATTCTTAAGATGAAGAGGAAGAAGATTAGTAAAACAACGTAATTTGCTATGACAGCGATGACTCTAAAAGCAAAGAAAATTCATAAGATTAATAAGATGATCAAAAAAAAAACAATAATACTTCAAAATATCAAATCAACCTTAAAAATTTATCTATTTCTAAAGATCCTAAAAATATCCAAAAAACATAATCAAAGAAGAAAAAGTCTTTAAAGAAGCAATAATAACAAATCTTATCTGATAGTATTTTTAGGTACGAATAGGAAAGGAAAAAGCAACTTATTAATTAAATATTAATAAAAGAAGGAGGAGGAATAATATCAGCTGTCAATCAACCAATTAATTGTAACTAGAATCCTTAATCATAGAATTCGTTTAACAATTTCTTTTAAAACCAGCAAGTTTCTAATTATCAACCTCAAAATAAGCAATAAATATCTCCATAAAGCTCTCTACCAGAAAAATCAAATAAATCAAATTTAAGTCAAGGAAGTGCTAATTGCAATAAACAAATAACAATAAACTCGCTTTAAGACCAGTAAGTATAGTAAAAAAATTATCAGCACAAATAAAATAACAATAATTTGAATCCAAATTAATTTCATTCAGCTTCTTACTAAGTTCCAAGCAGTAGCAGCATAAAAACTCCTAATTTTAATAATAACTAGCAGTAATAATAATAATAGCCAGTAAATTTTAATGCTTAAAATTTCAATAATAATTTTAGTAATTAAACTAGTACAAACACTCCTAATAATAATAATCTTTCCATTAACAAATAAAATAATGTATCTATTTAAATATAGTAATAAAGTCGATCTAATTAAAGCTGGAGTAATTTACCATCTCCAAAGCATTTTAATAACATAAATAATACTGTTAATTAGTAAGTCTCAACTCCATAAAACGTGAATAGTAATAATCATTAAGCAGGTTATAGCTAATCAAGAAATCAACTCTCCTAGTAGTAATACTTATCTCCAAATCAATAAAACTCTTAATAAAATTTTTCTAGCTACCTTTCACCTTAAAAAGAAGGAAAAACATTTTCAAATAATATCTACTAATAAGGAAACTCTAATTTTAATTACTAAAATCAACCCTAATAAAATTATTAGTAGTCTTTACAAGACAGCTAATTAGTTTAGCAATTAAATAGAAACTCATTATCAAGCAACATTAATAATAATTATGGTTTTTAAAATACAAACACTTAAATGCCTGCTTACACAATTTAAAAGAAACCCTCATAAAATAGTCTCAACGACATGAATTAAATGTAGAGAATGCCTTAGCAACCACCTCAGTAGTAATAATAGAATTTTCAAAAAATACAATAGTAAAATTAATTTAATGGATTTGTTAACATGCAACAAAATACCTAATCTAATTAACCCTCTATCAGAAAAAATAGTGACAACAGCTTTAACTACCGTGAGAATTAAACAAAAAATGTGTAAAATTAACAATTAAATTTTAATATGAGCGAATCTTAACCATAATAAAACCAAATCAATAATACTATCAACCAGTAATAACAATAATAAAAATCCTCAGATCAAATTGTAACTTTTAATAATTTATCTGAAAAGCTAATAAATAATTAAATTTCTAATGGATTATAATAATAATAAAAGTAATAACAGACTTACTAAAATGGGAATTAAATAAATGGATAAATGCTCAATAACAATAATACCCAAATGATGCAACATCAATAACTAAATGGTATTAACAAAATTAGCAAAGTAAATTCTCTATAACTTGAAGAAAATAAGGCTTAAAATCAAGCTTATTAAGGTTCTTCAACAACCAAAAACTAATAATAAATTTAGATCAGAAACTTCTATTAGCAACAAAATAACACTCAATAATCTACCTTTAAATAATTTGTAAATAGAGAGAATGGTAACGAAAAAATGAATTTAAAGCCAAGCAATTCAATATCAGGAGAGTAAAAATAAAATGACGATAACGAAAGTGATGAAAGTAGTATTTTATCACTTACTTTAATAGATGATTGATATTAAATTACAGTAAGAGCCTTCATTATTTTAGATGAATGTGTTTAAAATTTTAAAACCAAAATGCTTTCATTGATAAACTATTAAATTATTCTATTTGATTATCTTTTAATAACATAAAAATAGCAATAATCATAATAACACACACTATAATAAAAATGTAAATTTTGAACTTTTAAGATTATTTAAAATAAATAATTCCTAAAAAATATTTTTAATCTTTAATAAATATCTATCTTTTAATTAGTTATTACTAAAATATATGTATTAATAATACAGCTTAGCCAATTTATATCTTTACTTAATCTATATTTATTAATACTCTAATAATTAATACAAAACTCTTTTTAAAATTCTATAATAATTATTTATTTTTTTAATAAATATCTTTTAGTAATTACTAAAGAAAATGTATTCATAATAAAACCAATTTATATATATTTGCTAAATCTATATTTATTAATACTCAAATAATAGATACTATTTTAAATTTAATAAATATCTCTTAATATTAATCAATGATAATAATACTTAATCAATTTTTTCATTACTTAATCTATATGTATTGATACACAAATATATAATTCAAAGTTATTTTTATTAAAATTCTAAAAATGATATTTAATTTTTAATGATTATCTTTTAAGTAATAATAAAAAATAAATATTAATAAAAAAATCAATATATATATATATATATATATATCAATTAATCAATTACATACAAGCTTAATCCATATTTATAGTTATTCAAATTTTTGTTTCTAAATTATTTTTATTAAAATTCAAAAAATATTATTTAATTTTTAATGATTATCTTTTAATATTAATGAGTAAAAATTAAAATATTTATATTAATAATAGAACCAATTTATTATATATTGCTTTTTCTATTTTTATTTATACTCAAATAATACATAATATTTTATCTTTAATAAATATCTTTTAGTATTAATTATCTCTCCAATATTAATCAAAAATAACTCTTAAATAATATATTTACTTTATTTAATCTATCTATATTTATTTATACTCAAATATTTAATTCAAAAATTTTTATTTAAGTTCTAAAAATAATATTTAATTTTTAATAAAAATTTTTTCATATTTGTTATTACTAAAATATATATTATTTAAACTACTTAATCATTTGATAATTTTCAAAACTCTTTACAAAAGGATTAAAACTCTCTAAATAAGACTTAAGGTAATCCACTAACAAATTTTAAATATTGTTATCCTATTAAAAAACACAAAATTAAAGTGCAATAATTTTACTATTTTAGAATAGAAATTTATAATCTTGAATATTTATTTACTCAGAATTAAAATGTAAACATTTTGATCAAAAATTTAATTGGTAAATTAATTAATTAAATTTGTTTATTCTACATATAAATTTTTTGCAATTATATATATCTGATTTTTATATAGCTTAATTTGGTATCTTTGATAAAAAAAAATGAATAAAGATTAAAATGGGTTACAATTTGCCTATCCAGAAAACACTAGCATGTTTATAAAAGATTTTTCTTAAAAGCTATTAATTAATTATAAATAGATAGAGAGCTGTGTTAGCGATTATAAATAGCAACTTCCCGATTCATATTATGAGTAATTCTATTTTGGATTCTTAATTTAAATTTAATCATTTACAATAATATTTTAAAAGCTGCTCTGATTTACAAATAAATCATGGTGAAGACATGATGGAAAGGTATGTTGAATTAGAAATACCAGTAAGATTATTAATTAAATGTTTTAAGAGGTAGATTTTAATAATATTTTAATTTTTAAATCAGGATAATGAAGATTTAAAAGAACATCTTAAAGCTTGCGGAGATGAAGCAAGCAAAAAAAATATTATTTTGAATTCTTAAAGTCCATACTAGCTAGTTTAAGATGCCAAAGAAAATATAAAAGACATGAAAAAAGAATCAATAAATTTATCAGTACTTGTTGATAAATTGAAGGTTCCTATTTTTACTCAAGATATTTCTTAGCAAATATCAGTTTTGGAGTCTTTTAAAGTATTAGAGTAACTTTTTTACAAATATATATTATTATTTTTTGAGCAATTTTTAAATGGGTCATAAAGGAAGAAAGAAGTTAAGATTAAAGCTTTGTGTAAAAACATGATGGATAGACCTATTGTAATAAATTTTAGTTAGATTAAATAATATTTTGCATATAATTTATTTATTTATTACAGTAAAAAGCAATAGAAGAAGAAAAGAAAAGATTCATTCCTATTGAGAAAAAACTAGACACAAATCACACAATAATAAAAGTTTCTGTTTATAACAGCATCAATGGATTAAAGCAAAACGAATATTTAGTATACGATATTTAATTTTTGTAAGATTTAGTTTTTAAAATTGAATGTCTTTCAGAAAAACTCTCTGAAAGAATTCCGAGTGGACAACAATCCCAGCCTGACTCAAAGTTTATGTAGCTTTATTCAATAACTTTTTTTCAATTTATATAAATTTCTCTAAAATTTTCATATGAAATTAATGAATAATTTTAAAACTATTTAGGAAACCCTCATTCTTATTTATAGAAAATACTTTTTACAACAACCAATACAAGATAGATGTTAAAAACCTATACCAGTAAATCATTTTTTCTAATTAAAAATTTAATTTATTATATACATTTTTTTAAAGTGAATGGCAGCAAGAAGCAAAAATAAACTCTCAAAATAGTGGAATGCAGTTTGAAGAAGAATTTGAAGAAAAAACCTTAAATGAAATGTTTGAGTAAATTAAAATACAAATAGGTAAGCCATATGTATTTAGACATTAAAATAAATGTGATCACATGATTGTTTTTAATGAAATACGTCTATGGAATACAGATCTGCCAGCTGATAAAGATCTGTACCCCTTCAATGTTTTTCTGCCTAAAGTAAAAAGAAGAAAATGTGATGGATGCAACTTATTCTTTACAGAGTATTTTTTTTTTTTTTGAAAACTTTTTTTATTTACCATTCTAAATTTAATCAAAATAGGATCGTTTGCTTCAATGATAAAGTTTCATCTAAAAATCCTATTTTTCTATGTGAAAAGTGTTTTAATCAAACCCATATCAAGTAAATTTAATTAATAAACAATATTAAAATCTAATCTTTTTTTTAAGTTGGAAAAAAGAATTAAGATATAACGATTTCTCATATTATCCATACATTTATGAATGAGCTGTTTTTTTTTAAAACTAATTCTAAATACTACATAAAACAATAACTAAACTAAAATATTGTATTTTTAATTGTTTATTTAATTTACAAAGAAGTAATAATACCCTTAATTTATTGATAAAACAATCAACCACAATTTGATTTATATTGTATTTTTTACACCACAAATCCTAAGAAAATTTTTTGTTATTTTATTGTTACTCTATGTATTTTTTAAATATTTATTACTGGTAGTTATTTCAATTAGCTATCAACAATTTAATGATCATTTTTTACATTAAAAATTATCATTTTAAGATTTTTAAAAGTATTTACTTTTTTTTGGTAAGAATAGATTTTAAAACAATTAAGTAAAAGCTTTAAGATAATTTTTTATTCAAAAAATATAATATAAAAGGAGAATGAATGCATTATATTAGTAGATTTTAATATATGTTAAAATAGAAAATAATCTATGGGCATACAGTAGAAATACAAAATAAGGATTATAGATTAAATACAAATTTTATGAATGAAATTAAAATTTACTACTTTAGAAAATAATAAATATAGTTTATATGTTAGTTAATCTTCAGAAAAGTACCTTTCTTTCAATAAGGATAGGACCATGTTCATCATAATCTCTCTTAGTCATTAGCAAATTGTCAAAAGTGCTCATAGAAGCTACAATTGAACCTCCAACCCAAGATGAATGAGCTCTTTCATTAATTGTTTATGTTGTATAAATTTTAACTCTTCCTGAAGTGTTAATTTCTAGCTATGTAATTTCTCTTTGTAATCTTTCTATTAAATTTGGAATCATTGAGTTACCTCCTACAACCATAATATTATTTAGTAATTCTCTTCTGTTTTCTGAATCTACTCTCTCTATACTTTGCTTGATCAAATCCTACAATCCCATAAAATTCTCTTCTGGCTGTTTAATTTAAAATAAAAAATATTTAATTTAATAAGTTTTGAAGTTTTTAAAGAAATAGTTTTTTTTACTATAGGATTAAATAATAGTTCTGGAACTTCAAACATTTCGTTGAGAACTTCTAATTTTTATTTATCAGGCAATTCAAATATTTGAGTATCTACAGCATGGTTAAATTTACTAAATAAAAAATTTGTTTATTTGAGACTCTTGACAAATTTGAAATAAATGAATCTTACATTATATCTTGTCTTGTTTCTTTTAATTTTATGTTTCTTGATTTTATTTCTCTTATTAAATCGTTAGCTCCCCAATTTTTCATCGATTAAGTTATTTTTGCATAATTTGTGAATCTGTTTAAAGATTCAGGTTCAATCTTAGATTTCCAAACATTTCCTAAAGACTTTGTCAAATATTCTCCTGCAATATCGCTTCTAATAACACCTAATAGTTTAAATAAATAACTAAACAAAAATACCAAAAAAATTTGTTTGTTCTATTAATTGTTTTTTTACTATTAATAAAAATTCTTACCTTTTTAATTAACGTAACCTTCAACAATAGGAACTACGTAAGTACTATATGCACCAGAATCTACTAGCAAGATGGTTTCTTTGGCCAATACGTATCTAATTTAAAAAATAGTATTTAATTAATTGAAACAAAAATAGTATTTTTTAAGTAATAAATATTATTTGCTAAATTTGATTGTAATTAATTACGAAGAAAGTACTGGAGCTTTGTGAATAAATAAAGCAGCGAAGTTCATTGATTCAAAAACAGCTTCTACACATTTTTATCTTACATCTTTGGTAGAGAGAGCTTATTCAATCAAAAACAAAGGTGTTTCAGATGGATTTATTTGCATAAGCTTTTTATTTATCTGCTCTATGAAGTTTGAAGCTTATTCCCAATTGTTAACTATTTTAAATAATAATTTATTCATTTATTAATCTGTTAAAGAAATGCTACTAAATAAATTTTTTAACTAATTCAATAAAAATCTCAATGATTATTTTAGTATTCAATTTAAATTAGCATTTACCCATTCCTTATGATAGGAAACTATTAACTTCGCTATTTTCTGGAGCTCTAGGAGAATAAAATTCAAGTAATTCTATTTCATTATTACCTTTGGTAGCATAATCCTAGTTTTATAATTTAAGCATTAATTTTTCGAAGTAATAAATTTCTAATAATGCCATTAAATTGACTAATTTTATGCTGCTTTTTTCAATATATTGTTGATTACTGTTGGGATTTAAATTGTTGGTGTTTCATAACCAGCATAACCTATTTATTTTTTTATTATTAAGGCAAATGTTATAAAATTTTTATAAATTTAAGATAATTATTAGTTACCTGCTCTTGTTGTCAAACCTCCGAATTCTAGAACAAAAGGTATGTTTTTGCAATAATCGGTTGCACCATCTTTAAAGTTATCTTTTCTTCTTCCTGGTAAATACATTTCTTTTGTAATTAGCTTGCTAAATTTAGGTTAATCTATTTATTTAATATTAAATTTATGTATCTTTCTTGAAGCCAAGCGCGCAAAAAGATTTTTATTTTAATTTGTTTAAATTGATTTGCTTTATCACTAAACAATTATTTATAAGCAATAGTTTCTAGTTAAGTTGAATTTTTTTACAAAAAAAATATTGCTTTTTACATATAAATTTCAGTTTGTTAGATTAGGATGACATTTTCATAATTAAAAAAATCATTTAAAAAGCAAACAAATATTGCTTTCATATTTTACATGATAATATTTTAATTTGCATTTTAGATTATTTCAGTGGTGATTTTCTAAATTTAATTTTGAAAATTAATTTAATCTTGAGCAAATAGAGTAACTAAGGTATAAATAAACAATTGAGGTTAATTAAAATCTTAAAAAACTAACAAGTTGTAAAAGAATATACATACATTCAACTCTTATCTAACATTTATTGAAGCAAAGCAGTGCAAGCTAATTTAAAATGATAATTAGATTTTAAAATACCTGCTATGTATGTCATGTATGGGAACTACTTTTTAATCACTTATTTATTATTTAAGCTTTTGTAAAAATTAGATGAAAGAATATTGATTGATTTAGCAAAATCTAATTTTTTTTTAATTAAAACAAAGTTAATAACAAAAGATAAATACCGTTCATTAGCTTTGAAAAGAAGACAAAAAATTAGAAGAAAAGATTACAGAAAGCAAAATTAAAAATATTTTTATAAATTGTTGAGCTTTACTTTTAAACAAAGTCGGCGCAAAATTTGCCTTTGCGCATGCATATACTTATTAATATTTATTTTTGCAATTTCATCTGTAGAATGTGCTTCTTACAAGCCATCTGATTTCGTAAATAGTATTTTTAACTTCTCTGGTTTGAAGGAAGGTAATTAATCTATCATTTAATTGATTGTGCTTGTAAAAACAGGATAAAGTTACAGCTATTAAAAAATACTCAAAAATTTCTTATTACCTCGCTATGTATGCATGATAAAAATTATTTTTTGTTTGATATATTAGGTTTGTATCAGATAAATATTCTCTAAAATCAAGAGAGCGATGGCTTTTAAGGAGAGACTATTATGGGATTTGGGCATTACAACAAAAATGATTAATAGTAATAAACTTTATAAACTTTGCAAATGATAAACAAAACAAAAAAATACAGATTTATTTTTGAAAGATAACTTGAAATCATATTTTCATATTATTTATTATCTTTAACTAAAGCGCAGGCATAATTACGAGAGATCAGACTTTAAAAAAATTAAACTTGTATTTATGGAATTCATCATAAAAATTTTACAATAAAATAAATACTTTCTGCAGCCCTGCTGATGAAACATGCAGTAAGGACATAAAAAATATCATACCAAGTAACACTTTTTGATTGAAAATATGGACTCACTAGCTCATAAATAATTTAATATATGTGATTGATAATTAATTTGTTATTTTTATAAAAAATAAGTTGATTGGGATTATAATGGGTATTTAGACCTGATAATTATATCTGATAATTCTGATGGGATTCAAAATACAGATTATACAGCACATTTTCTATTTTAATATGTACAAAATATTTAATCTTCTGAATGCACTTCAAGTTCCTGTACACTTGTTAATGTTGTGAGTTATTATGTAGATTCCAACACATAACCATTTATCATACCTTACTATAAGGATACTTAGCATTTACATGGATTATTTTATTACAAGAAAACAGAAGGCTTCTAAAAAAGAGTTGTTATCATAGGTGATCCTAACGATCCTACATATTAAAAATTATCTACAATAGATTTTTCAAGCTTAGTAGAATAAGACAACAAATAATGCATAAATGGAGATGAGTTAGATGAAATTTTATCTAGAAGGTTGCCTGATATACATTTCAGCTCTGTATTAGATTTAAACGGGGATTGCAGAAATGATTTATTTATACACTCTGTCGTTAACAATCCTGATACTACTTAATCTCACTCATTTGAATTTTACATCAGATTAGAAAATGGACTTTACTGCTTAACATAAGTGTACAAAGTTCCACCTGAATAAATAGTTCAAGCAATCGGTTTCACAGATATCAGTAAAATATATTGATAAATTTCTTTTGATAATTGCTATAAAAATAATAATTAATAGATTTTGATGGAGGTATTGATATGGTAATTGTTTACAATGATTAGGATCACACGTAATATAAAAGCAAAATGCAAATAGCTTTCAATCATATAACTCCTTCAGCTAAGAATCTTTGCTCAGAAAATGATATTTTTACCAAAATTTATGGCGATTTATCAAACATATTTGAAACTTAATCAGTACACATTTAATTCATAAATGCTTTAAATAATATATTAAATTTATTTTTCATTAAGGATATTCTTATCATAGATTTTGAATTTAGAATATTCAAATCTGATGATCAAATAAACTATCCTAGTCTTAGGTTTGGTGATTTTAACTTAGATGGATATAATGATCTATTGATGACAATCACTAAAGATTCCATAGATTCTTACAGCTATTTCTTCGAAAATACTTACTGTGACCTTCCTTAGTGCGAAAAACTTTTGAGTAACCATAAAAGATACTTTGAACTATAAGGATAAAATACTAAGTATGGTTTAATAAGTAGCCAAAAATCAATATCAGCATCGTTTTTCGATTTTAATGAAAATGGATAACTTGATATAATTCTAAATACTTACACAATTGACCCTGAAACATTGGAAAAGCAAATCTCTGTTACTGCAATTTATAATTTTTTAAAGACAGATTCTTATTTTGTTAAAGCCTTTGGTAATAATTTGAATTCTTTTGTGGATTAAAAAATAAATAAAAAATTAAATTATAAATGTTATTTAGTTATGAATGGATCTTTAGATGGAACTGTAAATAACGATTATACAAGCAGCAACATTTATGGAGCAACAGTTGTTTGTAAAGTAATTAGCATAGAAGAATAAGTTAAGCCTATTAAAGGTAATAAATTCCCTTAATAAAAATTTTTTAATTCAATCATTTAATCCATATAAAATAGGAATTTAACTCTATTAGAGTGCTTTTATTCCATTATAAATACCATATGTTATTATGGGAATAGCAAGAACTAACTCTTATATAGAAAATCTTAGTGTTGGATTGGGACTGCAAGTAAATAAATAAATAAATAAAAATTTAAAGATCAAATCTTAATATTTTTTTAAATATTAATAGAGCAGTAACTCAGTGAATGTATGGAATCCTATCATCCCTAACAGCTAAATTAACATTTACCCATCAAAAAATAATCCAGATAAGTAAATTATCCTTCATTAATAACTTCTAAGTATAAAGAATACATTTTTTTTAATTAGTTGGAAAGCTGTATCTTTTATGGTAAATGTTACAGAATCTCTGTTGGCAATTTTAATTATTGCAGCATGTATTTTAGTAGTCCTTGGTATTGTAATATATTATTTATTTCTAAGGGAGAAGGTAATTTAAAAAAAATAGTTTTATAATAAATTTTAAATTTTTTTAATATAAAAGAATTAAGATAAAAGGGAAATAGAAGTGGCTAATTTATTAATTTGAACTTAATTGATTGCATAATTTAACATACAGACAAATAATAATTAATTAAATAAATAAATTGTAAAAAATAGAAAGAAAGTAAAAAGTAAATAAATGCATTCATTAAATTTATTTTGAATTATTTTTTCTGTATTTATTTTTTTAAAAATTCTATTTACATAATCTTTTCTTATTATTATTTTTTACTAAATTTTTCAAAAATTTAAATTATTAATAAAACATTTAATTTCTGATTTTAAAAAATAATTCTTTTTAATTGTTGTTAAATTTAAATAGATTATTCTTAATTTTATATCCTATTTATTTTATTTTAGACTTATTTTTAATATAATATAACAAGATATTTAAAATTTATTTTAAACTATTTCATTTTATTATTATTTTGGAAACTAATATTTATATTTTATTAAACTTAAATAATTGCATAATCATTCACTCAAAAATTAATGAAATAGATTATATTTAATAAATACAGGAAATAAATAAATACACTAATTAAATATCTTGTGAATTATATTTTCTGTGATATTTTTTAAAATATAACTTTAATAAATACCATCTATAAATTTATACTAAAATTTACAATAATCATTATTTTTTATGAATAGATTTTATTTTTATGTTTGAAAATATTTTTTTTTTTAATTTTTATTAAATTTAAATAGATAATACTGTACTACATTATCCTATATTAATTAATGGTGATTTATATTAATACACAAAATTTTTTTAAAAAAATTCCTAAATTTTTTGGAAAAGTTTTAAAAACCTTGGGTCTTAATTAAGGAGTATGTATAGTACTTAATTTTGTAATTTACTTGTTTAATTTTAAGTTTATTTTTAAAAATTATTTTAAAAATAATTCTATCAGATATTTTAATACTGATTATTTCTGCTATTTTCAGAAATTAAAAATTTTTTTAAATTTCAAAAGATATTTACTGCGTTAGGAAAAGAACTCATATTTACTACAGCAGGCTCTAACGCTTAAATGTTCTATTAATCAATTTCGATAAAATAAAATTAGTAAATTATAGAAATAAAAAAATTGATTATTCTTTCATAAAATAAAATAGAAAATATAATGAAAAAAAAAACATAAAGCTATTTTATTGAAATATTCTTATAAAATGCTTTGATTAATAAAGAAAATAAATTGTTTCAAAATTATTTTTTACTTTTAGTTTAATTTACTTTTATTTAAAAACTTTTATCAAATTAATTTACAACATTAAAATCTATCAAACGTATTGCGTTTATATCTAAAATTTGCTTTTTTGTAGAACTTTTTTAGCAGTTAATTTATTTTTTAAAAGATATCTATTTTTAATAGTTATAAAATATTTTTTTAAACAAATATTATTAATTAAAATATTATTTTATGGAATAATCTGTGTTTCAATTCTAATTTATACTTAATTTTAAAATAATTATATTTTATATTTCCATTCAATTTTTTATTACAGATTAAGTTATAACCTAACTCATAATATAGCTTGAATTTAATTAATCTGTTCAAAACTAACTTGAATTTTAAAAAATTTTAAACCTGAACTCTATTAATCTATAAATGCGTTTGATTTAAATTCAAGATATTTTTGGTTAAAAATGAAATCAAAATAATTAAAAAATATTCTCTATCCATAAAAATTAATAGGCAAAATAAAAAAATGAATAAATAGCTAATTATCTTATCTCTCCTCTTAATAGCAAGTTTCACTACTGCATAAGGTTAGCAATAATAATAACAATAACCTCCTCCTAATTGTGTTTAAAATGCATCACCATAATAAGGAAATTGCGTTTGTAATCCTGGCTACTGGGGAACTAATGCTAATCATGGAGGTTCTTGCACTCAATGTACCTCAAATACCTGGTCTGCTCCTGGTGCTACTAACACTGGTCCTAGTGTAACTGCTGTTTCTGCTTGCTCAGCTTGTGCTCCTGGCTATTATGTTACCGTTTAAGGTTCTTCTTCAACTTCTCCTACTTGCACTCCTTGTGGGACCAACTCTTCTCCCGCATAACCTTAAGCAGGTTCATCAGTTCAAAAGGTTTCTTCTTGCAATTCATGTATGCCAGGTTATTACATGACATAAACTGCAAATACTGCTACAGGAAGTGAAGCTGCAGCTTAATGTTCAGCATGTGACAAAAGTGCAGGAGCAACTCCTTCTGCTCCTCCTCAAGCAGTAGGTGACCTTTCATAATGTGATGCTTGTTAACCAGGATATTTCATGACTACTGCTGCAAATGTTAGTAGTAAGGCAGCTGCTATATGTTCTAAATGTCCTTCAAACTCTGGCTCCTAATAATAAACTAAAGTAGGTGATGTCTCTGTTTGTAAGTGTTTTGATCCTTTCGCCTTACCTCTAGGAGCTGGCTAATAAACTTGTGCTTGTAAATCTAGCAGTGAAACTCCTATGTAAGCTCCTGGAGGTGCAGCTGGATGCTCAGCGCCAAGTTTTGGATAGTTGATTTCACTTTCTCTTGCAATAATTAGCTTCATAGTTCTCATTTGAATTTTTTAAAAATTTGTTATAAATCTATTTTATATTGTATATATGGATTAAAAATGTGTCTTAAATTATAGTATAAATTAGATTTTTAGATAATTTTAACAACTTTTCTCCTATTTCAAATTAAAAAATAAATTATTTTATTTTATTTTAAAAAGAGTATTGGAATTTATGATAAAATATTTATTTATTATTTAAAATAAAACTTTTCAGAGTGAAGTTTATTAAAAAAATTAATTTTTTTATTAAAGTAAATGAATAATTTCTTAAAGTTTATAATCTAAAATTTTTAATTTATAGGTTAACTAAAATTTTCATAAAATTTAATCTTTCTTACACTATATATTGTATGAGATCAGCTAATAATCATATTTTTTATAAAAGATATAGCAAAATGCCATTCAATACTTGCATTTAATTTCAACCCTTCATAAAAATAATTAAAGTTATATTACTAGATTTATCTCAGTACATATAATAAAAAAACCTTCAAAACAGGAAATTGAAATAAATTATTTTCAAATAAAAATCAATTTAACATTTTTTATAAATAATTAACTAAAGTTATTACTAAGATTTATAAACCTGCTTATACTTTAAGCATTTTATATATTTAATTGATAATTCTCAGCTATTTTATTTAGAAAAAAAGTTTAAACTTTGTTAAAATTCAGGTAAATTAAATACATATTTGTAAAATAGATATTAAAGTATTCAATATTTTTAAATTAAATCTTAATTTGCATCTAATAAATTATGTAAGAGTTAGTTTTTAAATTTTAAATTTTAAAATTGTCAATTATTTGAAAGGATAGAAAATATACTTTTGTTTACAATAACTCTATAACAATCTGCTAACTTGCTTACTGATTAATTAATTGATTTCAGTTAATAGTAAAACTGTTTATTTTGGCAAAGAAAGCATTAAAATATAGAATTTCAATAATTAAAAGATTAGAATGATATTTTTCTAAAAATACAACAAAAAGCGAGAATAAATAATTAAAATTACTCAATTTGTTATCTAATTTTATTTGAATAAATATTATTATAGATTTTTTTTAAATAAGTGCCTAGTTATAGGATTATTTGTATTATTTATTTTGATACTTTTTTTAATCTTATTCTTAAATCACTTTCCTTAACTTCAATCTTAGAATTTATTTTTTTAATTAATTTCAACGCCTTTTTTAAAAATTATTCGAAACTCAATTTATTAATTAATTTACTGTTCCTGATTTAATTGCTTGAATTTCTTTATCTTGTTCATAACTGATTTTGATAGCATAACCAAAAATTTAAACTCAAAAGAGTATCGATTTTTTTGGATTTATATACTTTTGTTTTTCTTTCAAAAACTTTAAAATAAATAAATCAATCAAAACAACTTATTAAAACTTAAAAAATTTATCATTTAAAAGTAGAAGTAAAAAGAAATGAATAAATAATTAGTAATCTTATCTCTCCTCTTAATAGCAAGCTTCACAACTGCATAAGGTTAGTAATAATAACCTCCTCCTAAATGTGCTTAGAATGCATCACCATAATAAGGAAATTGCATTTGTAATCCTGGCTACTGGGGAACTAATGCTAATCAAGGAGGTTCTTGCACTCAATGTGCCTCAAATACATGGTCTGCTCCTGGTACCACTAACACTGGTCCTAGTGTAACTGCTGTTTCTGCTTGCTAAGCTTGTGCTCTTGGTTACTATGTTACTGTTTAAGGTTCTTCTTCTTCTTCATCTCCTACTTGCACTCCTTGTGGTACCAACTCTTCTCCCGCTTAACCTTAAGTAGGTTCATCAGTTCAAAAGGTTTCTTCTTGTAATTCATGTATGCCAGGTTATTACATGACATCAGTTGCAAATGCTGCCGTAGGAAGTGAAGCTGCTGCTTAATGTTCTGCCTGTGACGCAAGCGCAGGAGCAACTCCTTCTGCTCCTCCTCAAGCAGTAGGTGACCTTTCATCATGTAATGCTTGTTAACCTGGATATTTCATGACTACTGCTGCAAATGTAAGTAGTAAAGCAGCTGCTGTATGTTCTAAATGTCCTTCAAACTCTATGTCTTAACAATAAACTTAAGTAGGTGATGTTTCTGCTTGTAAATGTTTTGATCCTTTCGCCTTACCTCTAGGAACTAGCTAAAAAACATGTGCTTGTAAATCTAGCAGTGAAACTCCTATGTAAGCTCCTGGAGGTGCAACTGGATGTTCAGCACCAAGTTTCGGAAAGATTATTTCAATTTCTTTAGGAATAATTATTTCTCTAATACTTTATATTTGAGTAACGCAGTTAAATTATTAAAAATAAATTAAATCTATTTTTATTTTGTTTTAAAATATATATTATAATATATTTTTGTTAGCGATGTGAAAATAGATTTAATTATCAACCTAATTTGTTTAACTTGAATATAAAATTTGAAAGAACAATCATAAAAAAGAATAGCAATATCAAGCATTTATTTTGCTTAAAAAGATGAATTAAAATAGAGTTATTTTTTCTTTTTAATTTTCTTAAAAGCAGCACTTATGAAAATATACTTAATATTTAAATAATTAGAATATATGTTTCTGGTCATTGTTTAAATGTGCATTTTCTCTTAAACTATGTGAATTTATCTTTTTTACACTTTTATAAAGTGTATAAAAAAAAATAATAATTTCATTCAAATACAAAACAGTTTTGATAAAATTTAAATAAAATAAATAAAGCTAAGATCCAAATACAAATAATGGTTTTTAAAAGTACTTTTCACGTATAAATATTTATATAAATAAAATGGTAGGGGATTAGCATACAATAATATATTAAAAAATTATTTGATTTATGCTTAAATAAATAAAATAGTGAAGGTATTTATGGAAAATTAAAAACTCCTAAATAAGTTATCCTATATGTATATTATATTTAATTAATATCTTTCAGCTACATTATTTTGAAATAAGAATTTAGATTTTGTAAAAATTAGCTAAATTGAAATATATATTTAAAAATTAAATACGTAAGTAATAAATTATTTTAAATTAAATCTTTAACTTAGATTACATTAATTATTTAAGATTTAGTTTTTAAATTTTAAATTTTAAAATTTCAAGCTTCGTAAAGCAAAAGAAATGACATTTTAGTTCACTCTAACGCTCTAACTATCTACTAATTAATTTATTTACTACTTTCAGTTAATAGTGAAAACTGATTATTTTTGGCAAAACATTTAAATTTTGAAATTGAATAACTAAATATTAAAATTATTTTTAAATAAAAATATATCAAAAGCTAAAATAATAAATTATCCCAATTTTATTCTCTTTAATACAATTAAAAGAAGTAGAATTCTAATAGATCAGATTTTATTTTTTTTTGAATCTGATTCTTAAATCACTTTCATTCACTTAAATCAATCATAGAATTTATTTTTTTTTTCACGCTATTTTTTAAACCTCAAAATTAATCAATATAATACCATCTTAATTAAATTCAACGCCTTTTTTAAAAATTATTCGAAACTCAATTTATTAATTAATTTACTGTTCATGATTTAGTTGCTTGAATTTCTTTATCTTGTTCATAACTGATTTAGATATCATAACCAAAAATTTAAACTCAAAAGAGTATCGATTTTTTTGGATTTATATACTTTTGCTTTTCTTTCAAAAACTTTAAAATAAATAAATCAATCAAAACAACTTATTAAAACTTAAAAAATTTATCATTTAAAAGTAGAAGTAAAAAGAAATGAATAAATAATTAGTAATCTTATCTCTCCTCTTAATAGCAAGCTTCACAACCGCCTAAGGTTAGTAATAATAACCTCCTCCTAAATGTGCTTAGAATGCATCACCATAATAAGGAAATTGCATTTGTAATCCTGGCTACTGGGGAACTAATGCTAATCAAGGAGGTTCTTGTACTCAATGTGCCTCAAATACATGGTCTGCTCCTGGTACCACTAACACTGGTCCTAGTGTAACTGCTGTTTCTGCTTGCTAAGCTTGTGCTCTTGGTTACTATGTTACTGTTTAAGGTTCTTCTTCTTCTTCATCTCCTACTTGCACTCCTTGTGGTACCAACTCTTCTCCCGCCTAACCTTAAGCAGGTTCATCAGTTCAAAAGGTTTCTTCTTGTAATTCATGTATGCCAGGTTATTATATGACATCAGTTGCAAATGCTGCCGTAGGAAGTGAAGCTGCTGCTTAATGTTCTGCCTGTGATGCAAGCGCAGGAGCAACTCCTTCTGCTCCTCCTCAAGCAGTAGGTGACCTTTCATCATGTAATGCTTGTCAACCTGGATATTTCATGACTACTGCTGCAAATGTAAGTAGTAAGGCAGCTGCTGTATGTTCTAAATGTCCTTCAAACTCTATGTCTTAACAATAAACTTAAGTAGGTGATGTTTCTGCTTGTAAATGTTTTGATCCTTTCGCCTTACCTCTAGGAACTAGCTAAAAAACATGTGCTTGTAAATCTAGCAGTGAAACTCCTATGTAAGCTCCTGGAGGTGCAACTGGATGTTCAGCACCAAGTTTCGGAAAGTTGATTTCATTTTCTCTTGCAATAATTAGCTTCATATTACTCATTTGAATAAAAATAATTGTGATATAAATCTATTTTTTGTAAATTTTCATTTAAAAATGCATTTTTGGTATTATTTTAAAATGTAAATTTTAAATATATTTTTGTAGGGATGTGAAAATAGATTGTTTGTTTAATTTGAGTAGAAAATTTAAAATATCTAAAAAAACATTAAAAAATTTCAATTTTACCTAAAAAATATTAATTGAAGTAAATAGAAATAAATAACTACTTTTCAAACCTTGAATAAAAAGCTATTTGTTGAAAAAAGAAAAAATTTTTCTTTTTAACTTTCTTAAAAAAATTTTTAATAAGTGTTAAATGCATTTTATCATTCAAGCGTATTTAATATTTAAATAATCAAAATTTTGAATCTTTAAATTCTTTTTTTTTAAATTTTTGTAATGAATTATAAGTTTATGGATAAAATCTTAAATTTAAATATCTTATTTATTTCTATCAAATAGGACAGAAGACATGAAAAGAAGAAATAGGTATATATTTTAGAACTATGTGAAATAAATTTTTTTAAATATTATAAATATATAAATGCAATAATAGTTTTACTTATATTTAAATTCTTTTTTTAGGAACAGTATTTAATAAAGTTTTAGTCAAATTTCAATCAAATTTATAAAGTAAAATGGTAAAATATATATGATTAAGGATTTTAATAAATAGTTACGATAAATATCTATAAAAATAAAAGTGATCAATAAAATTTAATTGAATTTTGAAAGAAGATACTTAATTAAAATTTGTTGGTTTAGAACAATCATTAATTAATTATTTTCACTTAAATAAAAATATATGATAAATTTTTAATTCTTATAATTTTTTAATGCTAATTTTGATTTATTTGTTTATATTCATTCTCAATTGTATTAAATATAGAATTTATTGGCATCATGAGTTTTAGGACTCCATTAAAAACAAACATTATTAACTAATCTTAGTCTCCTTACACTAATAATTCAAACAGCTCAACAAGACTGTCATCAATCAAAAAAGTGCTAAATTCAGACTAATAAGTAGAAACATATAAAAAGAATAGAAGTGTCACATTTTAAAATAGTCTGAATAATATTAATATTGTGAATTTTAATAATGAAAGTCTTGTTGGTACCAAAAGTCAACCTAAATTTTTAATGAACAATTTAAATGATAAATAAAATGAAAACATAAGTGTAAACTCTGCTATAAAAGAAATTGTTTAATATGCGAGTGATTCAAAATACCTTATTTATTAAAATTAGATAGATAGGTAGAAGTAGTCTTCTTAAAATTTATTTCATACACAAAATAGATTCTTAAAGAAGAAACCGCATTGCCCTAATGATTTAGCCTGTTCTCATAAGCATATAGAATAAAATTAAATTTAGGTAAATCAAAAGCCTAACAAAAGATCATTAGGAGAATATAATTATGAATAATCATAAAAAATGATACTTCAAGATTAATAAAGCAATTAAAAACTGAATTATTAAATAGTGAAAAATTCTTAAAATACTATAAGTAAATGTTTAGAGGATCAAAAAGTATAAAATATCAGCGAAGAGGAAATATTGTAAAACTTATTGAATTCTGCAAGAGCAATAAGTAGTAAGACATTCTTAAAAATTCAAGCAAGTATGAAACCTCACCCTGTTTTGATTAGCTATTGCCTTTCCTTTATTTATATATATAAAGACTACTTACAAATAAGTGACTGTAAGTTAAAGGTATATTTTTTATTTTAATTTAAGGTAAAAAGTAATAAATAATTAACACAAGAAATTAGAAAATAACTGGAGAGAAATTTAGGATATATTTCAGCACCATGCACCTTTAATATAAGCGCTTGACTCTATTGATACTCAGATTCAATAATAAAGGATCAACACAGATAATATTAATAAGTCTAAAGAGTAGATTTAAAAAACAGAATTTATAATAGACACAATAAAAAATACTCAAATATTTACAGACATAGTCTAACCAATTTAAAACTTCATAAAATAATGTGAATATGCTATTAATTTTTATAATAGAAAATACGATACAAAAAATAGGAATAATTAAAGTGATAGCAATAAAAATATTTAATTTAATAGATTAGACTAAATAGTTCAAATTTAATAAAAAATGCCTAAATTCTCATAGAATTTTTAAAACGATCAAATGAGGAGAAATACATATGCACATATAAATTAAAGCTAAGAAAGTGGAGAGAATTAAATAGACGATGAATTAAGAGAATTTACAATTGACTTATCTCCAATATAATATAAGAACAGTAAAAACTAAATAAATCAATTTTCCTTGTAGAAGTAGTTAGCATAGCAACCCATAAATTCAAATGTAAAAAAATCAATAAAATTTAAATATTAAATTAATTTTAATAAATTTAGAAAACACATAAAAGAAGATAAAGTGAAAATATATTCAATATAAATAGTTAGAATAATTATTAAAATGATAATCACAAACTTAATTAAAATTTTATTCCTTAGTTAAGTTAAAATTTTAATCCTTAGTTGAGTTAAAATTTTGATAATTTGGAAAGCTAAAATCTCAGTAAATTATAGAACTAAAATTAAAAAAATAAAATGAATTACAATTAAAAACATTAATTGAATGATAGCGATGCTGAATAGGTCACTTATCCATTAGACTAATTGCAGATGGATTATTATAAAAAAATAAAAAAATATATTAAAAGAGTAAAACAATGTTAATATATTATATTAATGCAATGTTTAATTTTATTAAAAATAGATGGAAGAGATTGAAAAAATAAAAGAAGAGCTATGGAATATTTGAATCAAACTTTTAATAAAAATAATAATATTATAAATAAATCAAATGAATTTTAAAGAGTAACTCAATAGTTTTTGTAGTTAGATAATAAATAGACTTTGTTAAATTTATTAAATAAATTCATAAATATATTTATAATATTTTTATAGAATTTTATGTGTTATGTTTATGCATGGAGGGATATAAAGAATGGAAAAAATAACTAAATAACAAATTTATACAGTATCATATCAAATCTGATTTAGTTATCGATAAATTATTTGTTGCATTAAACATTTATAAATATCAGTTTTAACTAAAATTATAATAACAAGTTATATTTATGAAATTATGGATTGATTACTAAATAATTTCCTTTAAAAATAAATTTAATTTATTCAATTGCGTTTTTAATACGAAATAATATCTTTGATGATAACTTTATTGTAGTTAGCCTTGATTAATACAGATTAGTTTTACCAATTTGTTAAAGCAAACACAAAGAAAAAGACAACAGAAGAAACAGAAGCTGACGTAAGCCAACCTGTCCATATTCCGTATTCTCCCTTTCCTAGATAGAATCCTTGATATATACTTGTTGATATTCCTATGAGATAATAACTAACTGAGTAAATTATGGTTATATGATTAAAACGATCTAAGGCTTTAAGAATAGCACAGAATGTTAGTTGAATTCCATCCAAGACAACAATCTTGGCATAAATTTTTATGGAATTTTAAAGATTCTACTGCACAACAGAGTTAGAGCTAAACCACTCACTCCATTATGTCTTGTTATTAAGTAGTATGAACATTACAAATCCAATCCAAAAAAATAAAGTTATAACACACATGAAGGCTTTTCTTTTTGCTCTGTCAACAAACCCTCTTGACAAAGAAGAGTTGATATAATTGTTAACAACAAAGTGAAAACCTAAGTAAAAACTAAAATGTAAAAGACCACTATTTTATAAAGCGATATGAGTAGCAGTATTTGCAGGATCTGATAAATACATTGACATCATAGTTAACAAAAGGAAAGCTACTTCTTCGACATACTAGCCAATTCCATTTCTAAGGGATTATTTTAAGTAGTCTTAAATTCCATCAAAAGCCCTACTATTCCATTCAATCCATGTCTTTCTAGTTGGATTCTTTAAGGTAATAAAGGCATAAATCAAACCAGCAGAAATAGTATCGCTAAAATTTTTAGCCCAAGCAGCACCTAAAACTCCCATATTTTAGTTTATTATCATAGTATGAGCAATAAAATAATGTACAATTGCTTAGATAAACTGTATTCCAAACTATGGCCAAAGAATATTTTATGATTGCAGATAATTATTTGTAGTATCATAATAACCATAACAAAATACTGAGGGTAAGCATACCCACATATAGTCTCCAGCTTTAGTTGCTATAGCTTTTTCAATACCAAAGAGAATAAGAGCTTTCCACCAAAAGCATAGGAAAGGAGCACTAAAAATGCAAATTAATCTATTTTAAATTAATTTAATTTAAAAATTATTCATTTAAACTAAATAAAATGCTTAAAGGCTTCAATTTTTATTTGTTAAAAATTTAATAAAAAATAAAAATGTTTCAGTTAGAAGATAAAAAAAGCTAATTAATTTTATAAAAATAATTTATTCTAAAAGAAAAAAAGCTCATTTTCATTATTGTAAACATGTTTTTTCTAAAAAACTTGTTCATATTTATAAATGTATCAATTTACAATGCTAATGTTTTGCTTTAAATTTTATTCAATTAGTTATTATGGAAAAATATTCAAGCTGTTTAAGTATAATTTATATTTGTTAAGAAATAATATTTTAGTACATTAGAAGCTTTACTTTTTGTAAAAATAATACTTTTTTAATGCATTTTAATTCTTAAATTTCAATCAAGTATTGTTTTTTATCTTATTTTTATTAGTTTTTTTAGGAATCCATCTTGTAAATCTACATTAAAAAATTAAGCCAAGTATTTAGTTAAGAATTATTTACCCTACAATGAAAAGACTTCTCTAGTAAGAAATACCAACGAAAAAATAATTTTTAGCACTTAATGCGATGGTGCACTCTTACTATAATGTCATGTTTTTATATTTAATTAGAGAATATGCAAAAATTCTAGCCCAAATATCGCCCAAACCAAATATTTTTATATCATGTAAATTTCCCTTTTATCCTTTTTATTACAATAAATTGCTAAGCTATGAAAAATAGGATTGACATAGATGAATTTAAAAATGAATAAATTATTATTAAGGCCATTTAAATAATTTTACCTAATAAATAAATGTTAATTAAAGACATCGTCAATAAATTAAACTCATAATTAAGCAAACGAGGAATAGATTTGTATGTGACTTCTATGAAAACTTCTGTAAAATATTTAGGACTAAAGTAGCTTTCATGGCTTTTAAGCTCTGCAGTCTCAACTGGCTTTTATTTTTTCTTTTCTTTTTTTTAAACAACTAAAGGCTAGTTATCAGTAGCTTAAAGTTCCATAATCGATTGTTATTTTAATTTTTATCAAATAAGAACTAAATATTTTAGTTTTAATTTTTAATTTATGTATTATTTATGAATTTAGATAATTATTGTTTATATTTTAATGTTTTTTCTTAAATAAAATATCATCTCCTCCAAAGATATTGAACAAGCTTTTGTTTACTTAGTTTGTGCTTATTAAACTGAATAAAATAGATTCTACTTTAATTATCTATATATTTACATTTATTACACTATAAAATAATAAACAAAACAATCAATCAATTAGAAAACTCTATAAAAAACATTTTATGAAATTTAAAAACTAAATTGATAAATTAAGTTGAAATTAACTTAATATTAAAAAAGTAAAATTCTAATTAATATTTTCAAACAAATTTTAAATTATAAACAGCTGATTAAGCTAGCTTTAATGACAAAAATTTTTTTTATTATTTAAATATGATACATTTAATTTAAATTTCTCCTTTTCTAAATTAAATAAAATATTTTAAATTCAATTAAAATTGATAATTTTTTGATATAATTTAAATATTTATTAGCAATATTTTATTTGTTTTTTTGCTGGTTTGATAGATTGAAAAATTGGCCTTTTTACCATAAAAATCAAAAAATAATTTTTTGAATTCTATATACTTAGTAGGATTAATTTACAATCTTGATATAACACATAAAGTGGTGCATCTGTTAATTATCTATTTTTGAAAATATAGCTAATCATCTTTTACTGTTTGTATATGCTTATGTACTGACTAATATTTCGTAAGGGATCTTCTGAAATCTAGCAGCTTCTGGATTGAATTCTGGAGTTTCAATAAACTATAAAAATAAGTTACAGAGTCTTTACCTTAGACCTAAATTTATTTTTAAATGATATTTTTTTTATTTATTAAATAAATTAACATAAAATTCAAAATGCTTTTAGGAAGTAAATTATTTTAAATTTATTTTTTACCTTCGAGGGAAGCCTCTGGGCGACCACGATTTAACATATCGGCTTCTCTATCAATAAGCTCGACTATTTCTCTAGTTAAATTGCAATCCCATTCTTTAACTGTCCATTTAGTATTTAGTAATATATCTAATCTCTCATCTATAGTTAAGTTCTTTAATCTCAAACCATTATATATGTCCATGAGTTCTTTTGAACGAACTGTGAAGGGAGTATGTACTTCGGTGTAGCGACCATCACTACGTAGCCATTTCTTTGGATCACTCATTTACTTTAAGAACTTATTAATTTTTTCTTCTTTATTTTCTTTTGAAGCTATAATTTTTAATCTATCAATAGTCTATAACAAATCAGTTTCCTTATCAAGAATTTATTTCAACAAAGTCTTTCTTTCTTGCTCAGACAAACTTGTATTTTCCTTGATCTTTTGAATTTCATTAGTTCTCCATAACTATAATTAAAAAAATATTTTTTTTATATTTTTACTTAAAATCTAATTTAATCATTATAACAAAAGTTTGAAACTCAAAACAGTTTCATCAAAACTACTATTTTTAAAAATAATTTTAAAGCTTATTTACTTCTAATTCGTCGTATAAAATGTTAAAATCTTCTTTAGTTCTTGGGTGAGTACGCCTTTCAATTTCTCTTTTATGCTTTGCTTCTTCATTACGACGATACTCTTCTTCCTTCTCAAGTTATTCTCTTCTTTTTTCTTCCTTTTACTTTTTGAGCTTTTCGGTAATCCTACGAGCCCTCCATCCTCTTACTTTTCTTTGTATATATAGGGCAGCCTCTTCTCTTCTTTCTTCCCACATATTTGAATGGAAATAAGGTTATGCTTCAACCTCTACATCAGTTAATTTGCTTATAAAAATGCCTTCACGTTCCATTTATGTGCCTAGTTCTCTCATAACTTTAGAAGATTTAGTAGAGTACTCATATGTTTATGACTAATTAATTATATTGAAACATTAAAATTAAATACTTAACTAAATTAATGCTTCAATAAAATTGCATGCTTTGCTTTCTTCATTTAAGGCTAGATGCATTGAATATTGCATCTAAAAGGGTAACATCAAAAAATTAAATGATATTATATTTCTTTATTGAAGAAAAACAAATATCAACATCTAGATTTTCAATAAAAAGAAGACATTATATTACTTCTCTGTGGAATTTAAGTTTATGTTCGCGATATTTTTAATCAGTTTATGCAAAGGCGTGATGATAGACTAAACCGTTTTTATTACTCTTATATCCTCCTAAATATGGTTTTTATCTGATAGGAAGATATACTTCTATATTCATTTCATATTATTTAATAATTTCTCCCTTTTCATCTCTTTATATAACATTCGATTTTACAATCCTCACTTCTGCATTATCAGGAATATGCTTGACAGTTAGCTTTTGTTGATTAGTAAAATGTATTCATTTAATGTAACCATGATATTTTTTAATGAAACACATAAATAGATAATATTTTCAAGATGAAATTTGTCTAAATATGTAGAATTTAATATTATAATCTCAATAATTATACATCTTCTCCCTCCATTTTCAACGATATATATTCACTAAGTCAACGTATAAAATTCTATTTTCGCAAATATTCTCTCTAAGCTTAATAATTCTATTTTAAGGTCTTACTTATAATTATATTTGTATATATATATTCCTTAATTTCTGTTGCCTTTCCTTGATTTTATTTATAACTAATTCCAAAATATAAAATTCTTTATACTTAGATTATCAACTCTTCATGCAAAATTGCAATCAATCACATCAAACTCATTAGTATTGATAATCAATCAATTCATTAATTAATAACTCACTCAATCCTTTTAATTTATAATTCTGAAACTAACACAGTGCTATTATATTATTAGTTTTGATATTTGTTTTATTTAATCAACTATTTAAGATCGAAACATGCATATTATTTTAATTAATTTCCAATCATTTTTCAAAGCAAAACATTTAATTTGCTCTTCGCTCAAATTATAAAATTGAAAAATTATTTAACACAGCATCTCAAAAATTTGTATATTTGAAATCGCAGATATATCTTTGGATTTTGAATATTTTATTCGTTAACAATCTTTACCAAATGAGTTATTTATTTAAATAATTTTAAAATAATTATCATTAAATTATTTTATTTCTATAAATTCATCAAATCAACCAGAAATTAAACAAATTAAATTAAATATTAGAGGAGAATAATCAAATTTAATTAAATTTACTTTTTTAAATTAAATTAAACAAAAAACTTTTTTTAAAAATGTTGTATTAAACAAAATTAAAACAAACATTGTATTAAAACATAAAAAATTTAGAAAGACAATTTTAGTTTAAATTATTTACAATGTTTTTCTTTATTATCATAAAATTATGATCATTTAATTTTATTAAATTCATAGAAAAAGATAAATTTTTCTTTTTCATAATCCTAAAATTATTATTTCATTACTTTGTAACAATTTTTATTCAATTTTATATATTATTAGACTGAACTAAAATCATATCCTTAAAGATTAATTCAATATTTATTTTCATTTTAAAAATATCACTAATTATTTTTACTAAATTTTTTTGATAAATTTGAACAGCAAAAGAGATTATTGTAAATTATATTATTTAATTGAAAGAAATGATTTCAATGTTTCAGATTCATTATGTGAATTCATAGAATATTTTATAGAAATATTAAATAAAAATATGAAAGTATTTTTTTTTTAAAATTAGAGAAAACAATTTAATTTTAATTATTAAGAAAGACCCAACAAGTAAAACATTTTTGAATTAATAAATATATTTTTAGTTTACATTTATAATTTATATACATAATATTTTTAATTACAATTTTTTAGTTAATGATTATTTATATAAGTGTTTGTAGAAATTATAATTTATTCATTTTTTTTCTCTGTTAAATCTCAAAAATTAATAAAATTATTTAGTTTTATACTCTATTTTTATATTAAAAAATATGTTAATTAATTGAATTATTTTAAATAGGAATTTACTGAAGTTTTTGATGTATTCATATTAGAATGAAGTTTGTATTTTAATAATTTGTCACTTTTGTTTTTGCTTTCATTTGATGACTCTTCATCGCTTTCTTCGTTGTCATTTATGTTAGAAAAGTCAAATTTTATTCTAGGTAATTCGTCATTGCATTCTAGGAATCTGCTTCTTTTTATGTTTGCACCATTTCCTGAGGATGAAGTTGCTTACTACCTCTACAGCTGCTTTGAGGAAGATGTCCTTTGAGTGTTTAATCCTTGGTTTATATTTTTGATTGATGAGCGGAGCTAATTAGATCTTGCAGTGCTTAGACATCCAATAGGAGGTTTTTCATTAGACTAAAGCTAACCTATTGTGAGATCTATGTCTTTGTTACTAGAAAAACCACTCAAGTACTTGCAAGTATTTAAGCTCTTATTAGTTATGTTAAATGAGTTATTTTAATTTTAGCTAAATAATCTGCTATCAATAGATTTGTTTCCTGTTGCAGTTGTGGCCTGTGAATTAGCACTGTATAAATTTCTTTAATTCTTTGTAAATGAAGAAACTTAGCAATTATCACTAACCTTTTCTATACTATTCTTGATAATTGAGTTCACACTTGGTGATTCAATCTAAGATTTGTTGATTCTTGATACAAATTTGCTACCACCCTTTGAGCTATTTGTATTTCCCGATGCCAATGATCCTCCAGAACCGACTCCAGAAATACTATTTGTACTATAAACAGACTTACTTGATCTTTTCTTTACAGTAGAGTACTCACTGTTACCACTATTCCCATTTTCTAATACTCGAGGTGAATATTTATCCTTTGATTTAGAGTATTGCAGTTCTTTCTATTTAAAAAAATTTTTTTTAATATTACTTAAATTTTAAATATTAAAATACCTTTAATTGTTAAATTTGTTTTTCTAATTCTTCTATTTTTGAGTTTTATTCAAATAAAGTTTAATGTTATTTTAAGGTGTTGTGTTAGAATTAAGTCAAATCTTTTTGATTGGTTGGACAGCTTTAGTTGTAATTGTTAGATTTATAGAATAATTGCTTCTCTTTTTCATCTTAAATTATTCCATCTTTTTTATTTAATTTTCGTTCTTCTAGAATCTTTTTCGATTCCATAATTTATTTTTAAGAATCTAAAAGCTACAATTGAGAATTAGGATATTTTTCAGAGTTAGCTGCTAAATTATTTTGAATTTGTTGGCTCTGTTTAGAATTGTATAAAGACTGAGATCTCACTTTAGTTTATTCTTTGACATCCAATTATTATTCATCAACCCCCTTGCTTTGCACTTATTTACTTTGATTTAAACTTATGTTTAAATCTCTTGTTGACAGTTTTAAGTTGTCATTTTTATAGCTCTCGCTTAAGGGGGATTTATCTTTTTATCCAGCATTGTGACTCTATAAATTATAATCTTTAATAGGAAAAAAATCCTCAGAGGTATTGGTAAGTGAAGATTTTAATTTAAAATCATCATCTTTAAATGTTTTCTGTTTGTTTGATACAATTTGAGTATTTTCTTTTTAAAATTTATTTTAGCTTTCAAGCAACTCAATTCCTTATTTTTGAGAAAATTGCTTAAAAATATTCTAATCTTTTCCATTTTAATATTTGGAAAATTCTTTATTTTCTGTTAATTTAATATCTTCACTTTTCATTGAATTGGTAATTATCTATTGCTATTTAATAGGCTTATTTACTTAATCTTAAGCCTCAAAAGTGTGATTCAATCCATTTTCAATTATATTTACAGGCTTGAATTTTGAGTACCTGTAATCAAATTTAATTACTGAGGAGCTCGAGGAAAGCTGAGCTTTTTGAAAGCACTTATTCAAACTAGATTAAGTGATTTAAATTTAAAAATATAATGGACTAGTGACATCGCTTGACTAAAACCATACGAATAAGAAAGATATATCAGAGTAGTTTGGAACAGTTGAAAATAAAGTAGAACTCGTTTTTTAATTATTTTAAGCAGAAGGAGAAGAATTTGAAAGATTACATTTTTTCATAGCACCATTTTTTGCATATTCAATAAAGAGAGTCCAAAGGAAAATATCATTAACATTCTCATCGCTTTAAATCCAAATACCTATAAGAGGTACTTTGTAAACTCCTTCATCCTATGCCAAAAGAGGAACTATCCTTTGTTTACTATCCATGCTTAAATAACCTGTTCTAATAGTGCTATTAGTTTAATCTCTTTCGTTTTTTCCATTTAGAGTTTTCTAGTTTTAAGGATTAAGTTTTGCTTTCGTTTTAGAAGCTAGAAGCTACATGACTGGGTTTGGTAGTATTTACAGGTTATTTGAAGATTAATCAATTTTATTTATAACAAAAGTGACATTATTAAAAATAAGCTTTGATATGAGCTAATTGTTTTCTTTCATTAAAGCAAATTCAATCCAAAAGTTATTTAAAAAGAGCTACATGATTTCAGAAATATTGCTGAAATCATAAATTGTAATATTCTCTTCATTGTGCTCGTATGAATTTTTAGTAAGAATAACATTGTTCACTAATTGATCTTGAGTCAAGAACTTTATTTTATCTTATTCATTCTCCAGATTGTTAAACTGAACTGGCATAGTTTTTTCAAACTTACTCTTTTTGCTTAGATTCTCAATTAGATAAAGATATTCCTGAGAAAACTAGCATTTACACACCTTTGAAAGATCTAAATATGCTTTTCCTTGAGGTTATTGCCCAATTAATTGGCATGTTTTCTGTTCTACTACCAATTATGGTAAATTCTCTTCTATAGATAAACAAATAGAATCTTCTTCCTCTGACTTTTTCAAATTTAAATTAAGTTGGAGGCTGAATCCCTTCACCACCTTAATGCTCATTTTATATAAATTAGCTAAACGTAATCTAAATACTGTAAAATAATTTTGATTCCTAACAAAAATCAATAAAAAATTTACTTGTGTTTAATTAATTAAAGTTATTAATTTTGTATATTAATCATATATCTTCAAATTAATTAGTAATAAAATCCTTTCAAATTACAAATCATTTGAATTTCAACTTAAATCTTTAATGATTTTTAAATGAAATTAATTTGATTAATATTTGTTCAGAAACTCATTTATTCGTTTAATTTCCACCATCATTTAAAATATTTATCACAATTTTTCAAATTCAAATAAAAAACTTATAATTTTTTTTAATTTCGCTCATACTTTGTTTGTCAATCTTAAAATTTTCTTTTAAATTTAATTACCATAGTAATCATTTATGTTTTAAATATTTAAAACAATAAAATAAATATACAAATTTAATTTAGAAATAATTTTATTAAAGCAAAAATATAAAAATATAATCTTGTTAAATTAATAAATAAAACATTAGACAATAATTTAGAAATAAAAATATATTTTATGAAAATTAAAAAAAATACAAAAGCTACTTTTGATAATAAAAATTTATAAGATAATTTGATAAAATTAAAATAAATCATACACATAATATTAATAAATTAACCCTACTTAAACTATTTCTTTATAAAAATCTATTTCTAAATTCGTTCACAATATGATATCAATAATTTCATATAAAATTAAAACACACAAACATTTCATTTTTACCTCTGATTCATTTTAATAACCAAAATTTAATAAATTTATTTTTAAAATATTTATTTAATTGTAAATTTAATAAAATTATTTTGAAGAATAATGTGAATTTATTAATACATTTATTCTTTCATTCATTAAAAACTTGAATTAATGTTATGAATCAACTAATTATAATAAGCAAAAGTTTTTTAGAGAAAAATTTAATTATTATAAAAAGAATACAAAATAAAATAAATTAATTTTGTCTATTAATTATAAATTATTTTTATAATAGAAAATTAAGTACAATCTAATCTTATTTTTTATAAAGAGATCAATCCTACCCAACAATCTAGCCACACAATTTAATGGATAATATGTAAAATTAATGGCTGAGTTTAAATAATTATTATAAAGCTTGTTAAGCACAAATAGTAGTTATTAAATATTATTTAATATTTAAAATTTTAATGAATATTATGAACCACTTTTTATTTGATTTCGTAATTAGAAAAAGCTTTTTAGTAGAAAATTTAATTTTGTTAAAAATAGCTTAGCTGTAAAGAATAAGTAGGTAGTTAAAATATATTATTATATAAATCAGCCAATTCATTATTTTAACAAATATTAGATTGACATAAACGTAAAGGCAATCAAATTAAATATTTGTTTAATTAGATAAAATTTAAAGTTGTAAATTAATTTTATTTTATGATTAAGAATATAGTTTAGTTCAAGCTATCCTAAATAAAAATAATTTAATGTTTAAAATTCATTTTTTAATATTCCAAACAAATTATATTCTGGATAGTATTATCATATCAAAAACAACTTTTTTAGTGGAAAAATATACTTTTTAAAAAATTATTTGACTTTAAGATGTAGGTAAATAGTAAATAAAATAAAATAAATAAATAATATTATTTAGCCATTTAATTATTTTAATAAATATTAATTAAATCTGCTTAGAGATTTAAATTAAATTAAATCATATTCTTTATAAATAAAATCAATCCTCTTCAACCATCTAGTCATCTTCTTATCTATCTTATTCCTCTGTTTCTTGATTATTATCTTCTTCCTTTTGCAAAGTATCATCTCTCTCGAAATCCTCATCTTCTTCCAAATCACTTTCTAAGTCATCTCTTAGCTCTTCTTCACCATTTTCAACTTTTGACCCAACTTTCTTTTTGGAAGCCTTTGATCCCTTAGTAGATTTTTCTAATAAAAATAAATTAATAAATAAATTTGAGATCATATTAATATCTTAATCAATCTAGTACTATCTTGTGTTTTAGATTATTCTATCTCATTTTAAGAAGTAGGTTTAGATTTTTTTCTTGGTTCCTTTTATTTATTATGTGTGTTTAAATTTATGTCTATATCATATACTTTTTACTTTATCGGTATGCATATTCTCATCTGCTCTTTCTTTGATCAGATCCAGCTACTCTTTACTATTAATAGCATGATTTTTTGTTGGGGTTCCCTAATTTTATGTTACAATTTTTTTAATTTAAATTCAAACTTCATAAATATTTATAGAAATCATAAAATTTATTTACTCCTTGCTTTGATTATTTGTCAAATATTTCACTCCAATTTTCCTCTTTGTTATTTTCATCATACTATCCAATTTATTCTGGTTTTTTATGAATCTCACTTGGAAGCTCATTATAGTTAGCTGTTTGAAATAATTAAACAAATTAAATTATTTAAAAATGAGAAAACTAAAATATTAAAATTTTGTAATTAGAAAATGTAATTTGCAGATTTATTTTATAAATCCCTCTGTAATATGAACTAATTTTAGCTGAAATATTTAATAACATTGAAATATGCAAAATAAATTAATTTGTCATAAAAATGACTTACCCTATAAATCTTCTGATTATTGTAGTTACTATTTTTAGTTCTAAAAACCAATACGATTATTTGAATTTTATATTTAGTTTAGCTTAGGTAGATGACCAGATGATGAATTTTTGACAGATTATTTAGCTACTAAAATTCTTCTGTTGGGAGAATTAAATTGCTAGTTTGAGTAGACTCGCATTCCTTATTAATTATTTCTAGGAAGCTACTATTAATCTTAGAAAAATTAGCTCTCTCCTATCATCTAATTTTTCTCATTTTCTGATGCTTGAAGTTTAATTTTGTATCTAACTATGTCCTAGTCTTTGACTCTTACCATTGTTTTAGCTGAAGTAATCATTTCTTTAAGTAGTTTTATTTCAAGAATCCTATCATCAATTTGCTTTTTTAAGTCTACACACAATAGAAATTAAATTTACCCATATAAAAAGAAAATTTATAAATTTACCAGGAATAATATTCTTTTCTAAATCATTTACTTTGCTGATATACATTTTCATTTAATTTCGTACATTTTCTGCCTTTTTTCATATCAAAAAATATTTTACAAACCAATCTACAACATAAAATCTAAATCAAATAGTAAAAAACCAAAATATTTTATAAAGTTTCGAATTGGAGCAGTAAATTCAAATTTAAATTAAACAACTTAAATTATTTTAAAGATATTTTGTTTTTAGTATCTAGTAAAATTTAAGATTTAATTTTGACTTAATATGTTCTTATCAGCAATTTTAATGAAATTTAAATATAATTTTAGTTAATAACTTAGGTAGTGTATGAGTGAGTTAAAAATATGAAATATTTAGGTATTCCTCTATTTACACCTTTACTCTTAAATTTAATGCAAAATTAATCTTTGCTTTTATAATAAATTTAATCATTTAATTTATTGTTTAAGAGTTTAATTCATCTTTTATTTAAAATAAATATTTAAACTTTCTCTTTTCTTTTAAATTCAGATATTTCAATCATAAAAACTCAAATTCTAATTTAAATTTGAATACCTCTGCCTATGCTCTTAGTTTTGCAATATCACTTTTACCTAACTCATCTTCAAGTTGTTTTATCTTCTCCTATTATGACTTTATCTTTCCCAAGATTTTTTTATTCTATATATAAGATGTTGAGAAATATGAGCAAATGCATAAAATATTATTTATTTTACATCAGATTATTGCTTTTGAGCTTCTTCTTTATAAAGCTAAACATTTTTCTTTATCTCCTCTATAAAATTCTTTTATTCTTCAATTTTTTTTTCATATGATTCCTACTTTTACCTTTGCTCAGCTATAGTTTTTCTCTATGAATTAATAACCGACTCAGACTTTTCTTTAAATCTATTTAAATTAACAAAATAAAATTAAATTTAGATAATTTAAAATTTACTTTTCAAGAGTTTCAACAGTCTCTTCATAATTTTATAAAATTCTTTTATTTTCTTTTTCAACTTCTTTTTTTTATTATTTTAACTGATCTAATTCTTCTACTCTCTATTGCTGCATTCTCTGGAATTCCTTTTCTAAGTTGTTACTTCTTTCTATGAATTACCTTTCTTACTCTTTTTTTTATTGATCAACTAAGCTTTTGAGTTTATCATATTCTTACTTTGCTTTTACTCTCTCATCTCTAAGTTTTTCTTCAAATTCCTACTGAGCTTTAAGTAAATTATTTTATGCCTTTTTTTTAGTGTCTTCAATTTAAAACTTTGCTTCTTTGAGATCTAAGATAGATTTTTCTATGTCTTGCCTCAAAAGTTTTTGTTATAAATTAGCTTAATCTAAGTCTTACTACAAATTTTTATTTTTAAATGTAAGTGTTTAGTTAAGAGTTTAAGCATTTTAAACTTCTGATTGTAAATTAAAGCATTATTCTTCCTTTTCATCAAATTATTTTTATAAATTTTTAAATTATTCCTTTTGAGATTCCAGTTATTGCTACGATTATTAAAGAATTTGCTGTAGATTTTAATTATTAACTTAATTCACTTCATTTTATTGCTTTAATAGTATGAGTTCTTACTTTATTTGCATATTTTCTGTTTTTAGCTCTTTGCTCATTGTTTTCTACTGATTTAATTCATATTCAACATTTTATAAAGCTTATTTTTTATTAGACACTTCCTACTCTAAGTTTAAAAGCTAAATATTTTGCTAGCTAACTTTTTCTTCTGTCTGAAGAATTTAATCTTTTTTTCTTTAAAGTTCACCCATTAATTCCTAATAAATCACAAAAATATAAAAATTAAATTAGATATTTTTATTCTATTGTTAAACTAAATTAAAGATTTACTTCTTTTTGCTTGTTAAAGAAATCTTCTCTCTATTTCAGTGATTCTTCTAGCTGCTTGCTAAGATTTTCTTCTTTTTGTTTAAATGCCTCTTGCAACTCTTTTCTTTGTTATTCAGATTTTCTTTTTAAATTAAAAAAAAAATTAATATAAAAAACATTTTATAAAAATCTACTGCTTTTCCTATGATAATTCTTCATTTAAATATGTAATTTAACTCTCAAGATTAACATTTTAGTCTTATTTTTTATTTAGTTGATCTTGGAATTCTTAAGCTTAAGCTTTTATTTCATGCAACTCAACTTAGAGGTTATTATATTCACTTAAAATTTTAGTATGCTCATTTTTTACTTGTTCATGGTCCTATTTTAACTATTTTTTCTTTAATTTTTTCTAATCCATTTTTTCCTTCATCTATGCAAGCTCATTGGCTTACTCTTCATTGTTGCTATATTTAATAAACTTTTTGAAAAATAAATAGACTATAATAAAATTAGCTTACTTCTAATTTTAGTTCATTCCTTGCTGCTTTAATCTTTCAATTTCTTATTATAGTTCTTCATTTTAACTTTATTCATTTGCAAGCTTCTCAGCATAGTCTTTTATCTGTTCTTAAAGCTGTTCAAGTTATTTCTTTTTTATTATATCATTATATTGTCAATCAAAATATAGATGGAAAAAGAGCGGGATTTAATGCATAAAGGATGCTTTACCTCATATTAAGACCTTACTCTTTTTACTTCAATTAAGTCATCTTAGTTCTTCTCAAGAAGTTTTTTGTTAGTTTATTCAAGCATTTTGATCTTTTAATTGATATAAATTAGATTTCAGTCATTTATTTTTACACCATAAAATTATGTTTCTACTATAGTTAATTTGAAAGAAAAAATTATTAAATCATAATTATAACCTTATCATCCTTTTCCTTTAATTACTACTTAGCTTCTTCATCCTCTCCCTTTTAGATTCTAATAAAATTCAATTACTTTATGCACTAATTAAATAATTGAAATAAATAATTAGGATAATTTCTACCTGGCGTTTAAGACAGAAACCTGCTTCTAAAGAAGATTAATCTCTTCTGTTTATGCCTTAACTTTTTCCATAATAGCTTCATCATCTATTTTGCTCTGTTGTAATATTTTATAAATTTAAAATTTCGCTCATTATGAAGATCAATAAAATCTTCAATCATTAAATCTAATTTTATTTAATACATTTATTTTGCCTAATGTTTCAAGCAGTTTTTAACGGGAACGTATATCGTTTTTAAGCTTTTCAAGCTCTTACTCTTTTTCTTGAATTTCCTTGTCAAGCTCTTTTGAAAAGAGAAAATGTCAATAATTTGCAATCACAGTAAAGATAAAATAATTAATTTTAAAAATAAAATTACAGCTTGCTTTATTGCTCATTTATGAATAATTAAAAAAGTTGATTATTTTAAAAACTGATGATAAAAATTAAGATAGAGTTATATTTTAGTAATATAGATTAAGTTATAATATTTTTTTTCAAAGCACGTTTAAGATAAGTAGTACAACAAATTTAATTATTAATTTATAATTAAATCAATTCTAATTGTTATAAATATAAAATATTAATTGATTTATTAAAATAAAATTAATTTTAAATGCTTTTAATTAAATAAAATTATTAATTATTGTTATTAACTTAATTAAAGCAAGAAATTTTATAATCAGAAAATCTGACTGAACCTTCTTATAGAAACAAAAATAAAATTATTATCAAATGCAAATAAATTAATTTACGGAATGATTTTTTTATTATTTTTACTGGATAAAAATATTTAGAATTAAATTATCTGCTTTTTTATTTAATTGTGAGAATAAATTAAATAAATTATAAACAAATTTTATTAAGAAATTAGCTTAGATTAATCATTAGATTGAGTATTTATTTTTAGAATTATTTGATCTCTCTGAAAAATTTATCTAAAATAAAATTTGCTTGGATAATGAATTGATTTTATCAGTACAAAAAGGAATATTTTTTATAATATTCTAATTATGAGATAAATTTAGTTGAAGCCAAAAAAGTTTTAAAAAAAAATTTTTTATTCAAATTTTATTAATTAAGAGTTTGCTGTTGTAAGTTAGATTAAAATTATTAAAAGATTTGTATCAGTAAGAATAATTACATGAAAATCAAGGAAATACATACTAATATCTGTATTCAATTATGATACTGTATTATATAAAATTTTGATTTTTAGATTAAAGTAATATTGATTGTTTGAGGCTAAGAATTGATTCTAAGCTTTGTAAGCAATATAATATTGTTTTGCAAATTCTTATTTTACTTTTATTGCCTGTAACAAAAAAATTTGTAAAAGTAAATTGTAGAAAAAAGTTAATGAAATTCGTTCATGCTTATGGATATTAAATTTTGAATTGCTAATAATTTTAATTTTTTGTAATTTTAGCTTAAATGTATTTGAATCAATACAATTCTTGTCTACAACTATAAAATATTTTAAAAATCGAAAAGAAGATTAAATCAAACAATTTTTTAGAATGAAAACATAACAAACAAAAAATTTCAAATTTTTGTAAAATTTGAAAGTTATTATAACTAAAATTTATCTGATACCATTCAAAAGAAACAATGAAATAAAGTATCTCTATTATTCTATACACTATCTAATTCTGTTTTGATGTTGCATTAAACTCTTGAAAAAAACTTTAAGCACTTTTTTTTAAATCAAACAATTATTTGTATTTATGTAAAAAAATATATTATTCCCTTTCTTAAAAGTAAAATTAAAAATTGTAAAGCAAGCGCTTAGTTATCACTATCTTCGTAATTAACATTTAGGCTATTTTCTAATTATTATAAAAGATACAAATTTGAATTGACATAATAGCCTCATAAATACCATAAATCGAGGTCTATAGAAAATATTTTAGGATAATAAAAATATGAAACAATTGCTTATATGAAGTTGGACTTTTGAAGAGTTCTAAAAAAGTTAAGTCTAATTTTCCTTTAACTAGTTAATTTATAAGCAGGATTAATTTAATTTACCTATTAATAACATTTTCTGTTTTTATAGGAAGTAAGTAAACAGATTAGTTAAGATGTAAATTAATTTTTATAACAAAAGAAAAATGCTAGAAAAGAATTCTTTATTAAAATATTAGAAAAAAGAATATTTATTGTATAAATGAATCGCATGAAAATATATCAAATTATCTACTTATTTTGCTCAATTAAATTTATTATAATCACTAGTTATACTTGACGCTGAATTGATTTATAGATTTATTGATTGATTGATAGTTTCTAACAAATTTATTTTAGCTTATAGTTAGAATCTTAAACAAATAGGTATAGAAATTAGACCATAAAATACAATAAAATAAGAAGATTTACTTAATCTTTTCAAGTAATTAACGCATTTACATGTAATTATTTTGAAATTATAATCCGTAAAGACTCTTAAAAAGTTAAATATTTTTTTTAATGATGACATTTCTCTATTAAATTTTTTCTAGTGTTAATTTACCTAATATTTTAGTAACCATTTTTATTTCCTTCGTTAAATTTACATCAAAGGAAATGCAAAAATAATAAAATTACAAGAAATTTTGGTTTATTATTGCTTATATTATTCTCTTTAAGTAAGTGTTAATATAGATGTTAATTTTGAATAAGGTCTTATCTTTTTGTACGTATTTTTGAAGTGAAGATTAAAAAGTTAACAAATAATACTGATTAATTGAAAAAAATAAAATTTTGAATTTTAATTCAAGTATGTTAACAAATAATAACCAATATAACTTCGGAAATTTTTAGCACCTAGATAATTTATCCCGAAAACAATTTCATTCAGATATTTAATTTATTTTTGTACTAATTAGAAAAGAAAATAAAATGTCTATCAAGTATTGTCTTCTTTCTTATCTTTAATTTATAATAGTTAATAAATAAATCAATAAAAAAAAGTTAGAAAATATACTAAATAATAATTACAATTAAATAATTCCATATTTAAAATATTTATTTATAATAATAAGTAAGTAAATAAATGCTGGGTAATATTAATAAAATTGTAAAGTATTTTCCTTAAAATATAATTAACTTTTTGAATAATTCTTTTGATTATTTCAAAGAAAGAAACAAATCTCCATAAAATGCCTTCTTGCAAACTAATTAATTTAATTCAAGTTACTCTGCCATTATTAATTACGGGATATTTATTTTGTATTAATAAAAAAAGCATACAAATGTTTGTGAAATATAAAAAAATATGAATTTTAACTGGATGATATTTTATAAGTTAAAATTTTTAATATTATGATTAAAATTTTTATTTGAATGTCTTAGATTTTAATTTTTTTAATTTAGAATATTCTCGATACTTTGCATGAATTATAAATATAATTTTTTATTTTCTATTATCAATGCAAAACTAATTTTGATTGGACTAAATATTTGCTTATTTTAGAAGAAAGTAGTAATTTTCAAAAATGAAATTAGGCAATTTTATGTTTGGTATTAATTTTTATTTACACTACAGGTGATAATAAATTAAAATTGCGTAATATAAGTTTAGAATCACTTCAGTGTACTAAACAGAAATATCATTTGTCAAACCTTATATTTATAGCAGTAACTAGATTAATTGTATTATTTGAATGATAATGCTAATAACTTTATTTTTATTTTTTTTCAGTAATTAATTGTTTGGCGAGTATCATTCATCCATCCACCCTATGAATAAAAAGTATCTTTTTTATCATTTTTATTAGAGGAAAAGAGATTTTTTATTTACTTAGATTAGAAGCATGTAATTCAAAATCAAAAATAATGAATTTTATTTTCTATTGAAATCTTAATCGATACACTTACTACTTTTAATTGATCAATATAAAAAAGATTTTAGCGAGCTGATTCCAGATGTAGATTAAATATATCTTTTATAACATAAATTAATTACGAAATAATTTATATCTAGTGCTATAACATATTATAATACATTTATTAAAAAAAGGGTTTTTAAGTGTTTTATTTGAAATAGCCTTATATTTTTTTAGGTCCAAATAAAATTTGATAGGAGATTTATACTTTAGTTCGAAGTAAATTAATATATTAGAATGGGTATAAAGTGAAATTAAAAGATAAGCTGATTAAATAAAATGACTAAAATATAAAACAGTTGAAATATTTTATAAAAATCTTTTAGCGTTATTTGTTTCTTATGATTAATGTGGAATTATCTGTGAAATGAAATCTATCAATCAATCATATTGTATATTTGGATTATTTAAATTTAATTGGTTTAATTTGCGTTATTTTGTTTGCCAAATATTTTAAGTTGGGGCTGGTTATTCTAATTTGAAATGTACAATTTAAGTAATAGAAAAAAAAAGAATATTTTAAAGATTTTTTATTTTGGAAATGGTTGAATATGAGTGAATTAAACCGAAAGATGAAATTGAAAAATTATGAGTTAAGACTCTTTTTCTGAAATTAAGTCTGAACAAGTCTTAACGCAGGATAGTTAGGCATATGATGCCAAAATTTATTAGTTTTTATAAGATGATGCGTCAGCAATTTATTTTAAATAATTAATAAGGATTAGATTATATTACACAAAGACTTGCAAAAAATTTACTAAAAACTATGAAGTTACCAAAGCTTACTTGTTCTAAGCTTAAATTGAAAATTAATTTAATCCAATTTTTGTTCATATTTTTAGCTTATTTTAACTGTCAAGATTATTTTTCATCGAAAAAGCTATGTTTGTTTGTATGTCTATAAATATTTCTTTCAAACACATGAATTGATTTTTCAAGAAGTAGTTTAGAAAATAAATAAACAAATAAATAAATCAATCAATAAATAAGTTGTTAATCAAAGTTTGAAAATCAAATAAACAGACTTTATAATTTTCAAACTGAATTACAAATGCTGTATTAAGTATATATATAAATATGTAAGATTAAATTAGCTTTACAATTTAAAGGATTTTTGTATTACTTAACTAATTTTCCACATCGATCGATGAAAGGATAAATAAATTAAGTGAGAGGTGATATATATATATATTAATTGAGTTCTAAGATGTTTGTGTGGAGTGTGTTAAAAATAATTTAGAAAGTGTGAAACTTAACATATAAATCGAGTAGAGTATATATAAATAAATAGTAAAAATATTAAGATTATTAATTTATTCATTTATTTATTAAATTAGTTAACTGATGTATTTATTTATTTGTTTGTTTGTTGTTTGTAATCAAGCTGAGCTAAATTATTCTGTGTCATGCTAGAATACTTCTTTTATTATTGTCGTTAGTATTAAATTTAATTTTTATTATGATGAAATATAATTAATTGTAGTAAGATAATTAATTAATTAGGGGTAGGTATGTTTGTTTGTTTGTGTTTATTTATTTATTTATGTAGATAGGTAGGTAGAGCATAAGTGCATATGTTAATGTCTGAGCTTGTAATGCATTTGTTTATACTTTTAGAAATTGATGAATACAAGTAAAATAAGTTTTAGCTAATTATTCATCCAAAATATCACAAGCTTTTAAATAGAAATTGAATAAATTACTCACTAATTTTTGCTAGCTTGCAGCATTATTCAAAGAAAATTTGAATTTTAATAATTATGTTAGTGAGTTGCTTTTGTATTTGAGTGGGCAGACAACAGACGACGGCATACAGAATTAAATCATTTGAACTGAATGATTGAATAATTATTTAATTTTGTTTTAATAATTTATCATTTCATTAACTTTATTTATATTAGCTCTAATTAATTATTGATGGTATTAAATTTTGATGTGTATTAATTAATTAATTTATTTGTTCAATTATTTATTTATTTGATTGAGTTTATTTTTATTAAGTATAAGTTTTATGTTAACTACTACCCCATTTGAAATCATTAAGCATACTTCTAAATGCTTGACATGAAGAAGTAAGAAAAAGACTAAATGAAGTACTAGGTAGAAGATTAATGGAGGGAGACTAAGAAATTTAATCAGAAATTGTTTAAGCTAGTGATCATTTGATTTTATTCATTCAAATGATAATTGAAATTTTCAGCTATGTTTAATTCGTGTCCGTCGTGTTCAAAAACATACTAATTTTTATTGCTTACATCTTCTAGTTCCATAGAAGTGTTAGCAAATTAATGCTAATTTTCAAAGCTTTGAAGTCGATTGAAGATATCATCTTGCTACTATTGGTCAGTGCAATCTTCATTCTTTACAATCTCGAGCTGTTAGAAAGGAGTTGCAGAACTATTAGAGACATCAGCATTTGTGGAGACAGATTTTCTCTAGGCGAATTCTCTTATGATTTCGTCCTTACACATGTTGAGCATATTTTCTATCATACTGATTTGATTTTATAAAAATTAGATTTTTTCTTGTTTAGTAGAGTCTATCTGAGTAGCATTATTATTGTTACTATTAATGATATTATTATTTATATTAATTGAATTTGCATTATTCAAACCATTAAATTCCATTTGTCCTACTGGAGGCAATAAAGAAGAGATATCATTAAGGTCGTCTTCAGGAAGATAAATTTTAGGAAGTTTGAATGGCTTGTTAGCTTCTTCGAAGAAATCATCTTCTTCTTGGTGCAAAGCAAAAGCGCCAATACCGTTTTAGAAAGGTAGTTATGTGCACTATTGATTTTAAAGGAGAGCAGATTTATCATAGAAATCGCTATTTTAATTAATGTTTGAATTCAAATGAGCATGTTCATAAAAATTAGAATTTTAATTGTTTTAAGGGAAATCTTTAACTGCAGAATCGAATAAATGCTAGTCCTTGTTTTGATAATTGTGAATCTGCTCATCAAAATTGTGCATGCTAGTAATCTTCAAGTTTGCGTTGTGCTAATTAAAATGCAACAAACCGTGCTCTTCAAAAATACTTTACTTCACAGGGCTATCAAAAATCATTTCTGCATCGTGAAGATTGTGGTAGTTGAGAGAAGAAAAATTATTGCTATCCTATAAAAAGTGAGTGTCTGGACTACCTTATATTTCAAATTAATCAGATCTTTATTTTTCATCTTTGAGGGAGAGCTATTATTGAAGATTAGTTGATTAATTCTTAGAAATAGCGCTTTGAGAATTTCCAAGGAACAAATCAGAGGCTTGTTCGTTGTTCAAATCTAAAGAGGAGTTTTCAGCATTAAAAAGTCCAGCTTCATCAATTTAATTGTAATCGCCAGTGCAGTTGTCCTTTTCCTTGCTGAGTTTGCGGATCTTAACGTAGTAGCGGTTTCTAACCATAACTTCAGTACGACCAGGTAATCTCTTAGAGATTTCTGACCACTTTTTACCATGCTTTTAAACATACTTCAAAATGATTTCATCTTCCTAAGGAGTGAATTTAACTCTCTTTTGGATAGAAGAAATAGAGGCAGTGGTAGATGAGGAGATCGAAAGGTTATTATTGTTGTTTATATTTGCGTTTTAATTATTTGATGTCTGATTTGAGCTTGTGTTGATTTAAGAAGCCTGAGTTGAATTAAGAGTATTTTAGAGGCTGTTAGCATTTTTTAAGTAAGTATTATTGGTAGAGCTAGAGCAAACAGAGGTATCTTTCTTGATAGATTTGGATTTTTAGCGTACGCCTGAGAATTGTTCAACAACTTTTTTAGCCATTTGGCTAATTTGTTCAATATCTATTTAAAACATGATTTGGTTAGTTGGTTTTATAAATAATATATGTGATTTTTGGTCTGCTGGTATTATAGAAATTGAAAGGAAGGAATTAGAGTTTTTTGTTTGTTTATTTGTTTCCTTTGTTTTTATTTATTTTTTTTTTTGTTATCAAAAAGAAATAATAAGGATAATTTATTAAAAAAATATTATAATCTTTTTTCGCCTCTCTAATTTTTAAAAGTAAATTCGCATTCATTAATAAACATATTGAATGACTCTATAACTCATTTATCCATTCAAGTCTTTCTTTCATCAAAAGGACTTTTATTATAATGATGATGGTTTTAAATATATGTTTTTGCCTTTAATTTATTTATTTAAAGATTCTTTTCTAATGTTTTCTGCTTTGTTTTAGATTGCATTGAATTTCATCATAATTTTTGAAACAAAGAAAGCAATTAATAAATTGACTAATCTATCAAACTTTTGATTGTTTTTATTAATTTTTTTTTTGATTTGACATTATTATTTTTTTTAAAAAAAAGACATCAAAAATTTCCTTTTTCTTTTGATAATTTTTCTTTCTATTTTCAAGCTAATAAAGTAATTCGATAATAATAATAATAGATTCTTTCCTAATAAAACATAACACTTTTACATTTAAGAATTAACTTATCATCTCTTTCTTTTCTTCTAATTATTTATACTTATTTCCATCAAATTTTTTTTCACTATTTTTATCATTATTTCTTCACTTAATTATAAGTTTTTTCTTAATAGCATATGGAAGGATTTTTATGAAGAAAAAAAATTTGATATATTAATATTTATTACCAAATATATTTATTTTTTTTTGAATAAAATTTTTATTTTTTAGTTTTAAAAATCAGAAGTTGAAATTGGCTAATCATAAACCTTTAAATAAATATATTTATTTATTTATATATTTTCTTTTGTCATATTTGTAATTAATTCAAAAATAGAGAGATGACTATTTAAAATAAATGGATAAAATAAGTTTGAGTCTTTATGCTCTATCATACCAGCAAATAAAAATATAGTTAACCAAAATAATTTACCAAAATCAGGATATTCCTAGGCCAGTGTTGCTTCAATTAAATTAATTTGTTGTAATTTTTGATATGCCTTCATTGTGTTAATTTTATTTAGTTATAGTCAATTTTCAAATATATCTTTTTTTTTTTTCTTAAATGTGATTGTTGTTTAAAAATTTGTATAGCAATTTTAACTGGATATCAAGAAAATAATTGTTAAAAGTTATATATTCTCAGACTTGAACGAATTGTATTATTTTAAGTATTTACTTAGATTTTTTATTATTTCAAGCTAGATTTTTTATAAAATCAATAAATTCATTATAAATTTTTGGGAAATTAGTAATATCTTTTTGATTAGTTTCGATGTTACCTTGAAATATTAGTAAAGATCTTGAGATTTGTTAAAATGAGCTATGTAATTAGGAAATATATGATCTAATTTGTAGTTTGAACAAGAAAGAAAATTGAAAGAAAATACAAAATCTTAAGCCTACCTATTAATTAATAAATTAATTAGATTGCAATAAAGAAAAATTAATAAATAAATAATGATTATTTTCCACATGATTACTGCTTCTTCTAATTAATTAATTAATCTTATTTTATTTATATCTATCTGCATTTAAAAAAACGATTTCGATTCTATTCTCTCTCTAGTCGCAAAAATTAGTTAAGCATTCTTGCTAGCTCATTTTATCTTCTTTCAATAAGATATTTTTATATTTTGACCAATCAAGTACTACCTAGACATTTAATCCAAATAAAATTTTTTCAAAATACAAATACAAACAAAAAATTATCAAGCTCAGTCCAAAAATTATTAATTAAGAAACATATTTAAGAATATTCTTAAAAATAATAAATATGGCTTTAGATTTCAATCAGATAATTAATACATTACCCATATCGATACATTTTTCTCAAACTTATTAAGTATCACTATATTTTTTTTATAAAATGTATGTCTAAAGCAACAAATTTAGCTTTTAACAGGTAAAAATAATTAATTTTTTTTTCTTTTAACTGGTTTATTGTACATGATTCCCAGAATACTTTTAAGTTAGAACCTAATTTTTCATTAGATAATAAGAGTAAGCTATTATTATAAGAACATTTATTTTTATTATATTTGGTATTTACAATTTAGAGCTACTTTCTAATGATAAACAAACACTACAATTTTAGAATATATTTTTATTGGCTTTACTTGTAATCACCTCATTCTAGTATCAAAATTATACCAGAACTCAATAAAATTTGTTTTTTTTAATGCTTTAGAATTTATCAAATTATAATTATGACACAATTATATCTATAAATTTTTTTATAATTGAACATGTATTTTTATCATAAATGCTTTTTACTTGTTACAAACAAATTCATCATTGTACTTTTAAACCCTATCATCAAATTTTTTTTGTAAAAAAAATAAATAAATAAGTTAGGTGAGATGAAATGTAAATTTTATTTTGTTTTGATTTGATTTGTCTAAGAAAGATTTAATGTTAATAACCACACATTTAATGAAATGACAACCATAAATAGTAAAAAAAATAAAACATTTTTGGAAAAAGATTTAACCCTTTAATGTTAACTTTATATAAATAATTAAAGTATCAAATGTTATTTAGCTAAATTTATGATAGAGAAAACTTAATACTAATATGTAACTTTTAACAGAAATAAATATATTTGAAGAATTCATTAAGTAAAAACATAATTAAAAATGACGGATTAATATAAATTTCTTATGATATAATATCACTCTCTTGCTAAAAGAAATCGATTAATAAAGATATTACAATTAATTATCCTAACTATTCATTTTTGAAAAATATAAAAGGATATATTGTAAGTAAATAAGATAGCTAATAACTCCCCAATTCAAACTAAAAATCAATCCTGGAAATAAAATAGCTTATTGATAATAATTTAATGAATAAAATTTATTCACAAAAATAGATGTAAAAAAGCAAATGTGAGTAAAACTCATTTAAAATGTGTAAAATTTATTAATTATTTCACATTTATAATACTGAAAAACTTAACTTTATTTAAAATAGTAGCTTTATTAAATACTTCACTTCATAGATAGATTTAATATAAAGAATTCAATAATTGTTTTTATTATTAACTGTAAGAACGGAGACATAATAAATTTTGAGCTTAACTTTCAACTTTGATATAATAAAATAAAAGTTGATTATTATTTTTAATAATATTGATCATTCTAAAAATAAATCCACTCAAATAGCAATCACTCTTAGCTAAATATTGATATGTCTCTATAGAAATTTTGAATCAAAACACTCAAATTACATGGATTATATTTGCAGTGTTAAATATTACTATGAAAAAAGAATTTCACATAAAACTTTTTGTATTTTTTACATTTTTAGATCTTAATTAAAGCGATTTTCTTCTTACATTTACTTACATTTATAAATGTCACTAGTGAAATAACAAAATAATAGCTATCAGCTTATAAGTATAGCATTCGTCTATAAAATAAAGATTACTGTGACGCAAGTCTAATGTTATAAAATCTAATTTAAATTAGAGATTAATTATGCAAATTAGGCGTTCACATAAATAATTATTACGTATTTATAAAACTATTGAAACTACACACAGTTAATTAAATTACTTAAAAATCACTCATACAGGATTAACTGACACAAAATTATAACTATATTAGTATTCATGTGTGCAATAATCTATTTGAGCCACTAAATTATCTTGAAAAAACAAAAAAAACTTAACATAATACCTACTCAGCGATTTTAAAAATCAAATAAAATTAAAGAGCTCTTTAATGAATACAATATTCGTCATGTAAATAAAATTTCAAGTGCCTAAAATACAATCACATTTTTATAATTAGAGGATTATTTAAATTTTTTTAAAAATCACCATTCCTTAATAACTTTTATATTAGCTTTTGACCACATATTGTCTAGTGTTTGAAATAATAATTGTCAAATCTTTCAGATCAGATACCTCATTCTTTCGCTCTGACGATATATTTGAATCAGCTTTTGTTGGAGGAATAAAGATGAATTTTTAATTAATTAATTAAATTATCTAATCTAAATTTTTTATAATGCGTAATCATAATTAAACAAAAACTTTTTTAGCTGTTCAAATTGTTTCATGAGCGAATAAATGAATGTACGAATGAATGACTAATGCTAAATCAGCAAAGAATAATCTTGCTCAAAATAAAAAAACCACACTAAATGAAATAATTATTGAAATAAAGGAAAGAAAGATTAATAGTTATTTTATTAGTATTTCAATAAATAAACAAATAATATAATTATCTTAAAATATATAATTATTGCTTAAGTCTATTTGATTAATCACTCACAAAATAAAATTTATCGAAATTAAATTTATTCTAATCAAAATAAAAATTTCTAAAATAAAATTTATCAAATCTAAATTCTAAAATAAAATCTTATTAAAGCTAATTACTTATTTTATTATATAAGAAATCCCTGTTTTTAAAGCTTTTTACCCATTAAATTTTTTTAAAATTAAAGAATAATTTCTCATTTTTTAAATAAATAATTAGCTTTAAACATATTTCAATTGTTTAGAAACATTTTCTGCTTGAATGTGTAATTAATTATATCTTTAAGATGACATTAAAAATTAATTTAAAGTTACTGTAAAAATAATATAAATCATTTTGAGTTATTAAACAATCAATAAAACTCTATTTTTATAATTCATTGATAATTAATTTTTTTTAGTGCATTATTTATGTTTTCTACTCTGGGAGCGTTTATGGGATTTATTTGTCTTTAATATTTTCTCTTTTTAGGTGATTATGATTCTTAATTTTGGCTCTACATATTTATAATTTTCGAATTACTCTGTTCTTAAATTTATTATTTCTTTGGGCTATGAGCATCCTTTTTTGACTGTTGATATTGTGTGCTTTGATTATAAAAAGTTTAATCATAATACATGAAATCATCCTGTTATTCAATTTCTTGTGAATATCGGTGATTTGAATTCTAAATTTATGATTTATTCATTTATACAGTAAATTGTTTCTGTTCGTTCTAAAGCTAAACAAATTAGTCACCTTAAACTACTTACTACTGATTTTGCTAATACTAGTTTTAAGCATTTAGGTTGCTTTGCTAGATATGGCTATATTGTTATGATTACTCTTAATTTTAGACATTAATTACTTTTTTATCCGGTAATATTTAACTTTTAATCTAAGCGTTAGCGTTAGTGTTAACATCTTGAATTTATTAGTTATTAACTGCACTGTTATTAACTTATTAGTAGTTATTTTTGTCAATTTCAACTAATTAAGCGTTATTATTATCAATTTATGATTAGTTTTAATTAGTCTTGCTTTATTCATGATTTTAATTAGGAAAATTATTATTAACATCTTAATTCGAATAAATATTTTTCTATTATTGCTACTAGTAAAAGATTTGATTATTCGTATGTATTTATACTACGTTTTATTAAAATGTTTAATTATTTTACTGTTTTTCAGATTCTTGTAATGTGTTTGCATTATTTTTTTTTAAATTATAAAGCTGAGCTGGAAGAAGGCTTCCTATATCAGCTTATGATATTATTGTTGCATTTGGATTTTCTTTTACATATTCAAATAAGCGATTACTTAAATTAAGCAAGAAAACCTGCTAATCATATTGTTTTTTTAAAATTTCAAACTCATTCTCATCATTTGTCTAAGCCATCATGTCTTCAAGTTATTATAACTTATCAAAATATTGTTTATTAATTTCTTGTGAAAAATTTTCTTTATGGATCTCTTCTAATTTGATGTATTTTTTCTGTTTTCTTAATCCGAGCTTGAGCTTTTAATATTCTGTGAGGATAATAGGTTCTTTTGGAATTGGACTTGGATTGGGTGTTGTTGGTATTATTGGTGTTGGAGGTATAATTTCTTTAGGCTTGAAGAACTCAATTAAGGTCATAATTGCTTCATAAATTAGACAAATCAAGTGAATAATAATTATGATCAAAGAGAAAGCGACTATGGCTCTTCCTAATCCTTAGTAATCATCTTAGTTACTCGCACCATAAACAAAATCAGATGATAAAAATGGGTATGTAAGACAATGGATTATTATGAAACATGCTTCAGATACGATGTCTCTTGCAGTAAAAAGAAATTTTTTGTATGGTTTGTACTTTATGAGAATTACAATCATAAATATATTTAGCACTATCCAGACACTTAAAATTAAACCAGGAACTTCGTAAGCAAATACAAGAAAGAAAGAAAAAATAAATTTACGAGCTGCTACGATGAGATAATAACCTTACTACAATATCTATCCAGGAACAAATAAGCTGTAAATCATAGCAAAAGACTTTTAAAAATTATCATTAGCTTTTATTTACTCTTACTCCTCTTCATATGTCGTGATTATTGCTTGAAAATTTGAATTCTCATTTAAAAAGAAAAGGCCACTTTGCTTATGGATATCAAGTATTCTTTAGATTATAGCGTAAACGGTTATCAAAAAACCTATTAAAACGGTTAAGACAATGAAGGATACAAAAAATGAAATAAATTCAACAGCTAAGCTTACACCTGCATTTTACAATTATAAAAAAGTAAAAGTAGTTATATTTAAGTAAGCTGCTTCTAAGCAACCTAAGAAAATACCCCATTCAAAAAACTCAACAGCCTTTTTTAAAAATAATTTGCACTTTTCTTTCCCAGAAATTTGAGGGGTTTAATTATTTAAATTTTTTTTAGCTTCTGTTTTCTTTTTTGAATCACCAGAGAGCAAATTTTTATTTTATTTTTAAAGTTGCTAACCTTTTTAAATTACTTTTTAATTATGAAATGTTTTATTTTTCACATTTGATTCCTCAGGAGCTATCGAAAGGTTTGCCTTCAAAAATAACCTCTCCAATATTTTTAGAATAATATATATAACTGCCAAAACTATAAAGATCAAAATGTACTGGTTAGAGTTTCTCAAGAATAGACCATCAACTTAATTGTAATAGAAACCATTTGAAGTTCTCAAAATATAACTATTCTCGTCAACAATAGAAGGAATAAATGAAGCATCAAAGACATCAAACATTTCTTTTTGTTTATAAAATAATAATCAAATATTAAAACATAAAAAAAAAACTTTATTCAAATTATGCTTCCATTCTTTGTAAAAATTTGTATTAATGCAAAAAAATTTACTAAAAAATGACACTACTAAGTCTGGATATCTCACATCAACGTATAAAATATATCTAATTATCTGAATAATATCTACAAAAGATATTAAAAAAGCAGGGTTCCCAAGAATCAATGTTGGTAACGCAGCGACAGCGGAAGCGCCAGCTGAAATTTTTATTAAATTTTTAATTATGAAAATGATGAGAATAAATTTAAAAAATGATGAATAAAAATAAAAATCAAATATTAAACTAAGAATAAAAATGGAGTTTTACCTATAGAAGTCATAGTTATTTGTAGTTGTTAAGTACCATCAGGATCATAGCTTTAGCACTTATGAAGGACAGAGTCATCTTTGTATAATTGTTAGCAATAACACATGTTATTAGTGAAAATTCTGTGATCATTTAAAACACATTTTGTGCATTAAACTTCGTTTACGCAATCCAAACAACCACTTGGGCAAGCTAAACAAGAACCATAGCTAGAGCTGGAGTAATCAGCTCTTGTTAGACTACTATCAAAATAGGCACTTTAAAACCTTTCGAAATAAGATTAGGTGCATTGGCAATTATTTTTTGTGGAAGAAATTGTAACTAGCTATCTGTTTTTAGATTTTGAGCATGTGTTACAAGATGAAATAGAACTACATGATTCACATTATTCTTCACAAGGCGAGCATAGAGGAGAGGTAGTTTAAAAATAGCCTATTTTGCATGATAAACAAGAAGTGGTATTATCACAATTTTCACAACTCTTATCACAAGGTATGCATCCTAACCCTGGAGAGTAAAAGTGATTTTCTAAGCATTCACAAGTTCCTCTTTATGGAACAAAAGTATAAATACTTAAGTCGCATGTTAAGCACTAATTAAATGCAGCTCCAAAACAAGTTTAACAAGAATTATGGCATGCCTAGCAGGTATTTGTACTAGTATTTCCAAAATAACCAGTGGGACAAACTTTTACACATACACTCAAAGGAATTGGTTAGGTTAAAAAATATCCTGGATAGCATTAAATACAATTTTTATTGGCTTGGCAAATAACACAAGACACAGGACATTAATCCATCTATGCCCAGCTTATAATAAAGCTGTTTATAATAAAGTTATAAATTAAATTTTTTACAGCTATAATATATAATAAAATGATAAGATATTATTCGAAACTGGTTCAGTATGCTTAACGCATTTTATTTAACGTTTTTAAAAATAATTTAGGCATTTTATGTAAACTAAAAATTTAATTATTAACAAGGAATAGATTGATAGATAAAATATAGTTTAAAAAGAAATATTGAAATATTATTAAATAAAACTTAATTACTTTTAAAATTAATTGAATTTATTTTATGTAAAATTTATAAATAAATTTTGTATAAAATTTTTAAATTATTTTAAACTCTTTATTTTCCTTTTTGTCAATAATAATTATTTATTTTAGATTCTAAAAAATAAATATACCTTATTAAAAATTAAATTACAGTTTATTTCATTTTCTATTTTTTAAACTAAAAATTATTTTCTTTCATTTTTATCTGTAAAAGTTTTGATTGTTTTAACAGCTTTTTTAATTATTGATGAGAGTATATAAAATAATTAATTTATATTTTTTCTTTCATTTATAAATTGTTTTAAAATAAAAAAATTTATTTCTTCAATAATTTTAAATCTTGTTTAAAGTTCTTAAAGGTATTTAATTTTTTATTAATATTGATAAATCCTCAAAGTTAGTTAGTTAGTTAATTATTTATTACTTTTATTTAGCAACTAAATTCTTATTTATTGAAAAGATTATCAAAAAATTTAAAACATTTTAAAGAACTAATACATTTTCATTAAAATAAAAAATTATATTATTAGTAATTTCAAATAAATTGTAAATTTATGTAAATCAAATTTCAAAAATATCTTTAATCAAAATGTTTATTTATGGTGATGCTTGGCTTATTCTTAAATATTTTTGAATCTAAATGTAAATTAAATTATTCAAAATAAATGCTTCAGTTTAAATTATTCTTTAATTAAATATGAAATAATTAATAAAAGACTAAAGTTTTATTATTTACTCTCTTATACCCCAAGATTACTGTGCAGCGTTGTATGTTTAATAACCCTTTATTTGTATCACTATTGAAGGAGATTGATGATTTAATATTACTGTTTATACTACTTTATTCTCTTGGTGCCCTACAGAACAAATAGAAGTAATTTTTGAAGGATTAAATTATATTGTTTATAACAATTATGAAGATATCGTATCATAAATTTCTATTCTATCAGTGGATTAACTACCTATATTGCTCCAGCTATTTTTTTAAAGCAAAAATAAATTGATAAGACTGCATTTCGAAATACTTTTTTTATATTCTCATAATTATTTTACCTATCAAATCCATAAACTGTAAGCTATAATTAAATCAAATTATGAGTAGGAAACGATAAAAGTGGACTTGTAATAAAAGTTTAGCTACCTGTTGAGCTTAACCCAAAAACATTTGGTCCCCCGTAAATACTGTTAGCTGCACATTAAAAAAACTAGCTATTAGCACTTGCTTAATTTGAAATTGTCCAACTCTAATCTGAATTGAAAGTACTTGTAGTAAAAAAATTATACTAAACATTCCAACCAGATTCTATTATTATTAAAGCAAAAAATAGTAAGGCTAAGCTTAATAAAGAAGAATTAAGTCTATATAATGCTTTACATGCTTAGAGCGGTGATAATAAATATATTAATATTACTAAAAAAAGGCTTGTTCTCATATTTTTCTATTGTATTAGTTATTATAAATTTTGAAATAGTTAAGAAAATAAATATATAAATCTTTCTTTGTATTAAAAAAGATTATATAAATAAATAGATAGATAGATGGTTTAGATTCAATTTTACAAAAATATCTAGAGAGCTTGAAATATTTAAACAAATTTATTCATTCAATGTAAGTTTACTATTTAGTTTTAGGATATAAAAAAATAATTAAATAATAAATTATTTAATAAAATACATTTAACATTTTTATTACACTGTAATGACTATTTATTCTAATTTTTCATTTAACATATATATATTGACACACTACTTATCTGTTGACAATAATTCTATTTTACAAGACAAATTAATAATTGAGTAAAATAATTCTTTATATTTTTTAATCTAAAAAATAGAATCATTAAAGTTTTTTTAAACTAAGAAATATTCAAGTAAATGTTGAATAAAGCAAAACAAATTATAATCTTAGCAGTAGTTTTTTGAGTAAATGAATTTTTCAGAGTTTTTTATTCTCAATCCTAAAACCCATACTTGTATACTTGTGAGATGTATTTGTTATTGATAAAACTCAGGTGTGTAAGTAGAGATTCATCTATTTCCACTCTGGACTTGAATCTTCCTTACACTTCCCAAACTTGTGCAAAGAAACTTTTGATTAGCTAGAAATAAGTTTAAAAAGAAGTAAAAAATATTATTTATTTAGAATTTAAATTATAAAGAATTCACAAAATAACACAAATATTCATTTCAACAATTATTTTAGTTATGAGTAAAAAATGTCAATTTCCTATTTGGTTTTGAAAATATTATCAATAAAATTTGTAAAATTATGAAATTTTGAAAATTTTAATGAAACTCTTATGTAGTAAAACTAGAGTAAATAAATTAATTTTATATAAAAATCTTAATTTTTTATTCTTTTTTCTCCTAAAGTTATGGTTAGCAATAAGAATATGTATTTTAAAATATCTTATTTTGAAATTAAAAGAATAAATATTTATTAAAATATACTGTAAAAATCAGTCCTTAATATGAAATAAATTTCTTTCCCCTCCATCAATCAGAATCTATTTATTACGTCCAAAATTTTACTTAAGAGAGGCATGAGTTTTACAATTTATGAGGATTAACAGTTTTTCGAAAAAATAAAAATAAATTATTTCTTTAGCTTACTATATTTACCTTGACTTAATAAAAATATCATTTCATCAACATGACTAAATATATTTTTAAATGAAAGATAATCAAATTTTTTTAAATAGCTTTTTTCTAATTTTAAGGCAATATTATTTACATTTGTTAGCAATAATCTATTTTATTAAAGTGTTAAATAACTATTTTTATAAAGCACAGAATTGCAAAAATTGTGATGAATATCTGTCTGTTGGTCTATTTATTTAATTGTTCTCACTGAGTTCAGATTGCATATTCTTACAAATAAATTAAAAAATATGTTTATATTAAAATTAATGTATTAATATCTAAAAACTTTCAATTATTTTTTATTTTTACGAGTATCTTTGTTATTTTTTTATTACCTACATACAAAAATCTTAATATTAATTTTATTTTTTGTGTAAACTTTTTTATTGAAATATCAATTGAATAGCTTGATTGATTTAGAGTTAAGAAATTATTATTTGCAAAAACTTAAAGAAAATTGTTTTTACTGATTATAAAAATTATTATTGGGTCGCTAGTATTTCATAATTTTTAGATAAAATTCAAATTATATTTTTGTTAATTTTTATTTGTTTTTATTTAAGAAACCATTTGTTTGTTACTTAAATTTCTTTAATTTAATATAAATGTTATATTTTTAACAAAATCCATATTAAAAAATTAAAAGAATTTTAGTGATCATTATGATGCACTCTAATTGATTAAATTAATAAATAAATAATTCATTTGACTATTAGCAAGAAACTTTAAAATTTGCTTTTTATAAAATAAATTTTTTTTAAAAAGCTCTTAAATTTACTTTAATTTTATTTGTGAATTTTCTTAAATATAATTCAGCTTAAAACTGGGAAATACACTTTTACTAAGTAATTCTTTATTGTTATTAAATCAAGGCATAATCCATTTAATTTCTCATTTATTTTTGTTATAAGAAATTTGTATTTATCCAGTTGTAAGATAATGCTTTAAATGTACTTCAAAATTTTGATAAAGATATTTGTTTAAACAAAAAGAAGTAATCCATTAGATACTTATGTCCTTTTTAGAGATAAAATTAACCTCAAATTATTTGGAAAAATGAAATTTAGATATACTTTTATGTTGTATAATATTTAATTATCTTAAATTTAGATAACAATTTAAAATATAAATTAGTAAATACTAAAAAAAATACTTTTTATGATAAAAATTTTGAGAGAGGTATAATAAATAATTAATTAATTTTATATTTTTGAGAGTAATTATTTTAATAGAGATTTTTGTAGTTATTATTATAATCATTTACGTGTTTCTATATTTTTTAATTATGCTTGTATGTATTTTTATGTGCGGATTTAAGGGAATTGTTTATTTGTATTTATAGATTAGATGTTTTTTTTTGAGAGTTATTATTTAAAGGTAAATTTTACTTTTTACCTGATTAAATTTATTTAAAAAATAAATTCTTTAAATTCACCAATATCAATCGGATTCTTTGTGTGTAAGTTTTAATACCTCATATTTTAAATAATTTTTCTAAATACAAGCTAAGATCATTTACTTGATTTCATCTTGTATCACCTTAATCTAAGTTATTACAATTCGCTATTTCCCTTAAAATATAATTTAAAGTCTAATATCATATTTTGAGCTTTTATTTTTGGTTTAGAGATTACGTTTCAGCAGTTTTATGTAAATTACTAAACTAAGATCTCTTCGAGGCCAGCTAAATTTCTTTTTTCATAAATTAACGAGCTCAAAGTAGCAATCGCAGTAGCAAATAATTGTTAGATCATTAAAATAATTAATAATAATATTGTGATGTAGGGCTATAATTTGTGGCAAAAAGAGACTTTCTTGTAAAAAAGATAGAAATTTGAATAAGAATTTAGATTAGGAAAAAAAGTTTGTAAGTAATCGTTTGCGGCAGAAGGATTGCTCTAAGTTTAAGTTTGATTCTTTAAGTTGATAATATATTCAGACTGTTGCAAGATACTTTGTTCCTCACTAAGAAAAGAGTGCAATGACAAGCAAAAAAAAATTGCTAGGAAGAAATATCCTAGCAGGTTAAATTTAGTGTTGCTGTTAGAGCGATTTGAAAAAATTGGATTTGAAGTGAAAGCAGATAGAGATGCTTTAAATATGCATATATTAAATAGTACAAGAGTTATTATTAAACCAGCGATGTAATAAATGTAGTTGAATTTTTCGATTTACAAAGCAGGCAAGATTATTTCGTAGTCCGATAAAAAATTTTGGAGAATCCTAAAGTATATAGTTAGAGAAATTGAAGAGGTAGCAAGCATCAAAGAAGTCATTACAGCCAGCCATGTTTTAAGTTTATTATATTTTTAAAACATTTTCATTCTTTAGCATTCTTCAGTTTCTGGTATTGGACTGTGAGTTTGATTAGATGACATTTTCAAATTTCTTTTTATGAAAAATATCAGTGTCGATATTCCAATTTTCTTTGATTTGGATTGAGAAAATACTCAGATTGAAATTTTTTAGTTTTTTAATTTTTATTTATTTGGGTTATCAAATTATATTTAATTTGAATAAAAACAAAAATATATATGTGTAAATCCTCTTATCAAAATCTTAAAATTTGAAATTCTTGCTAATCCCTTTTTTTTTGTGTAAAGAAACAAATTTACATTAAATAGATGATAAATTACATTTTAATTCAAGATTATTCTTTTATTAACAACAAATATATGTTTTCTATTAAAACTCTTATATTCTGGCAACGGCAAAATTAAAAAATACTTTTGAAAAATGGAAAGATAAATAGAAAAAGTTTAAGACAATATATATTTTTTTGTATGTCTCTCAAGTTAAATCTTCAATTTGTAGAATAGAATTTATTGGTTTTTGGTATTTAAAATATTCATTTCTGATCGATCAGAAATCTCAAAAGGTAAATTTTCTTATTAATTAAATAGTTAGTATTTTATTGATTTCCCTTTTTTCAAATGTGTAGAGTAATAATATCGATCTTGAAAACATAAGAAACAAAGTAAGAGTTGATTGACTGTAAAGTATTAATAGATAAAAATTAATTATTGACAATTTATAAATTTATTATACAAGGTTTAATATTAGAGTAAATGATAAATCAATTTTCTCTTTTAACTTTTTGAATTATTTTATTGCTTATAAGCTCCTTAATAAACCGATTTACATTAAGTTTAATCATATCTATAAAATAGGCCATATTGTTTTCTGGATATAGTAGATCATTAGGGTGATTAAAATTTTTACGAATGAAGTATAGCAGCTAACTATGAGAATAGTAGCTTTCAAATAATACGACACTTTTAGATATAGGGTTGTATGACCTTATCCTGATAAAGTAATTTGCAAGGCATTCTAAAAATTATTTTTCGTTCTGATAAAATTCAGGCAAACTTGTAATAAAGCAAAATTCCCAATTGCAAATTTTTAATTGACAATTTTTATCTTGATTTACAGAATTTTTGTCTGCTTCCACATTAATATTTGAATTTGAATATGGCTGCTTGTAATTTTAATGTTCAAACTATGAAAGCTATGAGAGATTTTAGTAAAAGTAATTAATCATATCAAAGTGGTAGCGAAGCTATAATTTGTATTTCTAAATTCCATTTTTACTGAGCTAATTTGCAAAAATTTAATTTTATCCTTCGTTTCGCAGTTGCTGATCATCTGTAAACTACTTGATCTCAATATTCTTATCAGAGCTATGCTAAGTGCTTAAAATTATTAATTGAGTAAAATTAAAAAATAAAAATACTCAAAAGTAAATAATTAATTTTGTTACTCTTATTTTTATTGTAAAGCGAAGTTAGTAATCATCAATTCTAAATAATTAAAAAAGTAAAAGAGAATCAATCAATCAATCATTTTTTCTATTTTATTAATATATATATACCTTGTCTATAATGCTCATTGCAGTAATACCTTTATTTAAGGAATTATTATTAATATTAATTTGACTATTAGAAAGATTGAAAATTACTTCTGTTTTGAAAGAGGAGCTTACTCAATTTGATTAGGATTTTCATTTATCAAACAAAAAAGATGAAATTACTTGGAACAACCTGGCATACTGCATAATGACATTTTTCCTTCTTTTTATCTACAATATTAGCAAAAATTCTGGGTGCTCTCATCATTTTAAAAAAAATCATCTCTCTCTTAAATTAAATTCTGAGTTATTCTACATAGTTTATAGTTTTAAAAACAAAATTAATTTGTTATTAGAATCGGATCAAAAATATATTACGAATGACCAGAAGAAAATTAGCTGATATCATCTCTATTTTATTTTAAACAGAATTCATGTGTCTAAAATAAAATAACTTGATTTTTATAAATTTTAATTAAAAATTTTTATACCCAAACTCCATTTTTTGAGTTAATCATGATTCCATGAAATTTATTGCAATCAGAACAACTAATTATAGGAAAGTCTAATAAGTTAGGCTTGTTAAAATCATTCCCAATAATATATAGACACCTATCACAAAACCATACTAAGTTTTAAATAATATTAAAAATGGTTTGATAATATATGAGAAAAATAAAATTTAAATTATTTTGATATTCTTTTACAATTCTAAATAATAGAATGAATTCTTTAAGAAGATAGACATTTGTCGTGTGTTAGAAATTAACAGAAATCACATTGCAACAACTTGTTATTCTTATACTCCTAATCACTAAAGCAACTATTACATCTCTAATCCTTACTGTCCTATTATTTAATAACTATATATTAGGAATTTAATTTTTTATATAAAGCAATTTCACTACCGAAAAGATTTAAGGGTACATTCCTTAGCTAATCATATTTTTAAGTGAAGATTTGATTTCCTTAATTTTAATCTGATCCATCATATATTTATCCTTACTCTTTTTCTAAGATTTATTTTAGTTTCTATCAATCATTTCCAAATATTTCGCTTAGAAGTAATTCTTTTATTAGTATATAACTTTTTTAATTTTAGAAAAGCAATTTTAAAATTAATTACAACAAATTTATGATATTCAAGTAAGAAAATTCCCAACTTCCCTATTTATTTTTAATTAATTATATTTTTCTAATTAGCAAGCTACACTTTTTTGGGTATCTCTTTTTACACAATTAATTAATAAAATCTATAAGTGCCAAGTAAAAAATATATAATAACATTTAAAACAAATATTTATTGCTTCAATAAATATTTCTTTTATACATTTTTATTTACAGTTTTACACATTTTTAATTACAGTTTTTTTGATGAATTGAGAATAAAAAGACATTTTGCTTTTATCTTCAAAATTGAAATATAATTTGGAGTCAAATTTTGCTTTATATTTTTTTAAAGAAAAACCAAAAATTTTTAATTTAACCTAATACAATAAACATAGAAAACGTTAAATGTAATTTTAGCAATAGTATTTTTTAATTTAGATTAATTTATATTTATTGAATTAACTCACTCATTCTTTAATTTTTTTAAATTTCTCTCAACATTGTGTGTATCTCTTTTTTCAAATTCAATATCTTCAACTTCTATAGGGATACTTGCTATTAATTAACATTAAATTTAAAATTAAAAACAAATTTTATTAAGGAATTTCAATCAAAAATATTTTTTGAACAAACAGTTTTGTTTAAGATTTTTATTTTTTCAAAAATCATTTTTTTTAAATAAAAAAATAAAATAAAACCCATTTATTTAATAATTAAAAATTTTAAATCTAGCAATAAATATTGTTAGTTAGTTAGTTAGCTTGTATGATCAATAAATTTTTTGAAGAAATGTCAAATTATTATTTGAAATTAAATGAATAAGTAAAATTTACATATAGAATCTTAGATATCTGGATTTATTAAGCGGACCATTTTATTGCTTCCTCCTCCATTTTAAATGAGGTGTCTTTATTCTTCTATTTAGAAGTCATTGTTGTTAATATCTGCTTTAATAATTTCTTCTCTGATCAGACGCTTGAATTACGTGTTTGTGTTGTAATTGCATGCTATTGAATAATATGACTCTTGACTAAAGTAATTTCTCTGTACTAAAGTTTCTAAGAGAGTTTGACGGATAGTGGATGAACGATTTTTAGTGCGGCTTTATTCAATCTAATAGAACTTTCTGATGTTTAGGATTTCGTTAAAGTCAGCTTGTTAAATGTATGTGGGACGAGTTGTGAAGATAGTGAATACAGAGAGAACAAAACATATAGCAAGCACAGCAAACGCTAATTGCAGTATTTGTTTTTCATATATTTCAACAAATAGATCATAGAAAAGGCCATATAAAACAAGCAAGGGAGTTATGTAAAATGCAAGATAAATGTACTCATACACTTTTTTATTCCAAATATTTATGACCTATCTTTGGCTCTATTTCATAATTTTGAAGGAAAGCACTGAAGAAGCACCAGGATTAAACAATTAAAATATTTATTCTACTAAGGACATTCCAAAAACCATAGAAAGTCTTTCACCAACGTCCAAAAACTATTTATCGACAGATTATAATTGATTTCTCTTCTTAAAGCACCAATCGTAGAAAGGTGAAAGAGCGAAAAACAATATAACCAATCCCTTTATGGACAAGAATAGTATATAGACTTCTTGTAAGTATTTCAAGTTATTCATAAAATAGAAAATTGCTGTTTTATAAAAGATTAAATTAATACATCAAATGATAAAATAAACAACTCATTATGAAAGAATTTATCGAAAAATGTAAGAAATTTAAAAAAATAAAATCTTAAAAACAAAATGAAAGGAATATTCTCATCTTTTTTTTTGAATATACCCATATTAGAAAAGAGAAAAATTATTATAAAAATAGCTCTTATTTACTATATTAATAAAATTTTCTCCTTTCTTTTTAAAGACTGAATATGTAACTTAAAAAAGAATTTACCAATATAATTTGTTAGAATGAAATCGGCTCTACGTGCTAAACCTCTTACTAGTAGAATAACATCAAAATATTTAATCTTATTAAATATAATTTTGAGTTTATTTAGGAAATTTAATTTGTTGTTCAACTCAATATCCTCTGACATATTTACATAATAGAGGTAAACGCAATAAGAAATAAACTCGCATAGTACTATGAATAAACTGACAGCCAATATAACAGAACGGAATAAAATTGCTTAACTGATGAAAGGCATAATTGACAAAATAATCTATACTATAAATGAGCCGGCTAATAAAAAAATTAAAAGAGTTTAATATTTTAAAAGATTTATTTTTTCTAGGTTGCAATAGTCAAATTTGTATTCGTGTTATGAAGTAATTTTATCATTTATAAATTACAGTTTTCTCTAAAAGTAAAGAGTGATTTTCTACCAAATTGATTTTTCTTTACCCTTAACAGCAATCTATTCATTATTATTTTATTTTAAAACGTTTGAATTTGGTACACCCAAGCTTCCATTTAGAGGTTTTCTTTAGTTCTTTTCTTAGCTATTAGCATAAACTTAATTTCTTAATGCTGCTAAGAAGTCATCTTCTCTTTGTGAAAAATTTAAATAAATTAAATTAATGTCAAAGTTTTTTCTATTATCAAACACAGCTGTAAAAACATGTTTCATTCCTGTTTATGTTATATGATAGTTTTTCTCAAGGTTAAGACACTCTAGCACACTTAGGCTTTTAAACTTTTATGTGAAAAACATACAAAATTTATCAGTCAACTAACCTCTTGAGAAGTCAATGCATGTGTAGTAATGGCGAGGTACTGAAGGTATTAGTTTATCCTTACTATGTTAATCTATCAAATTATTTAACAATTAAATCGCTACATCATCTTAAATTTAAATCCAATCGTTTACAATAAATAATCTCTATTCACAACTCTTCATAAATTTAAATAAATGCATGTTTCCCTACTGAGTTATTTTATTTCCATAAATTAAAAACAATTTCAAGCCTTTAGGATAAACCAAATTTGCAAAAAATTAAACAGCATTATCACCTTCTTAAGTATTGCTACTTAAATCCAACATTTCTAATACATCATTCTAAGATAAGCCTTAAGAAATCTCTTTAAATGATTCTAATTCTAGCCCACAGTTGCTAAGAATAAGTTATTTTAATTTAACATTAATGGTCAAGAAAGATTTTATCATTTTTGCTCCTTTCTTTAATAAATGTTAAAAAAATAAATAAATAAATTAGTAATTTAATAATAAAATTCTTATTCTAAAATGATAAAATATCATTTAAAATTAATAAATTATTATTCTTTTTATTAGGAAATATTTATTTTGAATTCAAAAATATTTCTCTGATTGAAATAAGCTAGCTACTACGTGATAATTGATGATGCAGATTTTTTATATCATTTAAGTATAGTGATTAATAATATTGTATTAAGATAATTACTATCAAATATTTTTTAATTCTCTGAGATTGTCTAAAGCTCTTTCAAATGATAAGTTTTCCTTGAATTTCAAATTAAGTTGATTTATATTTATTATTATTTTTTTGAAACAAGCTACAACCTGATGATTAATATTGCAGTTATTTATTTCTCAGGGTGAATTTCTCAATTTATAATTTTATTTTGCTTATTATTATTGGATATTTTAAAAATGCTTAAAGCACTTACAAAAATTAAGCTTTCATTAAATTAAGTAAAATTTATGCTTTTAAGAATATTTTTACTAAAATATGTTACAACCTAATTATTGATGATGTAGGTAGGTAATTATCTAAAATGAATTTGGATGTTAATAATTTTATTTTAATATATTTATTATTTAATATTTTAAAACAAACTCTCTAAAATTGTCAAAATAAAAAACTCAAAAAATATAAGTTTTCATTCAATTTCAAATTAATTTTTAGATTTTTAAGTTTGTCATTTATTTTTATTTATTTTAATAAGTTAAATTTTATCCTAAAATTAAAAATAAAAAATAGAAAGTGCTCTATTTAGTTATGATGTTACCTCGTTTATAGGATTTCCAGATAAGTCTATATGAGCTAATGTTTGGTGATTTTTTAATTCCTCTAAAACTTCTTCGAAGTTGTCTGATGTAAACTGATTGTAAGATAAGTTTAATTTGGTAATGTACTCAAAATTGCTATTGACTTCTTTCAAGATATAGGTAAGTGCATATCCATCTGTTTATTTCTGTTAAGAGAAATGCAAATATTTAAAAGTTTTTAATTTTGATAAGGCTGAAAAAAGAGTGCCAACTCCTTCACTATTTATCAAATTGCCATTAACATTAAGCTTTTCTAAAGTTGGATGGACAAGCAATGCAGGAGCTAGTATTGTGCATTCTTTTTAAGAAATATTGCAATCATTTAATTTAAGGGTTAATAAAGTCTTATTCTAACGAATACCATTAGATAATGCTGTTATGGCTGTTTAAGTAATATTTTCTTCACTTATGGAGAGTGTCTTTAGAGTTCTAGTCTATTGTAAAAGTGTTGCAATTATATTAAACTGGTCAAAAGATATTTGTAATTTCGAAAACTACAATTTCTACAGTTTGGGCATATTTAGAATTTGATTTAGAAAGTTATTTAGATGATACGAATCAATCTGATTTACTGGATTTCGGATACATAGTTTTTAAAGGTTACCCATTTTTGTAATTTATTCCAAAATTTTTGATGTGTACATTTTAGGTAAATCTAATTCATTAAAGACTACTTATTTTGTGGTTTCGTTGTCTTCCATCATTAACTTTAAATAATGTGCTTAGTATTAATCTACTATTTTTTTCTTATCTAAGACGATACTTTCTGGCTTAAGTTCAAGAGAGTTCATAGTAAACAGGTTAACATCTAGAAGTTTATTTGATGAGATATCTAAGTTTTTTAAGTGACCACAGTTTTGAAGTAGCTAAGAAAAAGAAAGTAATTCCCCAGCAGTTACTTCAGTTTAGCTCATAGATAATTTTTGTAAACTCGAATTTCCTTTAAAGCCTCTAATGATAGCATGAATGCAGCCGTTTCCTACACTGTTTTTTGATAAATTAATATGGTTTAAATGGAAGCACTTCTAAATAATTTCTTATAAAATATTTGCTATTGTGTCATTTAAATCATTGTCACTTAGATTCAAATCAACTAAAGAATTGATATTTCCTAAATCTTTAGCTACTTTATCAAACTTTGTTCCTAATTTGCATTTACTAAAATTCAGTTCCTTTAAGCATCTGTTTTCACTAAAAGCATTACCTAAATTGATTAAGCACTGATCACTGAAATTTCCTTTTAATAAAAATAGCTTTATTGAGAACAGTATAAAGTTTAAAAATTTAACATAAATATTTAAAATTTGCTTCTCATAAAATTTTAAAATTTAACTCTTATAAAATTGTAAATTTAACTCTCATAAAATTTTAATATTTAACTCTCAAAATTTTATGCTTGAATTGAATTTTTAATTTACCTAGGTTTATTCCTTCTAGATTAAGGTGTATTAAGGTGTGGGATTTAGAAATGAGAAAAGAGAGTCTTTTCATATCTTCTTCATTTAAAGTAAGACATTATGCTACATTCAATTAATTCAATTTTGGTAGATGCCTTTCAAATCCTTTAAATACATGCTACGCTAGTATAGTAGATTTCTAAAGATCCAAACTGAAAGGTTAGTCAAAAATAATCTTAGATTCATTTATCAAATGATTTTTTTAAGTAGTTTTTATGACATCGTCAAAATTCTTGAGAACTATTTTGTTTAGGCTCTAGTTTTTTAATGAATTTAAGTAGCTAATAATGCTGTTGAGAGTGAATTTATTTTGAGATAAATCTATTTTATTTAAGTTCATTCTTTCGTTGTTGATTATGATTGAAATCATTCCCACACCTTCGATATCATTTTCAGAGCAGTAGAGCTCTTTTAATTTGTTGTTTTCTTTTAAATAATTAATAAGAATTTCAAGTCCACTGTTATTGATTTTGTTTCCTGAAATATCAAGTACTTCCCATTTAGTTTGCTCATCTTTGAGCGTTCTAGCTATTACTTCAACTGAACTTAAAGATAAATTATTCTTCTTAAGATTTAGCAACTTTAAATGTTAAAAGAAATTTTCAGGGAAGTTTCTTTCAATTTAATTAAAACTCAAATCAAGTTCTTCCAAAATAAGCTATCTTTTACTTTTATTTGCCTGTGATTAATTAATTTAATATGATATTTAAATTTGAAAATAGATTAATTAATTTAGTTACTTCTATATTAAGTCTCATAATGTCATCTGTTTCAAGAAAAGTGTTAGAAATATTCAGACGATAAACTCCATTTAATTTTTTTAATATAGAAATAAGTGCTTCAATGCATTTACTACTGTTTTTAGATGACTCTTGATTATTGCTAAGCAATTTCTCAGCTGTACTGCTGTTTAATCTATTACTTCCAATGTCAAAAGTATGGATTTTAGGTTTTTTATGACTTGACCAACTCAAATTTTAGTTCAACCTATCAAAGAAAGAGTGTCCCAAATTATTGTCTGAAATATCTAAGAGTTAAATCTTGACACAATTAGATAAAAACTCTGCTATACCTTCTGCATTTTCATCATTAAGAGTTCCATTTGAAAGATTTACTTTGCGAATACTTTTGTTGTTGGAAAGAAGTCTGAGTAAAATATTTACATGACCCTGCTCAATTTTACAGTAAGATAAATTTAACTCTTGCAAGGCACTGTTATTTCTAAAGCAATTAAAAAAGTCTCTAATGCACTCATCAGTAATTTAGTTATTTTAAAGATTAATTCTTTCAATAATTCTACTTACACCTACATATTTACTTAAGCATCTCCAACTCAGACAATCAAGAGACATATTACTTAAATCTAAATATTTCAGAGAAGGCATTAAAGACAAAGTAGCACATAATTCTTCAATTAAAATATCACAGTATTAAATGTCTCCTATCTTCAATTCCTACAAAGTCTAATTTGCCAGCAAACTTTAACAAAAGAAAATAAAGCATTCTAAAGAATCTATGTGGGTATCTCTCCTAATTATTTTAATGACAAATTATCACCCAGAATTAAAAAAAAATTTATTTAAAATTTCTGTCAAAAAGAATTGCTAAAAACAAATTAACTCAAATACTCGAAGCTTGTTTTTATTAATGATATTAAAAATGGTTAAAATTATCTTAATAATAAATAAAACAGAGTTTAAAAATAAAATAATTAATTAAATATTTGGTTTGCTGCTATTTATATTCAACTAATAACTTAACCATTTTTTATTCACTGTCTTTTATTAAATTTTGTTAAGAATGAGTAAATTGTAATTATTTAGTTAAAAACTGCATTTTAATTAATAAATTTTTTTTATTGATTAGAGATAAAATAAATAAGTCATTTTAAAATTTTGTGAATGTAGGCTAAACAACCTTTTTCTAAAAGAAAACCTCAAACAAAATTAGCTTGATATTAAGTAGGATTTAATTTTATGAATTCGCTTTTAAATAAAAATATTCTCTTGAAAACATTATTGTGGTTAGATTCATGTGTTGTTCCTTAAAATAAGTAGATCTTGATTTGATGATGATTTAAATAAATTAAAGACTATATATATGTATATTACCAAGTACGATACTTATCCTAGGGATTAATATAATCAAATGCGTTATGAGAATTCTTAAAGTAAGGAAAATTTTTAAATATAGGCATAAACCTATTCCTATTCATCCTCATGCTAAAATCATTGGGCATTTGCATTTGTTATTGCTGCAATTAGTTTGAAGGAAATTATTGATTATTAAATTGAGATTTCTTTTTGCCTCTCATAGAGTCTAGAACTGCTTCACCTGCAGAATCAGACTAACGCTAGTGTAAACTATACCTAAATTCACCCTGCTAGTCATTTCCCATATTCTATTAATAATTAAAGGGCTGACCTTCAGGAGAATTAATTAAATTTGAGTTATTTTAGATTGCATTCATGTTATTTTGCAGAAAATTATGTATTTTATTAAATAATTTATTATTGGATTTATGAATATATTTAAAATCTACTTTTACATATAATTAATTAATTTCAATATTGCCTTAATAACGAACGAATTTTCTTACAAATAGAGAAACCTTTCAAATAACAGATTATAATAATAATTATATCAATATGATTCCAACATTATAATAGAGTTGATATTTTTTTAAAAAGCTACAAAAATACAACATGACAGGCAATTTAATATAATTTTATAATAATACAAACTTATTTAATAATTTTTTTTTTAAGTTCTAAATGTTAATTATCCAATTAAATCAAGTAGGATTTATTCATTTAATTCATTGGTTTTTTAAAATAAAGATAAAATTCAATATTAATGTTAGTTAGATATATACATTTGGTACAAAAAATATAAAATAGTAAGGTGATATATGAGGGAATTTATATTTATTATATTTAAATTAATTAAAATTGATTTTGTATTTTACATTTATTTTATTATTTATTTCTTTCTTTCTTTCTTTCATTTTGTAGAGCTTTTATTTATTAGATGAGTTTTTTTATTTTATGGTTTTAGCTTTGGTATTCAATTCAATTTTGCTTCATTTCATTTTTAATGAAGAAAAACAGTTATGACCACAACCTGTTGGGCATTCTGTATTAGTTTTAAACCATTATGATAATTCTTTTGCATGTCCACCATGTGCACATACCTAACACCATAACAGCAAGCCCTTCACAGGTAATTTACTAAGATTTAAAAATAAGTATTAAAAATTAATTTAAAAGTAAAAAATAAATTTACCAATAAGAGCATTTGATAATCTTATTACAACTATCGCATTTAGGTCCATCTAGTGATTTACCACACACGCATTTAGTAAGGAATTACTTTTTTGTCTATATAACTTTCAAGTCTTTACTTATAAAGATATCATAATAATTAGCATAATTATAGAGCCTATAACTTCTGAACAACTCTTTTTAAATTATTTATTTATTTATTTATTATATTCCTTTTATTTTAATTTAATTTATTTATACCAACTAAATCGACACCCCATTAAGTTTTAACTGGCTAGTCAATCACTAGACTCTCTCCAAAAACTAAAGAAATTACTACAGCACTTTAGAGTTCACCTAAATCTATCAATTCTTACAATGAATCTACACAGCTTTTCATAACAGTAGGATGAATCTCTCCATTTGCCAATTTAATTTTTTATTTTTATGTTTTCTATTTAATTAATTGAATGAATTTAAAAAGCAATTGTTATCATAAATTACTTCTTGTGAGTTTTATTGCAAAATTTATTCCTTTAGATACTGACTTATAATTAGTGTATTGTCATTTTAGTGAATTAAGTCTTCATTGTTAAGAGCTTGAATAAGACCACTCTGATTATTCTCAAAATATTTAAAAATTAATTCTGGATCAAGCTCTTCTTTGATTTACTCATTATTTTATAGCTGATTAATTTTTAATCCTTCATTATTTTAGTTTTGCTTGCTTAACTACCCATTAGTTAGTGGAGCTTCTTTTTTGCTCTCTTCAACTTTTGGGTCAGATTTTTATTTATTTTTTTATATTTCTGACTAGTCTTCAGCTGTTTTGGGGCAAAAGATATCTGCAAACTCAATCCAAAGTTTAGAAGTGTATAATTTATTTTTCAGTTTGGCTATCTTTGAATTATATTCTGCTTTTTCTCTCAAAGTTATATTTGCTTCAATTTTATAATTTTTGGCAAAAAATATTAATTCTTCTTTCGGATCAGTAAAATCTTTGTTATTCAAAGCTATTTAATTAATTATAAAACAAAGATAATTAATTTTTAAGAAAATAAACAAATAAATTTGTTGAAGTAAAGCACTTACTCTCACAAATCCCAACTGAATGAGGAGGCAATCTATCATCATTATTTTTACTTAACTGAGTAAAAAAACTCTTCATTCCAGTTTTGTTTAATTCATTATAAGCTAAATTTTATTCAGTATCATGCTAACCCAGTTTAAAGCCAATATTATTATTTAAATCAATCGTTATTAAATTTCTAGGAATAAAATCATATGGCTTGTATCCATTACTAATCAATCTAGTTAGTATCGTTCCTTATTCTTTTTATAAGTAATAAATAAATGAGTGATTAAATTTAAAAGATTTATGTAATAAGTCAAGCTTACTTCCTTTTGAGCAAGATATGAGATATTTTTCATTTTTAAAGAGAATAGCTGTTACTTGTTCTGTATGTCCATTGTATATTTTGTAAGGACGATAAGGATATTACAAATTTACTACATGAATTTCATTATTCATATTGAACCCACTTACTATTAGTTCCCTAGGATCTGAAATAGACCACTTAACTTATCCAACTCCTACAATGTGATTATATTTAGTTAATTCTGAAATTTATTTATTTCCATCTATTTTCCATATTGAAACTTTTTTATCTAAGCTGCCTGAGGCAAAATAGGAAGGTTAATTAGGATTAAAATCAATGCAATAAACTGTTTACTTTTAATAAATTTAATTTTAATTTCACATTAGTAGCAAATTAGAATAAAAAAATAATTTGAATTAATAAAAGAAAATAAAAAGTAATTAATGAATTACAATATGCTTATTTGTTTATGATATAGCCTGCTAAGTGTTGTGGATGCTAAACAACTTTTTATAGATAAAATTAATTTACCTTTATTAAACTCATTAATTAATTATTTAAATACCTATATTTATCCATTTTCTTCTCCTGTTACAATATGTTAAGGCTCCTTTGGATAAAACTTAACATCTTATGCTGAGTCTCTCAACGTAAATGTATGGGTTGAGTTTTAACTTCTTTTATCCTATTTATTTTATTAAAGCAATTAATATAATTAGAATGTATCATCTATTTTCTTATTCTAAATTATTTTTTCATGCTATTAGATCTAAGGGCAAGCTAATTGCTATTCCACTATAAACCTACTATTTAATCTTATTTAATTTATTGTATTACCCAGATCTTTACTGTTTTATCTCTTGATGCACTAATAAGTATGTTTTCATCTTCAGGATGCCAATAAACTTTATGTGCCATTGAGGTGTGCTCCTTGAAAGTCTAAGAAACTTTAATTTATAAACAATAACGTTGTTAATTATGCATTTACTAAATCTTTAAGAGTAGAAAACAAACAGACTCTAAATAAGTTTTTTATTTACCTTACCCTTTGCTCAAATCATAAACATTTAATTTATTGCCAACTTAGTAAGAAGTTGCTATAAAATTTTCTATTTTATTTTATAAAATAATATTTAATAATTAATCTTTGTATTATTGAAAAAGCTAGTTTGTGTCTGTCAACAACTAAACTGCCAACTAACTTTTATGAAATAATAGATATTACTATTTTTGTGGCACCAGCTTACATGATTTACATTAACATTACCTGATGCTAATGATTTATTTTATTCAATTTATATCTCGCCTGTATTAGATTCCTTTAAGCTTAATATTTTTAATTCTATTGATTATTAAAAAAATTAAGTTTTTAAAATATTTGCACTGACTGAAATTATGTTTTTTTATCTCATTTTTAATTTTTGCTTTAACTTTATCTTTTTAATGCATATTTCAAAAATATGAAAATTATCTACATTAGCTTCCTCCCACACAAATTAACTCTCCATCTGGGCTGTTATCGGCGCTATCTATAGAAACGTTTGTATTATAAGAGTGAACATAGTACTCTGGATTAAAATCTACGCTATACTAGGTATACTACTTTAATTTAATATCCATTTGCTAAAAAATATAAATTTATCTTAATATCTTATTAGTATATCTATAATTTATTAATTTAAGGATATTTAACAATAAACTACTAGCCTACTAAGTATTATTTTTTGTTAATATAATTAATTTGATTCATTCATAAATATAAGCAATCACAAATAGAATGACTGATTAACAACATTTTTATATTTAAAATTTAATTTTTACAAATATTATAACAAATTCTATCAAGTGATCAAAATTAAATTATTATTTTTAAAAATGATATAAACATTTAAATATTTAATAAAAATTAAAATAATTTAAAATTAAACTAATCAAGCTAATTTTAAAAAAAAGTACAAATAGGCAATTTATTTTTTAAATATTGTTTGTTTTTGCTTAATATTATTAAATTTTATGTGAAAAATATTATAATAATATTTATTTTTTTAAATTAAATAAATGAAAATCTCTTAAAATAATTTTTAAATTAATAAAATTTTTCTTAAATATCACTTGAAATCTAAAGTCAATTATTAACAATAATTAATATTTATTTCTGTTTAAAAATAAATACCCATCCAAATTAATCTTAACAAATTAACAACCTATAATATCGCATATATAAACTAGGACTTATAATTAAATACATATATTTTAGATTATATAAAATTACAGTGCCACTTGTCTTCTTTAGTTACTAAAGAAAAGAAACAAAATTACTCAAGATAGAGTGGTTTTAGAAATATGCCAAAAATACAACAAGCAAACCCAAAATAAATATTCGAATTTAATTAATAATAAATCTTTAGTATTAAAAAGTTTAGACTAATATGGAGAGATTCCCAATAGAAAATGGTGAAAAAGACAAGTTGGATTATATAACTTTAATATTTATTTCAAAGTTTAATTAAAATAATTCTAAATGTATAAAATTATTGAAATCAAATGATATTAATCATTTATAAATTCAAAATAATCCAAATTTTTCATTAATCAGGCGAAAAGTTGATAGCATTTCTTGAAGAAAAGTAAAATTAAATAATGATTGAAATAATCTTAAAAAGAATTACATTAATGTTTTTTTTTTTAATATATTAAAATATGCAGTTTATTTATTTTTTTGTATATTTTTTTCTTTAAGTTAAAAATATTCAAATTTCTTCTTTTACTATTTTTGTGGATTAAATTAATCTATTAATTGTTAATACTAGAAAGCTTTTTAAATTTAAAACAATATCAAATAATTAATAAAATCAAAATAGAGTTACTTACTAGTATTCTCTGTTTTCTAATTGCTTATTGAATTTGTAATTTTAAAATTCTTTGTATTTCTCTATTTTTTAGGAATTAAACAAAACTCATTTTCTATATGTTTATTTAATGTTTATGTGTAGAATAAGCAAATATGGAAACAAAAAAAATGGATATTTGAGCTGCCTTAATATTTACTTAAGAACAGAGATTATCTCAAACCTTTTGAATAAAAAGATTTGCTCACAAATTATCAGTAAATACAATAAATTTTTTTAAATAGGAAAGAAATTCAAAATTAGTTGTAAAAAGAGATTATTGAAAGAAGAATAGTCGATTGATTAATGGAAAGAATGCAAACATTTTAATTTATTTTTGAATGGGTGATGGATGATATTTTGAGTGTGGATATAAAATGAGATACATATTTAATTAATTAAAAAGTAAATTGCATCATAATAAATTAATTAATATTTTTTCAGTTTTTATAACCACTCGTTCAATAAGAAATCAGAAGAGCGAAATTATATTAAAATAAATCATATTAAGGTATTTTAAGTGATTATGTAATGAAATACAGTTTTTGATTGCCTTAAAAGATTTACTATAATTAAAATAATATAAATTTTCAGGATTTTGTTAAGCATACTATCAAATAATCAATCTTTAGATAGTACTTTATTTGTCTGAAAAGATTCAAGCTTAATATTTTACAAAAAATCAAATTCATCACCAATTCGAATTCGCACTGCTTCAAATTATTTATTGCAGATCGCAATTATAAATAATTCAATAATCATATTTAAAAAATAAATATAATCTCTTCTTCATTAGCTCAAATCTTAGTTTGCACTATTAGATCTAATCTATAGTAATTGTGTACTATTCAACGACTTATTCAATATCTGAGGTTACTCTTAAAGTAAATTCAAGACAAAAAGAAAAAACTGGATTTTTTTTAATTGTAAATTCTGCTTATAAGCTAGTATACTTTTAACTTAAACACTTAAAAATCGTATAAACATAAAACAAAAAATACCTTTTATATTTATTTTTGAAAAGAAAAAAAACCAACCACTAAACAAAAGTATATATTTAATATTACACGAGCTACCAAAATATAATTAATAAATTGCAATACAATCTGCCCTTTTTTGGAAGGAGCAAATACAATTAAGGAGAAATCCTCGCAAAAATAACACCTGCTTATTCCAAATAATGAGAAGTGAATTGTCTAGTAGATCTGAAGTATCAATTACATAGGGAGAACTCGCAAATGAGGACTTCCCTGATAAAAATAAGGAGTAAAAGAATGGTTAAATAAATGCAAATAATAAGAACAATAATGCAAACAATGAAGAAGATTAAATTTTAGATAACCCTAAGATACTAGTTAAGTAATCTAGCAAATCCAGCGATTCAACATCCCCTGAATCAGATTATTTAAATTTTGATTTTGGCGATAGCGAAGAAAAAAAATTTTCTAATTTTTTTTTGCCTATAAAAATTTTGGGAAGTGGTGCATTTGGTAAAGTAGTGCAAGCGAGGGAAATAAAAACTAAGAAAGAATATGCAGTAAAGGTAACTAAATATATGTCTTTAGTTCTATAATTATTATATAATCATCAAGAGTATAATAAATTGTTTGTGTTTTGTATTTTTTCAAAGCGCTTTCTTACGTTTTTCAAAATGAAAAAGACATTCTTTTTATTAAAAGATAATTGCAAAAAACAATGTCTCAAACGGTGAAATTGATAGACTCAGAAAGGAAGCTAAAATTTTAAGTCAACTAGATCATAAAAATATTGTGAAATTTGAAAGGGTTTTTGAATCAGAAACAAGGATATTTATTGTAATGGAGTTACTTTTAGGAGGTACGTTAAGACAATTAATGAGTGAAAGAAAGAAATCAAAGTAGTGGTTTACAGAGTAAGAGGCTGCATAAATTATGAATAATATTATCAATGGAGTTGCTTACTTCCATGGTAAAAGTATAGTCCACCGTGATTTAAAGCCAGGTAATTACACTTTTTGTGAAATTTCCTTAAAAAAACAAGTTGTAATCCATAAAATTAATTGAGTAGAAGAACAAAAAACTCATTTACTAACAGCCTTTTGAATACCATAAATTTGTAGAGTAATATAAAAAGAATCATTGTACGTACAACCATATATTATTAGCCTAAAGTAAAAAAAAAATACTAAATATTCAACAACGCATACAAGATTTATAATGAACATTTAATAAGCATTTAGATCATATTGAAATGTTAAACTGAGATAGAAGAAAATGCATTTAACTTATTTTTAACTCAGATTATAACTTATTAAATATAAAACAAACTAATTCATTAATAATATTATATAGACAATATTCTAATTGGTGATAAGAACGATTTGGATACTGTTAAAATAGCTGACTTTGGTTTAAGCGCTGCTTTTGAAGCAAAAAAAAGCATTTCCTTTACTCAATAGTGTGGAACTCTCATTTACATGGCTCCAGAGTTTTTTATCCAGAAAACCTATTCGAAAGTAAGTTATTTCTTTTTTCTTTCTAAATTTAAGATTTGTATTTTTAATATTTTCTGTAAGTGTAACTTTTCATGAGAAAATAAGTTAAGTAAAAATAATTAAATCAGGATAAGCAATAGATATTACGTATCTCAATATTCTTCCAGCATATGTTATTTATTTTTTAGATCAAATTTTAAATTTGTAACATTTATATGCAGATCTGAATTTATTTTTAATTAGATGCTGAAAAATTTCTTTTATAAACTTTGATTTCATACAATCACTACTTACTTTTCAGGACCAATAAAGTTAACAATTTTTTCTTGAATATAAAGCCAATAGATATATGGAGCTGTGCTATAATTATGTATTAGCTATTATGTCATGGAACTCATCCTCTCTATGATCCTTTAGTAGACGACAATAAATCTTTTAAAAATAAAATCTAAAAAAATCCATAAATATAGTTTCCTTCATGTTTTTCAGAGTAACTATCAATAATATTTCATTATAATCTTGTGTAAAGACATCTATAATCATTAATTATTTAATTAATTAGTATCACTAAAAATTTGATTCAAAAAATGACTTTAATTGATCCTTCAGCAAGATATACTGCAAACTAAGTAATCTACCACCCTTGGATTACATAAAAACTAGAAGATGACATACCTCTCACAATGAATGAAATGCTTTCAACTGTAAATAAACAGACAAATTTTTCAAATGTAAGCATTTTAATTTTTAAACAAATTTACAATTATTTTCTTTAATTTCTAAAATAATACTCTCCTTTACGCTTAAGTTTATGTTTCAACTTGAATTATCACTGTTTACTTGTCAGCATTATAGATTATTATTTTAAATATAAATTAGATGCAGAAAGCAATTTGTTTTATCTTATTTATGAAAATGAAATAAAATAATGACTAACCACTCGTTTCATAAAAATATAAAGAAAAAGTAAATCAAAATTTATTTTTTATTTATTTAAAATAATTTTTTTTATTAATAAAGTGCAAAAAATTCTCTCAAAAAAAAAGAAAAGAAAGCAAAGTTAATTAAAAAATAGATATTTACTCGTAGAATTATTTAAATAGTATTATAGACTTAGATCAAACTAAAAGGATAAGTTCCTTCATATCTGATGATTTAAGCGAAGATGCCAAATCTTAATCAAGCAACGAAGATGATAATTTAAATGGTAAAGAAGGTACTCTGTTTAATCTGCCTTCTGATAATATTATCTCTTAAAATGAAGGGCTATCTCCCATTTAAAGAAATTCTTTAATATAAACAAATGCAAATAAAGGATCCTTGGTAAATAAGCTTGAACTAAATTAATAAAAGTCAGCTTCTCCCTTATTAAAGAAGTATTCTCATAGAAAATAATTATCTGCACAACCTCAAAATAAGAAAATTGACTAAGGAATGAATGAAATAACTTAGTTTAATGGAATAACAAATATTTAATAGGCTTCAAATACTTTAATAAATGGGAATACAGATAAACTAAATTTATAAAAAAATAATAACATGTAATAATTGAATGCTAATAGCATTCTGTAGCGTAGGTCAATCTCTCTACACAAAACAAATACTTAAAACACATTAGATTTCAAACAAAGTGATTAATATACATAACAAAATGGTAAAAATTAAGAATCTCATGTTTAATTCGAAAAAATTCAAAAAAAAGTAAGTTATGAAACAAAAGAATCAGAAGGAAATTCTCCTGGATTTCATATGTAATAAATACTTAATTATATCTATCTATATCCAATTAAATATTTTATAGTTATTTTATTTGAAGCAAACAAATAAAAAATATTAAAAAGTTATTCTTATAAATCTTTTAAAATAAATAGAAAGCTTTTAAATAGGGAAGAATTGAATCATTAAATCAATAAAAGAGAAAGAATTAACACTTAAAACTCTGTCACAATAGATCAGTAAAGAAGTGTCTCTCCAAGAAAGAAAAATTCTTAAATTTTCACAATAAGAAGAGATAGCTCTAGAAGGGGTTAAGATGGAAATGTAAATATTAAAGCTCCAAACAGTGTTTCTCCAATTAAAGTAGCCAATAGTGCTTCTCCTTACAAAAATTATAATTTCATGAAAAATGCTTAAAAAAATAATTTCAATGATGAAATGTTAGAATACTAAAATTTAAATATTTAAAACTAAAACAATTCTATTTCAAATACAATTTCAACATAAAAACCACTCATTAAACAAAATGGTTAAAACAACTCCACTGAATCTCCAGAAAGTAATAAAAGACCTTCTCAGCTAAAAAATTATAGTGAAATACCAGGTAATGATTAAAAATAAAAATTGCAAACAAATTTATCTCAAATTAAAAATTTTTTTCCTTATTTAAAAATATTTTTGATTATATTAATAATGAATTTATCAATTAAATAAAATTTTTTCATATTTATTAAAGTATTTTTATTAATAAAATTTAGAAAATTAGAAAATTATTCATCTACAAAAGGCTCAAGCCACAATTAAGTTGTAGCAAACAAATATATAAAATTAATCTCTCTAAACTAATATAAATAACCAAACTTAGCATTTAAATAATACTATAAAATTAGTATAATAGAGTTCAAAGGCTAATTAGAATGCTTAAGTTTCTCCTATTATTACTCATTCTGTTAATAATTAAATTTAAAATTTTGCTAAGCTATCCTCCACTCAATAGCACCAAAAAGATGCACTACCTGCCATATAATAAGCCTTTAATTAAATAATTCTAAATAAAGGAAACAGCCATCCTAACACAAGGCAGACTAGAGCAATATCATAAGATATAAAGTAAATAAATATAAAAGGAGTAAATTATCAATCTTAAGCTTTAAATTAATCAATGATGACTGTGGAAAACCTTAAACATACAACTGCTCAGAATTAATCTGCAAACCAAAATACTTCTGAAAATATTGGAAAAGCATAGCTATCTAAGGAAGTAAATTCAATTTATCATTAATAAAATAAATTCTAAATTAATTTAAATATCAATAGGTAGAAGTGTACAACTAAAACAAAAGAATGATTCAAAATATTAATGCAAATAAAATAATAATAAACCAAAGACCTCATACAAAAAAATGAATGAATATAAAATTGTTATTTCTTAACAAACTTTAATTGGTAAGAAAACACACTAGTAAATTGAATCACCAAAAAATCAAAATAAATAAATAATTAGACATTTAAATTTATTTCAATTTCTATCTATACATAATGAATGCTTAATCTAATTGAGTAGAATGGCTGCTCATAAATAACCAATCTTATATAAAAATAAATATATAAACAATAACCTATACTATATATAATCTAACTGCCCTAATTTATTCTGTGCACTTATTCTAAATTAATTAATCATATATGCATATTTTTCTATATAAAAACACAACTCAATTTAATTAAATAAACTTTAAGTAATTAAAAAAATAAATTTTCTGAAATGAATATCAGTGTAATACATCACTCACTTTTTATTTCAAAATTTATAGTAAAAGATTTATTTATTTATTTTAAATTCATTATAGTTTTATTTTTACCAAAAATCCTTTGTTTATCACAAACAAATTTAGTTTGTTCCTTTTTCCTTATTTAAAATATCATATTTTCAAACTTTTATATTTAATTCTGGGGAATTCATATTTTATTTAAAGTTGAAAAAATTAAGTCAAATTTCTCAAAGATGTGGAAAACTTTTGAAAATTTAAGTTCATAACATTATTAAAAAATTAATAAAAGATTTGTGAATAATAAGATTTACTTTTAAAAACTAAAAAATAAGTAAACAAATAGACAAATCATTTATCTAATAAAAAAAAGTATTTCAAATTTATTTTAATATTAAGCAATTAATTATCAAACTGTTGTGTTTTTTCCTATATTTTTGAATATTTTATATTTTGCTATATAACTAACTAAATACATTCTGTTTTCACTTTGTTTAATAAATTAAAGTTAAGCTATTCAATTTTGAATATTTCATAATATTATTGAAAAATGATCAAATCTGAAAATAGTATAGTTAGTAAAAATTTTATTTAGAAAAAATTAGATAAGATGCAAATAGAAAATCATTTATTAGCAACAAAATCTACCAATAACGCTTTAATTGTTTAAATTGATATTTTAAAATATTCTTTCTATATATTGAATTTATCTATTTTTTATATCACTATCAATAATAGATTTCTTTGAGAAATAAATTAATGATGTGAAATGTGATTGATTTATTTTTATTTGTTTGTTTTAAGAATTTCTTTAATATTTAACCATCATGACAAAAAGATATTTTAAATTGATTTGTAGGCTTATTTAGATTTTATCAAAAAATTAAATAACAGTAGTTTAAATTATTAACTTAAAAATAAATAATAAAATAATTATTTCTCACTTTAATTTATGTTTAATCGAAAATTTATAATCAGGAATTTTTATCACAAATAAAAATGCGTGCGGTTTGCCTATATTTAAGTGGTTATTTGTTTTATTTTGCTTTAATTGTATATTTGTATTTATCTTTGCTTTATTGTTTATTTTATTTATTTTTTATTATGTTTTATGAGTTTGTTTTAGTTTATTTATTTATTTGTTTTATTTTATCTAATTTTGTTTATTTATTTTTATTTTTATTTTTAATTTTATGTTTTGTTTTTTATTTTTTTATCATTTATTTTTTTTTTATAGTGGTGGAATCTATCATCTGAGCTTTAGCTGCCTAATTAATAATATATTTTATTTTTAAAAAATACATAAAACGAATGGGAAAAAGAGATTTAATATTATTTGTTGCATAAGGGGAGCATTCGCACGTGATTGTCCGTTTTTGGATTCAATCTGTTTCATTTTTTTGGATTTCTCTGTTTCCTATTCTTAACTGAAGTTTCACAGAGGGTGGGGTTCTCTTTACAAACCACAGTTAGATTTATGGAGATTCAGAATGCATGAAGTCTTCAACTGTTTTTTTCAGATAGACCTATTATCGTATTTCTAAGAGCAGTTGATAGCATATTAAAATCATCAAAAATCTAGCAATAAATGGTTTCATCTCCTCCTTAGAAAGGATTTGAATCAAAGAACATCTATTGCCTTCAAGAATCAGATTTAAAACACTATCGAGCATTAGAGGTAAAGGGTTTGAAAGACCTCTCATGCTTTGATTTCTGCCCCTAGAAACCTTCAAGAATCTACCTTACTACTGAAGAGCTAAGACAACACCATATCTATTAAAGTGTCTCCTAATTTCAGCTGGATTTACCTTGCTTCTTTCTGTTGAAAGACTAGGTAGGGGGAAAAAGTGTGTAGACGGACTACAACTTTTAAGGAAGGAGAAGAATGCTGAGAATATTCACATTTACATTAAAAACTTAGAGTTTATAGCCTCTTGCTTTATGCTTTCTGTGAAGCATGCCCTGCACAAAAAAGATTGCATAATTTGCATTATAGAACAAATCTTCTTTGAGTACATCTCTTCACCTCTCCAATTAGATTGTTTCAGTGACGAGAGTACTAAATTTGATGTCCTGCAACTTATTTCTTTATTTGGTTGGCGCAAATGTGAACTCTTGCAGCAATTAATCTCTCAAAAAACTTCGTAGAAAAGAGTCCACTCTTTTCTATTGCCGGGTAGATGGGGTAGCAAATGTTTTCACATTTGACCCATGTTAAGACTCGCAAGGATGTTTTATATCCTTGTAATTCATCTTGCCTTAAAAAACTTGCCTCTGGAATTTTTAAAAACTCAACTGAATGCATCAGATAGCGTGACACTTCTTGTAGGAGAAATCCTGAAACAACCGGGACCTGGCTGAAAATATCCATTAAAAACTTTGCCCTTTATATTACATAACAAATAACTTTTAGTTGAAAAAAAATTAATTATAAAAAAACTTTATATTTTCTTATTTAAATTTTCCCCGTCTTTATGCTTTTTTGATTTTTGGGTTAATAAAAAGAAAAAAAACACTAAATAAAATTGAATTGAAAAAATCTTCTTCTCATTCAAAATCTGAATAGACTTTTTTTTAAATTGAATTTATTAATAAATAGAAGAATTATTTGGTGTGTAAAATCTGAATGCATTTTAACTATCAAAATTTTTAAGATCTTTCAGTGTGTAAATTCTGAATGAATTTTAACTTTCAAAATTTGTTTGATCTTTCAAATCAATTTTTTTAAATAATAATTATTTGATTTAAGATGCTTTAATTTATATTTTTTCTTAGCAATAATAATCAATTAATTGACATTTTTTTAAATAATTTTTATATGTTAAGTAAATCGATAATTTGCAAGAAAGAAAGGTTTTTAGTAAATGGTTAGATTTAATCCTCTTTAATTCATTTTCTATTAGAATAAAAAATCATTTAATGTTGATTTTTAAAACTATGAATTTAATATATCACAAATAAAAAAATAAATACAAAAAGATATTTACTTTCTGACATTTTTATACTTTCAAAATCAATAAATTTAAATTAATCTCTCATTTAAAGCAATATTTTTGAAGAATTAGTTAAAATATTTTTCATAATTATGGATTTTCACTCTTGCTTAAATTAAATTTTTAATTTAGACTAATAATATCTTTAGAGTTTATATATAATATTAAATATATTATTTAGCTTAAAAGTAGCCTTATTAACAAATAAATATATTTTTTAATAAACTAAAAATAAATTAAAGAGCGTTTAATAAAGTTTTTATAAATCAAAATCTTTGTTAAAGTTTCTCTTTAATAATTTTATTTTGATTATGTCTCTTAATTAGAATTTTTCCGTTTTAACAAATTATTAAATTAAAATCATTCTTGATGAAGATTATCTCAACCTTGAAATTTAAAATATTATATTTTAAATAAAGCTTGGCACTTTAAAAACCTATTTTTTAGAAAAAATAAGTCAATCTATAATATGATTAATTTCTTTGCTTATTACTTGAATTTAAGAAATTAAAGCTTTGCTATCAATAAATAATTTAATTTTTTCTTTAATTTAATATTTTAAAAGCTTTTAAGATAAATTTCCTATTTTAAGAATATTTTATTGACAGAATTAGATTTTAAAGTTGTAAAAAACTAAAATGATAATCTTTCTGATTTAAGATTTTAAATAGAATATTCAGAATATACTTTAATTATCATAATAAAAAAATATTTAATTTTAATATCAATTTATAGAAATAGTTTTTTGTAAAAATATTTTTTATATTTAAAAATTATGAATTAGCTTTTAAAAATTATGAATTAGCTTTTTAAAATATCTTCTAACTATTAAAAAACTAAAATTCATTTTTTATAATTTTTTCTTGATAAACTTTCAGATTTATTTTATTATCTCTAAAATTAACTAGATAGATGATCAATTTTATTATAAATAACCTTAAATAATAGCGATTTAATGAGGGTAAGTTAAAAATTTTGATTTTTTTTAATTTGTTTAAGATCAGTTAAAGAATAAAAATTTTATTTGGCATAACCGAATATTATATAGGTCTATCCCTATTATTTATATCATCTGAATAACTAAATTAATGCATTTCAAAACTATTATCATTATTTAATGATTTGTAAATTTTCTAAATTAATTTTTTAATAATTATTTATTTTTAATAAAATTTCTTCTCAATAAGGTATTAATTAACAAATATTTTTTGGAAATGTTTCTTCCTTATTAAATATTTTCCTTATTTTCAAATCATCCTTATTAAACAGTACCTAGGGTAATTTAGTTTCATTTCATTTTGATAATATTTGTTAATAAGACTTTATTCATATTACTTTTCTTTACTTAAAGTATTCTCTAGAAAAAATTAATTATAATTTAAATAATTATTTTTAATGAGGAAAATAATTTGAATTAGAAAATAAAAAGATTCCGGCATAATATTTATTTAATTAATTTTTGAATTATTGTTTTCATGTTTTATATAACTATAAACAAAATATTTGATTAAATAATTTATTTCAGAACAGAAAGTAATTTGAAAAAGAAAAAGTCCTTTTTAATATAAATTTATAATTAAAAAAAAGAAAAGAAAAAGTAAATTAATTAATTAAGCTTTTAAATGATAAGTAATATCATACAAGGATTAGAATTTATTTAACCCATTTTTTAACACCCGCAACAAAAATGATCGATTCACTTCCAAACTCGATTAAGTTTTTTACATTAAAATCTTAAATAAATTCTTTCTAATGGAGATACATTTAAATAAAAACGTTATTTGATCCTTAGTAGTTTGCTAAATCTGAAATGAGTATCAACTTCGTATGGCCTATTGACTCTTTATTCTGATATTTAATCTTTCAATTTAAAGCCCTTTAATGTCCATCGTACTCGGTATCCCTAAGTTTTTAATCGAGAAAAATACTAAGATTGATATTAAAATAAAGAGAAATAGTAACCATACAAGCTGAGAAATATTTCCTATAGGTTGAGCCTACGAACTTGATTAAATCAACTTTTACTAATATTTAAATGCCAGATATTATTTTTCATTTCTTTCTTGAAAATACAAGAAAGTAGCTATCTTATTCCCTTTATAAAAAAGGAATTGCTGTTTGAGGAGTTCTAAGTTTAAGATTCATAAGACTGTATGCTGATGATAGACTAATGAAGGTTTTAGAAATTCTTATAGTTTTTTATGGATAAAATACTTTTCAGCCACCAATTAATTGCACCATCCAATCCCCTCAGAAAAAGAATTTTCTAAAACCTTACAGAAGTTTATCAAAAGATACTATCTTCCTGAAATCTAATCTTGTGCGAATCGGGCAGGCTTCCATATAGTCTTATTTCCTTAGGAAACTCAATCCTTGAAGAGAGCACAGCCAAAGAGACACTGCTAAAAAGCTAAAAAAGAAAAAGAATAAAAAAGAAAATAACTTCAAATAATATAAAAACAAAATAAAAAAAAAATTAAAAATAAGATAGATAGATAAATAAATACAAAAAAATTAATGAACAAATAAATAATTAAAAATAAACGAAAAATAAAAATAAACAATATATTAAAAATAAAATAAATAAACTCAAACAGATAGAAAATACTTAACTTATCTATGCTCCCACATCATGCCAAAATTAATTTTTAGTTAGATATACTTTTTTTAAAATACCATTTTTAATAGAAATTTTATTTCTTAGATGCTATTTTTTTAAAGCTTTAATAGTGAGAAAGAAAATAATATCAGAAATATGCTTGAATGTATGTATCATTTTAAGTTATTTATGTGACATTTTTTTTCTCTATATTGTTATTAATCTTTTATTTTTAATAAGAAAGGAATATATTCATAAATAAAAATTTCTAATTAGTAAACTAAGGTTTTTCTACAAAAGGAATTTTCTGCTTTATATTACGTTATTTTTTAGCATAATTATCAACACTTAGGGCAATTGGTCTAGTGGTATGATTCTCGTTTTGGGTACGAGAGGTCCCGGGTTCAATCCCCGGATTGCCCCTTTTTTTGAATTTATTTAAGAAAATATCTTAAATTTAATCATTAATTCAGTAAAAGAATTATGATAGTACTCTTTCTTATTAATTTGAGTTGATTTTTTATTTTATCCAGTAAAAATAGAAAAATTAATTACTAAATTAAGGGCAATTGGTCTAGTGGTATGATTCTCGTTTTGGGTACGAGAGGTCCCGGGTTCAATCCCCGGATTGCCCCTTTTTTTTTGATCGGAGGAATTTCATGAGATTTTAATTTTATTTTATGAAAATTGTTGATTAAATTAATGAAAATTAAAAATTTAGTCTGTAAATCTTTCATCTTTTCTGTAAAAGATAAAAGAATTAATATTAACTTAAGGGCAATTGGTCTAGTGGTATGATTCTCGTTTTGGGTACGAGAGGTCCCGGGTTCAATCCCCGGATTGCCCCTTTTTAAATAATTGAAATTATTCATTTTATAATTAATTATGAATAAAATAGTTGTACAATTGAAATAATTAAGATAATCTAACTTATTTATCTTTTATATTTAAATTAGTATTAAAAATAGTTTCTTTTTGAAACCTTCACTAACTAAAACTTTAAAAATATTTATAAATTAGATAGACATAATATCAAATTATGATTAATGAAAATTAATACTTTGGAAATCAAAAACTATTTATTATAAACATTTATTTAACTTATATCAATAATTATATCATTAAATTATCCAAGCAATTATATATTTATTTAAGCATTCTACGAAGAGTTATAAATGGTAGTAAATAAGATATCGATATTATCATATTTAAAAAATATTTTATTAGAACATCAAACTTTAATTATTTATTGGAAAATTATTTATTCTAAAATTTTTAATGTGTTAAAAATTTTTACCAAAAATACAAAAGCCAAACCTTCTTTTTAAAACTTAATTAAATTGATAAGTCAAAATAATAAAATAATGAATGAAATGATTAACTTTAAAAAAATAAATATTTGAATTTAATAAAAGTTAAAATATTTTTCATTTTTAAAAAAAATTTTTAGTAAAATATAGATTTACTCCAAAAAAACTGCTTTTTCATGCATCAAAAATTTATACAATAATATGAAATCAAGGGCAATTGGTCTAGTGGTATGATTCTCGTTTTGGGTACGAGAGGTCCCGGGTTCAATCCCCGGATTGCCCCTTTTTAAGAATGTTCAATTTTTTAATTAAATTTTTTATCAATTTTGAAAATAAACATAAATATTTAGATATAAAGTGTCTATCTATCTCTTCTCATATTTATTTTTCATTATAAAATAAATTTTTCAACTATTATTCTTTTTAATTTGTTATTATTTATTTGAAAATCTCTTTATAATTTTAATTGTTTCAAATTATTTAAAAGATTACTATTTTTTTTTTATTTTATCAATTTTAATTGAGTTTTTATGATTAAAAAAAATGAATTTTAAATATTCCTATCTTTTTATGTTTTTCTTAGTTTTCATTAATAATTAATTTAAGGATAAAGATTGATTAACTTTAAAAATACTCAAAAGTATTATTTTTATAATGTTTATTTTTTTATTTTTAATAAAAACCAGTTTTAATAATTTTAATTTAGGTATTAATTGTTAATATTAATTTTCCGATTAATAATTTAAAAAGAGTATATTATTTATTTTTGAACTTAAAGTAATAATAAAAATACTTGGTTTTAATTTATTAAACTCTTTTTTACTTTATTCTCAAAAAACTCCTTTTTCTAGTCAATCTTAGTATTTTAGGTAGGATTCTCAACTCAAAATATAGATATTCATGTTTAATTCCTGGATTACCTCTTTTGCATTCTTGATTGTGATTTTTTACCAAAAACAATTTGTTTCTAATTTAATTTTGATTTATACTTTAGTTTTAGATTACTCATTTAAAGAATTCATATAATATTATGATATTTTTGAATAAATATATTTGGCTTCTAAAAAATAAATTGTATTTTATATGCAAAAGCTTTTAAAAATAAATTGAAATAAAGTTTATACATATCTTTTATCATTTTAAAAGAAAATAATCCTTTTTACTTTTTCTCTCTCATTTTACCTTTAATTTTTTATCTGCATTTATCAAAAAAAAAAAAATATATATCAGGGCAATTGGTCTATTAGGTAGGATTCTCGTCTCCAATTCGAGAGATCCAGGTTCGATTCCTGGATTGCCCCTTTTTGTAATTTTATTAGGTAATTGACTAGATCAATTAATTTTTCTAATTTAATTTTTGTATCCACTTTAACTTAAGATTATTCATTTAAAAAGTTCGTTTAAAATTATGGTATTTACAAAAAAATATATTTGGTTCCTAAAAATTTAATTATTTTTTATTTTATAAATCTTTTAAAAATAATGAGAAGTAAAATTCATAAATATTTTTAATCATTTTATAAGAAAATAATCCTTTTTCTGTTTTTTCTCTATAATTTTATCTTTATTTTATATCTGCATTTAATAAAATAAATAAAATATAAATCAGGGCAATTGGTCTATTAGGTAGGATTCTCGTCTCCAGAGCGAGAGATCCAGGTTCGATTCCTGGATTGCCCCTTTTTGCAATCTAGTATGTGATTTTAATACCAAAAACAAATTCTTCTTATTTAATTTAGGTATCCACTTTAGCTTTAGGTTAATAGTTTAAAAAATTCATAGAAAATTATGATATTTATAAAGAAATATATTTGGCTTCTGAAAATTTGAAAATTGAATTGTTTTTATTTACTAAATAAATCTTTTAAAAATAATTAGAAATAAAATATATAAATACTTTTAATCATTTTATAATAAAATAAATAACCCTTTTTCTGTTTTTTATCTCTCATTTTACTATAATTTTTTATCTGCATTTACCAAAAAAAAGAAAATATAAATCAGGGCAATTGGTCTATCAGGTAGGATTCTCGTCTCCAAATCGAGAGATCCAGGTTCGATTCCTGGATTGCCCCTTTTTGCAATATTATTAGAAAATTGGCAACCAAAAATGAATTCTTCTAACTCAAATTTTAGTATCCACTTTAACAATAAATTAATTATATTTGAAAAGTTTAAATTGTATTCAGTTATTGATCATAAATAATATTTACGAAAAAAAATATTTTTAGCTTTTTACTTTGAGAAGATTAGAAATCAAATGAAAATTTAATTAATATTAAAAACATTAAATTATTTTATATTCAAAGTCCCATTTTTCTATTCTATCTTTAATTTTTCGCTTTTCTGCAATTAATGAAAAAAAGAAAATATAAATCAGGGCAATTGGTCTATCAGGTAGGATTCTCGTTTCCAAATCGAGAGATCCAGGTTCAATTCCTGGATTGCCCCTTTTTGCAATATTATTAGAAAATTGGCAACCAAAAATGAATTCTTCTCACTAAAATTTTAGTATCCACTTTAACTATAAATTAATTATATTTGAAAAATTTAAATTGTATTCAGTTATTGAGTGAAGAAGATTTAGAAAGCCTATGAAAATTTAATAAATATTAAAAACATTAAATTATTTTATATTAAAAGTCCCATTTTTCTATTCTATATTTAATTTTTCGCTTTTCTGCAATTAAGAAAAAAAAGAAATTATAAATCAGGGCAATTGGTCTATCAGGTAGGATTCTCGTCTCCAAATCGAGAGATCCAGGTTCGATTCCTGGATTGCCCCTTTTTATAACATTATTAGAGTTTTTATTGTAAAGAATAGATTTTTAATTTAAATTTTTGATATCCACTTTAATATTATCTATATCTAAAAACAAAATAAATATTATGGTGTTCAAGTTTTTATTTATATATTAAAATTTCAATAGAGTTTGTAAGCTTTAATTATTTTATAAATTATGCAAATTATTTATATTTTAAATATTATTAACTTTAAAATATTTTTTAAGTAAGAATTACTTTTCTATATTTCTTTACCTTTTCTCATAACTTCTTATATATAATATAAAAAAAATAAAATTCTAGACATGGTTAACCAGTCTATTTGACAATTCTCTTTACTAAATTAAGAGACCCAAGTTTAATTCCTAAATTTAATCATTTTATAATATTATAAATTTTAAATTTATTCTTTTTATGTTTATTTTTTTAAAATATTTAATTAATAATATTAATTTTTTTTCCTTATTAATTAATGCTTTTCAATTTATTAAAAATAAATGCATACCTTAATTCATATATTCTTCTAAATTCTTTGAAAATATGCCTTAACATAATGCCGCATTTATAACTAAGGATTTAAAGTAAATTCAAAATTATATTTAAATAAATGTATTATCAATAATAATTATCAAATATTTCTTTTTTCAAATCTATTAAAGAATAATAACTTAAGGGCAATTGGTCTAGTGGTATGATTCTCGTTTTGGGTACGAGAGGTCCCGGGTTCAATCCCCGGATTGCCCCTTTTTATTATATTATTAAAAAAGATATAATTGTAATTGACAAAGGAAAACAAATTGATTAAAAGTAAGTATTAATCAAGTAAACTTTCATGTTAAATTATAAGTTAAAAATCTAAAAAAATAATAAATTTATATAAGATTAAATAATATTGGTAAGTTTACTATTTAAAGTTAAACTCCAAATATATCTTGTTTTAAAATATAATTTAACTAATAACTTAAGGGCAATTGGTCTAGTGGTATGATTCTCGTTTTGGGTACGAGAGGTCCCGGGTTCAATCCCCGGATTGCCCCTTTTTTATTTTTTTTTTTTTAATAAAAAACATAGAGTTTGAATTAATTTAAACATATTTTAAATATTTTTAATTCGGTATTTGATTTAAAATATTTTAAATTAAATTGAATTGACATTGTTTGTATAATTTATGAGAAGAAACACCACAAAAATTGTGAAGTAGAATAAATACTTTTGTGAACAGCTTTAATATATAAGTCAGGTGTATTAATTTACAAGAATTTTGAGCATTAGATATCAAGAATTATTAGAAAAGTTTAGATTTAAGAATATTAAAAAGATCAAAAATTGTTTATAGTTATTGGATCATAATTATTAATTTATAAACACAAGTAGTATTAGTTATTTATTACAGATTTATTCAAAGTAACTAAAGAAAGATAAGTATTTTATTGGCGAAATGAATACATTAAAGTAGAAATGGGAGGATTTAGAGACAAGACTCTTCCCTTAGGTTGAAAAATGTGTCAAAGACGCTTTAGGCTATGAAACTATGATGCCTGTTTAGAAAGCTACAATCCCATTATTTATCAAAAACCATGATTTAGCAGTAGAAGCATAAACTGGAAGTGGCAAAACATTAGCATTTTTGCTTCCTATCTTTAATGTTTTGATAAAGCAAGTAAAAACAGCAAATAAAAATTGTGTTTATGCATTAGTTATTGCTCCTACTAGAGAGTTAGCAAAATAAATTCATGAAATAGCTGTTTAGTTAGCGAGTCATTTAGAAAATAATTAATTCAGCATTCAACTTTGTATAGGTGGTGTAAGCACTAAAATAGATGTATCTAATATTCAGTCATAAGGTGCTAACATTTTAATTGCCACTCCTGGTAAACTCAAAGAGCTGATGGATATGAAAGAGTTAGAAGATAGTTTAATTTTTAGGAATCTTGAAATATTGATTATGGGTAATTTATTGTAATTATAAGGTTTTGATTTCTAGTATTTAATAGCAAAGGTTTCCTTGAAGCTATTTCAATAATAAAGCTAAATTTTGAAGGTTTTATGCAATTTAGCAAAATAAATGTTAATATTAATGGATAAAAATAAATTTTGATTATAAAAATACTGGTTTTCTTTAATGATATGACTTTAATTTAAATAAAATTAATATTTTATAATGTTAAATTTTTTTTATTCTATAAAGATGAAGCAGATAGATTAATGGATACAGAGTATTATGAAGATATGACCTATGCATTAGAAAAGCTTCCAAAATAAAGAAGAACAGGCTTGTTTTCAGCAACTTTGAGCTCTGCAAAATTAAGTGAATTGATTAAATACGGTCTCCGTAACCCAGTTAAAGTTTCAGTCAAAGTATTTAAAACATTTTATGAAATTCGAAATTTTTGATTATTAAAATTAAAATTTTATATAAAGCCTGGTGGTGAAAAAGCTAATAACACTAATTATGTTGTTCCTTCCACCCTAGAAAACTCTTACTTGATTCTTGACAATAGATTTTAAAAGATAGCATTTATGCTTAATTTCATTTTAAAGTATCCTGAAGAGAAAACTATCCTTTTCTTAAATACTTGTGCAAGTGTTGACTTTTACTAAAAAATTTTCAAAATGTACAGCTTAATTAAAAAAATACAAATTACTTCTGTGCATGGATAAATGAAATAAGTTAAAAGAAATAAAATTATTGAAAACTTTACAAAGAGCTAAAAGGGAGTCTTAATTTGTACAGATGTTGTTGCAAGAGGTATAGATTTCTAAGATGTCCACCATATTTTATAAATAGATCCTCCATAAGTAATTTTTTAGTATTTGTTAGTATTTGGTATTAAAGAATGTAAATTTTTAATAGGATCCAAGTTTTTACATTCATAGAATAGGTAGAACAGCTAGAAAGGGAAAATCAGGAAAGGTAAATAAATATTTAAATTTTATTTAGTCTAAAAATTGATTAAATAGGCTATTATACTCATTGAAAAACATGAAGAGGCATTTGTAGAATTTCTAAGAATTAAAAATGTAAATTATTACTTATAATTTAATTGTTTAAAATTAATTATTTTTGGGATAACTTTTAGGTTGAGATTCAGGAATACAATAATTCTGAATAAATAGAATGTGATCCCCTAAAATTTGAAGAAGATATTAAAAAAATAATGATATAAGATAGAGATAATATAGAAAAATCTAAAAAAGCATTTATTTCTTATATTAGGTCTTACATGGAACATGATGTATGTTAAATTAAATTGAAAGCAGTAATTAATAAAATAATTTTTTTACACAATAGCTTAAGTATATATTTGAATTCAAAGATTTAGACATAGGTTGGGTGGCTCGCTCATTCTTTTTATTGAGACTGCCTCGTATTAAGGAAATTCTCAGCAAACATATAAAGAATTTTCATTAAAGCGAAATTGATCCAGACACTATACCATTTTAAGATAAAAATTAAGAACAATAGTTTTCTCTTAAATAAGAAGAAAGAACATAAAAAAGTAAATTAAAGTAATCTTAAGAAATAACCTCAATGTTTTTTTTAATTTTATAGGATAAGAAAGAGAAGAGCATGCAGAAAAGCAATAAAAATAATTAGAGAAAAAGTAAAAAGAAAAGAATATGCGTTAGGTGAGAAGAAAATAAAAAAGGGAAGTATTAGAAGAAGAATAAGATGAATTTTCCTTGGAATTAAACTTAGCAAAGAAGCTAAAATAGGGTAAAATTACTCTTTAGGAATATAAAAAACGTATGAAAGAAATAGATCCTGAAGATTTACATGATGTTGAATTTACTAAGAAATAAATAGTATCAATTTCAGGTCATAAGAAGAAGAAGAAATGAATGATTATTATAAAATATGTTTTAATTTGTTATATTAATAATATTTATTTTTGAGTAACAAAATTTGTCAATTTATTCGAAATTTAATAAAAGATAACAAACTAAACAATCTCAAAAATATATTTAAAATAATTCTCCTCATTTTTAATTGAGATATTCAATTACTTTTGTTTGTTTAAACTATTAACAAAATTAAAATTTTATCACAAATTTTAAAATCCATCTTAGCATTTCTGAATTAATAACATCTAAATTGGTTTTGATACAAGTTTATATGAAAAATATAGATCATAAAGATTTATTTAGTATTTAATTTACTTAAAATTAAAAGTTTCGATATTATAATATCATTCTATAAAAAGTAGATCTCAATATTAAATATTTTTTATATTGCTCCATAAATAGTATTTATTTGTTGATCATAAAAATATTGAATACATTCTAAATTTAATTAAATTTAACTAACTAAATTATCTCAAAAAATATTATTTTTTATTTAAAATAAAACAATTTATTTTAAATTGAGAGTTTTAAAAGTTTTTGCTAAAATTACTAAAAAAAATCAAAAAAACTATCATCACTCTTCAATCTTAATTTAAAAAACAACCTAATTAATTATATAAAAATTATAATAATCTTTAATATAGTTATTATTTTGAAAAACTAATTTATTTTGAAGCAAATTCAATTTATGAAGAACAAAATAATTAATCTAAAATTTTATACTATATTAAAATAATTATTTTTTACTAATAATTCTACTCAACGCAGAAATGTTAAAATATTTCTATTAAGATTTAAATTATTTAACAAATTTTTTGTATAATTTCGTATAATTAAGTAATTGATTGCTATTATCTATTTAAAATATCATAAATTGCTGGAACTATCTATCTTTCTATCTAAAAATATTAAATTAATTTATATCCGCAAAGTAGAAAAAACTAGCTAGGAGAAATAATAGTATAATAGAGAATTCAAATAGAATACATTAACAAAATATAAGTTATAAATCATATAGATAAGAATAGTATTTACTTAAAATGCTCAGTTAAAGAATATTTAAATGGTTTTCTAAATTAGATGATAAAGTAACTACAAGTGTTATGAGCAATTATACTAACTTTCGTGAAAGGAAATTCGTAGATTAGGTTAAAGTTAAATTTTAAGCTGGAAATGGTGGTAACGGATGTGTTAGTCATTTTAGAGATAGAAATGTATTGACAGGAGCTCCAGATGGTGGTGATGGTGGTAAAGGAGGTGACATTCTTTTGAAAGCATCCCATCATTTTACTGACTTGCATATGTTTAAGGGAAAACCTATAATTGGAAATAATGGTAAAAGTGGTGGAGGTCTAGGAAGATTCGGAAAGGACGGAGGAGATCTTCATATCAGTGTTCCAGTAGGAACTCTTATTTATGAAATTCTCAGCGAAACCTAGAGTGTCAATCAAGCTGGTGTTAGAAAAATCTAATATAATAAAAAGTTCTTGAGCGATTTGGACGAAGAGGGGAAAGAGGTTCTTATTGTTAAAGGTGGTAAAGGTGGTAGAGGTAATTAAAATCATAGATCAATAAAAGAATAAGAAAAGGGTACTCTTGGTTAAGTAAAATTATTTAAAAATTTTTTAAAATGTTTAAAATTTCCTTTTTTTTGAAAAATTAAATAACTTTTGTATAATAAAATTATGTATTAAATTAGTTTTATCTTTTGAAATTAGGTTAAAGAAATATTTATGGAGTTGAAGTGTATTGCTGATTGCGGATTAGTAGGTTTCCCTAATGCAGGTAAGTCTACTTTTTTAGCAAGTGTAAGTCGTTCTTTGCCTAAAATTGCTAATTACCCTTTTACTACTCTCACACCTTTAGTTGGAAAAGTTAAATTTGTTGATAATTCTGCATTTACAATTGCAGATATTCCTGGTATTATTGAAGAATCTCATTAAAATAAAGGCTTAGGTTTAGAATTCCTACGTCATATAGAAAGAACTCACGTTCTCATTTTTATGTTAGATATTAGTGGATCTCATAATGAAGAGCCTTGGAAAAATTTTGAAATTCTGAAAAATGAGCTCTTGTAGTATCGTTCTGACTTCTTAGATAAACCTTATATTGTAGTAGCAAATAAAACTGATATTGAACCTGACAGCTAAAGAAGAATAAAAGAATTAGAGTAAAAAGTAGGTAAAAAAGTCTTTGAAATCAGTGCTAAGCACGGTTTGGGCATAGGAGAAGTAATATTAGAGTTGAGAAGAATTTTATAAGAAATGGGAAAAATTGTTTACTATTGAAGAAAATTGGTATTTTAAGGTAAAAAAAACTTGAAATAAAAAAAATAATAATTTTAAACAAGATCGAAATCGTTTAAATTAAATATATAAAATTAGTATAAATAAGAATTCCTGAATCATGAATTGTATATAAATAACAAAGATTTAATAATAAGTAATTTAATGTATAAAATTAAGTAATATTGTTTTTTTAATAAATTATTTATTTAAAGAAACTGTCTTTATGATAGATAATTAATAAATGAATGAATGAATTGAGCATTATAAAACAAGTATATATTAATAAATTAAATAAATAATTATAAACTTGATAGTTAATTGGTCAGTAATATTTTTATTATAAAATTGCTATATTTTTACTAAATAAATCTTTTTATTTCCCTTTTATTATTCATTTTAAAAGCATTTTTTATTTTTCTTTTCAATAAAATAAAAGATGTTATAAATTATTTGTAGTAATAAATTCTATCTATCTAAAAAACTAAGGAGTAAAATAAAAAGTAAAAAATGGTTAAATTGACATTAAAAATTTTCAATTTATTAAAAAATAAGCTAATTAACATAGATGATAAATATAAGTAACAAAAAATATTTAAAAAAAAAAAATTTTAATATTCTTACAAAACAAGGTATTTTAAAGATAAACTTAAAATAAATTATTACTTTTCATTAGTAAAAAGTTTAGCTATAATTAATAACTATAATTATATTAAATCATTAATTGTAATTAATAACTATAATTATATTAAATCATTAATTGTAATTAATAAAAAATTAATTCAATAATTAATTTATAAAATTAAATAAAATTATTTTATTGATAAATTATTAATAGACACTGTTTTAATCTTAAAATGATGATTAAATTAATTAAAAATTTTAAGTAAATAAAAACTATTATAACTTATTCAGATTAAAAAGAGAAATTTTTATTCTTTTTATAAGAAAAATTTTAAGAAGTAAATTTACAATTTATTTTATTTTTGTTTAAATTAAATATAAAATAATGTCAAAAATAAGAAATCTTTAAAATAATGAATAAAAAGATAGCGACTCAGCCATTTATAATATAAAAGAGTTTTGTTAATAAATGATTAAATGATTTAAATATACTGTTTAAACAATTAACTGATTAGTGAATTAAAAATTTTAAAATAAAAATATTGTAATAATTTGAATGAATAATAATTAACATTTTTATAAAGAAAACTATATTTTTTTACTAAAGAAAGAAATTTTTTAAATTTAAAAATAATTTTAATATTGTTAAAATAATTTTATTTGCTTATCAATTTTATCGTTTATAAGAATTTATTTTCACATGATTGTCTTCATTCTTTAATGGAATGATTAGCTTGTGCCATTTTTCACTGATTTTTTACTTGAAAATTAGTTTACTTTATTTATCTGAATTGGTAAAATCTGTTATTTAGGTAACTTTAAAGAATTTTCTTTACAAATAATTGAATCTAAAACCAGCCTATTCATGTCAAACGAATTATTATTATTTGCTGTACTATGAATACTAAAGTTATTATTCTTAGATTCCTAGGATCTTTTATGATAATTGCTATTTTCTTAAACTAGAGTCTACTAAATGTTATCAAAACTTTAATTTTATATCATTTTGCGAGAAAATTTGTTGGGGTTAATTGAATTTAAGCTATCATTAAGAAGCTACTTTTAATTATTTCTTCCTTGCTTTTAAGACTGAATAGCTCTAATATGAATAGATCCCGAATTTTTTTGCTAAGAATTTTGTTGCATTAAGTATGATGGAGGAATCAGCTGCTATTTAGGGATTTTATGGGAAGAACTTTAATTTAGTTGTATTGAATGACTAGCTTAAATAGGTGTTTTAGATTAATTTCTTGTTTAAAAAGAATCAGTTTTAGGCAGTGTAACAGAACAATTTTCTTTATCTATGTAATTATAAAATGTATAACTATTTATTGGAGAAGCAGATAGCTTTAGTTAATTTGCTATCTATATTTTAGCTTGATTATTTATTGATTTTGGAATATTTTTAACTTTAAATGGTATTGCTGATTTCGAAGTTTTATAGTTGGTTGACTTCAACATAATATCTTAAATTTGCTGTTATTCATTAATATTGTTTTAGCTTAAAGAAATATCAGTAAGAACAAATTAAGAAGGATATTTTTATGTAGAAGATTGATTTCTAAGGTGAAACGGATTTTGATGGAAATAATTTAAATTGTTTATTTTTATATTTGAAAAATCCTCATTTTCAAGCATTTCTTCATCTTAATTTTTTCTTATTTATGCATTTTCTTCTGATAGTTTTTGTTAATTCTGTTGTAATTGCAAAGAAGATCTTTGTTTTCCGAATGAAAAAAATTCGTTACGTCTCGAATTTAATAGTTTGTCTTTTAAAGATATTTAATTAGGAGACTCTTCTTAAATATTAATTAAATCAAATTAAATGTTATTTTGCTCATTTATGTCGAACTCTGACTCATTTGAATTATTCCTTTCATTACTGACTATAGGATTAATGCTGAACTTTGGGGTTTCTAGTGCTGAAGCTAATTAATTTTAATTCATATAGTTGTTAAAATATTTACTATCATTTTCAATACACAAGTCTTTATTTGAATTCATTTCTTAATTATATGGGAAAAAAGGGAGAGGTAATTCATTCTAATTGCTTGGCAACTAGCTAAAATATTTTTATAAATCTACTTACTGTTAATTCTAATAAGATTAGTTTGTATAGTAATTGCCTAGATTGTTATTATTATTATTTTGAAACTGTCTTCTTTAACTTTTTTAAGATAAAATAATCTTGCGATTAGGCTACTCATGAACTAAAGATAAAATATTATTTTATATTTCTTATTGGTTTAGTAGCGGATACTAGTCAGTTGTTTAGTTAATTATTGATGAATTTTGTTATTATAATTCGTTTATATTTAGCTTTCTAGGATTACTACGCGGACGTGTGCTTTATGATCTTTTTTTTTCTTGCTTAAGGCTGCTTATTATGCTCATTATTATTCTTTTAATATTTTTAATTTATTAGCTTATAGTTGGACTATTTCTTTAATTGTATCGTTGATTAACAAAAAATTATCAATTTACCAACGATTTATATTTACATATTCTATCTAATTTTTCATATAAAAGATAATTATACAACTGTATGAATATTTTGATTTCAGTAAGTTAAAAAAATCTGTAGATAAAATTTTTTTTTTTAAGCAATAGCTTCACATGTGAATAAAATCTTAATTAAATTTATTTAGTCCTAAATATTAGAAACCTCTACTTTGATAAAATTAAAATATATTAAATATTTAGAAATATTTTATTAGTTATTATTACTATTTAAATTTTATGTAATAAATAAATATTAAATTTTGACTATTTTACAATTGTATGAATGTGTAAATTATTATGCTTAAATTGTGATGAAGTCTTAATTAAATGTATATTCTAGTATAATATAATATCTACTTTAATAAAAATAAAAATAATTTAAAAAATATTTTTTTTAGCTAGATATTAGTTAGTTAGTTATAATTGATATATTAGATTTTGCATACTAGCTAAGTATCCAATTAGATTAATATAGAACTATATAAAGGTGCTGATTTCAATGATTCACTTTAAAAAAAATCTTTATCAAATTTATTAAGCCAGAAATAGCAAAAAAATCTGATTCGAATAGATAAAAATAAATTAAAATATACTTTATTTTTAATAAAGAGTTAGTTAGTTATAAATGTTATTTTAGAATTTGCAAAATAAATAAGTATTAAATTAGATAAATATAGAACTGTATCTAAGAATTGATTTGAATGTTTTTCTTTATAATTAAATTTGTAAGGACAAAAATGTTAAAAATATTTGATTTGATATTTAGTAGATGTAAGTTAGTTATGATTGCAATAATTTTAGATTTTACATAATAAATAAATAAGCAGTAAATATAATATTTATAAAACTATATGAATGTGTTGATTTCAACATTTAAATTTAATGTAGATATTATTTTTTTTAAAAATTGCCTCGCTTCAAAATAAAATCTTAATTATGTTTTGCAGAAATATTTGAAATGTAAAGTTTGATAAAAATAAATTAAAATATATTTTATATTTATTTACAAGATACTAGTTAGTTAGTTATAAATTGTTATTTTAGATTTTACATACTAAATAAATAAGCAGTAAATAAGATATTTATAAAACTATATGAATGTGTTGATTTCAATATTTAAATGTAATGTAAATATAAATTTTTTAAAAAATTGCTTTGATTCAAAATAAAATCTTAATTATGTTTAGCAGAAATATTTGAAATGTAAAATTTGATAAAAATAAATTAAAATATATTTTATATTTATTTACAAGATACGAGTTAGTTATAATTGCTATTTTAAATTTTACAAAATAAATAGGTATTAAATTAGGTTTTTAAATAATCGAAAATAACAAATGCATTTCAAATTTCAAATTTTATGTTTACTGTTGGCTTCTTTTAATTTAATCTTTTTAATATCCCATAAGATAATCTCTCTTCATCTTTTGTAGGTATATTATTCTAATTTAAATCTAATTATGGTAGTACTGTTTATATTTTTTAATTTCTTTTAAAATTTATTGGTGTTAGTATTTGTTAAATTTTTGGTGATTAAGTCGAACTTTAGAATTATAATTAATAAAATTGATCTTATTGCTAATTCAAACAAATATTTAGAGATCTCACTCGTAGATGATTAATGTCTTTTTAAATTTATTTTACTTATTTTTCATTAAAAATTTTATTTTGGATCATTTTATTTTAGTATTTTGTTGAAAAAGTACTTCTTTAAAGATCGCTTATTATTTAGATTGATTACTCCTAATCTTATTTATATTATGAAATCCTCATACTATTATTTTCTTTTTAATAATTTTGCTGATGATGAACAGAGTATGAAATCTATTTTTGCATATTTGAATCTGGTTTATATCTCGAAACAGATTTTACAATAGTAGGATATTATGTTTATCTACTACTCTACTTATTACTCAAGTAAGGTAGTAATTAACTTTAAAAATTTCTATGGCTATTTTTCTTCAAGTCTTTGAAATATGACCTTTATGTGGCTAGTTGATCATCAAAGTTTTTAGTAATCGTATTATTAAATGCATTTAGATATCCATTTTATGATTCTTGAGAGTTTAAGTAATTCATTTATTCCATATTTTCTTACACCATTTTAATTGAATCTTACGTTTAATTCATTAAGTCTACAATTTAAGCCAAGTCTTAGTTTTTCCTGCTTTGGCCATAGTCACTTTTTGGGAAAATTTTTTAATTATTTTTTACTGTTAAATTTAAACCAGAATATTTAGTAGATGGGCTATTTAAATTTGAGAAACTAGACTTAAGTTAACTTTAAAACTATGGTACACTTTCTTATTTTTAAAAGCTAAAATTTCCACTACTGTTATTGCTATTTAATTCTATTTTTTAATTTACTACATCTAACAATCGATTGCAAGGTTTCTAAAAAAATTTTTAGTAAGCTGTTTGATAAGTTGGTTATTATAGCATTTAATTAACTTTTTTTTGATCTTGATTTTCACCTTACTTGTTTTTATTTAATTAAGAACTTAGAAGCTGGTAGAAGTTTTAAGTTTTTCTTCTGGACTCGTTTCTTTAAAAAGTTTAAGTCATCTTTTTAGATTTGTCTCGAATATTTCTCCTTTTATAATAATATTTAAACAATGTCAATCATATTTAGTTATATAAATATTGCTTGAAAGTAAAGGCACTAATTTTAGTTAAAGCATAAAAAAAAAACAATAATTAATTACCTTTATGATAGTTCCTTTATGAAATTATCATTTACATTTTTAAGAGCTTTTCTAACTTCGGAGGGTGATAAACATTCATTTTAGTCGATAGATAATTCACTGCTTGAATCTCTTTACTTAAAGGCTATTTGTAATATTGATTAAAGTTATAAAAATGCAACCAAAACAAAAAAATAATTCTTACTATCTTGTTCTTATTTTTGTATTGATTTCTAAGAAATGCTCAAAATTTCTTGATTATTCATTTTAGGAGATTTTATAGGAGAGTTCTCCTATTCATAAAGCTAGCTAGGTTGTTTATTTTCTAAGCCAATATTATTGAGCTGAATGCTTTAATCATGGCTGCCTTTCAAGTTTAAGAAGGGTGGAAAGTTAGGATCGTTTTATAGTATTTGTCTAACTTATTCATTTGACTAAGAATTATAATTAACCTAAACAGACATTATACTGATAGCCTACTATACTGTTGAATTATTAACTACTGTATTCGCTTTTTACCTAATAACTCTAACTTATTTAGGTCTTGTATGACCTCCTGCTGCTAATTTAAAAAAAAAGCAAAGCTTCCTCAAAGTTTTTGATGCCTTTTTCCATTTTATTTTAAGAGAATTTCTAATAACCTGTCTAGGTATGAATTAGGGAATTATGCCTTTCATTGATTATATTTTATGACAACGACCTCCACAATTATTGCACTCGCAACTATTTTACCTGATAACTTAATTCATATTTTAGTAATTTCTACTTTTCTTAAAATAGTCTTGTAAGTTATCCAAATCTCTCTTCTATTATGGTGGGCTAAACAACCTCTACTTGCCATATAAGTGATGAATTTAATTAACTATTTCATGCTAAATTTAATTCTAATCCATTAAATCTTGTTAGGAGTTTAAATTATTTTCTGAGTTAAAATTAGATCTAGGGAATCTATATTGCTAAGTTTACTAATTTTATGCTTATTTAGCATCATTCGAAACTTAAATTTATTTTTCACTTATAATAGAAATATTATTAGAGCTACCAACATTAATTTTTGATCTTGAGTGTCTTGCCCCTTAATGCATGTAATAATGCTAGTAGTTTATTTAATTGCTTTTCTTTTATTGCTAAACCTTCTGTTAAATTTATCTCTACTTATCATAATACTCTTCTAATTTTATCATTTTCTACTTGAAGCATAGAGGTGATAAAAGATCATGCTATATATTAGTAAGATCTGCTGTGCCTCTACGTTTCATAGTATTCATAAATTCATCAATAGTCATATACTTTATTTTTTTGTTCATCTTGATGTTGCGCTCTATCTAGTATATAATTATGAATATAAAAATTTTCTATTGACTTTACTAATAATTCAAAATTCTAACAATATTACTGAAAATAATTTATATATTTTTAATGATTTCTTAAACAAAATGACTTAAATAAAATAGCAAATTAATTCATTGCTTAATTTTAATGTATTTATTTAAAGATTCTTTTATTAATTTATATCCATTAAATAAATTTAATGGACTCTTTGTTAGTACTAATTTATATAGTAAAAAAATAATTCTTTAACTTAGGGACCATATTTTTTAAAAATTTAAAATAGAATACAAATATCATTTATAAAAAAAAAGTAGTAATCTAAACCAAAATTATTCAAACTAGTAGCTTTCATTTAGTAGAAAAAAATTAAGTATTTAATTTAATCTCTTCAAAAGATATCTTAATTAAATTATTGATACTTCATATTTTTAAGAAAATTAATTATTGTAGCTTTTTATAGACACACTCTATTAAAATATTAGATATATACATCATTTTTTTTTGTTATTTAAATATTTTTAATTGGCAATATATTATTCTTTAAGTATCAAAAACAGACAAAGCACCATTTATTCAAAGACTTCATTACTTTAAAAATAATTTTAAATGGCTTTAATAAATAAATAATGCTGTCTTGTTTATTTAAAAGACTTAAAAAAATACTTTTTTCATTATTTACAGTTATTATTAGATCATTATGAAATATTTAATTTACACAATAATTGATTACATATTTTATCTTACCAGTTCATATTTGGAATTGGCAAGTAATTTATTTTCTAATTATTAAATATCAAACCAAATCAATTAATAAAAAATTCATACATTTTAAGTAAAAGACTCTAACTTGTTTATTTTAAATTCTGTTTGAAAAGAAATACATTATATTGTTTTTTTATAGCTTTTAGTAAATGTAGTACAATACTAATATTTTGGTATCAGTTAAAAATAAAAATGAAAAAATTAAATTTTACTGATTTTTTGTGGTATGAAATAGAAAATTTGAACAAAAAGTTATTGTAAGCAAAAAAAAATTATTAAATAAGTCAAAAAAAGTATCTCCTAAAATATCACTCTTTTTTTCCAAATTTATCTATTTAAAAAAATAAAAATAATAATCAAAAATTTCGATATATCTTCAACCAAACCTTACTTTAATATATAAAAAAGAAAGGTATTTGCATACATACTTTATCTTATCAAATTAATACATTGAATTTGTTAGTAATTTATTTTTCTAATTATTAAATAGCAAAAAATAGATTGATCAAAAATTATTTCAATTAAAATAAAGGAAAAAATAATTTACTCAAAGTTTCAAAGTTATTTTTTTAAAATTAATTTCTTCTTTTTTAAAATTTTTTATTTATATTAAATATTTTAGATTGGTAAGTATTTTAAATTATTTAATTTGAATAATATAATTTTCCAAAAATTTTCACAGTAGCAATATATTTTATTTTGCTTAATTGTTTATTTTAAACTAAAAAAAATAATTAATATCTATTTTTATAGATTTTCAAAGATCATTGTGTAATCTAATATTAATTAATAGTTTTGTCTTTTTTTACAATAATAAAAATATAGTTAGATATATAGGTGTTAATTAATTAATTAAATTATTTATTTTCAATATTAATTTTTGAAGAAAAATTTGATTTATATATTATTTGTATTTATGTTCACATGATAAATGATTTGTGTGTATTATTATTATTTTTCACTTTAAACTATGTTATTGGTCTTTAATTATTGTTTTGTCTCACCTAGAAAGCCTGATATTACTTAAAGACCTTATTATCCAAAGATATCTCATTTTCGTTGTTGAAATCATCCAACTTTTACATAGGATTGTTACTAACTTATATAGAAAATGGTCTTACTTAAAGGTCTAAAGAAGACTCTCTTTTCTTTGTATTACTTGATTTAAGGGAATTCAAAATTGGTGTCTTTGCACTAGCTATCATTTTCTTATCTGTTTTAAAGTCTCTAGGAGGAAGTTGCTAGTTATACAAGTCCTTATTATTATCAACCTAATTCATTAAATTTTGAGGTATACCATATTCTTTACGCTAGCTGCTACGCCTTTTACTTGTTTAGTCTTTAGATCTAGAATTTTTTCTTTATTAATCATTGAGCTTAGGCATTTATACCACACAAGAAGACATAGTTTAAGCACTAGAGGCGTTTTTAATCTAATTAGAACAGTTCTATAACACATTTCCATATGCTTTTACATAGTTTTCATCTATATTTTTATCTTCGCTCATACTTTCAATAGCAGAGTGCCTTTTTGGGTGCATGTTAGTAGCAGCACTCTATGGTATGTTTTAAACATCCTTACTCTCATTTGCAATGCTATTTTAAGAATTAAGCACAATCACCGTTTTATTTGAAGGAGTTGTGGAGTCTTATTTGAGTTTAACTACAGGATTATTAACATAATAAGGATTCTTGTTTGAGTTGTGAATGTTACCGGAGAAGCCTTTTGTATATTCGCTTGGGATATCGCTTGAACTCTTCACATCAAAGAGGGATGCCTCTTTATCAAAAACAACACTATTCTAAATTGAACTTGTATTCTACTGTGATTGCTTTAAAAAGTTAATTGATTTATCTAAATCAATATTTTTAGCTTATTCACTCTGTTGTTTCATTTTTTCATTTATTGACTTTATTGTATCATTTTTTTCGCATATGATATTCATTTTAAGCTATACTCTGTTCTAAAAATTTTTGGTGTGAAGCATGCTGCTATTATTTGCAATAATCTAACTATTATTTCCCTTACCTAAATTAAGAGGAGTTAAAGATCTTTCTTTTGGAGGTATTAAAGTAGATTATTTATCTAACTTGTTCATGTTTTTATTTTCTGTATCATTATAAAACTTACTAAAAATATCACTGACTTTGTCTTGTGATTTTTGTAATTGAATTGAACCTGATAAAGCACTGGAAACCTCCATTCTATTAGTTGTGTCTTTATATGGATTAAAACTGCTATTATTCAAATAATCCCCCTTTTAGACACTAGGTAGAAGCTTTGAACCAGAACCAAAGGCATCGATCCTAGGCATTAAGATGACTTGTTAAGATTAATCTTCTTCTTTGTAATTCTCCTTTATAAATTTATTTATACTTTTAAAAGGATTCTTTTTAGCATTCGAATTTTCTTTCTGATTTTATATTACATCTTCAAATATTTACTACATTAAATCATCTTCTTAAAACTTTGTTTTGTACTGCTTGCTTAATTTTATTTCTTCCTTTCTTAGATTTTAGCTCTTTTTTTTCTTTTTCTTCTTTTTGTCATCTTCTTCGATAGGTTGGTTCAGTACTATTACTAACTCTTTTGGTGCACTTTACACACTCTCAGCAGGCTTTACAAATTGTTTCTTAAAATTTTAGACACAATTTATTATACCATCATTTATACCCTACCTTGCATCCTCCTTTTAATTTAAAAGATTTTGTATTCCTAATTTAAATACAATTTATTTATTTACATTAAAATCATCATCTGAATCTTCACTATCTATTTTTGCATCTGAATATCTATCTGATTCGTTTTCATACTTCTTGCCTCCATGCTTGCTTTTGATACCCTTAAAAAAAAAATTTTATGACTTTTCCTCTTGTTTCTCTGAATTAACTTACCTATATTATCTCTTTAATATTTGTAAATGATTGATCATCAGGCTGTTTATCTATAATAGGAGCAAGTAAAGAAGCTTTTCTAGATTTGATAGCTTAAAAACTGTTGAGAGATTAGCTATTAGTATTTGAAGGATTGAGAGGACATTAAATATTTTTACTTTATATAGAATTTTATTTTTTTAAATTCCCTAGATCTTTTTATGCTGGGCTCCTCATAGCTTTCTCCATATCCTCTATCAAATTTATTAAAATATGTTTTTATTTAAAGATATAATTTAAAATATTATTTTTTACATTTTAATTTAATTTATTCTGAATTTTCTTTTACTTTATTGAATATTTCCATTTTTTGTATGTAATCAGATAGAGAGTGTATAAGATCTCTACCAATTTGCATATAATCTTTTATTTCAAAAGTTTAGTCGCATAGGTTGCTGGTGTCTTTTAAACCAAAAGAAGCCTCTAATGTGAAGCTATTAAAAACTCCAAACTGCTTATGAAATACCAAGCGTGCAGTTTCCTTCTTGTAATTTTAGTTTGTGAATTTGCAGGACTAATTTAAATTAGATATAATTAAGATAATTAATAATAATATTAATTCTGTTTGCTTACCTTGTATCTGAAAGTATTGGATCTTAGAGAAAAAAGATAAGGAATAAACTTAGATTTGTAGTAGTTCAGCTCATTCTTAGCAAAGTAAGGTCCATATATAAAGCAATTTTTCCTAACTGAGTGTCCATGTAGATCGAAAAATGCAATTAAATTGTTCATATTATGGTCTTTTCTGACTATCCTCTTAAGATGATAAACTTCTGGTAAAAGTTAACGATCACTCTAAGAAAATTATCTGTTAAGATCCAATCCTGTAATTCAAATTAATTTAAAAAAATTAGTAAATATCAAAAATAATTTATTTCTAAAATGAAATTAATTTAATATTTCTTTTTAAAATTTCTCATAAAGTTCCTAAAAAATAAATTATTTAAAAAAATAAATCCATGAGTTATTAGGGGAAAATATTTGAGGATTCCTACGAATAAATAATTGATTAGGAGACCAAATAATTTTTTTGGCATATCTTTATTTCTAGTTTTAATTTTTTAATTTTAAAATTTATTCAAGAAATGGATTTTAGCAATAAAATAAAAAAGTAAAAATGATAAACCTGAAAAGCTAGTCCTATAGTTTCCTATGACTGTTCCATCAACATTTAATATAGGGATAATTCTAAAAATTACTTTTTTTCTTAATTCTTTTATTTATTCATCATCACTCAACAAGTATTGGATAGCTCCCTAATTTTCAAAATTATATATATAATTTAGTTATATATTTTTAAAGAGGACTTACTTGTGCTATGAAGCTACTTATTGATTCTCCAGGGTGAATCCTTGAAGAAATAATAAACGTCTTTCTTTGTTCAACTGCAATTTCATCGGATTGATAATCTGTAATATTAATTTGAGGTATTAGCAATCCTCCAAGTGATCTACAAAGTTTAACTTCCCTTAAATATTGCTTATTAGATGTTATAATATCAGATGTCATAAATTTTCTCATGTCAGAGTATGTATAAGGAGGTAGAGCTGCAAAATAAACTTCATCATTATCATATTCAAAAGTGTAATCAAAAGTCATCTGATAATATTGCTTGCTAATTATTTTTAATTATTTTAATACAAACATCAATCAAATCAGTCTTTAATTTACGAAGAGTTGACAAGCATGTCGTATTTAATGTTTTTTCTTTTTGAATAATAAACATTAGATCCTCCTTATTTCCAAATTTATCCAAACTAATCTTTATCCTTTTATGAGAGAACATAAGGTTTTAATCCCTAATTTAAAAAAATAAAATGAATTCTAATCAGGATTCCTTTTAATTTAATTCAAACTTCCTAATTTATAAATATATAAAATAAAAATTAACCCTTTGATAGAGGCTTCTCTTCTTCTAAAAGTTACAGATATTAAATCTCACTGTTTAGTTTGCCTTTGTATTAGAAATTTTAAAGTAAAACCATGATTAATGCCCTTTAGTATTAGTGTCGGGTCTCATATACAAATCATATTCAATATCAGAAAGTTTAACTACCATATCAAGATTGCCTGCTTCGAAAAAGGAATCAAAATTCAAAGAACTCTTCTTAAAATCAGGATGCATTCCTGTAAAAATGCGAAGATTGTCAACTTGCTGCATAGTATCAGTATCATCCTGTATTTTAACTCTAAACTACTTTAGCACATCTTCATTAAATAATATGCTAGAGAATTTAAAGGAATAAGTATCTTTTCCACAGAACTAGCGATGCACGTCAAATGTTGTTCTTGGTCTATATCCTAAATAAACGATAGGATATTTTGTCATTCTTTAAAGCTTATTTGTTATCATATTTAAATTTTTATCTGCAAAATACAATGGTATAGGGCAAGGGATTTATTCAGTCAATATTTTAGGTCTCCATCTTTTTTAATCAATAAATAAATAAATATATAAACGATGCTAATTTTAGTATCAATATTTTTAAATTAAAATTTAAAATATCATTTTATTTAAAAGAAATTAAAATTATTTTTGTGCATACCCTGTAGCCATATCTGGTAATAATGAGTAGCTTTTTTCTATAGGAGGGAGCTCAGGATCAATTTTATTTTTCTTTCTACCTCTTTCTTCAATATCTTTATAATAAGTTTTATTTTTATGTGTAAATGTGGCTGAAAAACTAAAATGAATTATGTAAAAGTAAGTATATTTACTTGGAATAGAGAAAAATATTTAATTTTATGTTTAAGCCATAAACTTTTCCATAAATGTTTCTTCTTCATCTGAAGAGAGTTCTTCTTAAAACCCTTCATCAGAATCAAATTCACTTTCATAATTAGCGTCTCCTTCTGAATCAACGCTTGGCTTTGATACATGTTCAGTATCTGATTCCTCAGAGTCCGATTGATTTGAGTCGCAACCTGATCCTATACTCATGGTTTATGTATTCTCTGTTTTATTATTCTCAAAGTCTACTTTTTTGATAGATTTAGCTTGTGTTTATTTAGAAGGTTTCCTAGGAGGCAACTTGCTATTTATTTACGCTTATTCCTTTTCCTGTTGTTCCATTTGTATCTATAGATTTACTAAGTATTGATTACTTAAAATATTCTCTGAAGCAAATAGGAATAATAATTTTATTCGTTATAGTGGAAAATTGATAGTTATTTGAGGCTATATAATATAAATAGTTAGTTGTATTACTCCTATTATACTTGTTAGATTTATTCTTAACTTTTTATTTCAGTTTGAAATTTACACTTCAAAAAATAATCAGAAATATTAATTTCTTATTGATTTAATATATGAAAGCATATGAATTAATTGGAATATATTCGTTGAAAGTTTTGGTAATGTTTAATTTTTATTTGTAAATACATGTAAACATTTCATTCAAAAATTGTTTAAATAAATTAACAAATATAAATACTTTAAATAAAATTATAGATAAATTTAATTATCTTTTACTTCATTTTATGAGTTTGTAAAATTCTATATTCGTTAGTTACTTATATTCTGAATACTCATTTTTTAAGTTCTAAAATATTTTAATTACTTCTTAATAAATTTAAACAAAATAAGAGATAATAATCTTTTATAATTTAAATGTAGATTTTCACTTTTAAAAATTGATAAAAAGAGAATATCAATTTTCTGAATTAAAAAAATTATTTTTAAAATTGTTGTTTACAAATTATTAATTTTAAATTTAAAAGGATATTCTACAAAAAAACCACTAAAAAAATTTGAATTAAATATTTTTTATATTATGAAAATAGATGGCTTAAGGTATAAATGAATTATCAAAATTAGAATTACTAAAGGAAAAAAGTTAATTTATTATCTATTTAAGTTGATAAATTTATTTACATATTAAAAATTATAAATAAAAATTATTTAAAAAAAAAAATATTATTTGAATATAAATTATGAATAGTTATTAATAGTAAATTTTAAAAAAAATATAAAATAGATATTCAAATCAATAATATTAAGGGAAAATAGCTAATTCTTTATTTAAAAATCAATAAAAATAAATTTAGTAAAAATGTTATTTATTTATACAAATCAAAAATATAAATGAATTTAAATAATTTTTGAAATTTTTAATTAATGGCCAATGTAATTTAGGCCATTATCTAGCGAGTCTCCATGTAAAAAATGTATTGAATTATTAGGAATACGAAAGGAAAATAGAAACAAAGAAATAATAATAATAATATATATTGGATAGATTGTTTTTTGTTATTTGTTTTTATTAAAATTTTTAGCGATTCGTTAAATAAATAAACAGCTAAAGGAACAAAATTTAAACAATCTTTTTTTATTTATAAAATTCATCATAATGTGATGAAAGAGATTTAAGATATTTTTTTTTGGAGAGTTAGTAAGTATATATGTGTTTTATTTAATAAGTAATGCTGTTAGGAATGAAGGTAGTTAATTGGAAGCTAATTTTATCCAAAAAAATTTAATTTATAAGTTAACTAATATTATAATAATGATACTCTATAAGCATTGCATAATCGAGAGATAATTGTCATCTTGTAATATCAATCTATCATTCTTTCTTTCTCTCTCTCTATGTATGTATCTACTAATGTATGTAAGAATCGTTCAATTAATCTACCTATCTTTCCAACTATTCTCTCAGCAAGACTTTCAGTCATCTAATTCAATTTCTTGCTTAGAATGGAATTATTTAGAAGGTGGCAATCCTATATTGTTATCTTTCCTCTCGTCAACTTTTTATATAGTTTAGGGTTATAAATCCGTATTAAAATTGAATTATTATTTATAATAAATATCGTAATCATCATCATTGCTGTCAGTGAATGTAAATTAAATTAATTCATCACCATTCCTATTTGAGTTTGGTGTATTTTAAATATTATTATATAATGGAGTAGGGGAAGTTTAAACTTAAAGATGATGACCACTGACATTTTCTTTGATTGTGCTCTTAGGCAGAGTATTATTATTTTTTTTACAATCTTAGTTTGAGCTGGACAAAAATTAAACTTCAGTACCTTTGTTTCCTTAACCATTCATGAAGATAGTTTAGGGTTCGATGTATTATTTTTCATCTTTTTTATTTAAATTTATTGCACTGAGCATGATTTAGCTTTCCTCATCAAATTTGTCTTTAAAGCTGTTCAAGTTACTCTCTAATTCGATTGCTGAGCCTTAGAAAATCCATTTATTTTCATTACTCTTCTTAGGCTGCTCCTTCATTAGCCTTCTAAGGGCTTTTTCTTTTGTCTTATTATGGAATAATTCTTTAGAAGCATAGACAAACATATCAAATGCAAATATTCCTGCTACTATGAAGAAAATAACTAGATAGAAATGAGGTGTTTATACCAAATAGTTTGGTGTTTCATAAACATAACTGTTATACAAAACACCAGTGATAAAGAAGGCAGCTATGTAGAGACCTATACTTGTGATGTAGAAGGCTAAATAATTTATTAAAGTCCAGTACCTTGTGTAAATAGCTAACTTAAGATCAGCAATCTTTTAAATTGTTAAATGTTAATATTAAAAATTACAGCTAATTATTTGATTTTGTTATAAAACTTACAAATACAACAGATGTGAATATAATTAATGAGAATGACCACATATCTGAGGTATAGCCATCAGAAGCTAATGTTATATTACCTACTGTGAAATAGCTACCAAAGAATATGAATATACCATGTACAATACCTTAAATTAACCACTCAAGGAATATTCTTGTTGAAAAAAGTTATTGCTTTTGACCTAAATAATAGAGATTGGGTAATCTATCTCTAATATAGTCTTTACGTTTATTTATAAGCTTTTATAATCTTCTCTTTTCATTTTCATCTCCTGTTTATACAAGTTTTCTATCGTACTATATGTACATGTAGTTTACGTCTTAATCAAAAATAGCTCTAATGATTAAGGGTAGAGCAGTAAAAATAAGATTATACATAGATATATAGTAATCATCAAAGATACTTTGTGCAGAAAAGCCACTAAAGAAAGCAAAATAAAGCTAAGGAATAGTAAAAATCCTATTTTTGATTATTAACAATTTCATAAATTCATTAATAATCACTAACAATAAATAATATTCATTTTTTTGCATTAATCAAAATAATAATAAAAATATTTTTATCTTTTTGATTGTATTAATAATCCATATTACACAATGGTATTGATGATTAAAAAAATATTAGCTTATGGTATATTTTCTTAAAGTTAATAAAATTAATCCATTAAATAAATTAAAAAAATAAAACATTGATAATTAAGTTCAAAATTTTTAATATTATTAATTGATTTTACATGTTTTTATAGAAGAAATAGACAATCATTTCAGAGATTCTAATGTATGACCATCTTCCATGTACAAAAAGAAGTCTCCATAAGCATTTAAATTATCCAAAAGCGAAATCACTGCTTTATACTGCACGCATACCTTCATTACCATATATACCACATCCTTTTTTTAAATGAACATAATATTATGGTGATGTAAGAAATGAAATATTTTAATAATTTTACCAATGTGGGCTGCCTGAATCATGTTAACATCATTGGCTCCATCACCAATTGCTAAAGTGATTTTGTTAAGTCCTTCTCTTATAGATCTAACTACTTATGCTTTTTAGACTGGAGATACTCTGCAGCATACAACACTTTCGCAATCTTTGGTAATTTAAACAAATTTTTTTTTGATATCTTCATTACCTTTTTCAAATATGACCTTTAGACAATCACCTTCTACTAAAAAGCATTTACGAACTTTATCTTCTTTCAGTTTTTTAAATCTTTTCCATAGGATTTCTGTCATTTCTTTACGGATAACTTTAGGATTTTTATCACTCATAACAAGTAATTCAAAATCTTCTAGAATAAGCTTACAGCTTTTTGCAATATTTTCAGCTGTCTCTAATTTATCACCAGTAAGCATCCATACTTTAATATCTTTTTTTATTCAATAAAATATAAATAAATTAATAGATTAATTTTTAAACTTGTAGAATTTTTTTGTTTTTTCAACTCTCAATTAATTTTCAAATAATAAAAATTTATTACTGGCACGAAGTAGATCATGAATAGTTTCTGGGACATCATCTTACAATTTATCTTCCACAGCTGTTGCTCCTAATAAGAAAAACCCTTATTCTACTTCATCAGCTAATTTCTCTGTTGTATTTAGTGGATAGAAGTTAATTTTCATTCATAGTAACAAGCAATCAAGTTAGAAAATATGAAAAATAAAAAAACTTTACCTAAGTCTTCTTTTCTATTTGCAGAGTTAGCCAAATTGTTATATTTATTGACAAATGCATCAACTTCATCTTTGGAGAGAATTTTAAAACCAATCAATAAAGTACGTAAACCAACAAGAGAAAATTCTGTTAACTTTTTATCTGCAAAATCTAAGTATGGCTAATGGATACCCTTATCGAGACGCTCTTTAATCACATTATCAGCACCCTTAACGTACATTTTATAAACTCCATTATCTTCTAATAAAAGAGTCATACGTTTTCTCGCACTGCTAAATTCGAAAACATTAATTTTAGTAAATTCTTATTAGCCTTCTTTTCCAGCTGTATCTGTCAAATTCATCATAAGTTTGTTACTAGTTTTTCCAACAAATGTAAATCCCATATGATACGCAGCATCAACTAGAGTGATTTCATCCGGAGAGGGACCTTAGTAATAATAATTTGTATCATTAGGATCCTTATTTTTCTCTACAATACATTCATGAGCTAAACCTAAATTTTTGAAATATTCTCTTGATAGTTCGTACTAGCTAGGAATAGTGTAAGTAGCTTTGCCTTTTTAATTAATTAATTAAAATGTTTGTAAGATTTTTGTATTTTATTTTAAGGTAAATAATATTGAAGGATCGAAATAAAAATTAATTACCATCCTTTGATTTAAGAGTGATGTTAACTGGAGGATTCTAAGACTTTTCAGCTTTTCTTGAAAGGAGATTAGTTAAATTATCATCTTCAAAAACAAATTCTGTATGTTGATGCTATTTGGTGTTACTTTTTTATTGTTTAGAAGGCTATACAGCGGCTTTCTTTTTTTAAGCAGCTTTTTCACCATAAAGAGTGTTACCTATTACAGCCATTTTAAATTGCATTTAATTTTGAGTGAGAGTACCTGTCTTATCAGAAAAGACATATTCAACCTAACCTAGTTCTTCGTTAATTGTAGATGTGAGTACTCTTGGCCATCTCTAATTGTGGTGAGAATACATTTCTAAATGTCATTAAAATTTTATGTTGAAGTCAAAGATAAAAAAAGGATATTAAATAAATAGGTAGTATTTTTATTTAAATTAAATTTTTTTTGAATTATTAAGAAGTAATCAACTGATAATATGATTAATTAGAAAAAAATCTAAATTTTCTAAATAGATATTAAGATTTTTGATGAATTTAACGCAAAATAATTAATTGTCAAAAATATATTCGAATTAAAAATTTTGCGTTTGAAAAATTGAACCAACTAAAATTAAATTTAAGAATAATTAATTGTAAACTGTGAAATTAAAAAAATCTTTTTGTGTATTTTTCTGTAAATTTAAGTGAGAAAATGTAGAATAATATTGGAGACAAAAAAAATATTTTCACCTTTACTCAAAGATAGAAAATTTTTTTGTTTATTTTAAAAATTAATAAAAAATTAATTGCTTAATACCTATTGATTTTTAATATAAAATGAATAAATAAATTCTTACCATAATCATTTGTAATGAAGTATGATTGTAGGACCTTAACCATTTCAAGTGAAACAACAAGTGAAATTGGAATCATTGTATTAAAAAGAATAAAATAAGAGAAATAGACTAAAACAGATTGAGAAATATAGGAAAGACCATCTTTGTCCAAGTCAAGATAGGGATAATATATATGGTTTTTATCTAGCCAGTAATATGAGCAAGAACTCATCACAAAACAACATAAAAACTAGAAAATAAGAATTCCTAGAATGAATTTGTTCATTTTTGCTTCCATGTCACTCGATTTTGCTTTTCCCTCTTCTGCATTTTTCATAATTTTTGTATCCATACCTGTATAAACAACTACAGCATAAATACTTTCTGTATTTCTTAGGAATGCACCTCTTGGTACAAATTAAGTAGAATCTGCAGGGATTTGCTTGGCACTTTAAGGATTATTGTCATTTTGTAGCTAAAATCCTATACTACCAATAAAGTGATTAGGATCCTAATCTGGTTTATTAGCTTTTATGGTTAAATTAAAGTTTGTTTATTTGTTGGTAAATAGATTTCCTGTTGATAATGTAGCAACGTTATCTTCTTTTGTGGAGAAATATGATGAAGTTTCATTAATGGCTGACTTTGGCTTTAAATTTTTTTCACCATCAAGTGCACCTGTTTCGATATAGCACACACCACCTAGGTTACTTCCTAATACAAGTAGATCAGTGGGAAAGCATTCATCTTGATAAATATGTAGAATATCTCCAACATGGACATTAGCCCAAGCTACATCTTCCTCACCTCTATCTTGGAGGACTCTCTTTGTTTTTGCTGAAAAATTTTATTCATTATCACTCTTGTGTCTTTGATAATCTTCATATCCTTCACGAGCCATAGAAACAGCAAGTACAAAAATAAGAGGAGCAACTGCAACAAAAGGGCTCAAAGGAGATATTTGGGGAATGCATTGAAGAATTGCAGTAACTAAAAAGTAAATATTTGCGTATCTCTAAAATTAGAGCAATAAGCTCATAGGTAAGAATGAAACTGCTGTATACCTAGAAGTTTTAATGAAATTAGATGGAAACTTTTTAGAGTTGCTTTCGTTAAGATGCTAATGTTTATGTTTCAAAGCTTCTTCGTCTTGAAAAGCAGTAAAAATTCTATCTTAATCATAAGACTTAGCTTAACTGCCAAGTAGGGATCCCATTTTACGTTTTTATTAATATTTAATTCAATAACTAAATTGTTTTTTTAAGAGTTTGAGTTATTTGTTTTATTTTAAATAAACGCTTTTTAAAAAGTTGCTTTTTTTATTTGCTATTTAATTTTGTAAATATCTTCTAACTAATTAACTAACTTATTAGCTGTCTTTAATAACTATTATACAGAGAGTAGGCTATTATAAGTCTTTTTTAAATTGCTTTCTTTTAATGATGTGTTAGTACTTTGTTTTTTGTTTGTAGCCAGTCAGATTTTTAGAGTGATCCTTCTAATGTTTTAGTATAATTTATGAAATTAATAAAGTTAAGGAAATACTTAAGTTAAATAGATAGTGAGTTACTGATTTGATGTATTAGCTAGTGTTATTGGGACTATTCGTTTAGAAAAACAATTTTTACTTGAAGATTAAGTTTTTTTGTTTTTACTATCGTAGAACTATATTTGTATTTATAAACTTTAAAATGATTAAACCTATAATAAGCTAAAAAACTAAAAGCTTACTTATTAGGTTCTGATTAATATTAGATATTCTTTAGTTGTTACACCTTTAGTGAGAAGGTGGATTACTGCTTTTCAGTATTTTAAGTCTCTATTAGTATAAATAAGTAGTACTTTATTAATTCCAAAAAACTTAATCTAATTCACTAGGAGTTTATTTAATTATCCTTAAAATTAATTATCTTTTTAAATTTATTTTGTTTATATTTTTTTGATAAGCAATATTTAATTTTATTGAACTCTCATTCAATTTATTGATTAATTGTTTCATTCATAAATTGATTAATTAATTAATTAATTGATTGATTGATTTATTTATTTTTTTCTTTTCTAATTTATACTGTTTTTTTCTTTTAATTAACTAAGAAATCGCAGATCTCTGTTTTTTAAGAATACAAAAAGAAGAGAGCCTAATTATTTTAAGTAATACACCCTGTTAGTTTTTTTTTATTAATGTTTTTAACTTTAAAGATATTTCTTACTGCTAAAAAATTATAGATAGAAAATAAGGATATATATCTTTCTGGTAAAATTGACTGCCATTCTTTGTAATTTGTTTATTTAATTTAATTAGTTGGTATATGGTTTTATAAATAATCTTCGCCTAATTTATTTATCATTCCAAGCTCGAATGCTTAAAGAATTTATACTGGCTTCGCTTAGTCTATTATATTTTTTTAAATGTATTTTGAGTAATTCAATTTTAGCTTAAATTTATTAATTGTTTCTCAAACAATCGAATTAAAAAAACTAAGCTCGATTAATAACAAAGAAAAAGTTAAATTAAAACTGAAACATTTTAACTTGAATATTATATTTTTCATTCAAAAATATTGGTCGCGCTTAAGGAAAATTCAAAATTAAAATTTAGACATATTTAAAATTTAATGATTGATGTCTTTTTTGTCTAATTTTGTTAACTTTAAAATAAAGTCAATAATGATTTATCCTTAAACCTTGATCAACAAGTAGATTTATAGAATAATTTTGGATGAATAAAATAATTTTGTCTTTTTTATATATTTTAAGAAATTATATGTAAATTTTTTATAATTCAGTAATTTAATAATGTAAATTGCTCTATGTAAGCTGTTTTTTTCTATTAAAATCTGTAAATTTTCAATTATTATATCAAAAAATAAATAATTATTTGTTACTTGAATTTTTGATTTTTTTACTATTAATATTACTAATTTTAAATATTATACTTGAGCTTTACTGCTTATAGATTTATGAGCATGCGGATTTCTGTGAAATTTTATATAAATACTAAGTCAAATTTATCTATTACTTCTTTTGTGTGTTGTTTGAAATTTAAATTTTAAATTTATTCATAAAAAAATTTTTTGTTTAAATAAAAAATACTAAAAAAGGAAAAAAAATTTTATTAATCTTCTATAATCTAGTTTTAAAAATTGAATAGAACAAATCAAATATATGAGCTTAATTTATTTTATCAATATTTTTAATTGAATTCAAAAATATATTTCAAAAATCAAAATTCCAGTGTTAAAATTATGCAAAAAAAAAAAAGATTTGTAAGCTTGAATTTGAAATTAAGTAGTGAATATATTTTTATTTTTAGTAAGATTTATTTTTAGAAAAAAGTTACTAATAACTAAAAATTAGTTAGTATTATTTATCAATAACTCTTTCATATTTAGTTCAAGTTAAAAATAGCTTTTGTTTCCTCCTCATTAATGTCTATATTTAGCAAATTTTAATTTCAGAATCACTATTTTTCAAAATTATTTTATCAAATAGATTATTTTTATAAAAATATATTAAAATCACTGATTAAATTATTAATTATAGCTTTAGAAATTAAAAATTTACTAGATTATGTAAAGATTAGTAAATTAACTAATTAATTTTATAAATAAATTATGAAATAACTGAATAAATTTAGTTAATAGTTTTATCTTAATGAAAATGAAAAAAATAACAAACTTTTATTTTGTTAATTTATTTTTAATAATTTAATCAAAATAAAAATTTACAAAAATAAATCAAATAATTAATTTTCTTGTTCTTCTTTAGAATAATAAATATAAAAACTATTTTTTTATTTTATTTTTATCATTAATATATTTTAAAAATAATATTTTATATTTTCTCACAAATGATGATATATTTTTAAAGAAAAAAAAATAATTAAAGTAAACATAATATATCATTTAAGAAATTATTTTATTTCTCGTTTAAATATAATAGAAAACATGTTATTTTATATTAAAAAATATTTAAAGATTTATATTTATAAAAAATGTTTTGTTATTTTTTTATATTTTAGATTTGATATTAAAAATCTATTATTTGTATTTGTAATTAGATAATTTAGTTATAAATTCCATAATTTCTTAATATTCTATATTTTTTTATATCTTTAAAATTAAGCATCGTAATCCTTAGCACAAAATAAATGAACGATTAATAAAATAACGAAAAAGAAACTTACGAAGGCTATACAAATGAAGTTTATTACTTCTAACGAAATGTCTAAAGAAACTTGTATCATTAAATTATTGATAAAATTATTAGTAAACAAACATATTTAGAATCTTTTAGTTTAGTTTATTTATTTAAGCATTAATTATTTTGGGATTGGACATTCACCAAAAGTAGCCTAATTTTATTTTTTTAAAAGATGATATAGTTAGTTTAAGTTTGACAACAGATTAAGAAAAAAAGAACAAACTTAACAGTAAATTAATTTTATTTGTTAAATTTTGAGCTTAAAACTTTTTTCTCATAATAAAAGTGGATATAAAAACTTTTGCTACAATATTTTCTCTCTAAAGCTTTTTGTTAGATAATTAGCTTAGTGTTATACTTGGAAATCATAGAGAGTATGAAAAAATGAAAGCAGAAATTGAAAAATATGAAAATGCAGTTGACATGAGGGCAAAGGCTGAAATATAAAATCTCTATTTACAACAATCTTTACAAAATATGGATTTTTTAAAAAAGATTGATATTAATTAATTATCATCTGAGTAGAAGCAATGAGTGAAAGCGATTTATCACTATGAATAATGGAATTATCTAATTTACTATTTATTTACTAATATATTACATATTCGTAGCTCTAAAATAAACTTAACATCAACGATTAATCTTAATCTCACAAAATTTGTATTTTTTACTTACTAAAATAAACAATAAGTAAAAAATAACTTTTCATTTGACAGACAAACTAAGATACACTTAAAATAAGCTAATTATTAGAGTGTTTAAAAAATATGAGTATGCTGTATTCAAATTAGAAATATTTCATTAGTTAATTTCAAAATATAATAGAAAAATAGATATAAATATTATATAAACATATGAATTAAGGTTAATATCAAAAATATAAATTAATTTTATTTTATAAATCATAATTTGAATTACGTTTAGAAAAACCTTATTGGTTAAAAATTATGTTTTAAACATATTCAAATTTATTTATTTATTTATAATTTATATAAGTTAATCAAAAGGAAAAAATCATTATAATTTAGTTAGTTAGTTAGTTTTTTTGTTAGTTTTTTTTTGTAGTTGAAAATTGAGGTATAATAGTAGGATAAAATTAATTATGCTGTTTATTATTAAAAAGCAAAATTATTTTTTAAGCTAGCTATTTTATTTGTGCAAAGAGTTCTGCATTTTTCTTCTTCATATTTATTAATAATTTTTTTTTGAATATTAATAATATTTTTTGTTTTAAATAGATTATTCCTAAATAATATCTGTTTAAATGTCTTATTTTTAATTAGATTTTATTTATTTAGCACTTCAAAGATTTTAATTATCTAATTTTCTTTTTCACTATAATTGCTTCTGTTAGTCAATAAGTTATTATTTTTTGAAAGGGTTATCTCTATTTTGATATTTTTAACTTTCATCTATAACAGCTTTTCTCCAAGATAAACTAAATTCATCGATTTTGCTCATAAATTCATCATAGTAGTCCATCACTTAATTCTACTCAGGTACTTCTTATTGTTTAGCCTGCTATTGCTGAAGGCTTTCTAGATTATTATTCTGCTAAAAGCCAATTATCTTTCCTTAAGTTAATTGATTTTTGCTACTCTGAGGACTTTTTAAAATACTTAAATCAAGTTTAAGTTTCTGACGAATATTTTCATTTAAATTTGAAGAAGATTTTGACTTAATAATCATAGTTTGGTTGTATCTCTACTGCAATTCAAGCTATGCAGAAAATATTTTATTTTAGATTTCAAGCTTATTTTAATCATCATCATCATCATCTATGAATGAAGATTCTATTTTAAAAGTTTAATTTTAAAATGAATTTTAAATTAATAATATTTTACTTGATGTGAATGAATTTCTAGCACTATTCGAGACTGAAGATAGCTTTGAGGTCTTTTTCTTGTAATCTTCAAGAGACATTTAATTATTTAATTAAAATTTAAATTGAGGATTTTAAGATTCCTACTAAATCCCTTCACCTTAAGGGTCAATGTATTTATCAACAGCTGCTGCCGTATATCTTTACATCGAGTTATCTAAATCTTTTTAAATCTCAATCTTATCTTATTTTGTATTTTCTAATTTTGGAATAATCTAATTACTTTAATTTCTCTACAAAACTTGCTCTATAGCTCTAGAGATATGCTAATCTTTATTTTTTCTTTCATCTATAGCTTCTGTCTTAACTTAGTTTGTCTTCATATTTAGAATTTTGTTTTAATGCATTTCGTTTGAATTTCTATCACTAACTGAATTGGTTTAAGTAGGTTAAGAATGATCCAAATTCATGGAAAAATCTGGGTTTAAATAATTGGTTTAAGTATTTTGTTAGTATTTATTGCACCCATTATTTTGTTTTTTGGTGTCTATCTAATTCTGTGGAGAAACTTTATTTAGAACATTAAACTAGCTTTACTGCTTAGTTTAAACTTTCTTCTTGTTATTTATAAATTTCAGCCATTAATTAAATTGCTGATTTATTTCTTATTGATTCTAATATGATTTGCCAGAACTTTAGCGTATTGAGCTTGGTTGCTCTGATAAAAAATTTTCATGGTTTTAGCTATGGTTTTGAGCCATTTTTTAAAAGTGAGATTGTAAATATTGTTACTAAATTTTGTTGCTTTCGTTGTCATTACTTGGAATAGATATAAAATTAGAGCTAAATTGGTAATCCTTTTCTTCACTTTATTAATTATGCTAGTTATAAGCATTAAAAGGGTTTGGGCTTTTATTTCCAGAATACTCTAAGGGGTTTATTGAGTGTGGAGTGTTATGATTTGATAAATCTATACCAGTTTTTTTATCTTCTATATTTGAAGTTGTATTTCCGTTCCTATTTCTTTCAGAAGAATCAGATGCTAAAGAAGATGATATTGTTAAGTAGCCAAGCTTTTACAGTTGCTTGAAGTATGCTATAGTTACATTCTCTCTTTATATCAAGTTGCTTAATTAATTATCTTTATCTTCTATTTACTTTTTAAGCATCTGAATTTAGGTTTGCTAGTCAATTACGAGACTTTGTTAGCTTGTCTCTTCTATTTAAGTTGATGGAGTGTGTAGCTCTTTAAGGGTTTGCTAGTTTTACTATGAAATTTGTATGTATTAAGGAACCATTTTATCATTTTATACAAATTATTTTTATTATTGCTGCTTATTCTTTTCATTTAGAATTGACAGCTTTTCTTATTTTAGCTTGTTAACTTCTTCATCTTTCTTTTTGCACTAAGAAGATATTTGTTAAGCGTTTTTCACTATTTATGGTATGGGTTTCACATATTTTCTAGCAAATACAATGAGGTAATCCACAAATTCTTATAAGTTTTAATCATGCTGCAAGTTTTTAAACTCTTCTAGTATACTTACATACTAATCATACTAATTGCTCTTGAGTGCCTAAGAGGGAAGTGGAATATGAATTTACTATGCTGATTGCATAAGTTAATTCGTTAGATTTAAAGATTTATTGTTATCATTTTCAACAATATTGTCAGTTAAACAGTCCTCCACTTTTTTTGAATCACTTGAAGTTTTTGGTGATTAAGTAGAGTTATTACTCTAGCATCCTATTAAATCTTTCAGTCTACTAACTAAATGTGTGTTTTAAAATGTTTCACCCTCATTATTTTTTAATGATTCCTAGTTTCTAATTGATTGGATCTTGTTTTGATGTTGATCACTATAAACCTAGAAATTTAAATTGTTGGATTAAGTTTCAAAATTTTCTTAGGAAGGTAAATTTTGTGTTGAATTTTTGCTCGAAATGAGATTCTTATTAGACTGTTTGTTTATTTAATTAAGTTTGTCAAATAATGAGTTCGTTTTTGATGATTATTTTAAATTTGAATTAGTTGTGCAACCATCTAAATTACAAGAATTAACAATTTGAAAAGGCAATTGCTAGCAAGAAAATTGCCATCCGCTAGTTAGACTCTACTGAGACAGGGTTGATGCAGTATTTTTCAAAGTTTGAGATGATATTGGGATAGTAGTATTGTCTACGAAGTGGGGTTACTATGTATATTACTACTCTTATTGCTGTTGTAATAACCACATTTAATAGCTGGGAGTATTTTCAAATGGCTAAATGTAATTTTCTTATTAGAGCATTTAATGCTAATCTATCACTTATAGATTTTGATTATTTTTATTATTTAAATCATCATTTTGAATCTATTTTTATTGTTACATATTTTATTATTTCTATTATTTCTTTTAAATTTGTTCATTAACTATCAATAAATTACTATTTGTTTTTGAATTTTATTGATATAGCAGCATTTTCTTCTTTTTAAGTTTCTAAAAAAGTTCTGGGCTTTACTCGCTTTAAGAAGAAGTAGGATTTGTGAGAATCTAGTATTGTTTAAAACTGTCCAAAGTTTTATTTTAAAGGTGCGTATGGACAGTGGAAGGGGAAGGAATAGATTTTATCCTATTTGTAGATGATTAAATCATTTTAGATAAAGTGGCTGCCGCTGAATTGGGAGCAATAGTTTTTGGAGTTGAATTAGAGGGTAGGGAAGTTGGGGACACTACGTACCCGCCTGTAGCCATACCATATTTTTTTGTCTTTTTCTTTTTTTTTGCTTAGCAGTTGACTCTTGCCTGATTGATATGGCTTTCTCCATTGATAATTTAATCCAAAAACGAATCTTAGCTCTATCTAAGTCTAATCATAGACATCGAATTAGTCTTTCTTAACTTTTGATTATTGCGAGAAGAGCTCTAGTTCTTCATTTATGCTTTTTATGAAATATTTTGGAAAATATTTTAAGGACATGTATCTGTTTCATGTTAGTTTTGAACAAGTTGCATAAGCTTTACTGTACTTTTACTGTTTAATTATTCTGAAAATCTTTTGTCTTAGTTAGTTGTAGAGCTTGGATGAGAGAAAGTAGGCTACTTAAAAAAGTTGTTCTTAAATTGCTAAAAAATATTGAGCTGCTGCTGCTATCCTTGATAATGCGAGTGATTTCTAAGATTGGTGCTACTGCCATATGATTATTATTTATTGTGATTATGTATTTGGCTTGTTTCGAAGAGTTAGCTTTAATTTTCATTCATCATTGAATTTATCAAGCTCTGAGTTGGTATATTAGAACAGCTATTATTTGCCATTCTATTATTTTAAGAGTAGTTTATATTATTCAATTAAAATCCTGGCTTTATGAGAAATGAGAGATGTGCAGTCGATTAAGGACTTGATTATAAATTAATATTATGGTTTGCTTGTTATAGTTATTATTGTTGTTATTAGTGATGAAACTATGAACTATCTGGAGACGCAACTAGATGTAAATGTTACAAACTAGTACTCTAGTTAACTCCAACTTAAGTTATTCCACCTAATTATGTTGGTCTCTATCTAGTCTTAGCTGTTCCAACTGCTTTCTTATCTATGAATGTGCTAAATTTGGACTGGCTTTTGTTATTTACATTATTATTAATCCCATTAATTAAACAGCTATTCTAAGACCTCATCTCCTGAATCTATCAAATTAATTAAAAGTCAAATTTTTATTTGATTTAATGAAATATATTATCACGCTATTTGTTATCCAAACATTCAAATATAATTGATAACATTTAACATATTGAAGAGAAAAAATTGTTAATAAGAGCATCTTTTGTGTATGTATTAATCTATGTGTCATAGAATGTAAAAATATTGACATTAAAAGTAAATAATTAATTAATAAAATAGTAATCAAAAATATCTTGATGGTTTAAATTATTTAAAATAATCATTTCTTTATTTATTCAGAATTACTACTGGACAACTAATAAGTTATTTTAGATCTCACCAAAGATAATTTAAAAAATAAGTTAAATTGAATAAAATTTTATTATTTTTTTAAAATAGTTTTCATTAAAGATTGAAATGGAGATGAATAAATCACATTCACAAAATTTTATGGATTATAAATAAATATATTGATTGTATTTTGAAACTGGTTAGATTAATTAAATTCTTCTTACTTAAATTTTATGTATTGGAATATTTATTTTTCAGATAGTATTAACAACTGATTTAGATTTATTTATTTATTCTTTTTAATTTTAGAATTGAAATTAATTATAAATGCGAATCCTAGTAGTAATATTTATTAAGTATTCAAAATTTAGATATTTTTCTATTTAAGTTTTAATTAAAAATTCTTAATCAATATTTTTCGAGGATATTCAAAGTTTTTTTTGTATATTTCTATTAAGTAAATCTTAGGCAAAATCTTTTAAAAATATTGTTTATCTATTTATCTATCTATTTATCTTTCACTGCGTGAAGCAACCGAAATTAAAATACAAAAATTAACTTACACAAAATTCCTTAAATGTCTTTCAATTTATGCAATATTAATACAAATTTTGAATTACCCTTTTTAATGGTGAGCCAAGTAACTAGACGCTGCGAGAGCAATTTTCAATGTGCATCACTAGATTCTTACGACTATAATTAGAAGTTTTTAAATAAGTTTTTAAGAATAGTTTTGACCAAGTGATATATATATATTTACTTTAATGATTGAACTACAGGCGACGCCTATATGCTGTTGTTCAAGTTAAGTTATGATTTATCATGCTATGCGACCCGAGATAACGAAATATTTAATTTTGGCGATCCTTTTTCCATTGTTGCTGGGCTAACAGCTTTACTACTTCTTGCACTTGAACTGATAAACTTCTTTTAAAAATGTATTTTTTTTCCACTGCTTTTTGCTTTGTTAAGTAATAAAAAGGTTATTTATTATTAATTAATATTGTATCAATAAAAACAAATTTTTAATTAATTGTAAAATGTAATATTATAGTGATAAATATTATATATTAAACAAACTTTAATACTGGCATCATAAAGGATATTGTTTTAATTATTATAATTTAATTATCTAATCTTTAGTCCATTCATTTGATTGCAATGCTATTAATTCAATTTACTACCATAGCCACTCAATGCTATCTGAATATTAAGTAATTCATTTATATTTGCATGAATATAGTCTATTGGTTATCTTCTTAAATCAATTAAAATTGATTACTTCATTTTTATTGCGAAATTTCAAATCTTTTTTATTGATAAAAAAATTATTATTATTTGCTTTCTTTTGATATTCAAAAGCAAATTAATTAATTAAATAAAAATATTTACCAAGAATAACAATTTTAAATTTACACTATCAAAATTTAATAAATATCAAACTAAATTTGGAGGTTTTTATTATAATCTTGGTAAGGTCAAAAAAGAGCACCAAAAAAACTTTTACAATGCTATTCTGATAATCATAATTTTTTATTGTAGAATATTAAACATAAAATCAGACATTTATAATATTTATTAAAGTTGATAGGTACAAAAATATGTCATTAAAAATACTAGCAAATTTAACATTTATTCTATTTAAGTACCTTCATATTATTGTAAATCCCCAATCAGAAATTGCTTAAAAGTTTTAAGTACAATATCACTTAATAGATATATCCAAGTACTATAAATGTGCATTTATATTTTAAATATTCTTAATTTTCTTATTTAAAATAATTAATTTCCTTCAAAATATAAATTAAATTTTATTTATTTTAATAAAAACAATCAATTAATTACTTTTTTTAATCTATTTTTAACATTTGCTAAATTTATATTTGAAATCCAAAATCTACTTTACATTTTAAAAATTAAACAATCCTAAAATTATCAAATTTAGCATCCCTAATTTGTATAAAATTGTTATATCTAAATTATTGTATCATCCCTCTTCACTTATATTTACATTTTTGTAAAGTATCCTTTTTCATTTTAAAAATAAAATTTAAAAAATATATCATTCAATCAATATATCAAATTTTATTAATTTCAATTTTAGCAGAATGTAACAAAAGATTAAAGATGTATAAATGATATTACCTATCTCATTTTTAAAAATCCATTATTTTTTGAATAGTTTACATATATAATTGTCATCAAATTATCATTTTAAAATATAAGTTGTAGGTTAATTTAGGGAATTTATTTAAAAATATCTAATATAATTAACATACTTTAATTTTTCTTTCAGCCATACTATTTTTTTATCAATTCCTGTTAACCAGATATCATAGAGTAAAATATTTATTAAATTAACTTAAAAGTAAGATTTTAATCATAATAACTTTTAACTTTTATTTTTTTAAATAAGGTATATAAAAGGTATTACATCTTATATGGTTTTAAAATAATTCAATTATATTATTTGGTTAATTTTATTTAATTTAATTTTGGTTCGTCACTTAATAATTATAATTCCTTTCTTCCTTAAGTAACAAAATAAATTAATTTTCATAATTTTTCTTTTAATTTTGTTAATAATTTTGAAAAAATTTACTATTTTACTTTTACTGTATTAGATTTTACTATTATAAAATTAAATTATTATATTTGATAATGAATTTTATAATTAAGACTATTTAATATTGAAATATTGTTAAATTTTCCACTTTTCTATATCTAGCTAAGTCGCCTAACTTTAGCTATTAGTCTCTCTGTTAGTTTTCTAATCGAATTGGTTTTTTATTTTGAATTTGATATGTAAATGAATAACTCAAATTATTTTGCTACTTAAACTTCTATGTAAACAGTGTACTTAAGAAATGGTTTTTGATAAACTAAGAAGAAATTTCACATTCAAATATTGATTAACCTGGAATTATTAGTAATGATAGTATTCTATTATCTTTTCCATTTAAATTATTAATTTTAAGCATCTAGTTATGAACTAACATAAATATTATATGTATAAATTCTTCTTTTTATAAAATAACAAATTAAATTTCATTATAGTTCATAGATCTTACTTTTTATAAAATTATATTTAAATTTTAATTAATTTACAATCTAAAAATTCATTTGGATTATATTACATATTAACTGTAAAATTAGAGCACCCCTTCGTTGGTAAATAAATATTCCTTAAAGACAAGACCTCCTGCTCTAAGACACACTAATTTTTCTAATTTCCAAGTTTTTGAAAATTGAAATTTAGGTATTTTTATAATCATTAAATTTTGATACAAATAATATGTATTATCAAAAGCTATTTTTTGTTATTATCAAAATTGTATTCATAAATGATATTTTTGAAGTAATTATCTAAACTCAAAATAAAATATTTAAAAATAATTTAATTTAACTCATTTACATTGTAAGCTATCTTAATTACTCAAAAGAAGTATTGACTAAATTATTTTTCAATTTATTTAATAGAGATGCTAATTACTATGATTGATTTAATTTGTAAATTACCATCAAGTAAGATTTTTAAATGAAAAAAATTTTGAATTATTTAAAAAAAAGTAGTAATAAAATCAATCAACATATAATTTTCATCACAAACTGAAGTATCAATCAATTACCTTCCAATTTATTTTTTTTAATTTATGAGCAATTTAAACTCTCTATACACCAAATGACTTATTTCAGATTTTTAGTTTTTACTAACTAAAAACATAGAAAAAATTTTGGAATAAAATAATTGTAAATAAACTAATTAATTAATTAGCCAAAATAATCAGTTACTTTATTGACAAAAGGTAAAAAATGAAACACTAAGCAAAAATACATTTCTGATTTTATTATATATATAAATAAATAATAGATTAAAATATTAATTGAAACAAATTTTAGTTTTTCATCAGTATGACTCGAACGAACAAAGATAACTAAAATTGCAAGAAAGATAAATAATTTTTATGATTTTATCAACTTAATTTTAGATAAACTGTATAGAAATATTAACACTTTTTTACTTATTAATAACTTAATAAATTATTTTCAACAACACTAATCATTACTCTGTTAATTATCTTTATTATTAGGCTAATTACTAACTCCTCTAGACTAGTTCATTTTCGTTTATAATTTATTACTTTTTAAACTTTCTCCTTTTTTATTGGAGACTTGGCTTTCGTTATTTTCTGGGACCATAGACCTTTTGTTCAACAACTAATATATTTCTTTTAAAAATAAACTTTAAGTAAATCTACGAAGCTTTAATTAATAATATCAATCATATTTTTCTATTGCATTTGCTTAATTTAAACACCAAAAATAAATAGTTAAAACTTTCAAATAAAAAATTGTCAATTTATTTAAAGTCAGCTTCATTTTATTTTTATGTGAACTTTTATTTTATAAAATATTTCGATTCAGTATTTAAATATATTTACCTGTAATAATTCTTTAAAATGTCAATTCTACGTTGGAAGCATCTAATGCTGATGTTTCAATAAACGCTATATTATTTTTTTCTGCGAAAGCTGTGGCATCTTCTTACCTAACTTATCTCAAGTGTTTTAAATCTGATTTATTTCCTACTAACATGACGACAATATGAGGTTCGGCATGGTCTCTGATTTCATCTAACCATTTTTATATGTTAATAAAAGAAGAGTGCTTAGTGATATCATAAATAAGAAGAGCTCCTACTGCCCCACGATAATAGGCACTTGTGATTGCCACATATCTTTCTTAACCAGCTGTATCCCAAATCTATGCTTTTATAAGTTTGTTATCAGCCATAATTGAACGGGTTGCAAACTCTACACCAATTGTAGTTTTCTAATCCTAATTAAATTCATCTTTTGTAAATCTTGAAAGTAAATTTGATTTTCCAACACCTGAATCTCCTATATAAAATAAAAAATGTGAATAACTTTATATTCTTTACTATTTAGCAATTTATGTTCATAATTTCATCAAACCAGTTTAAGAAATGTTGACTTTATTCAAGGGGAATTAAATATTTATTGCTTAGCTAACTTTGATAAATTTAATGAAATTATAATCATTGAATTTCAAAATACAAACATATCAATAAGATGGTTTACCAATCAATACTATTTTAAAAATATAGTCATGATCCTAATCATTTCTTGTCATTTTATACTATTTTGGTTTTTTTCTTTAAGTAGTTATTACTATTCTATGAACAATGCCTATTCCTTGCTATTTATATATTTCTTTCTATTTAATAGATTGAATGTTTATATTTTAATTTTTCTGAGAATAATTTGAAATGTTATTGCGATCTACTTAATCAGTTTTAACATAAGTATATTCATTCATTTATAAACTCACTCAATTTTAATTAAATTTACTAAAAGAAATCAGTCATTCATCAGTTTAAAAAATTTGAATAAATTACTAATATTAATAAATAGATAGATATTAATTAGCTTAATATTTATTATCTTTAAATAAACTCAAAATCAAGTTTTTTAACATCCATCAATTTTTCGCTTCATAACAAATAATCTATTTGAAAATTTTTTATTTTATCAATATAATCAGTCGGTCGATATACTATAAAAAATTTGATTGATTAATATAGATTATAAGTTAAAAACTATAATTAGTTATTCATATTTAATTGTCTCTTAAAGTACTTAAATTTAAATGCTGATAAAACAAACTAAAACATTTGATGTTATTAAAACTTCTAAAACTAATTTATAAAACTATTTTAAAAAACCTATTTATTAAGTTTTGAATTGATTCTTAGAAAATTATTAAAAGTTAAATAACTATTTTATTGTTATTTGTTTCAAATAGATCAGAACTGCTTTAAAAGATATTCTTATTCTAAAATAAATATTAATCAAAATTTTAGATAAATTATAAATTTTAGCGCAAATAAAAGAAAAATAAATAATATTGAATTGAAGATATATGTAAGTTATAGCAGAAAAACTAGTTTTTTCGGATTCAAATTATGAATCGATATAGCGTTAAATTAGTTTAATACTTGGAAAAATATAGCAAAATTAATAGAGAGAATTATTAGATGCATTTATTGAGCAGATCTTTTCAGTCGATTCAGTAAGGTTATCATTATATAATTGATAAAAGAAGCTTTGTTTAAATTAATAAAGTGACATTTGCATCATAAAAGCATACAATTTTTATAAAACAGGTGTTGAAAGTTAGAAATATTTAGCTTTTTGATTTTGTATTAAACAAAATGTCAGAGATATAAATGATATTGCCTTATGATTAGCTATTTGAGAGGATAAGAGGTCGTAAAGAATTTGAGATTTTAATTATTTACATCAAATACGTGCTTAGATGTAAATCTCAAATTGAGGAGTAAAATATAAGCTACCATAAAAGCGTGGATTAATTTTTAAAGGAAAAATTATTTAAGTTTATCAACATTTCAGATTAAACTTACTTGTGGAGAACATAATTCATATAAAAATTTGCCTACGTTAAAGAAGTGACTTTGTTAAATTAAAATTACAAGCATCCTAATAAAAAGATTATGGAGTTGGATATGCAAGAGTACAACTATGCAGAAAATATTTACAGGATAACTTTGATATATGAATTTTTAATAAAAAATAAGAAAATGTTTCCATTTTTAGATTTTAGTGAGGTAATTTATTAATTATTAACAGCTAAATTGGCTTACACATTATTTTATGAAGATAAACAGTTTGTTTGGTATATTCTACTTAATATATTAATTAGTTCTAATTTTGGAACTGAATGTTCATATTCATTATAAAATGAACTGTAACAAATAGTAATTGTATTTTAACAAATTTAAATAGATAATGATGTATTGGATTTTGAGCATAAAGGGATAAAATGATAAAGAAATTCATTTACTTTGTCAGATGATTTAGGAATTCCATAACATTTGCTTTCATAATTTAAATTAAATGCTTAAACCCTTTTCAATATTTTTTGATTTTCTCAAGTATGAATACAAGGATGATGAGTATTTTGATCCTAAAAAGAGTTTAAAGTATTTTATAATGTCTTTCAAGTAACAACAACTAGCTACATTAACTGAATAAACTCTTTGGAGAGGAATCGATTACATAAATCCTGATGCATGGCATTATACCTTTAAAAATTTAATTATGATGACTACAGATCTTAAAGTTTCAACAATACTTTTGGCTTTATCTTAGTTCATGATTCACCAAAAAATATTTGGTCCTTTATAAAGAGTAAATACTATATTAAAATATGTTTTTAAGTAAGCAAATTTTATATTAAAAAGATACTTGATAGCTTTACTGCTGGCTTTTATACATACCTTAAATTCTAAGCAGTTAGTGCAGGAGCTGTTTAGTTACTTAAATTATTTATCATTGGTTCAAGTTGTGCATAAAAAGTTTACTTAAAACATTCAGTAAAAATTTAGCAAGCCTTATAAGACAATAGTATATAAATCGAAATAAAAACAATTTTGTGTTAGATTGCATAATGCTTAATAAAGAAATACTAAGATTCAACTGATACTAATGCTCTCAGTTCTGTTGTATAGTAATTTTATGAAAATAACTAAATTCAATCATAGCAGTTTACACCTGAATAAATAGATCAAATGATATCTCAATTAAATTGGTTGAACTTTTAGGGATAATAAAATGATTAAGCATAAAGTAATAATTAAGCTATATCTCAAAATGTGCAGAACCCATTATTTTAAATTCAAACTTCAAATAAGTGTCTTAGAGGGCTTTTGAATTTGGGAAATAGTAAAAAAAAATTCTTTTTATTAGGAGTATAAAAATAATATAATATTTTAACAAAAAGCATGCTACATGAATAGTTATTTATAGGCTTTGTACATGACTAAGGAGTTCAGATATAGGGTTTTCAAAATTAATTTAGCTGAAGTTATGCATGGTGGATCAAAATAATCTATTTAAAGTAATACGTAGTAAGATTCAAAAATGGAAATAGATGAATAATAAGTACAAAAAAGCGATAGTAGCATGCAAGAAGAGATTAACGATAAATCTGCTACTGAAAATGAAAAAAAGAAAGCAAATATTGCTTTAATAGAAAAATAAACAAAAATTATAAAATTTGGAACGGTATTTTAGCTATAAAAGCTATTTTCCCTTCTATTTAAAAGTAAGAGAACCTACATTAATCCAGCTTTTTTCAAAGGTATTTTGCCCGAATTTTTTAGGTTTTCATATGCTCAGTAAGATGCATCAGAGTTTGGCAGAATTTTCCTTGATTAATTGGAAAGGTCAGTTTAAAACACAAATGATAATGTAAATTTAAAATAATAAAATAGTGAGTTCAATTAAACATTATAAAAAAGAAATTACTAGATGACTATTTTATAGGATAATACGATCACACAATTACATGTCTAAAATGCAAAAATTAATTTATTAGCAAAGAAAAATTCCTTGATGTTTCATTAAATTTTTGTAAATGATTTTATAAATATTTAAATAATGAGTAAAAAATTTTTAATGAAATTATTCAGCCGAAAATCAAGATAGCACAGTAACCTTTAATGGTTTGTTGTAACATAACTTTAAGCCTGAGGTCTTTGAAGGTGATAATAAATATGATTGCTCAATTTGCAATGAAAAAAACGATGCCCAGAAAGACACATAAATAAGCTATTTACCTAACTATGTGATTCTTACCTTAAATAGATTTTAATATGATTTGAAAACATTCAAAAAGATAAAATTACTTTAATAAATCGATATTCCAGAAGAAATAGACCTTTCATATTATTAAAAAAATGTCTCTCAAGCACAATCCTCTTTTAATTGCTTAGATTAAGATTTATCCCCAATTTCTTAAACAATAGATGAAAAGAAAATGGTTTGTGAAAACTAGGAAAATTCTGGATAAGAAATGGGGAACCAATATTAAAATGATAAATAAATGATTGAAGAGCCGCAATAATAAGAAAGCCAAAAAATAAATAAAAACATCTACTAGCTGTATTCAATAGTTGTCCATAGAGTATAAATAAATTATGATATATATTTTTTATTGATATTTTGTTGAAAATTAAATAGGGTTCAACTGCTGAATCAGGTCATTACTTTACATATTCGAGGGAAAGTTCTGATGAAAATTGCAAATGGATCTTGTTTGATGATTCAAACATTTCATTTGAAGATAGTCTATAAAATGTACTAGGAACTTTTACTACTTAAAGTACAAACACACCTTACTTGTTATTTTATTAAAATAAATATCATGCTTCAAAATACTAAGCAAATTTAAATGAAAACGCTTACAAGCTAAGGTAATCTAAATTATAAATCTTATTTTTTAAAATAATTTTTGATTATAATCTACTTTTTACCATATATATAATCATTTATTTTCTTAACCGAATAAAAGTGATAAATTAATGTTTTCGATTGAAAACGATGATAGACAATTTATGAAAGAAATGGAAAACTAAAACAAGGCTTTCTCTTTACTAAATACATTAAAAATTAACCATTAACAAAATTAACAGAATTCATAGATTTATCCTTTTAGGAAAGATGATGAAGATGATAGCGAAGGAGGAAATAATTATTAAGGAGGAGGATAACTTGGATTTGGTGGAATGGGAAATAATGCAATTTTTTGAATTTTAGCTGAATTATTTATATGTATATATATATATTCTTTCTCATATTTAATTTTATGTAAAAATTATTATTTTTTAAATAATTTGAATTAATGGAGAAAATTAATTCTGTTTTTAAATTTTGTGCTTTTGATAAATTCAAATAATGTTAATTTTACTTAATTATTTTTGCAATTTTTAAAAATTGATTGATTGATTTATAAATTGACCTACCTATTGGTTGATAACTAATTATTTATTCTTTGAAATCAAAGAAAGATATTTGATAATTTTAAAAAATATATCTTAGAATCAGTCATCTATAAATAAATAAATGAATGAATGATTTAATTTTTTAATCAATATTTTAATTATCTTCATACATATTTTGAAAATTTTTATGTTTGCAAACAGTAAATTTTAAATAAAAACTTGGTTTAGTTATCAAAACAAATATTAATTAAAATATTCTTAAATTTTTTTATTTTATTATTATTTTTTAAACAAAGAGAATAAAGATTTTTAACTAGTTATGATTGAAAATTTAGATTTGAGTGATATACCTGCTGAGCATGAATTGAGTAATTTATCAAAATAATCTTCTCTAAGGTAGCTCCATGATCAGACATAAAATATAAATGGGACTTTAAATAGTTAACAATTTGCATAACAATAGCAATTGATTCCTATAATGAATTAGTCAGCATCCAAAAAGCTATCACCAAATAATTATAACAATACTTCTTAGGGATAAATAGTAAGCCCATATATAATGCAAAGTCCATCAAATTAAAACTCAAATGCTCCCTTACCTCCAAATTTTAAAAGAGAAAATGCAAATAATACTCATGTATTGAAACGTAGTAGATAGCCTATTTTTTCTGCTCCTTATTAATCAAATTCTTTATCTAGAAATTAAAGTCCATCCTAGCATGTTTACGTCCAGCATAACACAAGTAGTGGAAGCTTAAGTGGCACAAAAAATAATCCTATTTTTCCAAGTGGAAACTAAAATTCAAGTTTAAATTAAATAAAAACCGATAGTTTTCATACATGTGCTGAATAATCTAATAACTTTTCATAATACTAACATCAAAATAGTCTTTTGTTTAGAAAAATTAATGAGTAAAACTAGCCAGCACCTTTGCAATCACCTTATTTAAATTTAGACAAATAGGATTCTGAAAGTTTCTTAAGCGTGAATAGCAATTAAAATATCAACATACCAAATCAAAATCAAACTTAAAACACAAATTTACATTAAATTACTCGTCGTATTTTTTCTAGCACCACACCTAGCTAGCCATTATAAAAATTATCTCCCAAAAAGAATCAACAATTCGAGTCTCCCGATATTCAAAGTATAGAGAGCAAATAATTAGGACAAGATACGGGAGTCTAAATGCATGATCTCAGATCAGAAATGATGAAATATGCTGAGTGCTTTTTTGAAAGTCTGAAGAGAGATGTTTAAGATAACTCTATGTAAAAAAATTAAATTTTGTTATATATCTCTACTAACTAATAAGATTGATAATTAGCTTAAAATATGAAAAGCATAAAACTTAGATATATATTTTGATTTTAAATATTGAAATTATTGATAAAAAAATTTATAAAATATTTTGAGTTAGATTTGATTTTATTCAAATAAAGTTTAATTTATTTGCCTAATCATTTTTTTAATAAATCAAATCAAATAGTAAGATTTAAGAAGTAGAATAAACAGTTTTAGACCATCAAACAGACTTAAGAAATAAATATGTAAATATCATTTTAAGCAAAAATTAAATATTTAAATTATATTTCTATACAGTTAGATGAAAATAGAGTAAAGGCTAAACCCACTAAGGTTGATAATGCTTTGATTTAAAATTATGTAGAATAAGTCGTCAGCTAAATTTTGAAAAGATTCGAATTAAATAACAAAGATCTTTAAGAATAAATATAAAGTATTAAAAAAGATGTAAAAGTAAAACTGGATTAATCATTTTCGGAGGCTCTGAGAGGCAGAGCAGCCAATACAATGATAGAAAATAAATTAGATATTTTGAAATCTGATCTAGAAGTTAATTAGAGATAAAAAATAGAAGTACTCACTGCTAGATGCTTGTAGTTAGAAAGTAATTATTAAAATTCATAATTATTCGAAGATTTAAATGAATTCGCAAGAAACAGAGCTAATATCTATGAAAATAAACTTTTAAATTTAGAAAATCTTTTAAACTAGTTTAAAAAATCAATAAATGAAAAAGTAATTTTTGTAAAAACTAAAAATGTTATTTTAATAAATTTGAATATTGAAATAGATAAATATTGGAGATATAAAAGGACAATTTAAGGAAATTGTAGACTAAAAAGCATAATAGATTCAGGACTAAATAGACGAATTGAAGCTCTTACCACAATTTTCTAATAATACCATATAATTCAAAAATGATTCTGATCTCAAACTAAAGCAGTTGGAGAGAAATTTAAATGAAAAGCTTTATTCTTTAGACGCAGAATAAAAGTTGTTGATAAATACTAAGCCAGATTTTGAAAGATAAAACAAACTAGATGAAAAAATAATGCGATTCAATTAGGATATGAAAGTCCTTTAAAATTGGTACATGAAGTTAAATTAAGACTTCTCAAAAATAAGAGTAAATAATGAGTCTAATGAGAAACTGCTAAAGTAGTTTGAAGAGATTAATGAAAGAATTAATGTTCTAAATAATTAATAAAATCGAATTTTGAACTCTGAATTCAAATATGAATCTAATGAGCTTGAAGGCATCTATAATTCATTATAAAAATTGGCAAAAAATCTTCATCAAATAGATGAATACAAAAAATAAAAATTTGATTTACTTGAGAAAAAACTCAACTCTTCTAAGGAAGAAATGGACAAAAAAATATAAAATTTAATTTAATAAATTAACCTCAATAAGCAGCCTTTATCTACTTTATCTAGCCTTCCTGGAATCAAAATAAAAATAAAGTAACCTGATTCGTCTCAAAAATAAAAATCTCTTCCTTCAACTGATAGTAATTTGACTATATACTAAACTAATAACTCTACTTAAAAATCAGTTAGCAATACAATTTATACTTAAGGGTTGATAGAAAATGCATAATTCAGCTCAGAAAATTACTCAAAATAAAATAGTGTTGTAAGTTCTGCTAACAACTCTTATGTTTACAACTAAAAATAATAACCTTTTGTTCATCCACCTTCACGTGCTCCTCTTCAAATAACTTAAATGTCTTCTACAGAGACAGGTCCATTATTTGAAAAAACAAAGAATGCGATATTAAATAGTTAAAAAGATGGTATATCTGATGAGTAAATTTTAATAAACTCAAACAAGCATTTGAGTACAAAATTCTCATAAAATATTTCTAAGCAGATTACTTCTCCAGATTCTTCTTCTTAAAAGTAAAATAGCGAGTTAAGGCCTACTCATAACAAATTCTCTGAATAATTTAATGATGATGATGAAGATTTTGAAGAGTTTGAACCCTAAAAGGTTTAGAAAATTTTCCTAAATGCTGAGAGTTCTGAAGGGGAGGAAGAAGATATTTAAAAAATGAAAAACAGCACTCTTAAAAAGTAAAATACAGATTAATAAAAATAATTATAATAAAAATACAATGATCAGGGACTTTAATAATAAGGAGCAAATAATAAAATAAGCTAATATTCTCTTGAAAAAAATAGATTTTAAACATATTCAATTCCATTTGATGGTAATGAAATTGTAAGTGAAAATATTAATAATCCACTAGAGAACAAATTAAAACAATCAAGAAGCGATGAGCTTGATTACAACATTGGATAGAAGACTCTTTAAGATTAACTTAACAAAATCTCTAATAAGTAATTATTCATGAATCAAGATAATTAATTTATTTAAAAGTCTGGGGTAAGCAATGACAGCGATCCTATAAACTTTGATTTCGTTGATGGATGTCAAAAAAGTAGCATTTCATCAAGATCATCAAATGCAACTACTCCTTTTAACAGAATTCCATAACATTAAAATTAGTAATAAGATTAGAATAATAATGGATATAATATTTAGAATAGTAATCTCTTGACTGTTCCTCAAAATATTCAGAGATCAAGATAAAGCTCTACAGGAAGCAATTATAATATAAATAATAAAATCGAAAATCCTTATTTGGATTATAATAGTTTTTAACAAATTAATCAGTAGTTGAAATAATAAGAGTTATTTATAAAATAACACAAAGAATCAACTCTTCCTAATTTAATGGAAGGAAACTCAAACTACTAAAGTCTATCTAAAATTGGCTAATCGTCTCAATAAACTCCATAATTTAATCAATAACTAGGATTTAATAGCTAAAAGTAGTAAGAATAAAAAAATAAAAGCGATTCCTCATTTGCAACACCTGCTGGCAGTCTGAACAACAGTTATGAAATTGATTAAGATAAAAATTAACAATAAAATGTGCCATAATAGATTTAGTAAAGTAATCATAATAAGTTATAAAAAAGCTAGATTTTTAAGTCGTAAAATCATGATTTAAAAAACTTAAAGAATTCATAAAATATAAAAACTCCAGATTAATCATAAAATTTAGAAGATTTGCTTGATTAATTTGAAGACTTTAACGAACACAATATTGATGCCATGAGTAGCAGCGGCGAATTTTATGAGAATGATGATGAAGGAGATGAAGAAATGTATTCTTAATAGAACTCTACACCGAATAGCAAATTCAAGTAAACACAAGGCCTTTCAACTTTAAAAAACATCTAGCTGAACCAAATTAATGAAGAAGATAATGAAGAGGAATGCAGTAATCTAGGATTTTCTTATGCAAATTAAAACAAAATCAGTATAAATTCATAAAAAAATAACATAAGAGAGTCTGATTAACTATCATCAAGTAAGTTGAAGAACTCAACTAACTTATAAGAATGCATCGATGTGCTTAACTCAGTTAAAATGCAAAATAACATATATAAAATTATAGACTAAATAACAAGTAAATTTATTCATAATTTAATTTATAATATCAAAAATATTTTTTAAAAAAGGATTATTAGAATTGAAAAATGAAAAGAAACTTAGATGCTATAGAGATGAAGTTGGTTACTTAAAAGATGCAAATGGTTTTTATATATTCGATACTGAAGGAAGGATGATTAAAACCGACAAAGATACTATTAAGTACCTTCAAAATGAAGGTTACGTTTAATTACTGTGATAAATTTATAAATATAATTTAATATTTTAGTTATAATTTTTATATAAACAAAATTTTATATATTTGCAATTAAATTTAATTTATAAAAAGTTAAATATTTATTTCTATTGGCTATTTATTGCTTTGTTGTTTTTGACTTTTTATTTGATAAAGCTTTTTTATTCTATGGAGAATATTTTTGAAAATAAATAATATAATTTTTATTTGAATTAATTTATAATTTTTTAATAAAATTAAATTTAGTTTCATAAAAACTGATAAACTTTATAAATTAAATAACTTTGATTAAATTAAAAATAAAATGGAAGAAAGAGAATAATAAATGTATCTTGATATATCTCAAAAAATAGTAGCTTAGATTAAAAATAAAAAGATTTTTAACACAGACAATATATTAGAGATATTTTATTTACTAAAGAATTCAAAATATCTTTTTAGACAGTATGATTATATAGAAGATAACCAAACTTATATAACTTTTTAAGCTACTTGTGAAGAGGAATCAACTTTATTTGCTCTTCAGATTTTTAAATATTTAAGTATTGGATTTATTCAAATTACAAATAAGTTAGTCAATTATTACATTAATTTAAGAATAAGATGAAAATTTTGCTGAAAAAAGTAATCCAGAAATAAATTACGAGAGGAAAAAATTAATTAAAGAAGAAATAAAAGATAAAAACTACTGGATTAATGTTTATCATCTCAACTAATGTAAATTATTTTGATCTTAAACAAAATTTTTATTTTAAATATTATTTTAGTTATAGATACAAAAATTTACTATGAAGAAGATGTAATTTTATAAAAAATTTTTTTAATTTAAAACTTTATTTTAATCAATTAAGCTAAATGATTTAGACGAAGCTAAGTTTAGTGCAATAAAATCTATAAATCTTGAACAGTAAATATTAAAAACCTTTAAATTCTAAAAAGTAACTTTTTCCTAGAAATAAAAATAAGTAAGAGGATAAAAAGATAGTCAATCAATTAAAATAATATTTTACAAACATTTAAAGTATTCGAGTTGGTTATAAGTAAGTGTTACTATTTAAACTTTTTATAATTAATTAAATTTATTTAAACATTTTTTTATTTATAAAAGTTTATAGAAAATATATTTAATTTTTAAAACTATATTATAAATTAATATATTAAAATTTTTGAAATAAAAAGATATGACGATATTCCTGTTAACGAAATCGCCAATCTTACTTAGAGGATTATTGCCTATAATAAACTATAATCTCTAACCATAAGTTTTTGGTTACAATTTTTTTTGATTTTTATAAGTTAATTTTATTGAATTTATATTAAAACATTAGGAGATGTAATATTTAGGAGTAAGCTATTTAATAATTATTAATTGATATTAAAGACTTGAAAATGCTCTCAACATTGTAGTTAAACTTTATGTAAATTTTATTTGATATAATAATAAATTAATTAATAAATAAAATTTGACTTTTAGAGAAACTTAAATTGATAACTCTGGTTGCTTAGATATAGCAAATAACATTAAAAAATTAAAGAATTTAAAGTGCATTTCACTTTTCGTTTGGTAATAATATACAAATAAATATTGATTATGTAAATAATTATTTTTATAAAAATAGGGATAGGAGTATTTAATAGATTAATAAAGCTTTTACTAAGAAAAGTATTTTGAAAATTAAATATTTAGTCAAATGTTTTATATTTTTTAAATGAAAATAAAATCGTTTTCATATAAAACAAATTTGACTTTTGGAGAATAGATAAAAATTGGTCATCTATATTCTAAACAATATTTTAAGAAATATAAATCAATTAAATCATCTTGAAAGTTTATTTTTTGTTATTAACTCTTTTAAATAAATGATATTTATTTGTAATTGTATTTATTTTAAGTGATATTTTTTATTTTAAATTATTTCTTTTTTGCAACATTTATGGATTAATTTGTATGATCTAACTTATTTCTTAAATTATTTCTTTTTTGCGATCTGACTTATTTTTTTTCTCTTTATTGTTTATTTATTTCTCAAAAAAATTTATTTAATTTTAAATTAAAACATAAATAATTAAAACTTTCCAGTACACGAAAATAAATTAAAATTAATATTTTAAATTTTTTGAATTTTATATTTAATTAGCAAAAATAAAATCGAATAAAATAATTTGTTTAATCATTATTAAGATTATTGATAGTTAGATAAAATCTCTGTATTTAAGGTGAAAATATTTATGGTCTACTTTGGTATCATATGCTCAGAAGTTATATTAGTTAAATCTATTGCTAAATTTTTGTCTATTTCTTCAAATTCACTGAAATGATTTTTGTTTAAATCTACCTCAAAATGGAGATTTGATTTATTTAGCTATAATTCGTTTGATAATTTAGAAGTGTCTTATTTTTAATCATTAAAATTATTTTCTGTTCTGTTGGTATATTAAATTTTGATTAATTTATTTTTTTTTGATTTAGATGAGCATGAATAGCTTACGCTTTTTTACCTTTCTGAGTTGTTAGTTATTTAATTGAATAATTAGAGTTAGTTTTAATTAAATATTGATTTTCTTCTTTGCTACTTTAAATTATTATTAACTTTATTAATAGCTAAAATAACTTACTGCTAATGAATTGATGATATAGAAGTATTTCTAAAACGATCCTACATTGTGTATTGTGCATTTATCTAAGCAAGTATGTTCTTCAGATTATTATAAGGAAAATAAACACCATAGTTTTTCAAGTTCTCCATCACTAATTCAATATTATTGTTTGCTTAATTTTCTTATTTATTTAAACCTAGTTAGCCTAGATAATGTATCAAAAATTTTATGTCTTCATATTAGTTGATTGTGTGGTGTTTGTTTTTTGAAGCTTCTTTTTGCTAGTTTGAAGTAAGGGAATTATTTTTCTGAATTTTAATAATGTTTTATATAAATTTTTAGATTGGTATTTCTTTCTCAGATGTAACGTTATTGCTTGTCTAAATGACTTTATATTAACTTAAACCTTAGGGAATTTATATTTATTATGTTGTCCTTATTTTTTGACTTGAACTTAATGATATTTAATTTTGGCTACTCATTTGTTAAATGGGTTATTTATTGTTTGAGATTAATTTAAGATTTTTGTTAAATATTGCTGCAAACTAATTTATTTCCTCATTGTAATTTTTTTAGTTATTTTAACTAATGCTATTACTATTTATGGAATTACTATTAACCTGTTAAAAATCATGAATTTTTTATTCACCTAAAGAAACAGAACTTCGCTAAGGTTATTCATCAATATTCTGTATCTTTATAGAATTTTAAGATGTAAGTTAACTTATTTGGCTTCCTCTTTTTTGTTTACTGCTGGATTTATTTTATGAACTGTCCTAGTAAAGTGGGTTATTCAAATTACTGTAAAGATTAGAGTTTATTCTTAACTAACTCTCTTAATTGTAAAAATTTTAGCTTAATTGGCTTGGAACTCCAAAGGATTCTGCTTTAAGATCTATATTAACCATATTCTACTATTGCTATTGTGAAGAGATCTCTCCTTCAAATTTACTAGCAATGCTCACTAATGAGCCTATTTTAGGATTCTAAACGTTTTTTTAATTATTTTTAGTAGCTTACTTACTATTTATCTAAATCTACTCCTCTATTTCATCTATTTATCCTTCTTCTTCAATGTCATGAAAACTATTACTTTAAATCATATAGTTATAGTCATAATTTTACATTATGATATCTTAGTTATTATCTAAAATTTCAACTGCTCCTTCTAACAACTCAGAAAGATCTATATAAGAGCACTTTTTCCTTCTCTCAAAAGGAGATCTATTTTAAACTATTTTATTTTCTTACAAGATAATGTTATCTTTATTTGGTAAAAAATGAATGTAAGGACATTCAGATATCAAATGAGTACTAGATTTGCAGGCATAGCAACCAGATTTTATTATAGAAGTATCATTATATTGTAAAATGCTGTCTTTAATCATACAAAATTTTTCATAATCATCAGGGTATTCCTACAATAGCTGAATGAAGTCTTATCTTCTAATGACTAATAATCTACAAAAATCCAAGCTTCTAACTGAGAATGTTCTTTTTTTACCAGTAAAAAAACTGATTTACCCAAAAGAATCTCCACTTTTTAGTTGAATAATTTTGTTTACCATTTACTATCTTTTGGCTATAGGGTGAGAGTAATAACTACAAATTTCGACTCTACCTTTTTCAATAAAGTAAATAGATCCTTCAAAAAAATCTATTTTTTCCTCATCAAAAATAATTTCTTCTGGAGTGAACCTCATTTCCTTTATTAATGGAATTGTCTTTATTATAATCTGTGGACTAAAATTTTCTCTAAATATGGGAGAGTCAATTAATGCTAATTTATTAGCTTCCATTAATAGAGTTTCTCTTAAACCATCAGAGAGCTAATTAATAATTTTTGTTTCTTATGTAACATCCTAAGAAGACTCTTCCCTCCAATAATAATTAAGATACTGTTTAACCTGATACTGTAATTCTTAATTGACTTTCTTATTTTTCATGTAGTTACTAATTACTTTCATATTTTATTTTATATCATTTTCTAAGTGAAAAAACTACTTAAAGATATTACCTAATATAATAAAATTTAGTCAAATTAATATTCTATATTGCTCAACAATTTTTTTAGAGTTATAAAAAGATTTTTTTTAAATGTTTTGGGAGAGAATGAAGTTATAATTAAGGAGGAATTAGAGAATATTATTAAAAGAAAAAAATTTAAAAATGTTTTTAACTTTCTATGTTTTAAATTCATAGATAATTTCCATAGACAATATTAATAATTAAATATTATCTCTAAATCTTAAGAGGTAAAGAAACTTTAATATAAATAAGAGAATTTAAAAATTAAATTTAAACAAACTCTAAACTTTCTAAATTTTTTTGCATTTAAAATATTTATTTATTGTTAATTAAAACCAAAAAACTTTTAATTTACCAACTTAATTAATAGAATAAGCAAATACACCACAACAAATCATCATTGAAAAAACACAGAATATCATTTCTTGTGGATTTTAAGGTGTTATATCTCCATATCCTACAGTAATCATAGTTACTGTGGCATAGTAATATGATTCTAAATATTATATTGTCCAATCAGAGTGATCTATATTTCTAGAGTGCAACCATGTTTGTCTTACTTATCTATATGAAGATTTTAAACCTAAATAAAGCCATAAGCTAGCAAAAAAATGAGAAACAAATAGAATTAACATAAAAACTTGCAATAGCTAAATCATATTGGAAGCTTTTAAGTTTAATTAGAATCTTTCTTCTATAGTCTGAAGCATCTTAAGCAGCTAAGTTATTCTAGTAAAAAAGAAAAACAATAATATATTTTAAACATCTAAGTTATTTTAAACTTCTAATATCTAATCTACTATAAAGCAAATTAAGTAAATTATTAGAGGTACTAAATCACTAAACCAGTTATTTTTAAAAAAATTTACTAAAATTTTAACTCTTGATCTGCACATTTATCCTTAAGTATAGAATCCAGTATTTAGCTTAATAAGAAGATCTAAGATAAGCAAAATAGGGCTTATTATATTAAGTTATCTACCAAGAAGTGATGAAAGAGGTTTTCCATATAGAAAACAAATTGGAATAAAAAACATAATAGTTATACTAATTATGTTAGCAATTAAGTCCCATATCAATTTTATGTTATTTGAAGGATTAAATACCGGATAGTTGATTATGTATTCGATAAATAGCTCCTTAAAGTATTAATACTTCTACTTTTTTTTGAGTAACTCTTTTTTATATTAAGCTTACATTTATTCATTTTATTTAAGTAGATGCTGCATATTTAGGTTTTGGTATAAAGTCTACATTTTATTTGCTAAATGGTAACTATTGTCTTAGCAAAATTCTGATGCCTTATCATTAAGAAAATGAGAATTTTATTTTATTAAATTATGTTTTCTTATGCATGTCCTATTTAACAGATTCTTCATTTTACTTTTGATTTTCATTTTAAATAGCATATTACTAAGTAGATAATTGTCATCTTTATGTTTTTTGAAATCTATTTAGCTATTTATACTTTTAGACATATCTATTATTTTAAAAAAGATATAATTTGATTCTACTATCATTTAATTTATTTAATCATTTACTCAATTTAGAGGTGCGCATACAACAAAAATATTTCTTATAGATAATTTAGTAAGAGTAACTAAGTTATTTTGAACGCTTTTTTTATATTTTAGCCTTATGAATTGAAAACTTTAATAAATTAATTTATGTTATCTCCTTTAATAATTATTTCTACTTTAACTATTGATATAAGAAATTTATAATATTTATGTAAATAGAAGAAATAAATATAATCATGTAATAACTTTATTTAATTGTTTAATCTAAATTAGTTAATATGTATACTGATTCTTTAATTGTGTGTTTTTACCAAATTGTTAAAAATTTTGAACAATAGCATAAAAATAGTGTAAATAAATAGTATAAAAGACAAAAACATCGCTAAAAAAATGAAATATCTATATTTAAAGATTTATATGAAAAAATAGCTTGTATTCTCATTAAACAAGACGATAAAAATTGCTTTTTCTCATAAGGTAATTAAAAATTGTATTCAAAATAAATTTCAAATAATTGAGTTAATATTTGACACCCTCATACATGAATCTTTATGGTATTTTATTAGCCAAATTAAAATAATTTAAATCTAAGATATAAAGACATATACATAAAATTTAATAAAGAAACAAAAACTTTAATTTTAGTAAAATCACCTATTAAATATTTTATATTAATTAATAATTTATTTTTTTCCTTAAAAACTTCATTAACATTTTAAATAGAATTAAATTATTATTATTATAATCAATTATTAAATTAAGAGAAGAAAAATTGAATCAAATTAATTTTAAGAAAGTAACAAAATCAAAAAATGCCATTAATTTTATTTAGGTATTAAATATTTTAACAAGATAATTTTAAAAATTAGTATTTAAAAAAATTCTTATCCAAGTAATTTTACATAGTTATCATATATTTATCTGTATTTTATTTTTTTAATAAAATAGTGTTATAATTTAAATATTTAATTGGTACAAAACAAATACTTACGTCATTTCTTTTTTTGTTTAGATGAATTTGGAATAAAATAAAATTATAACTAATTTTCTAGAAATAATATAGTCAGAATTAGAATTTTATAACATCATAACTTTCAATGAAATATCTGATTTTACAATTGAATTTTTATTGATTAAAATTAAATTGAAATATCAAGTAAGATGATGCAATTAATTGAATGATTTATTAAATTTCATCATATTTTATTTCTGTTAAATTTTATTTGTTTACAAGAAATTGGATATATTTACTATTACTAATTTAAAAAATATGTTTTATCATTAAATAACATATTATTAAAATAGAAATACTTTAACAGTCAAATTTATTTTCTAGCAATATATTACTATTTATGTTACTTTTTATTAGTAAAAGTACATTATTTCTAATATGAAGAATTAAAATAGATTAAAATAATAAAGTTTTTAATTAAAAAGCAAAAAAATTACTCTTTGTCTGTAAAAGAATTTTGATAAGAATGTAAAAAATTAGAAGAAAACTAAAATCTGTAAATTTATAAAAATTTTGATAATAATTAAGCTCAATATTATATTTTAATTTCTCTTGATTTCAAAAATTTGATAAACAAAAAATTGATAATAAATTTATCGTGTGAATATTAAAAATTAGAGTTTTTTTTATAATTTAATTTTATATAAAGAATATGAGACAATCATCAAATTATTTTTATAATTATTATGTGTTTTAAATCTAATTTAATTGCGAATATTCTAATTTATATTGAATTTTATAAAAATATTTAATTCTTTATGTTCTTATAAAAGAAATTTACTTCATTTAGATATAAGTCTGTTTAATTGAGTGGTATAGACCTAATTTTATAACAAATTAACTTCATACGATTTATGTTGAAAATTTTTCATTGTTATCTTGCATGAAACACGGAATATTCATAAAAATAATATGAAGAGTCTTTCTTAAAGAAGAATCAATTGCATACTAATTATTTGCAGTTTGACTAATATTTATATTCAATTTATAACTTTTTTTATAATTAATTTAGATAGAAAAAAAGACTTTATCAAAAAAAGAAAGAAATAAACAAAAAGAAAATAAACCAAAGAAAAAGTAAAGAAAGTAATAAAAATGGACAATCAAAGAGTTCCATTTCCAACAAAAGCAACAAATAACCCAAATTAATTCTTTTCGGCTTTCGAAAGAAATCAAAGTAAAATCGCACATTTATTAAATAAAATCTTTTATTAAAAAATTTTATATTTGATTTAGACAACAGAAACAATCCATATAATCTAGGTAGAAAAATACTATTTTACTTGTTTGTTTCTTTATTTACTTGATTTTGCTCTATAAATTTTGTTATACTTTTTGATAAATACAAAATCAACTAAATCCTATATTAAGTAAATCTATTAGTTTAGAAAGAAAATAAAAGAAAATCAGTCACTGATTCTTTCTAAATGACTATTATTCACTAATCAATTAATTAATTGATTGATTTATAGATTTACTTAGAACAACTGTCTCATTTCCTTTGGATTCAAAATAGCTTTCATTTAATTCCAATCCTCCAGAAATTAAAAATTTTTTGATGATTGCTAGCTAAACATTTCATTAAATCTTTTTGGCAATATTATTTTTCTTTTTCTAAATTAATTTGATTAACTCCATTTGTTTGTCAATCTATTTTTGATAAGTTAGCGCTATTTGAACCAATCAAAATTCAAAAAAAAACCTTTATAATAAGCAAGACTAGTTATATGAAACTAGGAAAATAATATCAAAACTGAACTCAAATTTATTTTTAATGCTAAAAATTTACTCATTACAATAATTATATATTTAGATGAATCAGGAGAATAGATATTCAATCGAACTTTTACCAGAAGCATTGAATCAAGTCATTGGGATAATGATAATTCTAACTTGTTGGCTGATTTAGAGGAACTTGATTAAATTAAATAAAAACAAGCAGATCAAAGAAACTCAAATAAAAATGATTTTTCAAAGTTAGATAAATAATATTTGAACGAGATGCTCTAATAGTAGTAAAAAAAAATAGGCAACATTTTAGAAGTGAGCTCACCTCAAAAAAGCAGTCCATAAATACCTTAAAAATAAGAAAATACTTTCTTTCCTGATCAAGATTTAAAGTTTAAAAAGCAAACAAGTTAAAAAAGATCTGCCCTCTAAGGATCCTTTAATATGTTCCATGGCAAAGATGATAACAGACTAGGGGAAACCTTAATTTCTGAATATGTCAGCGAAGACTTCCACAGTTAACACAATTCACCCTTAAAAGAGTTAGTTATCACTTAGACTTAGGTTGGCGGAAACAATTAAAATAATCCCTCTTATTTACATACAAATCAAAATCAAAATTAACTAAGTGTTTTGATAAGCTAATAAGAAGATAATGCATAGTCTACTTCACATGTTCATAACGAATAATCAGTGCTTTCTATTCTAAAAGAGCATGAGCTTGAAAAACCTGTAAAAATTGCTATATTTTATTAATTCATTATTTATTTATTATTCTCCTATTTTGAATCTTAGAATTAACTTGCCATTTTTTTTTCTTTTTTGCAGTCAGTGCATTTCATAAAAAACTTTTATTTAACATTTGAAAATAAACAATTGTTCAAAAGACGAAAATTTGGTCATCAAAAATTTTTTTCTCTTAACTCTTTATTTGAGCTTCATGATCAATTAATCAATCTTAGCTAAATTTTTAACATTTGTATTATTTTATACATTTACTGCTCTTAAATTTTAAATAAAAAAGTTGACTTTTTAATGTTCTTAGAAACACTATTACGATGAAGCTATTAGCTTTACAAGCCTTTCATTTTGATTTAAAATAAATAAATCATTTTAATCTTTCAATAAATAAATGAATAAATTATGATCAAATGATTGCAATTTTTATGATTTTTAAATTATCAGATTTGTTTGATATTAATTTTACAATATTACTGTTATAGCGCTCAACTTTATTAGCAATTATATATCAAAATTTAAAATTTAGGAGTTTTTAAAATAGTATGAAATAAATAACATCACTCTAAAATATTTCAATCACGTTAAAATAATTATTGAATTAATTAAAAAGGTATATATAAACGTTATGGTTGCGGGAGCTCAAGGCTTAGGAAAATCTACTTTTATTGATGCATTTCTCAATAAGGTATTTATTACATTAAATCTAAAATAGATCAGCCTATTTTTTAAATTCTTCAAATATTATTCTTAGTGCTATACAAATATAAATTTGTGATATAGTAATTAATAATCAAAATATCGGGAAAAAAAGATAATCAGTCACTAAAATTAATTACTTTATCTATTTGATCTAACAAAATTTTAAAATAATCTGATTTATTATCATCGATCGCCTTTGTTTTGTATTAATTTATTTTTTGTCATCCAAAAAGAAATTTCATAAAGAATAGCCTGACGTCATCAGACCAAAGACAGAGGAAATTGTTGAAGTAACTGGCATTCGTACTGAAAACAAAATAAAATTGCACTTAAATATGATCGATACACCTGGATACTCTGAAGAAACAAACATTGATGAATGGATTGATAAAATTATTAAACATATCGTGGGCAAGGTAAAGCAGACAAATTAAATTTACAAATTTTGAGTTTCATTATTGTTTGTTAATTTTTTTTCTATCTCAAAAAATTTAAAAATACGTTTTTAATTTATTTTTAAATTGAACAAATTTTTAATGAGTTCTCAATGCAGTTTTACTGTTGAATAATGAATGACATTCTTAAATAAATTATATAACTGTTAATAAATAGTTTGAGAATTACAAATTATTTGAAGATAAATTGATCGAAGATATAAAAAGTGTTTAGTAGGAAGATGATAAAGATTGCAGGGTATTTATTTAAATACTATTACTTTTGATATGTGTTTTAGATAATTAATTTAACATGGTTCTTTTTAAATATTAAAGGTACACGTTTGTCTCTATTTTATATAAGGAAGAAGCATTTCTAAATTTGATTAAAAAGCTATTCTCAAACTTTAAGAACATGTTAGCATTATTCCTATCTTAGCAAAAGGAGATACTTACATGATTGAAGAAGTGAAATAAATCAAGCAAAATATTATTAAAGATGCACATGATAATAAAATAAGCTTTTTTGATTGTGAAGCAGTAATTAATATTTTATCATTTATCAAATTTAAAAATTATAATTTTAAATATTTTAAATACATTTTTACAAAAAATCATTAGCCCTTAAAGAACGATAAAGAAAGACTCTAAAAATTGAGGAATGGACCTTTTGGACATTCTCCACCATTCCTTATGATATCTTCTGTATAAAAAATAGAAATAGAAAAATAAAAAATATATGCAAGGTAACATAATCTAAACATTTATTTTTTTATTTCAAAATCATAAATAATCTTAAAAAGTAAATGTGCTTGTTTAATATATACTTTTTTATTGATAGAAAATACCCTTGGGGAATATGTAAAATAGAAGATCCAGAACATTCTGATTTCTTGCTTCTTTATCAACTTTTGATTGGATACTTCATCGCTGATCTTAAGAAACTAACTGATATTATCTACAAGCAATATTTGAAAAAGAAGAAAAAATAAATAAAAGAAGAAAAGAAAAATAAATAGAATCAGAAATTAATTGGAGGAGGTGTTGCCTTAGCCATAGCAGGATTACTTGGCTTTATCAAATATTAAGCCATTAAATGAAAATGTATCTAATCTTCTCATAATGCTAAATCAAGAAAAATTATTTAAATACCTTTCATAAAAACTTTAGTAAATTTTGATAAGTAAAGCAACTCAAAATATATTTCATTTGCTATAAAATAAACAAAGTAAGTACTAAAATTGTAAAATACAACAAATCATTATGTGAAAAAAAAATAATTACTTTATATTATAACAATATCTAATATCAGCAAGTAGGAAATAGTACGTACTATTCTTTAAAATCGGGCTTTTATATATAATATAAAATATAATTAAACACTATTTGTTTCCCTTGAGTTGAATAATAATAATTAAATTATTAATCAACTTATTGAAGGAAATGAATTAATCAAATTTGATAGCCATAAAAAATAATGTTAAAACTTTCAACCTATATAATAATAATACCATATAATTAATGTATCTTACTTTTCTACTTAAAAAAATATAAAACTTCATAACTAACGAATTAGCTTAGTCCATAATTGCTATTTGCTGATAGATAATAACTAAATAAAATAATGAAAAAATTAATCCACTAAATAACTATTTAAATATTTTAAAAACAGAATTGTCGAATATACTCTATATTAAATATTTACTCTATATTATATTACTTTATATAAAAGCAGTATATAAAAATAAATTTACAACCTAGCTCAACTTAATTTAATCAACAAAAATTTCTTGAATTTTTTAAAACTAACTTTCCTAAATTTTTTAAAACTTTCCTGTTCTAATATTTTTTTTTTAGACTTAATTCAATCCCAAATTTATTAGATATGATATATAAATTGTACTCATTTACATATTCAATCTTATTGTAAATAATAATAGTTATTATTATTTAATATTTTAACTTTTTAAATTTCAAGACTTAAAATAAATTCAGATACTTTTATTACTATTTTTTATGATAAATTTAACAAAAAATGTATGGATATTATTTAATGCAGTTAATATTCTTTTATATTTTAAAAAATATTTAATTTTATTAAAGACTTTTATCTAATTAAATCTATTTTATCTCAATATGTGGAGAGCAAATAATTTATAAAATATTAAAAATATTACATAAATTATAGCTTTTTTTAAATAACTTCTGCTTTTGTTGGCTAAATTTTAGAATTTAAGTTTAAAATTATTAATTTATTTAAATTATTTAAACTTAATTTAGTTAAAAAATAATAATAGTAAGTAAATTAAATGTGAATATGTTTATATAGAAATATATTTATTTTACAAATATTTTTAATTATTTACAATTATTCATTTTCAAATTTATTTTATGATTTGGAAATTTTTTCAATCATCAAAAGGAAAATTTACTTAAAAATTTAATTTATTTTTATATAACATTTTATAGCTTTGCATTAAAAGAGTGACTAAGCATGATAGAAAACTTTTAAAAAGGCTTAATTAAAGCTTCTCTACAGAGAGAATATTTTATCATTTAGGGATATTAAAAAGCTTAGTTTAACATATATTTTAGCACTCTTAATAGTAAGTTAGTTTGGTGATTAATTTTATTGTATATTTAATTTTATTTATAATTTTAATTATTTAAAATTTTTATTTTATAATTAATTGTTTGTTGTTAATTTTAAAGGAAAATTTATAGTCAAAATTCTGAAGTGTTAAATAAATACATTAAAATTTAGTATTTCAGCAAGATATTTTAGAAAGAAAGTCTTTAAGTATTGATAAGTACTAAATATCATCTTTTGAACTTTCCTCCTAAATACTTTTTCTTGTATAAATATCCTCAATCTCTTTGATATTTAGTGCAATAGTTTTATTAAGTAAGCACTGTATAAATTATTGAGTTTTCTAAATAGTTTAGCTTTAAAATGTCTATAAAAACTACTAATAGGAATCTTCACTTATGACAATAGATTCTAACTGATTATAATTCATGTCATACTTTGTTGTATTCGATTTTTTCAGTATATTTATTAGCTAATTTTAGTAAACAAGAAGCTTGCTCTACCAATCACTTTTCTCAAATACTGAAAAGGAAACAACTTCAATAATAATTTTAAAATATTTGATAGAGCTTGATACATCAAACTAAAGACAGTTAAGAGCATCTATTAAGTCATAATAATTTTCTTCATATAATGAATCTTTGAATATTCCACAACAATAAAAAACTGAAGCTAAGTTATAGTCGTTCTAATTAATAATAAATGTGAAATGAATATTTTTTGAAATTGTAAAAGTCTTAATTTAATTTGTTAATAAATATTAAAAATTTATAAATTAAATTAATCGAATTAATAGGATTACATTTTATTTTTAAATTTCTCCAAGGAGATTGAATATTCTTCCTTTGCAAACAAGAGAAGATTATGCAGTACTGCAGTGAGAAGAAATTAGAGCTTTTACATAGAATTTTTCAGCTACACTAATATTTTGATACTCTTAAAGATATATATTTCCCAAATTAATGTAACATTCTGTGTAATAATTATTTATTTCGAGAGCTTAATTATAGTATTGTATAGCTTCTTGAGTTTTATCTAAATTCCTGAGAGTTATTGCAATATAAAAAAGTGCTTCGTAATTATTTGAATCATATTTATAAGCTTGTTCATAAAAAAATAGAGCATGCTGCGATAAATCCAACCAAACTCTAAGCAAATGCCCTAATTTAATTAAAACCAAGCCAATAGGTTTAATTTTTAAGTTTAATTATATTAAGCTATATCTGTTTGATTCTTCTACAAACTAGTTAAGTATTATTTTTGAGTGTTCATTAACTAAAGATTACAAAAAGCTATTCAAATCATTTTGTTCTGTATTGATTTATTATTAATCTAATTAAGATACAACATCTTAAATTGCTTACATACCTTTGTTTTCAAATTTCTAACCACTCGAATCACCTTAAACCATTTTACTCTTTTATTAAAAATGTTTATTATTTATTACACAAAACTTTAAATAAATTTGATTATTTGTTGCAAACTTTTTAAGTAAATAAAAAAAATCAGAATTTTTTGAGAAAGAGTATCAAGGAAGTATGAATGAAAAATAAATATTAACTTTTTAAACAAAATTCAAATAGATTAAAATAAAATAGCTTACTTGAAGTAGCTTTAAGTCTCTATAGAGTGAATTAAGGTTAGGGTGATTGTATAAAATGGAGCTAGATTAACACTGCTCAATGTAATCAATCAAAGATATTAATATATGGATGAATTATTTTGTTGGAGATTTTAATATTGTGTAAATCATTTCTAAAAAGAAAATCAACTCATTTTAGTAAACTTCTTTCAAAGTTGTATTTTAAGTTTATTAATTATAATTCTTCCATTCTTCGAAAATAAATGTCTTTTCTGTGTTTTTTTAAGACGGTTCTTGCTATAAAATAGGATTTGTTTATTTATTTATAAAAGATCCTGAAAATTGTTTATCAATTAAATGAGAAGCAGCTATGTGTTAAGATGAAAGAACAGTTTATCTTATGTAAAGAAACTTTTATTCTATTTTTTTGACTGCACTGTCGCTTTCTTCTTCTTTCCTTTAGCAAAGGATTCCAAGAAAGCAAACATAAGCTTCTACGAGAACTATAACAAGATAATCAGATAAACCCATTTGTAAGAATAAAGAAGTAGCAGGCAATAGACAACTTAAGGCATCATTTAATTCTCCATTTTGCTAGAATGCTCTGCTTAAATAAATCCAATTCTTAGCATACTTAAATAGTAATGCTTTATCTTTTTCATTCAATTAAAGGTGATTAAAACTTATTTTATTTTGCTAATTTACTAACTAAGAAGGAACTTTCGTGATTGAAATATCGTCTATTGCACTTATTGTAAGTACAGGTTTTCCTCCTTTTTGTCTTGCATTTTATAAGAAGTTGGTATTACTATTTATTGCATTATTTTATTGTAATCCACTGATTCCTTAAAACAATTATACTTCTTAATTGTTATTATAGTTGTTTTTAGCATGAATATAAGGACTTGATTAAGAAAAATTAATGTTTCTTTGAGAAATTGCAGGATCTTTACACTCCTGTGTATTTAAAATAATAAAATTGTTTGCATGTTCATCAAAAAAATCAACAGATTTTTCACTGGTTCTGTTAATTAAATTATCAAACATAGATTCTATTCTTTTTTGATGATACTGAGCCAGCGTTTTAGTATCTTTCTTGGGTTAATTATTCTAGTTAATAACAATATTTTTTGCACTGTTTCCATTATGGAAGGCTTTTATAATGCCAATTCCACTAAATGCAAATTATTTTTCTTCTATATCTTGATCAACTTTATCAAGCTAAAATTCTTGTACATTATTACCTTAATAACTAGCTTTTTTTGTTAATGAATTTAAATATTGAGACATATTTTAATTTTTTTTATCACTTTTCGAAAGCAAATAATTATCTTTTATAATTTTTTTCTAAAAGTGAGCATTCCCTTTATTAGATTTATTTTATCCACTTTAGAAACTGCTTTACTTTTAGATTTACAGATTTAAATTATTTTCATTTTAATTAAAGCAGTTTTATTATATATTCTATTATGATTCGTTCAATATATTCTTATGAGAGGAGTCATTTAAGTTGTTTACACCTACAAAAGTGCCACTAGGTAAGCACTAAGGTTTAACCTCAAAACTAGTAAACTGTATATCGCAGTCCGTATGTGTATTCTATGTACCTGGTTGATAATCTTTTAGTTAAATATTTTAGAGATATTATTAACTTTACAAACAAAAAAATTTGAGCTTTCTCTAATACTTACAAATTTTATGTAATTAATTATTTTTAAAGTTTTTAAAGAACAGTTAAAGAATTACTTTCTTGTTTATATTTCTATTGAGAGTTAATATGTCTTTTATTTTTATGCATCTAAATAGATTAATTTTCGTCATTAATGCTCGGTGGAATAATCCTCTGTATCGTTGTATTATTAGATTATTAGTTTTATTTATCCTATCCTATTTAAAAAGATAATTAATTGATCATTATCAAGCCAAAATTTATATTTTTGCTAATCTATCTTTTTCTAAATATAATGTCAAAATAATTAACAAACCTCTATAATTTTAATGAATTGGCATGAGGTCTTATACATTGAAATCAGATTTTGAAGGTTTCCTCTAAATTATATAAGTATAACAGTTAAATAAAATTTACTGTAAATGATTACTCTAAGAGCTGAAAAAACAATAAATTTATGATTTAAAGAGCTTATAATCTCTATGCAAAACTCCTTTACAACTTCAAAGAATTGTTTTGTTTTAAAATTGATTATTTAAATGATTTTCATTCAGTAATATAATTTTTCTAATAAAACATACGCTATTTTGTTTAGAGCTAGGAACTCCTTTTGATGTACAAGAGCCCATACTTATTTTAATTACTTTTGTATTGATTGCACTTTAATTTTAATTAACAACTCTTTTTCAAAGTAAATATTTATAAGTTTATTTAATTAATTCATTTTAACTTTTAATAATGCTTAATAATATCAAAATCAATTAACAAATTCAGCAAGAGACTAACTTAAAAATTCAAAGAATATTTTGCAGCAGTTTATAGTGGTTAAAGAAACTCTTAAAAGGTAACCATAATTAGAAATAAGAAAAGCTATCCATCAATTTAATTTTAAGTATTTTCAAAGTTTGTTAAACAACTCGCTAATTTCTGGCCTTTCAATTAATAATTTAAATTTAAATTATTTTTATAAGTTTAAAAAATAATTTTTATTATCAATTCTTTGCTAGCTTTAAAAAGAAAAAATATGAAATAGTCAAATTTATATTTCATAAATTAAACTTAAGTATAAAAAAATGCTTATTATATCACTAAATTATTAAGTAAAAAAAGTCAATAAAACTAATTTTGGGTTTTAAAAGCAATTTTTTAGCTTTTGAAATAATTAGACCAAACTTTTTATTTTAAATTAAATTTTGATTCTAGTTTTGTAGCTTAGTAGATTTAATTTATTTTATCTAATGCAGAATATCTAGCTTTATTTCCTTGATCTAATATTCAAAAATTTTAACATAAATATGTGTTAATGAAAAAGTTACATGTAACTTGAAATTTTGATTATTTTATGGGTTTTCACTATAATTTGTGGTAAGCTATAAATTATATATCTAATTCTTTTTCTATTTAAAAGGCCAAATAAATTTAAAATTTATAAAATAAGTTTTAATTATTAGATTATTTTTTAATTAGTATCTGGCTTAAAGTAAATATTTTAAACCTAAACTCCTCCAAATAATAAAAGGATTTGTATTAATTCTATTTTGATTGGAATAACTATGAAAGGATATCTTCATTTTATAGTTTTTATTTATGAATGTTTCTCACTTAAAATATTTACTTACCAATCAAAATTTAATTTAGAATTTAGCATCGATAAATTTAGTAATGAATGCTATTGATTGTAAGGAATAAATGAATGAGGAAATGAGGCAGAAAATAAATAAAACGATAATAAATACAAAATATTAATAATAAATTAATTATAAGTCTTCTTATTAATAGCTTTAGTTGAGCACTTAAATAGCTAATTCAAATCTTAATAAAAATAAATAGTAAATAGCACGATTATATACAAATTTAAAGTTTATAAAATTACATTAGCATAAATATAATTTATAGTCAGCTACAAGAAAATATATAGAATATTATTAGTTATTTAGAATCTTTGAAATAAGTTATGTATTAGCAATAACCTCCATATTAAAAACCTTCTAAATAAGGTGGCTTATATTCCCTTAATTTAGGATAAAATAATGGACCTTATTTAACTAAAGACATTATGATAACAAATCATAAAAGTCTTTAGCTTTTAAACGGTAAAGATGAAGTTGCCAAGAGTGCAGCCAGCATTCTTTCAGGAGTTGGAACTTCTATTTTAAATGCTCCAACAGTAATATATGAACCTCCTGATATTTATGATGAAAGAACATAATAATTTACAAATTATGATGAAAGGTATCAAAGTAAACTCTCAGCATCTGATAGTATGAATAGCGTAACTTAGCTTATTATGGTAATAGGATTTATTTTTTTGTATATAACTTTATATAAAAATATGTATTCTATAAAATTTATATGCAAACAAGCTTATTTTGGTTCATTAATTTTTAAATAAATAACTTGCATAAAGCTCTCTAAAGAAATTGCAAAAAAGTGTGCTAATAGGATAAACAATTTTATAAAAAATTGAAATGAAGCAAATAATTTTTTATGATTAAATTATATCTGTAAAAAAAGGAACGAGTTTCAAGAGCGAAAGAGTCTTCAAAAGAATATGAGGAATTAGCTAACGAGTACAAAAGAGATTTAGAAAATATATAGCATACTATACATAATAACAATATCAACAATATAAAAGAAATATAACCGATGCTTAGAGAGTTTCACTAAAGATTAAAAGAAAGGCTTTAAGAAGAAAAAAACGAAAACTATAAATTATAAAGAGAACTAGAGTAACTAAATAGAGATAAACTATAGCTCTAATAATAACTGTTATTTTGCAGTAAACGTGTTTAAGATTTGCAAAAGTATACAGGTATTTTAAATGTAGAACCTTAGTATAATGAAGGTAGTGATGATGAAGATTAAGAATCTGATAATGATTGAAAAAATTAAAAAATTTTAATTTAATTTGCTTATGTATTTGAATTTATAAAAAATAAATGTATAGAATTTAATAAAATTAAAAAAATAATTTTAATTAAAAACTATTTCAATTATGATATTGAATAATTATGAAATTTAATCGACGTTTTAATTTATAATAAATTAATTTGATTTCAATTCAACCAACAACAAGAATCTATTTAATTGTATAATTTAATTTAATTAAATACAATTTAAGAATTAATTAATTTTATATAAAATTGCAATTAATTATTTTATAATTGTTGTTACTCATCAAATACTTACTTTCTTATAATTTATTTTAAGTTCTACTATATAATTCCTTTTTTTTAAAAAAAATATTTTTCAAAAGTAGTTAATTTATTTTAATAAATTAAATTTTAAATTAAAAAATTTTTAACAAGAGTTATAAATCTTAGGGGTTTAATTTAGGATAACACAAAGTAATTTAAATTTTAGATTACTAAACTAAAAATAAAATAGTTTGAAGGTCTAATTGTTAAAACTTTTGATTAATTTTATTTTTATAAAATATATTTTATTATTCTTGAAAATAAAAATATGACATTTTAATCTTAAATTAATTAATTAATTATTTTATGACTAATTAAATTGGTATAAAATTTTAAATTTAAATAGAAGGAAGAAAATTAAAATTAGCATTAACATTAAATAATGTAAAATGATAAATTAATTTTATTGCAAGTAAAAATAAATTTAATGCAAACAAATTAATATATGAATGATAATCAAAATCTGGTTAATAGTTAGAAAATTTGTTTGGATAAATGAAAGCAAATAAATAAATAAATTGAAGAAAAGAGTAGAATAATGAATTAAAATGATAAAATAATTAAGTAAAATATAAGAAAGAAAAGAATAAGAGTAGAGAATAAATATGAAAAGAAACAATTAGAATCGAAAGCGAAGTGTTAATAAATATGAGAAATTGAATGAAAATATCTTTCAAGATTAGAGAGAATCTTTATTTGTTTATTTATTGTGTTAATGATAATTAATCACTATGAATGGGTTTTTAAATTTTGCAAAATAAAAAAATAAATCAAAAACAAAAATTAATTAAAATATATTGAATAATATTCAAAATTAATATTGAATCTATTATCGTTTTAGTTAGAAAGCAAAAAAAAGATACAAGATGGGTGATCCTTTTTCATATAATGGTGGTTCAATGCTTGCCATGAAGGGTGAATAATGTGTAGCAATAGGTGCTGATCGTCGTTTGGGTGCATAATTCCAAACTGTAGCCACCAATTTCCAAAAGGTTTTCAGAATCTAAGATAATATTCTTTTAGGTTTGACTGGTCTTGCAACTGATGTTTAAACATTGTAAATTAAAAATAAATGATTATTGAATTAGAATTTAAAAGAAAAATGTTTAATTCACGAAATGTCATAAATAAAAAACACAATTTCATCAATAGATGAGATAGTAGACATTAAATGAACACTTTTCATGAGCTTTCAATAACTAACAGAAGCCATATATTTACTTTTTTAATTTAAAATATAGCCACCGTTTAATTTAATATAAAGTAAACTTATACAGACTTAGAGAAAATAAAGACATGAAAGTTAATACTTTTGTAAATCTTATTTCTGCTACTCTCTACGAAAAAAGGTAAACAAACCAAACCTATTTTCTACTTTAACTTAAGACGCAAATCATTAAATATCTTTTGTTGATAAACTGTTTGGTGTAAAAACGTAAAGAATGTCAATCAAAATTAATTAATGAGATTGTCATCTTTACTTGGAGAATACATCTTATTAATAAAGTTATTCAAATAAATGTTATTAAGGAAGGCTTTTTAAATTAGATTTAAAATCTTTGCACAATTTAATGAATCGTAAAGACAATAAAAACATTTATAAAGAGCTTTTTAATTTAAAAATAAAAGAGGAAAGATTTGCTAAAGATTATTTATTTATTTATTTTTAGATAATAAAATCACAATAATTAGATGATTTACATTAATTTTATTAATTTGGTAATAAATCATTTTTAAACTAAAATAGATGGGGTCCTTATTTTGTTTCACCTATTGTTGCTGGTTTAGAATATGATGAAGTAAAAGGTGTTATTCCAATCACTGCTACTTATGACTCTATCGGTTGTACCTCTATTGAAGGAGAATTCTAAGTTGGAGGAACTGGTGCTGATGGTTTAATAGGTTCTTGTGAATCCTTCTGGAGAAAAGGTCTCAAGCCCGATGAGTTAGAAGACATCGTTGCATAAAGTTTAAGTGCTGGTTGTGATAGAGATATTCTTTCAGGTTGGGGTGGAGTAGTCTACACATTGTAAATATATTTAAAATAATTAGCAAATAAATAAATTTTTTATTTAAAATTAGAACCAAAGACAATTTATCAGTAAAAGTACTTAAGACCAAGCAATCTTGATTTTTATATAAAAACAATAATAACTTTTATGCAAATTAAAACAATATTAAAATTAAATAAAAAATTTTAAAACACCTTATTTTTTATGTTTTATATGAATAATGTATTTTCCTCAGATTTAAGTTTTCTTGATACAAAAAATAACTAAGTAAGCACTTAATATATTTAGCACTACTAGAATAAAAGTAAATGAAAAATAAGCTAAAAATAGAATATTCATTTTCAACTTTCATTTCTCGAAAAATAAAATTAAAATTAAACAAATTTTAAAAAAATTAAATTATAAAATTCTTATTTTAAATTCAATATGAGTGTATTAAAGTAATAAAAATTTTCATAACTTTAAAATTAATTAATGCTAACATGAATAAATTTAAGTAAATTATTTTAGATTTAAAACTAATATAAATATTTCTAACCAATTATTCTGTTATTATAAAAAATCAAGTAAAAAAATTTATTAAAATAAATAATTAGTTGAATAAATTAAATATTAATATTAATTTAAATAAATTGTTTTAGATTTAAAACTAATATAAATATGTTTAACCAATAGTTTTGTTATTGTAAAAAATAAGTTAAAAAATGTATTAAAATAAATAATTAAATAGTTGTATAAAATAAATTATTGATAACAATATATTTAAACAAACTATTTAAATAATTGCAAATATTTAAAATAGAGAAGTGTTAAAAATTAAATTTTTTAAAATGAAAAATAATTTTTAAAAACAATTCTTTGTAATAAATTTAAATAAATAAAAATAGAATAAATTTCATACAAATAGATCGAATTCTTTTTTAAAAATTCTTCAAAAAATTAACAAACAATTTTAAAATATAATAAAAATTTGTATTTACATAAAAAATGAACAATTTGAATAAATAAAAATATTTTAATTGCTTTTTTTAAATTAGAAAATAAGAAATAAATTTAAAATAGTGTTTGTGATATTAATAAAAAATATTGTTAATTACCAACTTTATTTCACACTCTTAATTGGTTAATAAATTTAAATTTAAAATTTTATTTGCCAAATCTTATTTTACATGAAAAGCAAGCATCAATTATTTATTTTAAAAATCAATCAATAAATTATGAAATGAAAATTTCAAGTAAAACTATAAAACACAAAGATTAATAGATAGACAGTACACTTGCAAAGTAGAAAGAATATAAAAATAGATTGAGAAACTAACATGTTGGATTATATAAAATGGATTTTAATACGAGTAATTTTTAATTGAAATCATCTATATACTTTATAATTTTATAAGATTTAGTTAGTTATGAGATAGATTGATATTTAGGTAGGTATTTTTGTTGGTAAGTAGTTGTATAGATGGATGGATATTTATTAATATATTTAGTATAGAATACATTTATATCCTTATAAAATTATAAGCATATAACTTTAATGCACTTTTTTTGTATTTTTATTCTTATTTTACTTAAAACTTTATTTATATTTACCATATTATTTATTCTTCAGAAGGAAAAATTCAGCCAAACCATATTATTAAGGTTATTTGTATTATTATTCTTAAGATATGATGATTGTCCTTAATTGTTTATTTTTGTTAATTTTAAGGCTGGCTTTTTACGCCATATTAGCTCAAAAATCATCTTTAATTTATTTCTATTGTTAATTATTATTGTGTCTATGACTAAGTTTAGCATAATTGATAATGTACAGGCAGCGGTATTTTTTTTATATAGTAAGCTACTATAAAAAATTATTGGTAGGATTTACTAATTATTGTTGTATATGTATGTATGTATGTTTGTTTGTTTTTTTGAGAGAATAAAAAAATAATTAATATTTTAGCTAAATAAATTAGTTTCAATCATCGTCATTCATTCATTCACTCATTGTGGTTGTTCTTTATTTATTTATTGATTGAGTGATATTTCAATTAAAAATAGGTAAAAATACTAAGTTTTTTATAATAAAAGCAAAATTTTACCTAATTTATTTAAAAAATAATCTTGAATTTTTCATCTGAATTTTAAAATACTTTCTGGATTGCTTGGAGCTTTTGTGTATTTATAATTATTGTTATTATTATAATTTACAGAATAATTTTAAATATTTTATTGTCCGGGATATTAGTGGCTGTAATTATTGCTGCCAGTGCTATTACGATTTTTATTAAAATATGTATTTCCATTACTGTGCACGCTGCTTACACTAGATTGGTTTTAATTTTATGGATTATTATTACTGATACTTAGCGTTGAGTATGCGTTAGTTAATTCTAAACTATCTATTTAATCTCTTTCATTTACGACTCCAACAGAGAATCCAATATTTTATGATTGTTAACTTTATGAAGAATCAGATGATGATATTGTTTGTCCTGTGAGAGAATCGTCGAAAAAATTTAATTTTTTTGATATTTGTTGCATTTCGCTAGAATCAAGATATCTTCTCACAAATTTTTTGGACTTTTTAGGAGGATGAAACCAAGAATTTTTTTATTCTAACTGCTCTAATTATCTTGCAGGCGGTGTAATGTAACTATCAGCGCTGCCAAATTCTACTCGAGAAATAGCTGGCTCAAAATGATGTATATAATTATCAGTAGCAATTTAATAGGTAGTATTGCTTCGTTAGGTTTATTGAGTACTGTTTCTCTGGTAGCAGCTTTCGACTGAGTCTCTTTGGTTCATTTGATTCTTAACACTTTAAGCAATTCAATAAGAGCTATCTATCTATGTGTGTTGTTTATTTACTCTTCTTTACTTGCTATTATTGCCCTCTATCTCTTTTGATGGTTTTTGTTTTAATTGAGTTTAATAATTTTTAGTTTTAAGTTTTTTATGTGATGAGTATTAACCCTTTTTTTCTGACTTTTGTTTGCGAAATTTATTAATAATATAAACTAAGCCTTATTAATTTTATTTATTATTTTTTATTTTTAGAATTAAAATTTAATGTTTTCCTAAATATATTAATTTATTTATTAATTAATTATTCAATATCAATAACCCAATTTATTAATTAATCAATTTAATAAATAACTAATTATTCAATATGTGTTTGGCGGATATCGCGCAATTATAAATTTATAATTATTTATTTTATTTTCTGAGCAAGTGCAGCCAATATTCAAGAAACAACTACTTATTCTTTAATTCAATTAATTCACTCATTCATTCATTTCTTAATAAAAACTAATAATTTAATAGATATCTCCCCGCTTGCTTTAATTAATTTTAACGTATATTTATTTTTTGGCTAGCTAGCTATTTGATTGTCTTCTTTATTAAATTCATGCATTAGTAAATAAATATCTTGTTTTTACTTGCGTCAAAAGATGTATTTATTTTTTTATTAATTAATTTCTTTTCCTTTTAATTTAATTTATATCAGTAAATTTATTTATTGCTGTTTAGCTATTTTCTTTCATTTTTCATATCTTTCTCTACTACTAACAAAACAAAGAAAAATTTTAATTTTGGTCATTTCTTTCATTAAAAATCTTATTAATAATGAATTCGGACCAAATATTTAATAAAAATTATAATTAAATATTTATGAATTTAAAGAGAGAGAACAGATGATTAACTTTAAAAAAATATTATCAATATAAAATTAATTCTAAAGCAAAATCTACTATAGAAATATCTTTTATAAACAAGCGCTGAATATTTCATCACTCTAACTAATAAATACACATTATCACTTGTTAAGAATTTAGAATTCATTTATTTTTCTGATTAAGTAGACCGATAAATATTTTTATTTATTTCATTTATTAAATTCTGTTATTTTAAGTACAAATTAAAGTATTTAAAATTATTATTCAATTTTAATTTATTTCAACACACATAATTAATTAAATAATTTTATGAATAAACTTTATTAAATTGCTTAATTCAATTAACTAAAAAACAAATATTAAATAAAAAGCAAACAAAAATCTTTAAATTTATTTAATTTTTTAAATTTTCTAGTTCAAATTTTTAATAATTTTTTTTTTTATTTTGTTAAAATTTTATATTATATACAAGATTTTTATTAATCATTTTTTTACACTCATTCAATCACTGTAGTACGAGTATTCGGATTCTTCTGCCTCCTATTACTTATTCTATTGATTATTGTTTAAGTTATTTTTCATCATACTAGTTTCTTTAGCAATGTCTATGGTATCTTACCTTTTACGAGTTTAAATTTACTGTTATGCTTAGTTCTATTATTAATTGTTTTGTTAAGGCTATTGCTGAGGTGCTTAGTTAGGTTATCCGAATTTAGCTGTTGTATTAAAATTATTTTGAGTTGCTTAGCCTTAGTTTTAAATTTATTGTTGGGGCTCTAAATTGCTTTTATTTGCTTGTTATATTTGATTTTGCTAGTTTTTTATCTAAGATTATTATTAAGGCAATTAACTTGATTACCCAAAATTAGCTGTTTTGCTAAGATCATTTTTAACCACTTAACCTTAACTGTTATTTTACTATGAAGCTGGTAAGTTATTTTTATTTATTTATTGTTACTGTATAGGTTTTTGATTGCTTTTTTCATCTTCCTCATCACTGTAATATGAATACTCGCTTTCTTCATCTTATTTTTTTGGCTATGCTTATTATGTTTACTGCTATTAAACAGCAGGTTTTGATTATACATTTTAATTTTATTTAATTTAGGATTGCGGTTACTACTCCTGCTGCTTTACTTAAGAGCCTGTGCTTTATTAGCCTTATTTTTAATTATTGTTCTATAAAGGATTAGCTACATTAACATTTGATAATTAACTTTGTTGAGTAGGTTTAGTCTATTAAACTTTAGTCTTAGGTTCTGATTCATATTCTGACTCTTCCTCATATTCAGACTGCTATTAAGCTTTATTTTATGCTTAAGATTATAATTGTTATTATTGAACAGGCTAAGAAGGCTTTATTTAACTTTAGTTTTAAGAAACATTGCTATTTTATTGCACATTTTGACTTTGCAACGTCTGAGCTTTGTTTTATACTTAGGTTTGTTACTAGATAGGCTAAACTTGTTTTATTTAACTTTAATTCTATTAAATATTACTATTTTATTGCATATTTGAGTTTTGTTATTAACTTGTAGCTTATTATTATTAAATTTATTTCTAACTATTATCCTAAACGACAGAATTATTTTGTTTAACCTAACTTTCTTAAACTTAGTTTTATTTTTAAGCTTCTTGCTTAGGAGGAATAACTGATGGAGCTTTCTACTTAGATTTTTCTTCTTCTTCTGACTCCTCTTCATACTCAGATTCATTTTTTTGTTATTAAGCTTTATTTTACATCTAAGATTGTTATAGCTTATCTTTACTTTAATTTTACTCTTTATTACTATTTGCTTGTTAGTTTGAGCTTTATTGTTATACTTGCTATTAGTTTTTATTGATTTAACTATCATTTTAGCCTTATTAAATATTTTATTTTTTATCATTGTCTTAAATATTAGATCCATTTTATTTAACTTAGCTTCCTTAAGCTTAAATTTACTTTTAATCTTCTTACTTAGGAAGATTTACTTATGATGTTTTCTACCCAGATTCAGATTCCTTTTACGAAGGCGGTTGTTGAAGTTTACTTTAAGCTTAGTTTTAAACTGTATTGCTGCCATTTGATTATTAGCTTGATGTTTATTATTATTGTTAAGCTTATTATTAATTTTTACTATTTTAGTTTTCATTCTAATTCTATTAAGATTTCAGTTTGCTATCATTTTCTAAAACAACTTTTCCTTAAACTTGATTTTATTTTTAATCTTCTAAATTAGGTGGGTTTGATTATTATTATTTCTTAGCAGCTTCTGTTTCTTTTTCTTTTTACGTTTATGCTTATGATTATATAGATTGAGATGGCTGATCTTATTAGATTTTATTTTAAGTGATATTACTATTTTATTATAAGTTAGAACTTTATTAGCCTTGCTGTAAGTTTTTACTATTTTAGATGTCATTATGGTTTTATTAAGAAGACTTCAATTTGTTATCATTGTCTTAAGTAGCTGAACTATTTTATTTAATTTAACTTCCATCAGTGTGACCTTATTTTTAAGCTTCTTACTGAGCAGGCTTAGCCTGTTACTGTTTCACGGCTTCAATTTCATTTTCTGATTCCTCTTCTTCATATTCAGATTAATTTTATTATTTCTAGTTTTTATTTTAAACTTGGGCTTGTTATTAAATTGGCTATGAAGACTTCATTTAATTTTAATTTTAAGCTATTTAACTATTTTATTATGAGTTTTATTTTTATATTTCTTCGTTCTTTTAAACATTTTAACTTTGTTATGGTAATTAAATTTATGAATTTTAGTTTTTTACTGCAGAATGTTATTGAATTTATTGGTCATGCTTCTCTAAAGGCTACGAAATTTAATTGTGTTAGCTTTATTGATTATCTTTTTAATTATTTTAGGTAAGATTACCATTTTAAGGCTATACTTTTATTTAAGTATTTGCTTGACTATTTGGTTATACATTACTGTTAGATTAATTATTATTTTATATTTGAGTTTTCTATTACTTTTAATTTAAATCTTCTTCTGCTTCAGATTCTTCATATTCAGACTCTTCTTCATTTTATTAATGTTTATTAGGGATGTTTTATTTAGGTTACTATTAAATTTGCTTTTAAGATGAGGATAGTTATCCATTATTTTGAGGTAAAATTTATTATTACTCAGGTTTTGAAGGATTTTATGAATGTTGATTAACCTTAGATTATTCTAGCTTATTCTATTCATTGTTATTTTTGATCTCAGGTGATTTCTATTATGATGCTAATTCTTCTGTTTGCAATTTAACTTCGCTTTATTTAGATTAATTTTCTAACGAAGTATTATTTTATTTTAGCAAACTTTTTACAGCAGAGTTTTTTTGAATTTCTTAATTTTATGAACTATTAGTTTTATTTTCTTACTAAGCTACTGTTTTATCAAGATGTTTTTATTAGTCAACTTAGTTTTTCTAAAAAGTTATTTTTTATTAACTTTCACTTTCTGATTCATCATATTCAGACTCTTCTTAATTTTGTTATGGTTTTTATTAGTTTTGTTAGTTGGCTGTTTAGTTTACATTTTTCTAAATTACTTGCTCTTTATGAGATTGATTATCTTATTATAATTTTTTTTCTTATTTAGTTTCTGACTTACTCTGTTACTCGATAGCAGGCTAACTTTATTAATCAGCTACAGATTTTTGTTTTTCCAAAACTTATCCTTATTTTATTTGCGAATTTTATACTTAATTTTGTTAATTAGTTGCTTTCTCTAAGGCTTTCTGTGACTAAATTTAGTGTTAGACTTAATCTTAGTTTTATATTGTAGCTTGATTTTACTATGGATTAACTTACTAAGTACTTTTTTTAGCATTTTAATCTTATGCTTCGCTATTACTAGCATTCTTTTGCTATTGTTAAACATCTTTTTCTAGTTGCTATTTAGGTTATTCTTAACTTTTCTATTATTATTATTATTATTATTATTATTAAACAGCTGTTTAATCGGGTTAACTTTTTTAACCTTAGCTTTAATTAAGATTCTAAGTATTCTAATTTTAAAAGTTTGGTTATTTCTAATCAACTTTTTAAGATTAAGCAACTTAATCTTATTATGATTTTAGTTAATCTTTTTACTATATTACAGGCTCTAATTTTTATTAGGTTGAATTCTTTTATACTTTAGATTGTTCTATTTATTTTTATTAAACATTTTTAATAGGTTCTTCTTCAGATTCTTCTTCATACTCAGATTCTTATTTATTTTACTATACCTAAGGATCTTTTTTCTAGCTCTAAGATTATTGAACCTAAGTTTAATTCTAGTTATTGTTCTTCTCTTATGAATTTTTTATGTTTGAATTTTCTTATTTAACTTGCTACTAATTTTTAACAATTTCATGTTGTGTTTATTAAGGTTTAGAAGCTGGTTGCTAAAACTAAGATGTTTAAGGCTATTTTTCATTTTATTTTTGTTCATTTTACACCTATCCATTTTATTAGCTGCTCTATTTTTTTAATTCCTATTTCACAATAGAATTTTAAGACTAAGGTTGTTACTTAATTTTATTTTATTCAGTCTCTTATTCAGATTCTTCATATTCTGATTCCTCTTGATTTTATTAAGATTTTATTGTAGGTTATTATGCTTAAGTTTTTTATACTTGAGTTTGATTTTAGCTAGTTTATTTATTTTTACTAGCATCTTAATTATTTGATTATTATTATTATTTTAATGCCTGCTATTATGCTTAATTAGTTTGTTTTTAATTTTAGGGTTATTCAGTTTCATATTCGGACTCCTCATATTCTGATTCATTCTGTTTTTATTAGGTTTTAACAACAGGTTATTATGTTTAAGCTTTTTAGGTTTAAGATTAATTTTTGTTTTAGTTATTTTATTTTTCTTAACTTTGTAAATCATTTTATTTAATTTCTTCTTATTTAGGTTATTGTTACTAAACCTAAGAAGATTATTGTGAAGAAGATACCTTCTATTTATATTCTTCAGTTTATGAGTCTTTTTATTATGATTTTACAAGAGGCTGTTATTCTTAGTTATTTTGTGTTTGAGATTTATTTTCGCTGTGATTTATTTATTTCTCCGGGACTACAACTTTATTTTACTATGCTTAGTCTTATTTAGTTTTCTATTATGCTTAATTTTATTATTATTAAGGAGCTTTCTATTCAGTTTCATATTCAGATTCTTCATACTCAGATGCTTCTTATTTTTTTTATTGATGATTAGCAGGTTTTTATGCTTGAGTACTAGTTACTTGATTCTATTTCTAGCCATTTTATTTATTTACATCCTAATCATATTTTTGCTAATTAAATTCTTATTTCTCCTAAGATTTTTAATTTGGTTATTTTTAATTTGTCTTTTCACTTTATTATTCCTAAACTTGATATTCAAATTATTCTTACTATTTTTATTACTTAATAGTAGGTTATTGCACTTACGATTATTAAACTTATGCCTAATTTTTGCTATTTTAACTTTATGCAGCTTATTAATCTTATTTTATTTAAGATTTTTGAGCTTGAGATGGCTGTTATTATTGCTTTTATTCAGTTTCATATTCAGATTCTTCATATTCTGATTCTTCTTACTTCTATTAAGGCTTATTAGAGGTTGGCTATGTTTATGCTTATGTTTTTTGTGATTAATTTTAATTTTAACTTGAAGAATTTTATTTTTTTATAGCTTGTTCATTTTTTCCTTCAACAGTATCTCTGCTGGATGGTGCTTTTTATACTTGAGTAGATTATTTACTTTCAGGCTTTTAGCTTTGATCCTATTCAGATTGTTGATTTCCATTATGGGGTTTTGACTAATTTTATTGTTAAGACTATTATTTTTCAACTTAAGGAACATTATTTTAACTTTATTGAGGTTAAGTAAACTACTTTTCGGCTGATTATTGCTATTATAGCTTTAGGTCTTTTTGTTAATTTTATTTATTGCTGCTTCTTACATTCACTGTTTCTGAATCATATGAAACATCTTTTTCTTATTTAGTCTATTATTTTGGTGAATCAACATTTTATTTTTGTGGAGTTACCTCATTTTAATAAGGAGTTTATTTATTTGAAAATTAGTTTGTAGAATTTGTATCTGCTTATTGGTTTTTTTAGGTATTTTAATTTTACTATTCGACTGAACTTGTTTGTTTAGATTTTGAATTTTTTTCTAAGTTATTAGGTTTTTTGATAGGAGCTGTTTCAGAATAATATTCACACTAATCAGCTTCGCTTTATTAATCTGAAAATTTGCTTGATTATTTTTGAGTAGAATTTTATTTTTCAAGGACTTAAGAATTCTATTATTAATTTTAAGTTTGAGATGATTATTTTTTAACAAAAGATTTATTTTCTAAAACTGCATCTTAATCATCTACCTCATCTTTGTGTTATTTCGCAAAAGCTTCTTTAGTTCTTGATTGAGAATCAGATTTATTCTAGCTCTAACGATTTTCAGCAAACGTAAAATCACTTTATTCTGTGTTTAAATTCTTAGTGCTCTGCTTTGAGTATTGTTAGTTTTACTATCTTGTTTGTGGTGATTGTCTCTAGCTAGAATGTTTTGATGAATTTTTACTCTATTCTCTTTTCATGTCAGTTGTTTTGGATAAATTTATTTTTTGTTATTAACCATTTCTTGTATTGCTTCTTGATCTATAAAAGGATTAGTTTAGATGTCTTTGATTGCTTATTTAGCTCTCTCTGTCATTATAAAAGCCACTTGTTTAGCTTTTTCTAATAATTTCTTAAATTGAAGCGGAGCCCCTTCTACTTTTGTTGTTAATTTTTTAAGAATTGTTTCTAGACATATTATTCTAGGGTTATGCTTCTATTGATGATAAATCGTGGTTATAAATTTTTTCAATCTCTTTAATTTTATTTTAGGCATTATTTTTTCTTTTTAACTTTCTTTTGCTGAATGGTGAAGATTTACCACTACTTTACTGTGCAAGTGATGAAGATCTTCCGCTTTTAACTTAATTATTATAAGTATATATCTATTCAAAATAAGGTTTTAAACCAGGATGCTTATTACTTCCTTCTCTTTAAGTCCTTTAGCTAGATAAAAAAAATCTTATATTGAATTAATTTTATTAATATTTTACTTAGAATAACTTTATATATCTTCAGGGATGCTTCCTTAAATGCTTGAGTTGTTTCTAGATATAATTTCATGGATTGATGAATATTAAGGAGATACTCTGTTTTAGTTTACTGAGTTTGTATGTTCTTTTAAAGGAGAGTCTATATAATAGAATTAAAATTGAATTATTATATTTATTTATGATAAAAATAATCTTTTAATTTACTCTTAGAAATTTGACTCTATTCAACATATTCTAAGAAAGAATTATTCTTTGTAAGATTTTTTGTACTTTGTTTGTTAGAATTGTTGGTGATATTTTTTTATGAGTTTTTAGTATCGCTTCCGCTATTTAAGACACTACTATAATTTTTATTTGGTAAAGGTGAAATGGATCTAACTTTAGGCCTGTAACTTAAACTCTCTTCATTAATTGCTCTTTATGTGTATTTCTAAATATTTTTATAGTTTATTTATCCTTCTCCTTAATCTAAGTAAGAGCTATTGAAATCATTCTGGTTTTTTGGTTTTTTCTTTTCTGAATATAATATTTAACTATTATTATAATTTATTGAGTCATTTAATGAGTCCTTAGGAAGGTTTTATTTAGATTAAATCGGTGAAAGCTACCTTTTAATATACTTAGGGTTTTAAGGAGTTTAATTGTAAGAGTTTTCATTTTTTTTAATATATATATCACTGCTATGAATATCTAATCTATTTTGATTTCTAAGCAATTATTCCTGATTCATTTAGTAAATTTCTATTTTTCTCTTTAATTTTCTTTTAAATGGAGATTAGTTACTTTAATTGGCAGAGAATGGTTGGCTTTCTCCATCTGTTTCACTAGATGTTTTCTCACCTAAGATCTTCACTTTTAAATTTAGCTTCTCTTACGAATTGCTATTACTGTTTATTACAAAATACTCTGAACCATCTTCTTCTCTTTGTATTTTTAGCACTCCTTTTTCAGGGACACCATTTACCTAAGTAGAACTTTCTTATTCTGAATGTAGGTCTGCCTAACTTGGTTTTTAAATTTCTACCTTCCATGTATTTAATTTAGGTAACAAAACTGATTAAGTTTAATCGTATTTTTTGTTGCTTCTTGCAGGTGTATTGTAAAGAAAATTGTTTTTTGGAAGCTTGTTATAATCAAGGCTTCTTTTAACGCTTAGAGGATTTGCTGCTGGATTCTAATAAAATGGCAGGCCATTTATGTGATTGCTTTAGCTCCTAAGCTTTTTGACCCCTGAAAACTCAGATGGATTACTTTTATTGCTCTTTGAAGTTGGGAAATGTGGTAAAAAGGTGCTATTGTTATTTTTTAAATTTAAATCGTTGTCATCCTCATCTAAAAATGCACTTTTATTTATTTTATTATTGTAAACTTCATCTTTTTATGAGTCATATTCTGAATCTTAATTATTATCTGTTTTTATTCTTCTCGAAGGTTATACATAGTACTATTCTGTTCCATTAAGTGGATGTTTACTTTATTGCATATCTTATTCAGTTTTCATTCTTTCGTTTTTTACTTCTTTGACTTTTTAATCGTGATATTCAATCGATGAAAATCTCTTTATATTTTCCATATTTTGTTTCACTTCAATAGCTATATTTTATTCAAAATTCTACGATTCGGTATATCTCTCAGCTTCTTCAGGAAATCTTTTCATAAATTTTTTTTTGTTAACTGTCATAGCAAGAAGACAGCGTTTTCTGAGTTCTTCATTTGCTTTTGAGAGAGCAAAGTCAAAAAATCCAATATACTCATCCTTTTCTCTTTTCTTTTCCTTTAGATGATCTAGTACTTCGTAATATTTTTGAATATGAGCTTATTCTGTTTTTTTATTTGCACTCATATTTTATAATAAAGACTTCTCTTTTTGTAAAACAGATCTATACTTTCTAATAAGCTACTCCTATTGAGCTGCATTTTGCATATTCTACTACATTTATAGCTAGTTTTATTGACTTACTTGCTACAGAATTTCCTAAAGTCGCTAAAATTCCTCTTCTGCATTTATTATCTTTTCTTAATACTCCATAATTTAATTCTCAGTTTTTAAAAACTTGATTGTCAATTGTTCATGTATTTTTTTAGCTGTTTCCAAGTTTTCTTATTCTTATGATAATATCTATATTGTAAACTGCTCTGTATCTCTATGAGTGTCAGATATTAAAGATTACTTTTTATGGACATTAATTGACTATTTAATTGATTTGATTTCCATTTCTTCTAACACTATTCGTTACTTTAATCTATCTATTTCCCTAAGGTTATCCTAATAGTTAGTTGCATTTGGAACTTGCTAATCAAGCTATTGAATTTCTTTTTCTTATTTATAAATTTCCTTTTCGTTCAAATCAATGACTTCGTTAAGCTTCTAAAGTAATTCATTCGAAACGTCATTCTTATAAGTAGAGCTATTGTTGAATTTTGAATTGAAGTCTTCTCCCTTTTTGTATTACTTAATTAAATTTTCCTATTTTACACTATAAATACTATTAATTAAGCTCAATTAGCTAATCATCTCATTCCTATCTTGATTGATTTCTAAAAAAAATTTTTCATCTCTATTCGAATTAGATAAGTGCCTATCAACAGTGTCTATGAGTTGCCATGCTTTGCTTACTAATTTTATTATTATTTAATTTAAATTTGTTTACTTTTATTGTGTAGTTTTTATCCATTTATTTTTTATTTGTAAACAAACAAAAAAATAAAAGGCTATCAATCAATCAAACGTATCAGATGAATATAAAAATAGGTATATATAATTTTTTTACGCTAATCCTCTACAATATTTGATTACTTCTTCTAACTATAAAACTGAGTATCTAAGTATTTTAACAGTAACTTTAATATCTAAATAGATTCAACTAAAATAAAAGAACATATCTAAATAAAATAAGTTTTAGTTATACTTGCCACTGGACGAGGAGATTTACCGAGTCTATAATTATTACTGTTGTTGTTTTGAAAAAGATTCTATCTCATAAACTCTTTGCCTATTAATTAAAGTTTATATTAATTTTTTATGCAAACATTTCTTTCTCTTAATTTACCCAATCGCACTAAAATTAATTAAATAATCAGCAAGAAAAACAAAAAAAACAAAATAAATAAATAACAATAATCAAAAAGCAAATATTAGGTAAATGTTAAGCAATATAAGTTTTTGTTTACTCATATTCGATTGATCATCTGATTTTTTTTCTAAATTAGAAGCTGCTCTACCAGTGCGATCAATAATAATATAGCTTTAAACGTTGAAAATTAATTATGAAGGGTAAAATTTTTAATAAAATTTCGAAGAACAAATAAGCCAAATTAATTACTTCGAGATAAAATCCATCAAAACTGCTTCGTCTAGTGTACTTATTTATTTATGTTTAGCCTTTTTCTTAAGTTATAACTTACTATATTTTAGTTTCTCTATATTGTGCTTTTTTTAACCAAATTTATTAAATTTTTTTATTACTAAATAATTACTTCGTATATTTTCCCTCTCGCAATAGAAATTCGATCCTTAATAATTACAAATATATATTGAGAATGACTTTATTTTATAATAATATTATATGAATATTTTTGTTGTTTTCCTTTAAAAAATTCAATTTATAATTGCTTACTTAATTTCGAAATTAGGAAATATAAATTTGATAAACAAGAAAATATTTACAAGCTAATGAAGAAAATTAATAATTTAGCTTACATATTTAATAATCTAAATTGATCAAAAATCAAATATTATTTTTTAACAACTATTTACTTAATTATAAATTTATTGTTAAAATTTAAGAAAGCAGAGCAAGGATCTTCTCATTTTTAAAATAGCTTACAAATATAAATATGTAACTCAATTCTATTAAATAAATATTCTCATAAAAATAATAAATAAATTTTTTTTAATTTTAATTTCAAAAATTAAGAAAATCGTTCTAAACTTATAAAAGATTTTTCTTTTGATAATTTATTAATTTTAAACATTTTTGGATTGTTATTTACAATAAACAACTAGATTAATGAATGCATGCGTTCTTTGAGTATTTAATTATAAAAGTATTAAAATCTTTCATCTAATTTTTTATTGATAGGGTTTTAATTTATTCATTGAATAAAATTGTAACCTAAAAATTAATTTTTAAATTGACAAATATTAAAAACTCAAAACAAGTTGTTTTTAAAATAAATTTAGTACTTTTAAAATAATTAATTTATCCAAAATCTCTCACTATTTAATAATTAAAATAACTCTTTCATTTTCCTAAAACTATAAATACTATGCCAATAGCCATCGCTAAGTTAGAAATCAGACATTTACTGTAAAAATTATAATTAAAATTCAATAAAAAATTTGACAAATAATTTAACTTACTTAGTTAGTTTTTCTTGCAGATATTAATAACCTAAAAATGTGCTCATAATAATAGTTCCTGCTCTCTTTGCAGCAGTCACATAACTAACATAAAGAAGCTCCATTGCTTTGAAGTGAAGCCCTGTAGAAATATTTTCAATAAATGATAAATAACTAAAACTCTTGAAGTTCTATACAAATGCCTCTGTAAATTATTTTTTAGATCTATTTAAATTATAAAATGAATCAATAAATAACTTATCAAAATAAAATATTTTTCAATAAAATAGTTCCTTTAAAATTAAAATTAAAAGACATATTGTGAATGAAATCAATCATTTTTTACAGAAGATATCTCATGAACATCAAAGGGAAACTTATAAAGATTCTTTAAACGAGCAGTAAAAACGAAGGTGTTAGATTCAAATGAAGCATGATATGTTTTTCCTTTGTCGTTGTATAAGTCCTTTTAATATAAATTTAAGGTTAGCTATTTCAAAAAATGATTGAATTTTTAAAATACCAAATCAAGCTAACTATAATCATGAAGAATCCTCCACTTAATTTAAAGTTTTTTCCTAATAAATTGAATCTATAATAGTTTTCTTTATTTAATTCTTTAGTCTTGCTATCAATTTGCTTAATGTATGCGCCTATTAAAATTAAAATGCATCCTACCACCCCCTATAAATAAACAATTCTATTAATTTGCTTCTACTAAAAAATTTATCTACCAAATAACTGGGTACTTCGTCTAAATAAAAATATCCTGTTACTAGCAAAAATAAAGAATTCCAAGAGAGATAAGGAATGCTTGTTGATAGCGGAGCACTTGAATTTAAAGTAAAATTGCTTACTTTTTAAATCTAAAAATAATATTTTACAGATTGACTGACATATAAAAGCATGCTTGGGACCTAATTGTTTATAAAAAAATAGGAATAGAAAATTAATGTGAGATTGTTAAATTTACACTATTTTGAAAATCGATGTTATAAGTATTTGAACGACCATATTATAATTGTATTAAAGCGGAAATGAATTAGTTAGTATGCATGTGAATAATAAGTAAAAGAACCCAAAAAAGTTAGTGATAGCAACACTATCCCAAACAGTAATACCTAAACTCATTCTCTTTTTAACTAAATCTCCGTAGGACTTATTCATGTTAAAAATTGTTAAAATTATTTAAAAGATTTATTTTAATTTTAAATCAAATAAAAATTTTTGTATTCATCTTTACTCCTGCTCCTGTAGAAACAGCAGTAGCGACCCATCCCAATAGCGAGTTCATTAGCAAAAACTATTATATTTTATAAACCTAGATAATATTTTCTTCTTCTATTATTCTGATCTTACCTTCAAAAATAATATAAATTAATTTTTAGATTGTAATACTAAGAAAGGAAACAGATAGATCTTATCAATAAAAACTTATAATGAACAAAAATGTATAGCAATAAATTTTTCATCAAGTTATCCTATGCTAATTAATATCATTCAAATAGAAAAATAAAACTTTGTAGATAAAAACCCCCTTTTATTTTTGAAAATATTTTTTATAAATAAAAAATAAAAAATCATTGAATTAAATGTGTGAAAAAAAAATATTGAGGTGATAAAATAAAATTTGTATTAATTTTAAATCTTGACTTTCAAAATAATTTTATAAACTAATTAAAAATATCCAATACATATTTTACAAGAAAATGCTTATCTTTAATAATAATTATTTTATAAAAAATAATTAATCTAAAATAAAGTAAAATATTAATTTAATTGTAAAATGAAATCTTTAAAAAAATGATAAAATAAACTCTAATTTATGAGAAATATTAGATCTAAATTAATTAATGAATTTTATATATTTTACTTAATTTTAGAACTATTGCTAAAGTAAATTAAAATAATTATTTTATTTTTAATTATTTTAATTTATTGAATTTTTGTTAAATTAATAAAGAGATAAATTTTTTAGTTTCTAATAATTGATTTGAAATGGCATTTCAAAGAATATATATTCATATATAAGTAAATAATAGATATTAGCTTCTTATTACTTTTTATTATTTAAAATTACACTTATTTAGTTACAAACAAATATTTTTTGTAATAATTAATCTATTCATTTTAAGGAGTGGGAAAAGATTTCTTTAATTTTACTTATTTTGAAATTAAAAGTGTATTTATTAATTTATTTGTTTATTTTTTTTAATTTTGAATGCAAATTAGTAACAAAATTTAGTAAAACAACAAAATAGCAAAAATGTTGCTTTGAAAAAAATATTTTTTTATTAAATTTAATATATTTTTATTTGTTTTTTTTCAGAAAATTGTTGTTTTTTATAATATTCTAAATGTTTATATCCCTTTTTTGTGCACAATTTTAATCCTGCTTATTCATATTTATGTAAAATATCAAAAATCAAATAAAATCAAACAATATACTATTAAAAATATTTAAAAAAAATGGCAATTTACTGTCGCGATGGGTCTTTATGCTGTCATTTTTATAAAGCGGCGATAACTAATAATTTGTATAATGTCTATCTCGGTTAAATCAATAGCTGTTCAAAAAATATGAGCGGGGGAAGTACTTTAAAGCAACAATTTAATTGGCTAGTTTATGGGGAGAATAGATTTAAGCTCAAAAATTCGATCCACACAAGATCTGCAATCTGATTGGATAATTTGATTAAAAATCGGATTTTTGGGGATATTGAAATATAAGAAAAGGATTCTTCAAATTAATATAATTCAAAAACAAATAAAAATTAACAATCAATAAAAAAAGAGATAATAATAACGATGAGCACAACTGGTAAAGGAGGTAAAGCTAAAGGTAAAACCGCTTCATCCAAGCAAGTTTCTAGATCCGCTAGAGCTGGTCTTTAATTCCCCGTTGGTAGAATTTCCAGATTCTTGAAGAACGGTAGATACAGTGAAAGAATCGGTACTGGTGCCCCCGTCTACTTGGCCGCTGTCTTAGAATATTTGGCTGCTGAAGTTCTCGAATTGGCTGGTAACGCTGCTAAGGACAACAAGAAGACCAGAATTGTCCCCAGACATATTTTATTAGCTATCAGAAATGATGAAGAATTAAATAAACTCATGGCCAACACAACTATTGCTGATGGTGGTGTCTTACCCAACATCAACCCCATGCTTCTTCCTTCTAAGACAAAGAAGTCCACTGAACCTGAACATTGATTAATTGAAATTAAAACCTATACAAAAAAACTTACTTAATTTATAAACATATATATACTTTTTTGTAAAATAGAGTTTGTGTGTATTCTTTCTAATTAAGCATTTCTAAGCTAATTAGTTAGCTCAAATTAATGAAACCTTCTTCTTGTTTTATGTAAATAAAAAACAATTTAAATTTATTAGACTGACTTAGTCGGAATTAAGTGCAAAAAAAAATAACAAACAAATTAATAAATTATAATTTATTCATTCAAAATTTAAAAAAGATTTTATGGAACTATTTCTTCATTATGACAAAGCAAATAAATGCTAATTTATTTAGAATAAATTTTATTTATTTTACCTCTATCTATCTATTGATTAATCAATCTCAGATACTATTCTGATTAAAAAAGTTTTAATTATATTTCATTTATTTCTACTTTGAATCTTGAAATGAGGAATAATAAATAAACATTGTTAATTAATACTTAAAAATTTAATGAAATTTGTATTTAATAATTGCTCGCTTTTGGGATTAAAGATATTAAAAAGATATACTTGCAAGCATCTTAGATTTAATAAATTGTTTCTCGCCATTGCAAAACGAAATCTAATACAAGAGTTAACCAGAAAAAAAAAAATTTATCAAAAAACAAAAAAAAATTGAATAACGTAAATTAAAAAAGAGGTGATTTAATATTTGATTTCTCAAAAATTTAAAAAGGGCACACAAATCATTAAGCGATAAGGAAAAAATTAGCAATTTAATTAAAATGAGCAATGATAGCCTTGGAAACAGCTCCACTAATTTATAGCATAACTAAAATGAAGATAAAGTCCAATCTGTAAAGAATTTGATAACAAATTTAAAACTTCAATTAGAATAGGTAAATTAAATTATTTAATTTTAGTTATTAACTATAGAAATTATTCTATGCATTTATAAATTCTTTAATAACAGGAGAAAATGCTTAGACAAGAGGATTTACAGCTGTTGTAAGAAGAGCAATCGAAATTTAAAGAATCAGAAAATACAATTATATAACTTTAGGAATCAATTTAGCGCTAAAATATATAAATTGAATAGTTGGAATATAAAAATGAAGCTCTATAACGCAAAGTGGATGAGCTACTAATCTAAGTTAATTAGAAAGTAAAAAACTATTTTTCAATTTAAAAACATTAAAAATATTAAAAACAATATTTTTAATGTTTCTTCCAAAAAAAATTCAATAGAAAAATAATGCTGGAGGTATTTTTAGTGGTATTTTTAATGGCAAGTAAAAATAAATGATGGAACAGCTGCAAAGCTAACTTTAGCAGTGTGAAGAAGAGTTGTAAATTAAAACTGAAGAAACAGGTAAGTTTTAAAAACATTTATTGAAATAAAACTTTATTAAGAGTTGTTAGTCAATGTCTTATAATTTATTTATTATAATTTACTTAGAAAGATTGCACGAACATTTATATGAACTGAAAAAAGAATTAAATAGCAAAATTGAGTAGTTAAATGGGTCTATAGAGTAATATAAGTAAGTTAGTGAATAGCAATTGTAGTAAATTAAAAAGCAAGAACAAAAAGAAGTTGACTTTAAAAAATCTATTGATGGACTTCATAATGCAAAAAAAATAATTGAAAAAGAATTAGAAAACGCCATCAAAGATCTATAAAACCTTAAGGTTTAATACTCTTCTGATACTAGTTCGCTTAATAGAGTTATTGGAATATAAAAAGAGCTTCTTGACATCAAAATTCCTTCATTTAAAAAATAAACATAGAATTATGATAGTCTCATAAACATGGATAATGAGAAACCACAACAGTAAATAACCCTTAAAGTAAACAATAAACATTTAAATATTTTATAATTTAAAAAAAAAACGAGCTTGAATGGATTTTTAAAGTAAAATAAAATGCTAAAAAATAAAAATTATTATTTTTATCAAGGAAAAAGAAAGAGAAGTATTTAAAATGTTCAACGCCTAAAGAGACAGTATTAAAAAATAGTATGGAAACCTATTTACTATTTTTGAGCAAAAAATAAATACACTTTTGTCAAATATTGAAAGCTCTTCTAACACAACAAGCACACCTCAAAGCACATTCACTAAATACAAAGATTCTGCTTCAATTTTTAATTATAAAATAAATAGTTTGAGGGAAGGTTTAAACAGTATTTTTGCTTGTATTGATAAGATAATCTCATTAGAGTATTAAATATCTACAGCAAAGCAACAAAATTAAACAATAGAATAAATTGAATTAGTTGAAAAGTAAGACAATCAGAAAATAATGCTACTTGAGAGATTAGAAGAATCAAAAAATTTAGTCACTACTTTTTTAAGTGATATGTAATGCTATTTAAATGAAGAAATGACTCTTTTTAATATACTTCCATCTTAGCTACTGCAAACATACTAAGAATTAATTGCTAGTATTAAAGATATAGAGCTTATTTAAAACTATTACATTTAAACATTATAATCCCTTGTAGTGTTTAACATAAATGATGCTTAGTAATTCTCATATCTTAGAGACAACTATAAAAACAAACAAAATTCCAAGGATGAGCTGGCATAAATAAGCAATAAGTTATTTGCTAAATTAAATGTTTTGTTCAGTTTGTTTAAAAAAAAGTCTTCATAAGAAAACGAAATAGTTGAATAAATAATAGCTCTTTCAAAAGAATAGCACCAATAAAAAGGCGAATAAGACTATTTATCTCATAACAGATAAAATATATCTTACAAATTCTAATTGACATCTCCTAATGCCTTAATAAATGAGAATTTAACTTTAAGTACAAGTTTAGATGCTTTAAGGGTATCATTAATTGAGATCAAAGATTTGTTCTTTAACTTCTTAAATGATTTTAACTTCAAAGATTCATTTATTTTGGAGTAGTTTAAGTATATTTTTTGATCAATGAAAAATTTGTAAATATTTATTTGTTGTTTAAAGATAATAGGATTTAATCAGAGTAGTTGATGATTATATAAATAAAATCAATAAATCTATAGATATTCATTGCGTACTTAGCAATTAGACATAAATCAAAGTAAATTGATTGAAAATACGATTAAAATTTACTATTAATTTTATTATCTCTAAGGAAATGAGTGACAAAATTTATGATCAAAGTGAGTAAATTAAAAGTTTACATACTGCAATAGATGACTAGAATAGTAATTTAAAGAGTTTAAATAATAGTAAAGCTAAGGTAGAGGAAATCTTATAAATTAAGATAAAAATATTAGATGAAATCAAAGAATATCTTTAGAAATAGATGAAAAATGAAAATGAAAGCAATAATAATTTAGAATACATTCTAAATTTAGTTGATTAAGAAAAGGGTACAGTATTTTATTAAAAAAATCTTATATAAATAGAGCAAGCATAAAGCAAGGCTAGAATATAAGATAAAGTAAATATGGAGAAATTCTTAAAAGAAGTTACAAATAACGTAGCACCATTAGAGAAACTTTTATCAGATGAAAAGTTAAATAATGAAAATGAAAAAAAGGCATTAACTGTTTTCGAAAAAAGTAGAGAAAAATTGATTTCTTTGCTCTACTAAGTAATTTAAATAAAACTATTTTTATCATTGAATTTAATTTATTTTTTAGAATAATTAATTAGAAAAAAGGGCTAAGGATACTGCAGCTAAAGTAGATGAGAAAGATTAAAAGATAAAAAAATACTAAACAGAAATAAACGAGTATAAATCTTAAATAGATAAGCTTAAAATTAACTCTGCATCATCTTCATCAAATGATAATAATAATACAACTGCTGCAACTGCAAATAATCTTATTGATTTATTATGATTTGGTTTAATATATTTATTTTATTTGTAACTGTAATTAATAAATATACTCTATAATTTTAACAAAGTGGTTCATACAAAACATAATTTGTCAATTTATAATTTATTTAAAAATTATAAAATAAAAATTTATGCTTGGACTTCTAATTATCTAATTTGATAATTAATTTTTTTAAAAGCTTTTAGTCAGATATGCTCATCTATATTTTTACCCTAGTAAATATTTGGATATACAAGTAAATACGTATTCTATATAAATAAAAATATTTTGAAATAAAGAAAATGAACAAGTAAATATCTTTTAAAAATTATTTACTCATTTATATGCAAATAAATAGAAGAATAAAGTGAAAAAGATAAGAGATCAAAACATTCAACCATATGGCATCGTTGGAAGGAGATTTTAGGAAGAAATGAAGTTGTTTATAATTTTTGATTGCACCAAAAACCAATTAAAAATAAAAAATATAATACAAGTAACCTTTAGAACTATACAATAAAGCACTTCTAATAGTAATTAAAAAAATAAGATAATAATAACCAAATAGAATAATAAAAATTTCGGTAGTAAAGTATCACAAAATTTATAGATAACTTATAGATTAAGGAAAAAAAAAGGATTAAATTTTTAAAGTATGATTTATTTTTTTGTAATAAATTAGATAAAATTAATTAATTCTTTTTTAGATTTATATACATATAATTGAGAATTTTAGACTTTTGGATATTGTATCCTTGATATATATTAATAATTCAAGTACAAAAATAATAATAAAAAAAATATATGTTATTTTCAAGTAAATATTTTATTTAAACTATAATTATTAGGAATTACCCAATCATTTTAGATCTATAAAATAAAATCTCTGTCTGGGTCTTTAAATTTCATATTATTTGTATAATTTATAAAATTATATTTGAAATTTATTACTATTTAATATTAATTTATTGAGAAAATATTTTTTAATTGTTTTTGTTTGTTATTATTTATTAAAAAAAACACCTATATATATTGCAATTTTTTATTATAAAATCAGATGAAATAGAAATTATAAAATTATTTATGTATTATATACACATCAATTTTATTTTGCAAATAATGCTAATTAAATAAACAAATGATAAAAATTTAATATTTTTAACATTTATGAGTAAATTTAAAAAATTAATAAATTACATATTTTACTAATATTCTAAAAATTAACTTTAATAAAAATAGTTCTTTCTAAGTTGAAAATAAAAATAATATCACAAAAAATTGAATTTAAGATAACAGGAATATATTTAATGAAATTTTAAAATAAAAAATTTGAATAAATAAACATGTGAAGACAAAAATATGTATTAATTTATTAAATTTACAAGAAGGAAAATATTTTAATAAATAATTATACAAACTTTAATAAATTTAATTTTTTTATTTTAAGTTATATTTATTTTACATTATTTTAGGAGTTCTTAATATAAGATTTTTTCTAATTTCTTTTGTTAAGTTCAAAAGAAAATCTATTTATTTACATTGATTAAATAATTGAAAAAGAATATTTAAATATAATAACTAGTTTTTTTTCTTTTATTTATCTTTTCTTTTCATTTATATTTATATGTTCATTGTTTAAGATTATACTATGGTAGATTCTATATGTAGTCTTTATCAAGATAATATTTTGGATCTTTTGAAAGAGCATCATAAATTATTTTATCACTAGAAACCCTTGCGACCCAAAAATGTTAAATTCCAGTTGTTATTAATTTTTCAAATATTTATTAATTATTCGAAGATTTGAAGCAGTCCTCTGATACAGAACCCCAATTACCATCTCCTAAGTAGATTGTTCCTCCTTAAGCTTTTGTTTTATTCTTAATAGGATATGTTCTTTTGAATTATTTTGTGTGATTTTCTATAGCTGCCACGAAATTGAACTAGTCAAAAAAAGGTATCCAAATATTTTCTCCTACTGCAGAGCTATTTGGCGAATCCCATTTTTTATCATCAAACAAACAAGCTGGAAAAATCGGATAATGGTAAAGAGCTACTTTATAGTAATCTTTATATTAATTAACTATATTTTTCATCCATTCTAGTTAAGCACCGTCATAATTCATAATATAACCACCTTTATAATTTTTAAGTATAGTAAATCAAATTTTATATTTTAAAAAGATTTATTTTTTAAATTAAAAATCAATAAAATATATTTGTGTTTTATTTTAAAATCTCTTGCAAATAAGAGTAAGTTTTTAGCTTTTAAAATAAAAAAATTTGAATAAAAAATAATCAAAATTAAAATGGTTAAATTTAATTCTAAATTTAGTGAATCAAACAATTAAATATTACTATCAAGAGCAAAGATAATTATGTTTCCTATTAAATGATAATGATATGAAGGTCTAGAACTGATTGGTGGTATCTAATTATTTAATGTGTTTTGGGGAAACCAAGAAAAAATCAAAGGACCTGTTTCATCTATAATTGTCAAGTTATAATTTTTAAGAGAATTCAAACCAATATCTCTATTTCCTATAGAGAATATGAAGGGAACTACTCTATCAAGAGCTTGGAAAATTTGAGTTTCAAAATTATTTAAAAAGATATCCCATTGATGATAGCAGTTTTTCATTCCATTATCTTATGCAATATTTCCACCAAATAGAATTATATCGGGTTGAGTATCTACTAGTCTAAGATTTAAGAGATTGCCATATTTTTAATTACTCCAATCACCCCCAAAAGCAACGTTCACTTGAAATTACTAAGCTTAAATTTATTCTTTTGTTGGGAGAGTCTTATACTTTGTTACTTTTAATACACTTTGTTTCTCTTGGTTAATTACTTTAATTAGATATAATCTATTTGGCTACAGGTTTTGAAATAGATTCGTGAACGTGTTTCGCTCACCATTGCTATCCAAATCAATGCTTGAATTAATTTAACCACTTTAAATTATAGGATCTGATTTAACTTCAAGATCCTAAAGTTATATCATAATTTAATTTATAGCAATTCCTGTGTGAATATTTATAAATACTGAGTTATTAGTGTTTTCAGGAAGTGTTGCATATAAATGACATAGCTCTTCTTCAGGACATGCTTTTTTAAATGAAATTCTTCTAGTAAAACTCGTAGATAGGTACATGTTATCGTTAATTAAGTAACCAGAATCCTTATTAGAGCAAACGCAAATATCCTAAAAGAAAATAAGAGGAAATACAGAAATAGCTACAGCTAATAAAGCAAATATCAATAGAAAATAAGACTTAATTCCAATTTGGTATGTGAAATAAAGGATTATTGTAAACATCATTAGGCAACAAATAATAGAGGATCCTAATTCTACCTGACCGAATCCACTTGATAAACTAAATAAATATGCCATACAGGCTCCAAGAGACCACATAAAAAGCAGAATAAAAAAGTTAAAAAGTTTCTAACAAAAGGAGTATTTCTTTATTATGAAATCTTTTTTATAAAAAGGGAAATCATTTCCGTTTGAGTCACTTGAACGTTCGTCAGTTAAATCGTCACTCTACTTAATTTATTCTTCGTCATTAGCAGGTGTTTGCTACTATATGGGTAAAATTCTTTAAAATTAAACCAAGCGATTAAAGCTTTCTCGCGATATTTAAGGCTTCATTTTATCTCCAAAAAATAGCTTCTTGATCATATAAATTACAATTAAAATAAAAAATAAAAAAAATATTGTGTTTTCTAATCCATATGTTTATCCCTCATAGAATGCCAATCTATACTCTCCTTATCCAGACCAGCTAGGGGTTGTAAGATGGTGTATTCCCATTTTTAAATTTGATTATTTTAATAATAAGTAGTGGAAAGCTTAGTAGTTTGTTTGATAAGAAATAGAATTTAGAATCTATTAATTAACTTTGCAATATTTTTAAGGATTTAGCTATTATTTCTTCAATCTTTACTTATTTAATGTTTTTAATTTTTTTATGAAATAATGTTAACCTTAGATTATTTTATCAATTCTGATTGAAAATATTATTAAACAAACACTTTTTGTTAGTTAATCAATCTAGAACTAGTTTTTATAGTAAATAAATATCGATAAAAGGAAGGCTCAAAAGTGATTTGACTTTTATCAAAATACTGGAAAAAACATGCATTGAAATTTGTTTACTCTACTTAATTAAAATTAATATTTATAAGAATAACTAAATAACTCAATTACTTACTTACTAAAAATATTATTTTAGCAACTATCAAAGTCAAAATTATTCAAAATATATATTTTTATAAGTGTAAACAAATGAGGATTATGATTAAATATGATAAAACTTTATTTTATTTTAATAATAATTATATCTATTTATGTTATGATATTATTATGATGAACAAATAGTTAGTCAACATTTAGTTAATTATATTATTAAAATCAAAATTTTAATGGACCAATTTTTTACTTTTACTCTTTATCAATTAAAATTTTTTTATTTTAGTGTAGGAAATATCTACTAATTTTAATTTATTTAATACATTTTTTAAAAACAAATTTAAGTGTAATGAGATGCTTTGATATATTGTTTTATTTGTAGATATTTTATTAGCTTTTCTTCTATTTATTGATAGTAAAAAAAATAAAGACTTACTTGCGAAAGTTACTTGATTTAAAATTAATTGATCGAAAATTAAAATAGACATTTTTTATTTTTATTTAAAATTTGAAAATTAATTTTAAACTTCTGCTATACCATTTGTTTGTTTAACATTATTCTACTTTATACTAAAATTATTTGAAGAAACTAAAAAAAATAGAATTTATTTTATCAGTTTGTTGAAATTTAAAAAATTTAAATTCAAATAAAGAAAGTGTTGAATAACTTTCTCAAAAACAATATGTGTAAAATAAATAAATAAATCAGAATTGAGTTATGAAATTAAGGTTCTATATATCTAACAAATTAATAATCTTTTATATCGTTGATAAATTAATTTTGAATAAAAAATTAAAAAATTGAATTTATCATAAAAGATTAAACAATTTTGAAAAAAAGATTTTTTTGTTTGTTTGTTTGATAATTAATTCAGTGTGTTTTTTTTTCTTTTTATTTTAATAAATAAGTAAATTACAATAAATACAGTAAAAAACTGCTTTTTTTCTTTTTAAGGCTCAAAAATTTGTCCCAAAAATATAAAAATGCAGATGCATTTATGTAAAATTCCAAGCTTTAGTGAAGAAGTATAGCAAAGTTAATGTGCAAGCAATCCTTAAACATATCGCAGTTTGAATGATTACAGCAACAACATAGAAAGGGATTTGTCAAGTAGCTCCTAATAATGTTCTTTAACTAATAAGAAGGAGAACTTAAGGTCAAGGACTAAGAGGTAAAATGAAACCTAAAGCAGCAAGTCTAGAGAAAATAAAGAAAATTATAATCCAAATTTAAATTGCCTTAAATTGAACAACTAAAACATAAAGGTTATAAGTGGAATTAATCACTACCAAAATTTGCAAGAGCTTGATTTATCTCATAATTAAATCCTCAAAATATAAAATATAGACAGGCTCTACATGCTTACTACTCTCAACATCTCCCACAATAAAATATAAATCTTAGAGAACCTTCATTAACTGCCAAATTTACAAAACCTTAATGCTTCGTTTAATTAAATCAAAGTGTTTCCTAAACTTTTGATTAAGAACAACAATCTCCGCATTCTTAATTTATCTCAAAATTAAATTGAAAATGAAGATTGTTTTAATTTCTTAAATAAATTTATTAATCTAAAGAGCCTAGACTTATCTGATAACCCATTAGCTAGATTATAGAATTACCAACAAAGTATTTTGAGTGCAATACCCACTCTTACTCATTTGGATGGATAAATTTTACCCTAAAAGTAGCTATACATATATTCAATTTTTGAAGATAAGGATCACATGAAGAGGACAAGGCAGTCTCCATAACTTCATTTAATCAGTGATTAAGAATTTAAAAATATGCTCACTAGCCATGATAAAAATAAAAAATCTCTTGGATGCAATTTAGCATAGATGGTCTCTGACATAGCAAATTCAAACAGTGGTTAAAATTTGAAATAAAGCCTCTCTAGTTAAGCCTTTTCAAGTCGTACAGATATAAGTAGTTAACTAGTTAGAGGTTCTACATAAAGCACTTCAACATGTTCAAAAGATTTCTTAACAGCCAAACGTGTTCCGTTCAAAGAGCTAAAACAAAGTGATCAAAAAAGTGACTCTTTTTCTTACCAAAATTAAAATAACAGCAATAACAATTACTATTTTAGCTACAAAAAACTAGAAAGTAGTAGTTTGTAATTTAATAATTTTATAAGTCCAATTACTTCAGAAAATAAATACTAAGATACGAATTCGAATTTTCAGTTTACAGATATTATCTAAATAAGCTAATAGCATAGTCCAAGAGATTAAATCAATATTAATTAAAAAAGAGAAGACTTAGCTAATGGTAAATTTTATTTTTTTATTTTCAAAAATTTTAATTTTAATTAAAAATCTAAAAGGAAATTCTAAACATTTTTAATTTTTGAAATATTTTATTTATTTTAATTTAAATTCTGCTATTTTATTTCAATTTTTTCAATTTATTTTATTAATTTATGCTTTTAATTAGAGTTTAATTAAATTTTAGAGTTATTTTAATCGAATTTTTCTCTCATACAAAAATGTTGTATTACTAACTTTTTTTCAACCAATCAATTAGCAAAACTTTAGAAATCAGAAGAAATGAAGATTTAGTGTATTGAATTTTTGGAAAAGTGGGATGCTAATTTATCTAATTTTAACGAAAATTATAATTTGTTTCTACTTCAAAAGTAAATTTTATATAAAAATTAAAATAATTAAAACTCAATTTTTTAAAAGCTAACTCTTTAAAGACTGGACTTAAAACTCAATTGAAACTGAAGGGAATAAATTTGAAGATATAATTTCAAATAAAATGTAAATTGTTTTTTTGTAAAACTTTTGAAATGCATTAACTATTTTACTTCTTTATTTGGTAAAGTCTTCAAGAATTGATCGAAAAAATAAAAATACTTACAACTTTGACTGCACAAATAGCAGCTTTAATGAAAAAAGAAAAATCAGAAAAAGTAAAAACTAAATTTAAATTTAATGAAATAGTGTTTAAATTATTTTTTATTATTTATCAAAAAGATTGAAATTATTAAAAGACTAGAAAAATTCTTAAAATAACCCTTCCATCCTTAAGAAATTACAAAGAAAGCTATTGAATTATTAGAAATGACCAAATTAAGTTAGGATCAAGAAGAAATACTCCATTTACAAAGAAACTGCGAGCAAGTTATGTTAGTTATTCATAATATGAGATAAAGAATCTTAAAGGAAATAAAGGAAACTAAATAAGCTAAACTTATTAATTAAATTTATAAGAACATTATTGATTAAAACAATTTGTATGTTAGCTTAAATAAGATTTAATAAAGGGGAAAGATGCTGTCTTAATAAATATTTTAAAAGTTTCTACTTTTCTTTAAGTACCATATTAAAGATAGCAATGAAGGAATTGCTAGCATATAGGGAATAATTGATTTGAATGAAAGTTTAAGAGATTTACTTTTTAGTAACGATGATAACTAAATAAATAATTAACTTACATCAAATTGTGATAGTGGCACTAAAATTCTTATTAAAAGTAACTAGAAAAAAAACAATAATTCGACTCCAATTCTATAGGAACTAGATGCTTACATACATAATATTACTGATGATGATATTATTACTACTAAATAAAAGCTTTCTAATACTTAAGGAAGTATTTCTATTTGCCAAGGTTCCTAGCTCTAAGATGTAATTATAAACTCTTTCCATCATTCTTGCAGCAAGATTGATGAAAAAGAGTTTCATTAAATTAATTCAAAAGAAAAGAATCTATGCATGAGATGCCAAGAAGCAAACTAAGTTATGTTACAATAATAAAGTAAAATCGAAGAATTATTGAAAGAAATTCACTCACTAAATACAAAACTCTAAGAAAAATAATAGTAAATTTCTGATATAAATTTAGATCATGAAAAATAAATGCAACAACTAGAAGATAAATACAAATAAATTTAACTGTAAGATGAAGATAAGTATCTAAAATTAAAGAACTCTTTGATTCAAGAGGAAGAATTGTTTCATCATTTAAATGATTAAATGTCTTAATAAGACACAATCATAGAATAAAACAAAGAAATTACTCAAAGACTCTCTGAATATAATAACTATATGGTTAAATTTATGGCTTCAAAGAATGAAGATTCTTCTGAATTTTTTAAAATCGTACTTACTTAGTAAGCTTAATCTATTGAAAAAATGATGGTTTCTAACTAATAAAATAGCTAGTTATATTTAAATTTATTAAAAGTTGTTGAAGACCACACTTTACCTTAAATGAAGCTCATTCCTAGGTAGGATGTCTCTTGTTAAACAAATAACATTAAATTAAACTAATCAGATTAGATAAATACGACTTTTGCTACATCACCATCAAAGGGAAGAGATATTTTTAAATCTCTTGAAAATAACAGCTACTCAAAAAACAATCAAGTGAAGTAGATGTTAAACATTTCTCCCCCAAGCTAATTCAATAGCAGTGCACTTAATAGCAGAAAAAGCACACCTACTCTTGATTTTTAAAAATAAATTCTAAAAAGAAAAAAAAGTAAACCTTTTGATTTAAATAGTAATGAAAAGAACTTCTAGTCTCACCTCGATTTAGAAAAAATTTATATATCTCCCTAAAGAAATTAATTATAAGATGAAGAAGAAATTTAAAAGAATTTATACACTTTTAGTTAACGTCATCATAGCTCAATTGAGAAAGTAGATGCTTCTAATTAGAGTTCTAACAAAATTACCTGCAAAGATTTTTAAAGCTAAGTATACTACAACAATAAAAAAATCTCTTTAAAAAAAACCCCTAATTCAAACGATAGAGAAATATCTTTTTTCAGAAGCAACAATAATTCGAAAATAATTTCAACAAGTGTATTTAATAAGAGTCCTTGGAAAATGTGTTAGGATAGCAAGAAAAAAGAAATATCTTCTTGTGTTGAAGAATCATAAATAACTGAAATTGAACGAGATGATGAAGATAAGCAAGGAAATTAAGTTTCTTCATAGAATAATTATAATAACTTTTTTGAGACAAAAGACTAAGAGAATGACTAAGATTTCTAAATCTAATAAGAAAATAGATAAAAATAGAACAGACAGCAATTTAATTTCAGAGAAGTTTAATAGTTTGACCCATTCATAAACATAAGATAAAACAAAATTTAAGATTTTTAATCAGATATTTTAAACAGTCACAATTTTAGTAATTCAATCATCAATTCTAGCCAAAATTAAGCTCCAAATACAAACCTTAGTGTATCTTAAAGAAAAATTGAAACTCAAAAAAGTTAATTTGTATTTAGCAGTAATCTCTAACAAAAGATATTCTCTGCAATTTAAAAGAAGCAACAACTCAACCAGCAAAAAACAAAAACAGCAGTTACGACCCCTAGAAATTAAGCATAAGCTTCGAATAGCAATTAAGCTGCTGTAACTGATTATATGCTGAACTATAAAAAATAAATATAAAAATCTATGTTAAACTCTAAGAAAAATTCAAATTTATCAAGCAGAACATCATCAAGTAATGGTATAAATTACACAAAATAATAAAATGATAGTAAAACTCCAAAAAAGAGATTTAATATTGACTTAAATATTACTCCAAATACTAATTTAAGTAATATATAGAGTAAGTCAACAACTCATTAAAATAGTAATAATTAGGCAAATTACTTTGGATATTATTGTGCAAGTACTAAAAATTCCTAGTAAGCATAACCTAATAACTAAAAGAATTTATAATAATAATATATTTATATGGTCTGAATTCAAAATTCAAGTTATAATTTTTATTTTAATCACAGTTAGTTAATTCCTCTGAAAAGAAAATTTTATTAAAAAATAATTATTAGAAAATTTTTTCTTTCATGTTTATTATTTTCATAATCTACTACCAAAAAATTTATAATTTTACATAAGAACTTTTTATTCTCAATAAATTAATACCATAACATTCTACTACTATTTTTAGAGCTTAAGTTATTTTATTTAATTAACTCCAAAATAAAAATTAAAAATAAATTATATAGTAGACTCTACGTTCTACTTACTTAAAAATATTAAATCTATTTTAAAAAGATAAAATAAATCAAGAGTTTACACATTTAGAATTTATCAATTTTTTTATGATTTAATAAATTTAAATTAAGGTATATAGATAAACATTATATTAAAATTAAACTATTTTTATCATTTAAAAGTAGTAATCTAAAGGTTATTTAAAGATGCTCTTTGTTATTAAATGAATTTTAATTCATTTCCATCTTTCTACAGATTATATTTATTGCCTTAAAGGTGATATGGATTTATATTCTTTATTTTAAAGATAAACTTTAGTTTTTAATTATGATTCTATGTTAGGAGAGTTTATATTTTTTGGAATTTATGATATGATATTTATGTTAAAGCTTTTACCTTTAAGAGAGGTAACAAAATAATTTCCTGAATTATTAATTTAATTTTTTTTAAAATCTTCATCTTGTTTAGCATTAACAAGATATTATTCATATAATTTAGATAACTCATCTTTTTCTTATTATATTTATTGCCTTTTTAGTTAAATAGATTTTTTTACTGGAGAGGCAAAGTTTACATTTTCTTATTGAGGGGTAATATCTTCTATATTCATTTTATCATTTCTTGATAGTTTTTCATACTATTTAAAGGCTATTTTATCTGGTGATAAATTTATGTCTGGAGGGTTTTGTTAAGGATTTAAATATTTTTGTTAGTATGAATGGAGCGATTAAAGGTAACTAGCTGTGTCCATTGTTGTAGATCTTGATTTAATTTATGGATTTTAACTTTCGCTTTACTACTATATTTACTTACTTTAGATATTGCTTTCTTCCGTCTAAAGAACTCCAATATAATTACTTTAATTATTAATAGACTTGCTTAAATTTTACTTGGCTATACTGGGTAAGTTATAGTTATTTAGATTTAGAGATTAATTATATCCATATAAATCATTTGACATAACATTTGTTTTATAAATTTTTCTAATGCTTTGATCATATTAGCTTTGATTTTAAGAATCATCTTTATTTGTTTGATCAAAGTCATTTAAATTTTTATTGTTTTCCATTATATTTTACAAAGGAACTGTTTTATTTTTTGAAGATATATTCTTGTTAAATTCTGAATTGTTTTAAATTCCATTTATTGCAATTGAATCAAGGATATCATTTTGTTCCATTAAATTGTTTGGAGATCCATTTGATTATGGCGAATCGTATTCTGTTTTCTCAGTTTTTATGTTTTTATAGATATTATTTTCTTGAGAATTATATCCACTGTTAAAAATAGTAGAGATGCAACTATTTCCGGATTCTTACTTATTATAATTAACACTTTGATTTCTCCTGTTTACTATTGATTTATCATATGAATCTTATATATTATAGCTATCAGCGACAGACTAATTTCTTTTTGGCACTTAAGAATGCTACTGTTGTATAAAAATATCACCTGTAGAGTCTTTAATTATGTTTAATCCGCCTTTTTTAAAACTTTGATCACCATTTTTGATTGAATTCATTTATATTTTAAAAACATTATTTCTCTTCTCCATCTACTAAAATAGAGGTTGGTCATCATAATCCTGAAAATTAAGAGCATTTTATTTCTATCTCCCTATATTTTTAAGTACATCTAAGGCAGTTTAATGTCTAAGTGGTGATATTATTCTTCCCTTTTTAGTTACAAACTCGCTTTACCCATTAAATGGTATTCCGCTCGCCATTTTATAATACTTTATTTAGAATAATTAAATTGTAAATGTTATTTTATTATGTAAAGAGTCAGTCAAAAATAAATTTGTTAAGATATTAATAGATAAATACCAATGATATTCTTATGATTATAAATTATAAATTTAATTAAAATTCACAAAATATATTTTTATAATTGTAAATAAATAGCTGCTTTGTAAGCCATAAATTATTATATCAATTAATTGATGACACACAATTTTTATTATAAAAAATAATGTATATTCAAATCAGATGAAAAGTAAATTACATTTTCAAATTATTTTTATTACAACATTCAAAACATAAATCTTGCAAGATTTCCATCAGCATTGATGAAAGGACAAAAAATGAATACATACAAAAGCATTATATTTATTGATAATTATATTCCAATGTTTAAAAAAATTGAATCTGGGATAAATTTTTAAATTAAACTTTCTTTTTATTTTTCTCCTTTATGGTTTTCTTAATTGCTTTTGTTTCCCTCTTATTGTAAAATATGAGTTTATGAAATTTAAATAATAAGAAATACTAATGAGTTTGTAAAATATCTGAATTCAACAAGGCCAGCTGGGATTAAAACAAGACAGCTTGAAATAAATAGAGCAAACAACTTTAGCTACTAAATTCCATTCTCTTTAAAAATTATTATTATTAAAATAAAAGAAAGTAAATAACGAATGAATTTACATTTGAAAATATTCAAGATAAAAGCAATTGAGAAAGAATAAACTGGAGCCATTAAATATTTGAAGATGGGATAACGACCATAAAAATTTTTCCAAATATAAAAAATATAATGTCTATTATCAGAAAGAATGAACTTATGAGCAAATCTATTTATTTACAATAATTTTTAAAAAATCATTTTTTTTAATTTTACTGTTTACGTAAATTTGTGAATAACTCCTAAAGAAATAGCTAAGAGTATTAAGAATGCTACCTTTTAATTCTTCAATGTATCCTTTAAGTTACTGAAATAAGCCTTTACTGATAAGGGTAGATTCAAGAAAGCAAATAGTGATAAGTATAAGAGTTGGGTAGGATGAAAAGATGATTCATGATTCAGTTTATCTCCTAAAACAATAGAGCCATTATAAATTACAAAACAAGTAAAAGCTATGACTAAAATAATCTACATTTTAAACATTCTTGCTATGCTAAATATATTTTTAAAAAGCAATCCTATTAAACTCTTTGAGCTATGCATAAAACCTTTTTTTTAATGCAAATGTATTAAATATTAATCAAAATATCTTTTATACTTTTCTCTTAGAATGCTTTAAGATTTTAATCTATAAAACTAATTAAGCAAATGTAGAGTATCCATATCACATTTGTCTACCTAATTAGAATTGAAACTAAACCAAACTTTTATTTATTTATTGAAAATAAATTAGAATTTATTAGAAAATCTATCAAAAATTTACTAATCCTGATAAAGTAAACTTTTATTTTTTTGAGTAGTAGTACATCCCCAAGCAAGTTACCAGTGATGCGGAATCAGTATAAAATAAGTGACTAAAGAAGTAAATAGTAGGTGTAAAAAGAACATAATAGCTTAGAAATACTTTATCTTTTGAATTTATTTCTTAAAATATTTTCTTAAGAAAGACCAAAATTGCAGAGCCCAATAGAAATCTATCAAAAAATCAACAAATAAATATATGAAAATTTATTTAGATTTTAATTAATCTATTTACGAATTTAGCAGTCTAGCACCAAGCAATGTGTTCTTAAAACCAAAAAATTATCCTAATTTAAGAAAAGGGTAGAACAAAAAATAAGTTCCAGGTGGAGTGGTCAATTTATCATTCCAATAAGCCCAGTCTCCATTCAAATAATGATCTAATTAGTCTAGATGAAAGAATTCGTCCTTTTAATATGTCATACAATTCAAGCAATTCTTAGCAAATAAATTTAAACCTTACCATATAAGGTTATCTGATCTATTTTGAAGTTTATATCCAAGTGTAAATCCCAATAACCTGAAAGGCTCCGAATAAGATTATCTCTTTTATCATGTAATTAATTCCTTTTTCTTTTATTTACTGTAAAATTTATCTTAACCAAAATATTATTTATGAAAATAAAGAAACAAAACTTATATTAGTGCTAACACTTGTTAACTAAACAAAAAGTGGATTTTACAAAAAAATTAGTAAATAAGTAGAATATAAAGTATTTTCACAAAATTATATTCTACAGAGCAGCCATAGAAAAAATTAACTATCGTTTATCTTAATATAAGGACTAAGACTACAACATAAACAAGAAGAAATAGAGTTCAAATAAAAACACTACTTCAAAAACAATAAGCATTCCATAAATAGATAATAATTGTTTTAACAATCAGTAATAAAAAAATAAATTTTAAAATAATATTTGTTTTTTATATTATTTATACCACTTTATTGATAAAACAGTAAATAAATTTAGAATATTTATTTGCACCAAATTATAAGTATTTTATTGGTTGATATTCAGTAGATAATATGAATTTGTATATATTAAAATACATTATAAATAAATTATTAATTTGGTTTCAAAATTTATTATTGTGGGATAATAAATTCTTATTTATTTAAAACAGTTTTATTAATTTAGCAACTAAAAATTTTTTTTTTATATATTTTACATAAACACACATTGCAATAAAATTTAGAAGATTCTCATAAAATTATAAAATTGTAATTAATTATTTAATATTTTTTAGACATAATTTACAATCATTTGTATACTATATAGAAAAATAATTAGTTTGTTTTAAAAATTTATTATTGTGGAGTAAATTAATTTTAATTTAAAATAATCTTATCTACTTAGCATTTATAAATGAATATTATTCATATATCAGCCTAAGACAAAGTTAGTTTTATAAAAATTCATTCTAGTGCTGCTAGAAAAAGATGTTTAGCTTACCCTAAAAATTATATAATATATATTTATTTAAATTTTCTTAAAATTTAATTTACTATGTTTTGAATCTGTTTATTGAGTATTGATTAGAAGGATTTTTAATAGGTCCTTAGCTATCTTTTAACTCAAATTGCTGTTCTTATTATCCTCTTGATTTTTCATGAACTCTCTTTGTACTATATGTAGTATCAAAATCAGCTTACTATATAAATAGAAATATAATTAGCAACTAGAATTAAACATTTAAATTTATATTCATCAAATTATTTATTTATTTACTTCACCAGATTATTGATTTTTAATATTCTATTTTGGTTTTTCAATCTTTTTTCCATTTTTTAAATCTTTTTCTACACTTGTGATTTAGAGTCTCTTTGCAAAGGCTTCATCTTTTTTAGGAGGCTGTTTAAATTGTTAAGGAGATTTGAAAAAAACTCCAGGTAAACAATCAATTGAACTAGTGACATCTAGTTAGTATTTTCTTGTAGAAGCTTTATTAAATTTTTATCTTTCAGTTTAGCTAGCATCATGTAAGGGCTCTCTAATCACTTATTAATTTGGAAGATTAACTGAAGAGCCATAGTCATACATTTTAAATTCATTTTATCTATTTAATTAAAATCATAAATCTATTTTCTAAATATAATAATTTTTAAATACTTTATCAATCTTTTTTAGAAGTGTTCTGGCTTTAAAGAAGTTGAGTTTACATTCAATCTAATTTATATTAATTAAATAAATATTTAAAAATCTACTGTTAAAGTTTTTCCATATTTATTTGCATTTTAAAATATAATATACGTTGAATAAACTGGAGGATTGGTGTCTGGAGCAAATAAATTTAAAGGTTAAGATCTATTAGGGCTTTTATTAGAAATCAAAGCAGTACTAGATCTATTTGCCCTTAAAGTTGTTTACTAATTATTATTCTCTTAGTTGTAGTAATGCCCAAAAATGTTTTGTGAAGATGCAGGATAGTCTACATTAACTTGCTTTTTATGCTAGAACAATGGTTGTTCCTTTTCCTTGTTTATTCATTAAAAATCATATTATTTTAATGTAAATATTTTGTTTGTTTTACAATTTTTTAAGGATCTAATGTTCTAAATGTATCTTTCGATTAGTTAGTCCTGACTATCTTAATTCCCTAATTTTGGTTAACCAGTTGTTAGTTATTTTATTGCTCGACTTATTTCCTTCCCTAATTTTAATATAATATTTTGGAATTATATTTTGTAATGTCTGTATCCCTAGGTTAGTAGTTAAGTTTAGAAGATTTAGAGTTATACATTTTTGAGTAAATCTACCTAAAATTTAATTGTTTTTATTAAATTAAACAAAATTTTATTTTTGATTATTAAAGAAACTATATCTTTCACATTAATAAACAGACACTGTATTTATATATTAATGATTGATTAATAGCAACAATTTATTTATTTATTTACTAATTTCTTTTTTAAATGTATTTAATTTTGTTTTCACTATTTACCAAACATTCTCTTTTTTTTTTCATGATCATTTTTATTTGTGTAAAACATAACTGGCTACAAAATTTTTACTTTTTCAAAAATAATTAGTTGCTTGTTTCATGATAAATCAAAAAAAACATATCAATTATGTTTCCCCACACTATTTAAAAATAAAAAATTTAATACTATTGAAGATTATTTTTTAGCAAATAAACCTTTTAATATTCCTAAATACTTGTAATATTTCAAAATAAGAGCTATTTATATTAAAAAACAAGTATTTTTAAAAAAAGCTACTTAAAAATTTAATCAAAAAATTTCTTTACCTTAAGAATATAACAATTTAAAGTTAAATAGTTTTAAAAATACTTTCTTTGTTGTTAATACTGAATTATTAATATGATAAAAAACAACAATTTATCAAAAAGCTGCTTGTAAATTTAACAAAAAATTTGTTTAACTTAAAAATATAATGAATAAAGTTGTGTTTAAATTATTTTCAATAAAAAATTTTGATTAAATTTACCAAATTTCATAGAAATTATATTCAGAAATTTAGATTTTTTAATAGAGTGTAGAATTATAAAAATTAGCTGAATTAAAAGTTTAATAATTAGAAAGTTAGAAAACTAAAATGCTTAAATTATAAAAGATATTTAAGTAAATAGAGGTAAATATTTTAAAAAGATTGAAACATGTTTTAAGATTAATTTTTATTAAAAAAAAGTTTTATAATTGTGATCCTCGGTTTATTGAAGAAATAGTTATTATTGAGTAAATTTTGAAGCTTAAAATAAATTTTACATCAAATTATTTTAAATAGAAAAAATAATAAAGTGTAATTTTTGAAAGACTTATCAATGAAAGCATCATTGCTTATTAATCTAAAACATTTGAGATTAAATCTTTAGTTAATTTTTATAAAAATTTAAATTGTATCTTAAATGTATTTTGAAATTCAAGAAATTAAAATTTAGGAACAGAATCTATTCTTTATTTATCTAAATGCTTAAGTCCTTAAAATAATTTATCATGCTTAAATCTTGACTTTTAGTATAAAATTTTTAAAGATATTCTCTTAAAATAATTATGATTTTATAAGGCTAAACAATCTAGATTAAAATTGTGCAAAATAGCTTGGTTAAGGTATTCAAAATTGCAAAAATCTAAACATCTTACATCTTGTGCTTGAGTAATTTTAATTACAAATTTTAATATTTAACTTTTTTTAGTGGTAATAAGATAGGACCTGAGGGTATAGATTACTTAGGTTATTAAATTTCAGACAGTATAAACCTTATTCATGTTACTTTACTGCTATAGTAATAATTTACTGAAAGAATAATATTATAAATTATAAAATATAAAAAGTGGGAATAATATAAGTGATAATGGGATTATCAGCTTAGGTTTTCATTTATCAAAATTAAAAAATTTACAGACTTTATAATTAGACTTAGGGTAACAATTAAATATTTTTTAAAACATTCAGATGTATTTATAATCGTGATAATAATAATATATATAATAAGAGGAAATATGATAAGATCTTAAGGAGCTGAAGTCTTTGGATAGTATATTGGCTAGTTGATAGAATTAAATACCCTATTTATAGATTTTTAGTAATATATTTCAATAATAGACATTTAAAATGCTTATTTAAATTAGAGAAAATTTTTTAGGGTCTGATGGAGGTTAAAAAATGCTACAAAGCTTGAAAACTTTAATTAATTTAAGATAATTTTAATTAATATTGAAGTATTTATTATTAATTATTTCATGAGTTTAAAATCTAAAAAAAATTTTCTTTGATATAAAAAGCTATAACTAAATAGAAGATAAAGGTTGCTCGTAAATTGGATATGAATTATCTCAAATACACAGTTTATAATAGTTAACTTTACATTTAAAGTATAATTTACAACATTTCATTTGCTTTAAGTAAAAATAAAATTTGTAAAAAGTGATGCCTTCATTAACTAGAGTGGAATCTCTTTACTTGGGAAGCATTTATAAAATTGCAAAAATCTAAAGCTGCTTTCTATTTAAATACTGTATGAATGAAACAAATTACAAAAAAAATAGATTTATAAAATTTATAATTATTAGGTTCAATTAAGTTCTTGACGTAGGAATATAAAATTTTTCTCAATGCTTACATGCATTTAGTCTTTTGAACACTTTCAAAATCTCTCTAAATCAGTATTTTAGCTATTTAAAATTAATTAAAATTAAAAATTTTTAATAAAATTAAATTAATTAGACAAAATCAAATTACAGGAAAAGGCATTAACGCATTAAGTTCTGAATTAAAAAAATGTCAAAACCTAAGAATTTTAATGATTTCCTTAATGTAATAATTTACAATAAACTCAATTAAATTTAAATATTATTTTAAAGTGATACTAGTTATGGAGAAGAAGCTGTTAAAATATTTGCGAGTAATATTATGAAATGCTAAAAATTAATTATTTTTAACATATCAATTAAGTAATTTAATTAAAATTTTAAATTAATATATTTATTTAACTAAAAAAGAGGAAAAGATCATGAATTCATAAAGTTTTTTGGAAAGTTAAAAAAATAATGCAAAAATTTAGTCAAATACATTATTTTATGATTAAAGTATTACCTAATCTATGTAAAATTTATGGGTTTATGTAAAATATTAATTTAGCATTACTTTTATCCCAATTTTAGCAACTTCCTTTAATCAATTTAAATAAAGATAATTAGAAAAATGTAAATATCTATGAATTTTAATATTTTATTGTATAGATTATACTATTAATATGAAATGTATCATATAGCTTCTAATTTTAATTTGAGAGTAAGAAAAAAAATTAATTACAATTTGTATTATTAATATGCAAAAATAAAAAGATATATCAACATTTTTCATATTTTAAAAATTTTTCTATTTCTTTCAACATAATTTAAATTTAATTAACTATATTTTTTCAAAATTTATTTCTCCTTTTTTGGATTTTGAATAACCTCTTTAAGAAATTTGTGATAAATTTATTTACATTTTAAAAGTATATTAGATTTAATCAAAAAAAATAATGAATATTGTTAGTTTAGGTAAAAAAAAATAAAAATAAATTAGAAAAAAAATATGTGTATTTAAACAAATAAATAATATAAGAAATATGAAAATATTTATCTGATTTTTTAGAAATTTAAAATAATAAAGTTATTTTTAAAGAAACAATTTCACATTATTGAAATGAAATATCAATTTTTTTTTAATTAGCATTTAAACAAATATTTAAATATCAAAAAGAATACAGTAAGATAATTTAAAATTCATTTTGTTTTTCTTTTTTTTTATGTTTTTAGATTATTTGGTTATGAAGTATTATTAGATTATTTAGTGGTTCTTTTATTTTTAGGAGCTGGTTTAGTCTTTTCTACCTTAGGTTCTTATTCTTCCTTTTCTAAAATTTATTTATTTTTTTTAATCTTATGTAATTCTTACAAAGCTTCTTTTTCCTTTTAATCTTTTTCTTCTTCCATTTAATCTTTTGTAGAAGATCCAGTGATTAATTTCTCTGCTTCCATTTTATTATCTTAATTAAGTTTATCTATTTCTTCAAACTACTCTTGTGTGAAATAGCTTTTTCTATCTAATTCAAAAGCTTTACCCATTTTTTTGAAAAACTACTCTGTTAATATAGAAGTAATATCTACAGATATATCTACGTTACAGTCAGGCATTTACTTTTTTATCCAATTAGGAAGTTTACTTTTTACAAGACTTCTAGCAAATCTCTATTAAAAAATATTTTAAATAGAATTTTAAATTAAAATTAAAATTTACTTTTTCTGCCATAATCATAATACCGTAATCAGTTTTACCTCTCATGACTCTGCCTAAGCATTAAGCAGTTTGCCTCATTGCATCGAATTCAATATATTCATTTTTAGTGATTTTGAAATTTTCTGTCAAATACTTGCATCTTTCCTTTATATTAATAATAATATTTTATAAATTCAAATAAGTTGTTAATTTTGATTACTATTAAAATTGGATCCTTAGAATTTTATACAGGAAATCCAACCATAACAACAGCTCTTCCGTAGTGTTCGTTAAAATCAATACCTTCTGCAATTTTACCTCTTGCAATTGAGAAGAAAATAGCTCCTCTGCCGCAATCACAAGCTTTTCTATAATGGAATAAACTCTATTTATTAACAATTAATAAATTAAATCAATGGCATAAACTTATTAATTTTATTACTTATGAAGTTTATGCAACATCTTTGCTTTCAAAATATAGCAATTTATATTTTCTCATTTCATCTAAAATACCTTCTTGATTCCATTCATATATAATTTTTTCCATATACCTTTTTTAAAAATTTTTTATTCCTTGAAAAATTCAATTAAATTCTACATATATGAAGGGAAAAATGCAACGATGCCATCTGGCACAAACTTGCTTAGGTCAATTAGTAAGCTTCCATAACTTCTAGTTACTGTCATATTTGCTCTTGCTTCATATTCAGAACTCAACTAAGTAAAATCTATGCCTTTAGTCGCTATTAATGGCTAAATTGAGTTTCTTGTCAATTCAATATCTATGCTCTTAAAAATTTTATTCTTATCATTTTATATGTCAAAATATTAGGTTTATTACCTTAACAGTATAAGGATTAAAATTTAAAATTTTTGGATAAATATCTAGAGGAGACATTGTACCTGATGTTAATATTACAGACTTAAACTAAGTAAATACGTGAGTCATGGCTAATGAGCAATCCAGGCAAGCAAATGTCATCAATGGATCATTTAACGAACCATCTTTTGGATTTGGTTAGTAAATGATTTTGAAACTTTTTAAGATTAAATTTTATTCAATATTAATTCTTATTGCTTATGATATATAAATTTATACCCTCTAGCATACGAAGCAAGCAACGAAGTGAAATGAGTAATTGTGTCAATAGCTGAGAATTCGTCCGTTTCAGTTATTTCTAAAGAATTCAAGAGCATATTTAATCTTTCACCTGCTAACCTAAGTTAAAAATATTAAGTTTTACTTTTTCATTGTAAATTTATAAATACTTGAGCGAGTATGAATCTAGATGACTTGATATATACATATCATTAATAAACTATGGAGGATCTTAAGTAGTGGCATTTTTTTCTTTCAGCCTGTTCTTCAAGAAAATAACAATCTTTTTTAAAAACTAAATGAAAGGCTTAGCCTTTTTGATGTGAAAAGGAATGGACTCAGCAGTTAATTCTGAAGGAAGCTATAAAATTAATTAGTATAAAAATGATTAAAATGGATATTTATTTATATTAATTAATTTACCTGCTTTGAATTTTCATTGAGTTGATTATCATTTAGGACACCTTTATTTTTTAATCCTTAGAGTAGTTAGTTATATTCTGATTCTAGCTTTTCATGATTAATTGTTTCAACTCTATCAACCTTTACAATAAATTATCATAATTAAATACAAATAAATATTCAATTTTGTACTTTTGTTCCAAGGACTTCAATATTTTTATAAGCCATGTCAAGTAATTTTCTATTAATATCTACAGTAAATACTTCTAAACAAACGTTATCAATATTGTGAGCCTCATCAAATACAACTAGGCAATCCTTCCAGAATTCCTGTGATAAATAATTTGAAATATAACTTAATAAACTATTTTTATAATAAAATTTGAAATAATTTATTTACTTTGTCTAATATTTCAGTCATTTTTGCATCTAACATGTACATATAATTATAAACTATAATATTGCTTTAATTAAGCAATCTTCTTGCTAAAAAATAAGGACAGATGTTGTTTTTTTCTCCATACTGTCTTAGATCTTCTAGGTTATATATTCCTTCTGTAAATTTCAATTCTTCTTTTTTACCTTCAAAATTTTCAAACAACTGACATAATTCTAATTAATCACTATCACCTTAGATTTTTGATAAAATTATTAAACAATCTTCGAAAATATAAATTATTAATTTACCTCTACTAGATTTTTCAAAAGACTAGGCTCTAACCCAAGGGGCAGTTAATTTTTTACACTCTGCATCTACTCTGTCTCTAGACTGCTAACGAGAAACATTTGGGTGAATGCACAGGTTGCTCCTAAAAATATATTTTATTAAATAATTAATAAAAAAATTTTAGCAAAGTAGAGATCTGAAATGCTATTAGAAATTAGGATATAAATGAATCTATCTATTTACCTAGCTGACAAACCAGTGCATAAAAATTTAAATTATTCTTCAGGTTTTTCTTATTTTCTATTATCCAGTATAAATTTTACTTCTTCTATTGTTTTTTCCATTTCAACCACTGTACGAGTGCAATAAATTAACTATATTAAAACCATTACATTTTTATCTCTGTATTAAAAAATGATTTTTATTTATTTACTTTTTTAAACTTATCCTAATTAGATTCTAAATAAGATGTAATCAAAGCTAGTAGAGATACTGTTTTACCTGTACCTGTAGGCATTTCTATTATACCATGTCCCTTCATTTTAAATAACATGTTAAATAAGTTATAATCCAAAATGACAATAATAAATACATGGTTATCTAATATTTTTTTAAGTTCTTTCATGTACTCCAGCTATTCTTTATACACAGTTGGATAAGGAAAATAAACATCCAATTCATCTATCTTAAACTTCATTTTAAACCCAACCAATAAATATTTATTTATAAAATTCTTTGATTTTGAATTATTATAAATAATTTAGCGGAATTTAACAAATCTTTTTAATTAAGATTTTAAAAATAGACACAAAATTAAAAAGTATCGAAAATGGTGGATTTTATTTTAGAAAGATTCATAATTCTTTGATATTATTCTTGAAAGCAAATATTTTATCCATTTAAATGCATGTTAGAATATTTTTCAGCGCCAATACAAAAAAAAGAAAGTTGATAATAAAAATATGTTTGAAAAATCAAAAATTTACTGACTTACTACAGTAAACAAACATATTTAAAGGATCTAGTTTAATTTTTTCAAAATTTTAATCTTTAAGCTCGAAAAAACTTATCAAAATTTTATTTAATAATTTATCAAAAAAAATTGTTTTTTAAATATGAAAAAATTAATTTTTTAAAATAAATTGGTAAATTTGTCCAAGTTTTTTATTGAAATTTAATTTTTTTTAATTTACTTAATAGTCTTCATTTTTTTAAGTAAAGATAAAATTAATTTAATCATGATAATATTAATTAATTAATTTCTTTATATATCAAATTGAAGTAAATATGAATTTTATTTTTTATTAACTGAATTATTATTTGAAACTTCAGTTTTCTAAAATAGAAATGATTTTAAAATTATTATTTTAAGAAAATATTAAATATGTTCTAATTTTTCTTAATTTTCCTTAAATATTATCTTTCGATCTATCTTTTTTGTTCATTTAGTATTTAAAATTTCTTACTAAATGAAAATATAAATTCTAAAATTGAATAAGAACTCACTATTTTTATTTAATATGAATTTTTTTTAAAAAATAATCATTAATAATCAAAATTATTTTTTTAAAAATAATTAAAACCTATTTAATTATTAACACTTTTTTAAATTTATTGATAAATATTTATTATTTATCCTTGTCTAAGTCTTTATTTTAAATTTATTCATGCAATTTTAAATATTTATTGTAAAATTAAACAAAAATAAAAACAATATATACATTTTATTAGATAGTTATCTTTCTTTGTGACATTTTGTGTTTTAAGATTCTTAATTATTGTTTAAAATTTAATTTATTTTAAATTTTAAATCAATTTAACAAAGTGAAGAGTATTTAAAAAAAATAGTTAAATCAATTAATAAATTAAAAAAATAAATAAGAGCTTAAAATTATAAATTCAACATTTTTTATTTTAATATTTTATAAATTTCATACTATACTATCATAAATTTTATTACATATTTATAAAAGAATAAAATAACTTCAATTCTTACAATTTAAGCAAGTGTATTTATCACAAATTTTACAGTAATAGTAATTATGAGTCACCAAACTTCCACAACTGCAAAATTTGTTAACAGGAGTACCAGATGAAATCCATTCTAGGTCCTTATGGTTGCAAATTGTCTTATTTTAGTCATTTTAATCTTGTTTATTTTATTAGACTTGTTAAATACTACTTTAAGAATAATATTCCTAACTATAATATTACTAACCATTATAGTTAGATGATTAAATTTCGCTCGGATATTATTGGTAATTATACATACTTTACGGGCGGTTGTAATAGTTATTATTAGGGGGATATATACCTGTATTTTAACAGGTACTTTAATAATATTAAGATGGTGGATAAAAGTTACTCTAAACCTATGATTATTAAGGAGGATATACTAAAGATTATTGTCTTGGATAGACTGGAATGTTTGCCTATGACTGTTAATAATTTTGCAATTAAGATATAACTTATTATTCTTTCATTTGATTTTCATATTTACCCTTTATCATTTGAATTCCTGATTCGAAAATTCTTTTCAAAAAGTCACCCATATTTTCATTTTATTCTTTATTTTCATTATTTTCCTTTTATTCTTCTCCATCTTCTTGTTTATTTTACTCAACTTATTGATTATCTTATTTTAATTATTATTAGATTACTTCTTCTTCTTTAGGGTAATTATATTCTAAATTAACATCTTCCTTTTACTAAATTTATAATCCGTTCTAGTTTTCACTCTTCAAAAAATCTTGAAATTGTTTGTCTAATTATTCTTTAGTGTACATAGAAGAAATCTAATGTTTTAAGGAAGCAACTTCTTTTTTTAGGCTTTGAATACAGTCGTGATTTTACTATTCAGAAAATACATAATCTAAATCACATTTTTCACATTTCACTATTCTAAATGAACATTCAGACTCTAAGTGCTATTTAATACTTTTGAGTTGTACTTGCTATTAGCATCCTTTATTTTCACAAGACACAAAATTATAATCGCAATCAACACTTTCATGCTAATTTGCATTAAGCAATTTGAGCTTTTACCTGCATCCAAGTTAATAGTTTTTACAATAAAACTCTATGTTTTCTATAAAGTTTCTTATTGACCTATGAGGTTTGTTTAAAATCCATTCTTTACAATTGTTAGGGCAAGAGCATGGTTAATCTTTTTTCTTTTTTTTAATTAAGTCTATACATCTATTGCAAAAAATTGTTTCGCATGACTTGCATTCTTTTATGTCTAAAGAAATTTCATAGCAAATATAGCACTGATAATCTTAAAATTTATCTTCTTCAGTGGTGGTTTCTTCTTTTTAATCCACAACACTACATATTCTGTCAGAGTTAAAGTAGTAATAACTAGTTTTTTCTTCAATTTCTTGACTCATATTTCTTTGATAAGTTTCTTTACTATCTTTTTTTTTTTTAATTTTTTTTTGATAAAAATACTGATATATAAATAAGATATTTTTTTTTAAATCTTATCTATTTTATATCACCAGAAAAATTTAATTTAATCAGAACTAATGTGATTTATCATGTCCTGAAGGCTACCACAAATTGTATAAAAAATATTCTAATCAATCTAATAGTATCAAAAATTTAATTTAAAATAGATAATTTTATTATTGAAATAAAATTTAAAAAAAAATAAATATTTTATTTAACAATTCTTTTTAATATAAATTCACATCTCTATATTGTGTTTAAGTAAATGAAACTATTATTTTTTTTAATATCCAAGATATGCAAATTAAAGCAAATTTTTGTTAAATGGAGAGCATAACTTGTTACAAAGCAATAAAAATCTCTATATCAATAGAAACCACCTAAATTAATAAAATCACATATTTTTATTAATTTGTAAGATTTTCTAAAATTTCTTTACTTTTTTATTAATGAATTGAAAAATTTATAAAATAAGAAGTAAATATCAGGAACTATTAATCTTTAAATACTTTTTTATAGACTAATTTGATTCTGAATTCTAATAATTTAATATTTAAATTATTTACTTAAAAAATAGAAAAAAATATTTGATTTCTATCAAAGTAAATTATTTCTAAAATTTTCATGAACTCAATCTTGTAAGCTGAAATTTTCTATTTTTAGGATTGATTGATTGATTTATTTATTTATTCTTAATAATATTCATTATTGTTATCAATTATTTATTTTATTAGAACAATATTATATTTTCAATTAGTTATTATCTACTTTTTATTTTATATTAGATAAATTTTGTCTTATTATATTCAGTATTTTTAAATTAAGATATTTCACTAAAGATTTAAGTTTTTGTTAGTATTTTTGTTAATTCTAAAATTATAGGGGTGAGTGAAATTAACTTTTAAAATAGAGAATAATATAAATTTGAGAATAGTTTTGTATTCAATTAAATGTAATTAATTTTATGAATATTAAATTTTATTTTACATTGAATCTAAGAGTGCTTACCTCTTTACAAAAGTTTGGATTTATTATTAGTAAAAGTAATAAAAATTAGGGTTAAAATTATTTATAAAATAAGTTTAATAAATTCTATAAAAATAATAAAAAGTAAATATGAATTAATAATTATTCTTAAACTAAAATAATTTTACTTTCTTTTATTAAATTATCAAATAAATATTCTATTTTCAAGCTATTTTTTTCTCTTTCTCTTATATTTATATTAAAAACACCAACGTAAATAAATCAATTATAAATATGCCTGAATTTTTTAAAGATATTTTATTTTTAAATTAAAGAAATATAAATTAAGCAATTAAGCAATAAAAATAATTAATTAGAAATAAAATGATAATAAATGTATTCAATAATCATCATAGAAAAAATTCTTTTTTCTTTTGTTTCTTTAAGGTTAAATTCTTGTAGGTTTTTAGATTTCTTTTTTGATTATTTTAACTTTATTTTACTCTTTTAACTATTAAGGACATTCTTCTTATTTTTTCAAGTCAGCTTCCTCTATTTTTACTTATGTTTTATAAGTGCACTAATTTTCATGGGTCTATAGATTATTAAGAGTAGAAATCTCTCTACATCCATTTAAGTAATAAGTACATTAATATTTTGACTCATTTATTAAAGTTTATAAGTTTTTTATAGTGTTTTACAATTTAAGTACGTTTTTGCAGTAAAAGCAATTTTAGCTTGCTTCCTATAATAAAATAGAGCAATTATAGCAATACATAGTTAAGCAATTTGAGCATTCAAACATTTATGAGCATATTTTTAGGCAAATATTGCAGCAACTGTCAATTATTTCTGGGGTTTAATCAACAATTTTATCTATTTCTATACTAAAAATTTTTTTTTATCCTTTATTTATTACAATACTACTATCATTACTGTTTATTAATTTAATTTTTTAATTATATTCTTAAAAATGTCCATCTTATATTTCACCTAAACTCATATGTTTTATTTAAAAAAGCTATTTTTCGTCTAACATAATATTTTATTTTACTATTATTTAAATTTCTTTAAAAAAATTATCAATTATGTAAAAACTAATTTCATAATAATCTTCACTCACTCACTATGTTTGTTAAATTATTAGAGTGAGTTAGTAAAAATTTTAATTATTTATTAATTTTCCAAATTATTTCAAAAGTTTGTTAAAACTTTGATTTTTAATAAAAATTTTTATAAAATTATTTGAATAAAAAGTTTAAAAATTATAATTGATAAAAATATTTATGAAAATTAAAAAATATATTTCACTAATAAATTTGATATATTGAACATATTATTTGGATTATTTATTAGAAAAATATAAATTTAAAAAATATATTTAATTAAATTAGAAATTAATTGATTTTACAAATTAAAAAACTTTTAAAATAATTCAATTTTTAAAAATAAATTTAGATTAAATAAAATTGTTTTATATAGAATTAATATGATGAAATAAGTAAATATAGTCAAGTTTAATTTCTCAGCACAATTAAATTCATTTTACAATTTTGAAGTAATCAGAATCTCAATATAATCCGTTACATGGTACATTATTAGGATAAGTGACATTATCAAATAATTTAGGTATTTGAGTAATATCTACTGTTGAGTTGCTTGTATGAACTTAAATAAAAGTACTAAGAGACTTTGAAACTGTATTACCAGATAATTAAGGAACAGCATATTAACCTGTTGAGTATGAAGCCATGTTAGGGAAAAAGCAATGAAGTATACAAGAAATCACCCAGAATCCCCAATCTGGTTTATTAGCCTTTATAATATTTAATTATTTCAGAGTTTCGTTTTGCAATGCTACTCCTCTTGCAATTTCATCGCTTGTGCAGTTTTGGAGACCATGTGTAGGAGTTATGCAGTTTACATTAAGTTTATTTCTTAAAGTATATTCATCATAAATGGATTAAATTATGAAAGTTGGAACTGGAATCAAATCAGTTATATATTAAAGATAACCACACTTATATGCATTAGCATCATCATTTATATAAGGACATCCAGAGGGTTAAATAAGGAATCTTCTATTGTTCGTAATCAGATCCCAAACTTAAGCTTATAAACTTGCCATTGGATTAATATCTGGATAAAAGGAACTATCAGGAGCTGCAAGTACTTTAATTTTTGGATTAAGGAAATTTCTTAAATACTTTGTCCAATATAAAGTAGCTACTCCTCCTGCACTCCCACCACTTAAAACAACAGTGGATGATTACTTTAAACCAAAATTATCTGAAAGTGAATTAAACAACTCCACCATGTTGTCATATCCTCTGAAGTACATAGTCATATTTTTGTAGTTTATAGGCTCTGAGCTACCCTAGTATAGATGTCCATCGCAATACCTCACAAAAACTTAATTCCAATTATACATAACAGAATTTTAAGAGGGATAGAAGAAATACTGTCCAAATATGAAGCTTAAGGGCCATTAGTTACTTGATCCAAGAATTGTACTTGCTCTTTAATAACATGCCTCAAGCACTCCTTCAAGAGTATAATGCTCGCATCTACCACCACCATCTAAGAAAATGAAAAACTTATCAGCTCCATCTCCGTACCCTTTATTAAAATAGAAACCAGGTTAAGTGCCATCAATACATCTTGCCCTTGTGTTAGGAGATAGGAAATACAGATTATTATTTTAGCAGCAAACACAATATAATATTGCAATAATCAAAAATATTGTTTTTATGATTCTCATTTTTAAAAAAATTTTTTATTTTAAATATTTATTATTTCAATTTATCAAATCTGCAGATTGTGTTTTTATGCAATCAAAAAAACTCGTTGCAACATAAAAGTATAAAATTAAATTAAAATTTAGTCCATGAAAATATTTTGAAATTATTCGTGGCTATTAAAGTTTTAATTCATAATAATTTGTGTATTTATATGATCTCAAAATCTGCCGAAATTAAATAAGCCAATATATATCATTATGTAGTATTATTATTTATTTGTTAATTACCCATAATAGTCAAATACTTAATGTTTAAATATTGATTTAAAGGGCTATTTACATTTAAAATTAATTAATTTATCATAATAAAGCACATTTTTTGCTAAACATTTTAATGAACTCTTTAGCAACAAAAATATTTGAAAAAAATGTAATACCAAAATACTAAATTGAAAAAATAAACCATACAAAAATAAATATAAGCTATTGAACTTATAAGAGCAATAAGTCTGCTTACTTTAATTTAGTTAAATATATGGAATTTTTGCTATTTAAGGAATTGAGAAAAGAAAAGAAAAATATATTAAATAAATCAAAAAATTTCAAATATTTTGAAGGGAAAAAATAATATTTTTAAAAATTAAATTAATTTAATTATTTAATTATTTTTTTTATATTTTGAATATGAAGAATTTTAAAACTTTTAGCTTACATACCCTTATAATAATCCTATTATTTGTATCTTTATTAAATGGTAGAAATTTTAATTAATCATTATATTAAATTTTTATATTCAGTAACATATCTATAAAATAATAAAATCGTACTTTAATTATGAAAAGAATTCGATTCAAAATTATTATTTTTCAATTACCAAACAAAGTAAGCAATCTTCATAGTATAAGAGTTATCTACATTTTCGCTTTAAGATAATATTGAATTTAGTATATTAAATAATTAAAAGCAATTCTTAGATCTTAATTATTATTTTTTTTACTATTTATCGTTGGATTCTAAAATTGAATAATAATCAATCAATTAAATTAGTAATATTTAAAGCAAATATATTTTTTGTAAATAAGTAAATTTTATTGATTTTTTTTTAATTTATATATAACTTATTATATACTTATGGAGATAAGTGAATTACTACGCAGAGGTAATTTTAGTCGCTCATAAATATTTTAGTCATATATTTAAGGAAGTTAAAATTCGCTTAATGATTAAGATGCTGCATCTCATGTGAATTATTCTAAATCTCCTACTAAAGCAAATTTAAATTCTAAGTGTTCGATGAATAATACTAAAAATTCTGATATATCATATAGTAGCTAATATGGAAGAGACAAGTTCTTTATAATTAGAAAGAATAACTCTAAAGATACATTAGCAAAAGGAGTATTGAAAAACTAATCTTAGATGAGTTTAAATGATGAAAGCCTAATTAATATCTAGAATACTTATAAATCAAAAGCAAATTAATCAACTGGTGCTGGATATTTTTCAAGTGTTAAGAGCGAAACATAATTCACAAATAATATTGATGAAGATACCAAAACAGATGCATAAATTTTATCATCTTAGAAAAAAAATGCTCATCACAAAAAAATTGTTTCCATGGATCATAATTATAGTGGTTAAAATGAGTAGTGGTTAAAGAAAATATACCCACAATCTCAACAGTAGTCTAGGAGAAACAAAGAAAAGTTAAGTCTAGAAAAAGAAAAATTATAAGAAATACTCACTTAATCTACAGCATTTGCATCACCTAAAAAATACTTTCATTAGAAATCATAAAGTGGAAGCTAAATTACAAATTATGGATAGACTTTTTATCAACCAAGCAGTTAAAAACATAAGAGATAGTAATCTTAAACAAGTTAAAATGATACTTTCAAGCACGAGTCTACAATAGAATCTCCTATGCCAAAAACATCTAAGCAGAACCTTTTTTAAGAATCATCTAAAAATCAAAACCCTTATTTCAATTCTGTGAAAGCAGAAGCTCAAAGTCGAAGCACAACAAACAACTTCAAATATTTTTTAAAAGATATTAAAGATGATAAAATATAAAATGATAACTAATTAAATACTTCTGACCAAAATATCAAATGCTAAACAGCTAGTTCTCAAACAAACAATTAAACTATTCTTAGAAATACAGCAACAACCAAAAAATTTAGGAGTTAGGAAAAGTATTAAGAATAAAATTAATCATAAAAAAATTTTAGTTCTAAAATAAACCCTTTTTTCTCTTCAACAAAAGATTAGAATAAGAAACCGAGCTCTAAGCTCGATCATAAGCTTAGTCAACGTAATATTCAGATAGGAAATATCAGTTCACCGATTTCTGAATATTTTGAAGATTAAGAATAGTACAAAAAAATATATAATGGTAGGAATATTAATTAAAATATTTCAAGCAAAACAATAGAAAATTCATGCAAAGAAATTTTACCTCAAAAAGAAGATAATTAAGCTTAGCATAAAAGCAGTTATAACTTTAACACAATAGTGAATATAGTAAGAATGAAAAAAAAAGTAAATGAAATAGTTAAAAAAAATTAAGAAACTAACCATAAGAAAATGAAAGAAAGTGAAGATAGTGGTTCAGATAGTGACAAGTAAGCAAATAAGCACAATGCTTAATTTTAGTCTCATAAAACTACTGTCCATACCTAAAAAAATGATGAAGGGTGTGATATTCATGATATTTATGGAACTTTTAATGATAAGATAAAATAACTTTAGGATCAAATTTATGAAGCCATCTAAGATTATTAGTTAGCCTACACAATAATAGAGCATGTTGAAAAAGAAAAAAATTAATCTAGAGTCATAGATACGGTTGAAAATACAATATAGTCTATTTTTTTATCTTTGGATTTCCTTGAAAAGATACCAAACCACATTAATGAAAGAGAAGAAATAGATAAAATTCTTTCGTAATAAGCTTTGGCAATAATGAAAAGCACACAAGCTAATCTTGTCATACAAATAGAAACTGTATTGATTTATGCTAAATATTGCAAGGCGATTTGCAATTTCGGAAAAGCCTTAAGATTATACAAATAGTGCAAAAACATGTCAATTTCACCTCTTATGTAAAGATATAGAATGAAATCGTATAAAAGTATAGGACAATGCTTTTCGAATTTGAAACTATATAATATGTCCTTATTATATTTTGGTAAATATCTAGAATGTGCATGGTACTTAGACGATACTGATGCAGAGCTTTAAGCTTATGATCTAATTGGTATGACCCATTATCTTCTAGGTGATTTAGAATTAGCTAAATTTTATCATGAAAAGATGATTTAAAATGATAATGAACCTTCCGAGTCTGTGGTAAAAACTCTTAATTCTAAAAAAATTGTAGAAAAGCTAAAAAAATTAAATACTGAAGAATACATTTAAAAGATGGCAGTTAGCTACAAGAAGTTTTTTGCTAAAATCCACAGCATTGATTATGAAGAGGATTATGAGTGTTCGTCTTCCGATGATGAATTTAAAATAAGTATTCCTAAGACAAGTTCTCAAAAGAAAAACTAAGACTATGAGCAGTACTTAAGAGATTTATCTCCAAATGCTAAAAAGAAGTTAGAGTCTGAAAAGAAAAGATTTATAGCAATATATAATGCCGAAGATAAATTCGCTTAGTTGCAGATTAAATAATAAGCTAATTAAAATATAAGAATGCTAGAGTACAAAAGGATGGCATTTTAATTGCCTCCTCAATTAAAGTACACGTCAGCAAAATCGTTTAAGCCAATTAATAGTACTTAAAAATTTCCTTTCAGAATAAATCAGTTCAGTATAAATAGAAATTTAGATAATTATCTTGCTTAAGATCAGCGCATTTTAAAATACTTAAATTTCGATTTTTACAAGCTAGTAGAAGATAGTAATGACAAAAAGTTGAAACACAAGATAGTTTAAATATTAAGTAAATTTTAAAATAATTTGATATTTGCTCTTAGTCAAATTCACTGCTTAAGAGAAAGAGATAAATACAAATAGAACAAAAGAAGATTTGCATTTTCGGGTGTTGCTGATTTCAATAAGCCAAACAACTTAATCCTCATGAATATTAATTTCTCATAAGAAAAAATGCAATAAGCTTTAGAAGAAAAGAAAAAATTTCAACCTCAAGAAGACAAATCCAAACCAAATTCCAATAAATAAAAATTCCTTTTTATATAAAGATTTCAGATGCCTTCAGAAGTGGAGTCGTATTATAAAAAATGATAGAGAATATTAAAATTTACTCTTTTTAAAAAATTCAATTTAAATTTTAAAAAATTTCTATTTAATTACAATATTAAAGTCATCTAATGAAATAAAAAAAGATAGAATTAACCATACAATTTGGAATATAAAATATTATTAATCATTAAATATGAAATTTAAAGTATCAATCATCTAAATTACAATATAAAATATTATAATCTAATTATACATAAAAACTATGAACGATATTATATGGAATATAAAATTTTATTAACCATCATCTAATTTAATTGATAAAAGATTAGTTATTTAATATAAAATAGATAATATTATTAATCTTCTAATTATATTTCTACACTATTAATTGTCTCATTATATATTTAAACTATTAATCGTCTATTTTGATATATATAAATATTAATTATCTAATTTAAAAAACATTTGTTATGGATGATTTATAAAATAGACTAATAATCTAATAATTATATTAAATAGAGTTATCATCAAATAATAATATAAAATAATTGATAACAATAAATTAATTGAATAAAATGATTTATGAAATTACATTTATATTTTAATATGTATATACATTGTTTTTTGTAAGATGATAATAGGAATTAATTTATGGTATTTGAAAATTTACTTTTCATTTTATTAATTTAAAATTTGTGAAAATTAAAACTTCCAATAGAGATTAATATTAATAAATAAATAAATATTATTACGATTATTGTTTATTTGATTATTCAATTAAGCTAAATTAAATACATCGTATCATAATTTTATTGAAAGATCGTTTATCATGTCGAATTACATTAGCAACTACGTTCAAAGCACAATCGTAACCAAGACTGTCTAAAACAAAGACAAAAAAACAGGAAAAAATTCAGTTGATCCAAGAGTCATCAATGAATAATTAATATTGTAATCAATTCATTCAACATTTGCAATAAATTTTGAAAATAACCCAAAATTATATTAAAATTATTTTTTTTAACAGAGACGCAGTGAAGTAATTTAACTAGGAAAACAATAAAATTACAACTGAAAATATCATTCTTTAGTAGTTAAGGCAACTTTAGTTATCATTTAAAAGTAAAATTAGTTTGATTGTTGCTTACTTTAAAAAAAATAATTAATATACAATAATTGTACTCAAATATGAATTTAAAAAATTAAATTAACATAAAATTCAAATAGATATACTAAAGATATAGCACTTACAAGGTCTGGAAAGATTAGAGAAGCTACAATTAGATAATAATATTATTGAAAAAATAGAAAACATTGATCATTTAGTAAATTTGAAATGGTTAGGTAAATATAAAATATTAGCAATAAGTAAATAACAAACTCTATTTTGAATTTTAGATTTGTCTTTCAACTGCATCAAAAAAATAGAAGGACTCGATAAGTTAAAGGAACTAACAGATCTCTCCTTATTTAATAATTATATTGAGAAGATTGAAGGCCTTCATAATAATACTAAATTAAACGTATTTTCTATTGGCAACAATAGATTAAAATCATATGAAGAAGTAAGTATACTTAATTATTGAGTATGAAAATCATTCAAAATTTAAATTGTCATTAGATTACTTTATACTTTGGTTACAAGCCAAGAGGTGAAGAAGGCACTAACGATAGACCTGAATTCAAGCGTCTACAAGTGTTAAATGTTTCAGGAAATCCATTCACAAAAGACAAAGAAAATGAATACAAAGTAAAAGAAAATAAATAAATCTGTAATAAAATACATTTTTTTCTATTAGAATCATATTATTTGTGCTATTCCCAACCTTAAGTACTTGGATTATGTTTTCATTGATGAAGGAGATAGATAATTAATAAGATAGGATGAATAGATTAGTAATAGCTACAATTTCACAACTACTGATTACTATCAATAAATGTAAGCTCAAGAGTAGAAAGAAGAAATGGATAGATAAACTTTAAAAAAGAAAAAAGATGCAAGAATGGATATACTTGATAACTTAAAAGACGAATATCTTAAAATCGAAGACTTGCAGAGAGTTAAAATTATCAAGCCTAATTAAATTAATGAAGAAATAGAAAAGTAATTAAACTCTTTATTTATTTAGACCTGCATTTATATAATTATGTTTAAAAATAAGATATTGTGGTAAAATCAATGACCACGTTGTAGAAATGTAAGCAGCTGTTATCTAGAAGCACTAGCTCATTTTATAGGAAATGTCTAAAACTGAAGTATCATACAAAGAGTAAGAAGCTCTACATGAAAAAGAAACTTTGCAGATATTAAAAGAATTCGAACACGAAAAGAAGGTTGAATTTAGAAATTGGGAGAAAGAAGCTGCTAATGGTGATGCTAAAAAAGAAGAATCAAGGCTAAAAACATTATTGTAAAAAACAACAAGTTTAAAAAATAAGCTTATGGATATAGAAATCCAACTAGTAGAGGAATTAGAAGCCATATTCACAGACTATGATACCAAAAAGAAAGAAACTGCTTGGAAAGATATAGAAGAAATAATAGTTTTAGGGTAATTTGAGATGAAAAAACGACATACATTTATTTATTACTTATTAATATAAATTATTTAGATAAAAGAAAATAGAAGAAGAAAATGTTAAATTCTATTCTAACTTGAATGTCATCAAAAATAAAGAAGAAGCAAATTACAACAGTACCCAGTAGTAATAACTAGAAGAAGAAAATAATGAAGAAGATGATGAAAAAGCTAGTGTAATACAAAAGACTTAATTTTTCTCATTTATTTATTAACTAATTTACTTTTTTAACAAATTAGCTTCTTGAAAACAAAGAATAATTGGCTTAAATGATTGGTAATATTAAAGAAACTCTTATCGATTCTCACACTAAAATTGTAATTATTGCTATTATTTATTATCATTTCTAATCCAACAAATTCATTTTAATAAAACAGATTCTTAGTGCCTAAATGGAATTGCAAAAAGACTTAGCAGAGTATGCTAAATAACAAAAAAATAAAATGTACGAACGTAACAGAAAAAATATTAGTTAAATTATTGCTTAAATAGACGCTTATTAAACTGAAATCAATGAAAAGCTTAAATAAGGAGATGATGAATCCGATCATGAAAATTGAATTATTTTAAAAAAACTTTCATGAAATATTTTAGTTCAAATAATAAGTTAAATAGATCTATCTATCTATTGACTTAATTGTATTTGTATAAATTATTTATTTTTATAATATCTTTTATTCATAAATTTATTAAAAAATTTAAAATATTATTTAAATAATTTATTCTTACGTAAATTGATTCATTGATACATACATTTTTTCATACATACAACCAGTGTTTTTGTTAATCTTTTAAAACCTCATTTTAATTAAGTAGACAGAAAGAAGGAGATAATGAATGGAGTGAATATAAATATTTATATGCAGGTTTTAACATTAATTAAGATGAATCACCTTGTTGGAATGATTGCATTGATTTAATAGTGTTTTTGATTTTAGTTATTTAGTTATTAGGATCTACATAATTTAAATAAAGTACAAATTAAGAGAATATCTTTATTTACTTAAAAAGAAAAACAAACAATATTAAAGAAAGACTTTAAATAACCTTCTAAATAGTTAAAAGAAGCAAATTTTATAGTTTTTATTTTCTGAATTAATAAGTCCATACTAAACAAGCAAGGATAACACTAAATTAACAGATAGAAGATATAGTAGTTGAAATTATCGAATAACAATGGGTGTTTTAGAAAAGATAAAGGAAATAGAAGAAGAAATGGCCAGAACCCAAAAGAATAAGGCCACAGAATATCACTTGGGTTTATTAAAAGCAAAATTAGCAAAATATCGTACTTAGTTATTAGAACCAGCTTCCAAGGGTCCTAAGGGTGAAGGTTTCGAAGTTTAGAAATTTGGTAATGCTAGAGTATGTATGATTGGTTTCCCTTCCGTCGGTAAATCTACATTATTGAGTTCTATCACTGAAACTGAAAGTTTAGCTGCTGCTTATGAATTCACTACTTTGACTTGTATTCCTGGTGTAATTAATTATAATGATACAAAGATATAACTTTTGGATCTTCCTGGTATCATCGAAGGTGCCGCTGATGGTAGAGGTAGAGGTAGATAAGTTATTGCTGTCGCTAAAGCTTCTGATTTAGTTCTCATGGTCTTAGACGCTTAAAAAAGTGAGGAACACAAAGCCAAACTCACATATGAATTAGAAAAAGTAGGTATTCGTCTCAATCAAGAAAGGCCTGATATAACAGTAACTATAAATAAAACTGGTGGTGTAAAGCTTATATCCACTTGTTAATTGACAAGAATCGATGAAAAGCAAGTCAAAAATATTTTTTCAGAATATAAAATTCACAATGCAACAATTTTGTGTAGACAAGATGTCACAATTGATGATATTATTGATTCAATTGAAGGCAATCGTAAATATGTTCGTTGTCTTTATGTTTATAATAAGATTGATACCATCTCAATTGAAGAAGTAGATATGATAGCCCGTCAACCTAATAATGTCGTTATTTCTTGTCATCAAAAGCTTAACTTTGACTATCTCCTTGAAAAAATTTGGGAAAATCTTGGATTAGTCAGAATCTACACTAAAAGAAAAGGTAATTTGTTAAATCATTAGTTAACGTATAGACAATCAAGTGCAAAAAAATCACATAAATATTAGGTTTGATTATGTTAAATCTTATTTAGAATTAACCAAAATAATACTTATTGTTGAACATAAAATGTTTGTTTAAATTTTTATAAATTATTCATAATATTAAATAGGTTAACCTCCTGATTTGGGTGATCCTTTAATTTTAACTCACGGAAGAAATGGTTGCACAATCAAATCAGCAGTTGAACAAATTCACAGAGATTTGATTAAAGATTTTGCTCATGCAACTGTTTGGGGTAGAAGTGCTAAATTTATGCCTTAGAAGGTTGGTTTAAATCATATATTATGTGATGAAGATGTCATTTAAATCTATAAGAAGGCTAAGACTTCCACAAAAGCTAAAGAATCTAATAAATTAGTAAGTGTAACAGAAAAGAAAGATGTTAAAAAAGAAGCAAAGGACATGAAAGACCAGAAAGCTAAGGATAAGAAAAAATGAAAAAATAAAAAAAATACATAAGTTATAATTTGTGGTTATTTAAAAATTAAAATATTTTCTTTATTGTAGTCAATTAATTTAATTCCATTTTACTTCTATTAAATCGATAGATTTAATTTGTTTTTAAAATTTCTAATTTAACTTTTCTTTTCTTTAATTTAACTTAAATTAAATTAATTTTTTTTATTTTTAAAATAAATATTTTGCTTAAACATTTTAAAACATCATGCTTCTGAATAAGTAGATAATTAAATGTTTAAAATTATTTTATTACCCTATATGTTCTAATTTACTATTATTACTCTATCATTAGATTTTGTATACAATGCATTTTTAAGGGTGAAAAGTAAAAAAAAAAAATATTTTTAAGAATACTTATTTAAAGAGATAACATAAGTATAGAATAAATATTTTTATTAGAAATAATTATAATTAAATTAATTAACTAATAAATGAACATAAATATTAATAAATACTTTAAAATAAAATTTAAAAAGACTAAATAGTATTTGTTTATATCAAGAATGGTAAAATGTAAAGGCTTTTTCACTTCTATTTTTATTTGTTACTGGAGAATTTTAAGCATTACTTCTAGCAATTATACTTGTTTTTTACTCATTTCTTATAGCATTAGAATCAACTAAGTTGTTTTAAATTGCCTGATTAAAATTCATTGTTTAATTTAGTTTGTTTTAGTTAATGCTTGTGCTATTACTTTGCTAAGTATGGTTGGCTATAGCATTATTTAAATTATTATTTGAGATTAGCCTATTTCCTGATAGATAAGAAAAACGGTAAGAAGTGGAGTTTGTAAGTTCAAATTTATTTTTTATTTCTTCATTATTCATTTATAAAGAGTTTGTATTTTCTTTGAATATAGTTTCTTAGTCAAAATTCTATGAATGCTAATTCTGTGTTTAGTCGTCATGGTTTTACTTTAAGCTAAATTAGCTAATTTTACTGAAAATTGGATTTACCGAAAATGCTTTTGGTTAAATATTTGGACTTTAAATTTGCATACTTTTTGATATATTATCATCTATAGCTTATGAGTAACAGCTCTTTACTCTTGTTTATCTTACAGATCCGTTTAGTATTTCTTTTTGAGTTGGTACTTTATTTTTAGCTGAATTAGGAACATTTTAAGAAGAATCGCGTGAGATATGTTTTGAACTGGATTCATTGTAAACTGAGTTATTTCGAAAACGGCTAATAAAGCTTGCACTTAAGTCTAAATTTTACTAGACTGGAGGTGTATTCACTACTTTTTAGAATGAAATTAATGGAGACTTTGTTTTATTTTATGCAGGTAATTAAAGCTATTCTTTATGGGCTTGATTTGCATGAGGGATGCTTTTTCTTAGGTTAGGTATGCCTGAATATAATACAGATAAACCCAGATTTTAGCTTTATTGTTAATCTTTAGCAAATTAGTCCATTCTCTTTTTAACAGGAGTTTATATATTTAATAGGGACATATTTAGTTTAGATTTTTCTACAGATAAAGGACCCTAAAAAGGTGATTACTAGAATTTTGTAGAAAGGTTTGGAGATTAGTTTTCGATATATTAATTTGCTAAGTTGATAAAAGGAAAAGGATGCTAATTACTACTTTAATGATTTATATGCGTTTAAGGTGATGCTATAGAACGAGTTTGTGAAATTTGCCCAATTTCTGGATATAAAACCTCTATGTTTTTATATATGGAAAAGGATGTCGTGATTTCATTTTTTTTTAAATTGTACAAGAAATTGATTTAATCAAAAGGACCAAGATATCTAAGGTTTTTTCTGGCTGAGCGCAAGCCTAAAGTAAAACTATTTTCTTCATCAATAATTTGATCTACTAGATTTTAGTCATGAAATTAATACTATAATGAGGATTCTATTTTGTGTTTTACATCTTCGATATCTTAGAGACAAATGTTTGTAATTTCTATAGTAAAATACGAGGAATATAGCTCGCCTTCTAGGGGAGGAGTATTTTCAATTATTTTCATGAATATTTCGGAGTTTTATTTACTATGTATTATTGAATTTTCAATAAAATTATAAAGAATATTATTGACTCTACCTACATCTTACAGGATAATAATATCATCTTTTAAATTACTATCCCATTAGTCTTTATGCAAGTCGTTACTTATACTTGTTGCACTTTTACGCATGCCATGATGCTTATTTGTAAAATCTTTTTCCTTTATATGGTCATTTAAGCTCTTTTCAGCTTTCTTATCACGGTTTTTTTCTTTCTTATTAATTTTTTTCTTTTTTTTATTTGATTTATTGCTTTTATCTTCATTTTTTTTCTTGTTGGTTGTTCTCTTTGATTCTTAAGAAGAGGTTAGACTATTATTGATAGTAGAATTTTCTATAGATTTACTTTGAGATTAAGATTGAGAGGAACTTGATGATTCCTTAGAAAGTTAGCTCTAAGATTGTTAATCAATTGAGGACAAAGAAATCTCTTTCTAGTTTATATCATTTATCATTTGATTACTTAATTAAACTTATTAAAGAGAATTTCGAGATTAATTGTTACTTAAATACCCATCTTTTTCTTTTTTTAATGGAGATAATATTGAATTAAAGTTTTTGCTCTTAATTTTCTAAAGACTGTTTTCACCAAATTCAAATTTTTAATCTAAAGAATGCAGTTTTTAAGGAGAAATTTCATATTAACATGATTCGCTTAGATCAGAAATTTCTTATAGATTTCTAGATTCGAGACTACATTTTGGAAAACTTACAATCAATGGATTCATTTTATTTTTTAGTTTTTTGGCTAAAGAGTTTTCGAGATTTTCATGATTAATTTCAATAGCTGGAATTGCCTCTTAAGAAGAATCATCTAGATTTATTTTTGGAATTATCTATTTTTTAGAGTTTTTTAAAATCTAAAGATCTAAATCATCTAACACATGATCGGTAGAGTAATTATGTATTAACGAGCTTAGTGGAGATTGCATTATCTATTGAAGTAAGCTATTAGGAGGGCTAATGTTATTCTGAAGATTTAAAAAAGATTGCATTTTAATTTTGTCAGATAAGCTATATTACTCTACACAATTGATAAACTTTTATTATTAATTGAAAAAACTATTTTAATAAGGTTTCTAATTAGAATATTAATTGTTGCTGCTAAAATGCTCATCTAAATGTAAATAATCAACAGATTAAGACATCTAATAAGAGTTGTTTGGATTTGCTTCAGAACCGAGATAACTTTCAATTTATTTAATATTAACTTTTTACTATGAATTGCTTAAATTGTATGGAGAAAAATCATTAGATTATACAGACTTGTTCCTTTTTATTTTATTGGGAGTGCTTCCAGTGATGTTTAGATAATTTAGATTATCTAAGTTAGCTGTATATTTTTAGGACTGATTAATTGAATTTTAAACAGAAGCTTCTTCATTTTTTTCATTTTCTTCATTAATAATTTCTTCTTTCCTAAGTCCTAATTTAATTTATTAAAATGCTGTTGATTGTTAAAATTCGATATTTGAGGGATTTGGCATTTACATGTCATTTATTTATTTTTAATTATTTAAGGTGCTGGTTTGATTGTCAAATTATAAATCATTATGGTTTGTATATTGATTATCAGTATTTGACTCGATGCCACTTGATTGGTATTAAGCTAAATTTTAATTTTAAGAAAGTTTATTGGAATTTAAAATACTTTAGCTAAATTATTAAAATTGCTGATGCTATGATTGTTGCTGCTATATTTAAATTAATGAAAGAGGTGATTTATACTAATTAATTTAGCTGTTTAAATAGTAGCTTGATCTTCCTCCATTTTTTGGAGAAAGTTTTTAAAGATCAATCTGAGAAATCTAAGAATGCGCTCCTAAATGCGATTGACTAGCATACTTACTCGAAAAAGCTTAAAGCGATTCATCAAAATTGTTTAGATGAGAAAGATTATTTATGTTTGTATTATTCATAGTTATTAAGTGATTATTACTTAAATTTAAATTATTTTATTAATTTAGTTATATTTAATTGTAATGACTGTAGCAATTGTTTTAAATATTTTAGCTATTTATTTGATTATTATTTGAGCTTAAATTATTACTAAAGTTGTTTAAATTTATATTTTTTTCCTATATTTTATTTGCTTAGCTTTAATTCTCTTAGTTGTCTGTTTTTTTCTAATACTCGTACTGAGTTGTATCAATGTGCAACCTAAACTTTTAGTTATTTTTGTGGAGTTAATAAGAAAATCTCTTTAATATAGTTCTTATCTACTCAACTATTGAAAATCGCTAAGAATTTATTGGAATTTTTTTTTTAGAATACGACAAATTTTGAACATTTTTTACCTCATTAATTGTCCTTTAGCACATCTAAAATGTGGAAGATTGTAATATTGAAAATATTGATTTAATGCTTTCACTGTCATTATTTTCAATATTTTATATAGCTTCCTTCTAAAATTAAATAAAGTTACGAATGATTTGTTCTATATTATTTAAAACTCTAATTCTGCAGTGATTATTTAAGTGATAAGATACTTTCAACAAGTCATCTTTGCTCTTAAGTCTCTCCTCGTTAGATAAATTATCAACAGTTATTATTGCATAGTTTTAATCAAAAAAAAAAGGCATTAATTTAAGCTAAAATAGCTTAACATCATTTTCTTATTCATATTCTATTTTTAGCTCATAAACTTTCTTGCTTAAATTTTTATCTTAAGTTGCTTTAATCATGAATTCTTTTAAATAATGCTTCAAATTTTTCTTATCTCTATTTGCAAAATTTCTACCATTATTTGCACTTTTGTTTGAAAGATAAGTGTGCGACCTTTAGGCTCTATGCAGAGCATTATTAACTTTATTCATTTACAGTAAACTGGTTCTCCTGAATTTCTACAATCTTTATTTGAGAGGTGATGAGGTTCCTTGTTAATCATTGTCAACTTTGCTACCTCTTTAGCCTTTAGATCGCTTATCATATTTTGTAGGTGAATCTTTTTCATTTGCTTATTCTGTGTTAGTAAACTTTGTGTCACTCTAACAATTTTAAGATTATTAAACACATGCTTCATCTAAGAATATTTATAAGTCATCGTCATTGTAAATTTTAAGATTTTACTAAGTGAACTCATTTGAAGAATTTAATACAATACGCTAATTATTGCTGTCATACTCAATCATAATTATATTTATAGGTAAAAAATATTTAATTACTTTTTGCCATATTTAATTTGTTTGGCTTGTAAGAAATAATTTTTCTTTACGCCTTTCTTCCTAAACAATTTTAGTAAAGGCTATTAAAAATGTCAAAGTAAGAATAACAATCATAGGCAACTTTAAATAATTTTGTTCATAGATATTGAGCAATATTATTTGCACAAATGAACTAATCAATAAAAACAATTTAAAAAACAAGTTGGTCCCTGTAAGAAATAAATAAAATATGATACCAATTGAGTATCCCTAAAAGAAAAGATTGTAAGTACTATATTATGTAGTTTCAAAAGAATCAAAGATGTAAATGATAATAATTAAATGCTATGACAATAGAGAGAAATACTACCAAATATTAAAGTAATCGGGCTTTAATCTAATCAGTAAATAATGGAAAACTTATATGCCAAAAATTATAATGAAAACAATTGCTGTATAAAGCTGTTTTCCTTGAGGAGTTTTTATAAAATCTGAAATTCCAATAGCAGTAGTCATAAGCATTAATATTGGGAGAATTCTTCTATACAAAAGAACTATCCTTTTTGCTTCTAAATTAGTATATTTCTATGACATTATCGGAGTTAACACCCTCCTTTTACATCTACTAAAAAGCTTTTTCATGGATAAACAACTCTCTTCTTATTATTGGCCAATTCAGTTTCTTCTCAATATGCAATTAATTTATTCTTGTTTACAAAAAAATAGTAAATTAATCAATCAAATTTTTTCTTGTCTTGAAAATTAACTAAAATTTCTAATTAATTTATGTAATTGATGTATTTAATTCTACTGCTCTTTTCCAAATGTTATTTATTTTGCGTGTTAAATAATGTCTTATTTTTATAGTATGAATAATTCACTCACGAAAATTAAAGTTTTAAAAATTATGTAAACTCTTTCATTTAAGCCAATTATATTAATTTACTTAGTTATTTATTTTTACTGAATCCATAATTTTTTTTTAATTATTTTTTGAAAGTTTTTAATCTTGACTTTAAAATTTGTTTTTTTTATGTCAAAAGTAAATGATAAAATTATTAACTAAAAGCAAAATTATTTTTTTTTAAATTTTATTTTTCAAGATATTTTATTTAAAAAATGATTTTTATGAAATATAAATTTAATTTTTTAAACTTTCTGTTTCGGCAAGAAGTTTCAAGTTAGATATTTAATAAATATATCATATAAATTAATTTAAAAAAACTATGCTTTATATTGTTTAAATAAGTAAATAACCTATAAAACTTTTTATCTAATAGTTATGAATTTATTTAATTTATTTTAAAATTAAAATCAGAAAGTAAAGAGTTAAAATAGATTTAGAATTATTAATTTTTATTTAAAGTTATTTAAAAGAGAAGTTAAGGATTTCAAAAAATATATTTATATATTTTTAACTATTTAAATTTAGCAGCATACTTTTTCTTTAAATTGATACCAATTTACTCTTACAATTTATTAAATCATTTCCTTGTTAATTATTTTTAATATAATTGAGCAAAATATTTAAAAATCATACTAATCCTAAGATTGATAAATTTTTTGAAGTTTGATTAGTAATAAAATTAATATGTTATATAAATTAATTTAATAAAATTTTGCTTTATATTTTTAATTGATAAATAAGTAAATCAATTATAAAATTGTTTATTTAATAGTTCTGAAAATATTTAAATTATTTTTAATATTAAAATCATAAATTAAAGTAATAAAATAGTATTAGATTTACAAAATTTTTTATATTAATTTTGATATAATTTCATTTAATAAAAAAGTAAGAGATATCCTAAAATATTATTAAATATTTTAACTAATTTTTTTTAATAACTTAGCTTTTCGTATATGATTTCAATTTAGTCTTACTGTTTATTGATTACCTTGTAAATTGTATTTACAATAATAGAATTAAATATTTAAAAGTCATGTTTATCCACACACTCATTAATCGACAATTAATTTTTGGAAAAAATAGCATATTATCTCTAATTAAACTCTAAAAAACTCTAGAAAAATTATGCTTTGATGAAAATATAAATATTTATTCTAATTCTATTTTATATTTTGTAATTATTATTTTTTATTTTTTGAATATTAATAACAACTTTATTTTCAAATTTAAAGGTCATCAATAGATAATTTTTTTTTTCTTTATTTATTTGTATCTAAAATCATAAAAATTTAATTTCAAAAACTTTATATTTAAAATACACTACGACAAATAAAATCAAATGAAGAATAAAAGAAAAGCAAATCCATCTCTTAGTACTAATTATTAAGAAGAGCCTTCTTTGTAGGTATTTTAAAATGCTATTTTAAGTGAGTAATTAGGTACTTTGCAACCAAGCACCACCTGCTAAAGTAAATAAATACAGCACATTTATAAAAATTTTTCTAGTTTAAATCTCAACTTTAAAAAAAGGATGTTCTTCGCCATTTAATTTAAGTCACTTGAATCATTCTTATGAACAATAAAAGCAAAATTAATTTTTTTTAAATGCAAGCTATGAAAATTAGTAGAGTAACTAAAATGAATATCAAGATATTAACTAAAAAAGACATTTATTTGATAAAGAAACTGAAATTAATCATACAAAAAATAATTTAAAAAAATAAAGTAACGATGTGAGGAGATCATTGTAAGTTTAGTCAACAAAAAATAGGTCAAACACTTATAATAGGGATAATAATAAAAAATAAATAGCAACTAGCATCAATAATAATAGTTTTAATAATTCTAAAAAGATGAATTTTTCTTCAAACGAGCATGGAAGGCAAGATAAAAACAGGAAATCTTCTCCTCTAAAACTAGAAAAGGATAGTCAAATAACTATTCAACTTAAAACAATAGACAATATAGTTGAATAAAAAGTTAAAAAAAGGGAATAAAGGCTTATTGAGAAAGAAAACGCAATATTAGAGCTTCAAGAAAACTTTAAAAAAAAAATAGAAGAGTTAGACAATAAGCTAAATTTGTAATTAGTGAATCAACAGTAAGATAGAAGTGTAAACGACTTTGTTGGAGGCAGATTATAGTAAGGATAATCAATTCCTATAGCTAGTGCTTATATAGCTAACAATTTAAATGGCTAGAATGTTATAACATCATCTTCTTCGATTGATGGAAGAATCACATCATAAACAGGTTAAAATGAATCTATTTTTAATATAGCTAACAGAAACAATACATTTGCTAGGAATTCTAGTGATGCAACTACAAATTTTACAAATAACCAAAGCACTTCGCTATTTAGTTAGAATGGAATATCTTCTGATTAGTTGCTCATAAAATAATCCTAGTAAAACCAGTAGAGGTTAAATATTAAAAGTAGAGATTTATCTAGTGAGGAAAATCTTCATAGAAGAAATAGATCAAAAACATCAAACTAATTTACTGAAGATTTAAATCCCAAAAACATTTACTCAACTAACAACAATTCATATGCAAATTGTGATTTTTTGAATTATACTACAGTAAATGGTAATAATTTTACTTAAGAAAACACTTGCAATTATGAGAACGAGGACTTTAATAATTAATAAAACTCTGAAAATTCTGATTAATCTGATTAGCCATTAATAAACTAGGCAGTTAATTGCTAATGCAATATTACTTAAACAAACATTAATTAAAAAATTTAAAATCGTAATTTAGTATTAGAAAATTTAAGCTATTCTATTTCCAATAAAAATAGCAATAGTACTAAAACTAAAAGTATTTCTCCTTACGGACAAGTACAAACTCCTAATAATGCAGGTTAATTTAATTACAGGATAAATACATAGAATTCATATTAAAATAGTGGCAAAACAGCAAATGATATTTTAAATAATACACTTTCTTTAAATAATACAAATTGTATGTTGAATTAAACTCAATACAATAACCATAATATGTTAAATTAAACTCTAAATAACAACTAAAATATTTTGAATACAACACTAAGCAACAATCTTAATTTATTGAATACCACAAACTTGGCTATAAATGAATAGTTTTTAGATTAAAAAATAATGGAGAAGTAAAAGTAACTAGAATTTATTGAGCATGAAATGTTTTTAAAAGAGAAAGCAATTAAAGAAAAGAAGGAGTAAATTATTGACCTTGATAGAAATATATCAGAAAAAAAAGAATACATTCGTAAATATACTGACAATTTTGAAATACTCAGAGAGAATGCTCATTAAATAAAAATAGATTTAAATGAAGAGGAAAAAATACTTGAAAAAGTTAAGGAAGAAAAAAAAAAGGAGTTGGAGGAGACAAAAAACTTGAAAAAAGAATTGTCTAATTTGAATGAAAAAATAGCAGTATCAAAAGCAGAGCTTGAGCAAGTCGAGGCTCATATGAAAGAAAAAGAAGTACAGCTCAAAGAAAAAAGTGATAAATTGTAATTAGTTTAACTGCAACTCCAGTAAACAGAATCTTAAATTGAAACCTAAATGATTATGATTAGATAATAAACTGATTAAATAGAAATTAGATTTAAATAGCTAAATGATCTTTCTGTATTTGTTGATAAGGAGAGACGCAAACTTCAACAAAAAGAAGCAGATGTTGAAAATTTAAATTAAAATTGTATAGCAATTAGGGAATAAAATTCTAATAAAGAAAAATAGCTGAAGAAAAGAGAGGAAGATGTTTACAGGATGTAATTGCATTTAGATGTTGAAAGAACAGGAATTGAAGAGCTAAAGCAAAAGTTAAAAGAATAAGAAGCAGTTATTTCATCAGAAAAAAAGAAGTTAGATGAAGTAGCATCATAATTATCTTAAAAGCAGTAAAATTTACTTGAGTACAAAGAGGGTTGGGAAAAAAAATTAAAAGAAAAAGAAGAGAATCTCTTCCAAAGAGAAGGTTCAATTAAAATGAAAGAGGAGCTCCTGATTCAATAAAGTCAGTTATATCAAGACTTAGAGTTAAAAATGGAAGGACTAAATCTACAAGGATAATTATGGGAAAAGAAGTGCATGGTTGATTAATAAAATATTATTTAACTTTAAAAGAAGTACTCAGCTCAAGGTTTATTTAATTCTGCATCTGCATAAAGGAAAAAGAAAATTGTAAATTCTTAGAGCGGTGACTTTTCAAATAATAAAGAAAATGATTTGTTTATTAAAACAAACATAAAGTCAAATTTGTTTCCACCTTCATCCTTAAAACTAGTACCTTAATCAACTACTAACGAAACGACATAATCTTCATAAAAACCGCCATATTACTTCTCAAATGCAAAATCAGACTATATGAAATAAACAAATAGGAAATAAGATGATAATTAAATGTAAAACTATACTTAAGAAAATGAGTAATACTACCGAAATGAGCAAGAATTTAATGATACAGAAAATGATTAGAATTTAAATAATGCTAATATTATTAATTAAAGTGGAAACACAGGATTAATAAAGATCAACACCAATGAAAAAGGCTAAAATAAAAATAGTTAATTTTTCAAAAACTTTAACAAAAAATGAGAGTAATAAACAAATTCATAGAAATAGCTAGATTTAATAAATTTACATGTATTTTTTAAATTTATGCTTATCTGTCTATCAATCTAACTAACTAACTAACAATCTATCAAATTGTTTAATAGATAAATAGATAGATAGAAACAAACAGAGAAAATAATAAAAACCACAAAATATTTATATTATTAAATTAAAAAATTACTTCTTTTATTTCTAACAAATATTAATTTAAGAAATAGTACAAATAGTAAATAGTAAATATATGGATGGAGAGAGAGAGATAGGCGTAATTTATATTATAAAAATGCGTTCGATTAAAATACTTCAATATACACCATAATTCAACAAAATTTACATTAATCAAAGACTATCTTAATAATAAATTATTATTGGTTAAATATCTATCAGAAAGAATATAGTTACCATAACTTAAAGCATAATTAATTCATTTCAGACTATAGTTTCTGTAAATAATTTAATCAATCAAATTTTTTCCTCCTAACGCATGATGAGCTTACAGCTATCAAAAATATTTAATTTTTGTTCAAATTTATATTAAAAATGTATCTTACATATCAAAATTTATTTAGTTTTGTAGCATAATTTTTCTTTTCCTAATATTTTTGATCGATCAGAGAGTTTTCAGCAACATCTAAATTTAAATTTACATTTATAATTGCAAAGATATTTTTACTATTCATTACTCAATTCTTTGATAAATTCTTAAATTTATTAATGAAAAATATAATTAATTCTTAAAAATGAAATTTATAGTAAATATTTTGTGAATATGTAACTTTTTGAATTTATTTTTTATTTAAATGGTGCTTTTTTGAATCAAATTGATCAGTTTTATTTTAAGCAGGCTGCAAGAATGAGTGCGTTTAAAAAAGAACTCTTAAAAATATATCATTCATTTATATCAATAAAAAGAAGTATTACTTTTGTTAAATATCTTACTTTAATCAAAAAGAAATTAGGACTTATAATTTATAATGCACTACATTAAAAGACGAAATTCTTTGATAATAAATTAAATTATCAAAAATATCAACCATTAATTGTAATTATTATTAATTTAATTAATTTCATGGTAACAAGCTATTGTATTTTGAAAATTAATTGAGAAATTCTTTTGCTCCTTAATCTGATAATTCTCTTCAAATTTCTGGTATCTATGAACGTTAGGGTCATTTAATAAAATTTATTTTTACCATAGATATCAAGCAACTTAGCTCTCTTAATAAGTATATGAGTAAGTAATTGCATTACAAAAACATATTCAGAAGATACTTTATTTTATAATAAGCTATCAAAAATCTATATTTTCCTCTTCTTCTAGAAACTAAGATTGATAAATTCTTTGAAAAACTAATCATAAAAAGAAACCAAATATAAAATTGGCAGTAATATGTTTTTCTGATGATTTATAAATTTTCATTAGTAGAACCTGCATAAGGAGTTAATCAGATTTAACCCAAATTAAGCTCACCAACTTGTGGAATTGCATCAAATAAATATTATTCAGATTATGAAAAATAAACTTTTCTTCAAGATCAATCAATCAATCAAAATCTTTAGCAACTAATAAATTTATTAAATTTTTCCGATTGTCTTTTGAGAATATTTGATTTTTTTGAATTGAAATATAAGTTAAAGATATATGCAGAATTTATTTTGAGAGCAAATTAATTTTCATTGAAATAAAAATTTTACTAACAGATTGAGTAATTTGTGTTTGTATCTAACTATTTACTGAACAATATACTGTTTGAGATTAGGCAGACGCGAGATTTTAAATAAAAATAGCATTTTTGAAAAAAAAAAAAAAAAAACAAGAAAAATAATCTTCAAAGATTTTTAATTGTAGATACCGTAAAATAAGAAATACAATGATATTTTTTATTAATTAATAAATAAATAGAAGAGACAGATAGATAGAGAAAAATATAAATAGATAATCTGGGAGTGATAAACAAAAAAGTTAAGAAAATATTAATAATAAGTTTATCTAATTAATTAATATAAATTACTAATTCCAAAACAAAAAAAAAGAAAACACAAAAGTAGTAATTTACTCTATTTGACTGACTCCCTTTCTCCAATACAAATAAAAGAGTTTTTCATATAAAAAAACATTAAAGTTAATACTTTGTTTAGAATATTTCAGTATACTCACTCTAACAATAGCTTACAAATCACAGCAATCAATCAATATTTAATATTTCTAAAATTTCTTCCTATACGAAAATTAAATAAATTAAGCTCTATCTAACAACCACTAAACATTAGAATTAAATTAAAAAAAAAACTTAAATTAGCAGCAACTCCAACAAATTAAAGATTGATTGCATTAGTTTTCTGAGCTTTTAAATATTGAAAAATAGCAAAAAAATAAATATAAAGAAATAGCTTTCATTAATAGTTCTTAACAAATGAATAATCATCCAATTAAGGCGTTTCCGCTATAGTAGCATTTAGGAAATAATGGTAGTAAGCGTGTACCTTCTCCAGGAACGATTAATCAATACCAAAGCAATAGATAAGCTGACACAAATAAAAAAGCCATGAATCATTTATTTATTGACAACTTTGCTTTGAACGATGATAACTCTCAAATGAGGCGCTCAAAAAGTTCAGGTATTTTAAGAAAGCAGGAATAAAATGGTAATGGAATTGCATAAAATATATCCACAAAAAATAAAATCGGTGATAATAGAGGTACTTCATCATCTACTAAAAACCCTTAAGATTCCATTTTAAGTAGCTTATAAAATATACTCAATAATTAAACTCCTTTAACTAAAAATGCAAATACTCCAGGCAGTAGTCATAAGCGTACTCAAAGCACTAGTTTAGCTAATAGTCAATTAGTGGTTAAATCAACAAAAAATAACTAGCTAGGAAACTTTAACTAGTATGCTTCCGATTAAAACCTCACTAAGTCCTAGATTGTCCTTTCTTAAAATGGCTCTAACTCTGTTCTTAACAAATCTATCAATAAACAATAGCAGTAGCAACAAGATTATACTTAAGAATATAACAATTTAAAGTCCCTCTCTGCAAAAAATATTTACAAACCCTCTACCATTAATCAAAATCGCTACACCTCATTAAACAGTTAAAACAAAAGTAAATTTATAAAATTAATTTTTTTAGTTGAATTTGTTGAACCATTTTGCCTTTTTTATTTCTTTCCTATTTCTTTATATTTTATCTAACAAACACCTAAATTTATCAAAGGAGATTAGATTATGAATTTAAAAATATATTAAAATTATATTTTAATAAAATGATAGATGGAGTAAAAGGATATACAACTATTTAAAACAGAATGGAGTCTAATGAAAAACTTCCTAAATTAGAATCTCTAATCTAATAGCAATAGTAATAAATGCAGCCAATGCTTCAAATTCCTTTGGGATAATAGAACAATTTACATGTTAACAATTCAATTAACAAGGGATAATCAAAGGATCAACTAAAATCTAAACTCTAAAATGATCTATTTAAAGATAATGATTCCAGCAACTTACTCAATTCTCTTGTATCTAACAAAAATGTTAAATAATAAAATAATAACACTCTATAAAATAGCGGCTTATTCTCTTAAGGACCTAAAATCAACATAAACCTCTAAATTAAGAATTTGAACATAATTTCCCCTACTGGATTGCGTAATAATAACTAAGCTTCAACTAACGACAACACACCAAATAACTACTAACAAGATGACAGCAACTTATATGACGAAAACTTAGAGTCTTCAAAATAGACAGGAAATATTAATAGATTATAACATAGTCGCAATCCTACATAAGTAATTAATTTGTAATAAGGATAGAATAGACTAATTGCAGGAGGTATCAAGTAAAACTAGAGTACTCCCAATATATTTTTAAACAGTAATCAATCTCAGTCAAATTAAAATAAAGTTATTAGTGGAAATGGTAACAACGCCCTAGTTAATGGATACAGTGGATATCAACAAACTGTTTCTAAAAATTAACTTTAAAATCAATCAGAATCCCGCTAATCGTCTCGTCGTGCTAGATCTAGCTCTAAAGATAAAAATGACTCCTTTTAACAAATGCCTAAAAGTAGCAAATCCAACTAAAATCCAGTAGATTTTTTGGGAAAATATGCTAACCCATTCGGAAAAACAAATACAAACATGACTTAATAAGCAAAACCTTAATCATAATCTATTGATGCATAAAGAAGAAGCAGTAAGAAAGCTGCTAATAGTACTTTTAACGACTCAAAGTAATCTTCACAGCCTATTCGCAAAAATTCTTCTCATCTCCCTAATTAAAATTAATTAAATGGCAATCAGACTTTAGAAGTCAGCTAAATTAAATAAAATCCTCAAATTACCCCTAAAAATTTCATAAGCAGCTATGCTGTCCGCTCAAAGCCTGGTGCTCTTCCTGGTAAGCCTGTTAAAACTAATCAGGACAGCTATATTATTACTAACAATTTTTGCAAGTAAAAATCAAAATATTTCTTTAGTGTCTGCGATGGCCATGGTATAAACGGACACCATGCATCTCAATATGTTAAAAAAGTTCTTGGACCAAATATAGAATTCTTTATGAAATAATTCTGCAAGGAAGAATTTTACCAATTAGAATCTAACCAGAACCCTATTGAAAATGTTTCTGCTATTACCTAAGCATTGACTTCAGGGTATTTAAAAACAGCTGCAGGGTTACTGGATAGCGGAATAGATATAACATTCAGTGGATCAACATGTGTAGGAGTTTATGTTACTGCTGAAAGATATTGGTGTGCCAATATTGGAGACTCTAGAGCTGTTATAGCAAGATAAGATCCAATCACAAATTAATGGACTAATTAACCTCTTTCAATTGACCATAAACCTGACCTCCCTTCTGAATACAACAGAATTCTTTCTTCAGGAGGAAGAGTTGAACCATTTAAAGATATGGAAGGCAAACCAGTTGGACCCGCTCGTGTGTGGATGAGAACAGAAAATATTCCAGGTCTTGCTATGGCTCGTTCATTTGGTGATTATGTTGCAAGCCAAGTCGGAGTTATTCCTGAACCTGAAATTTTGCATTATGATATTTCTCCTAATGATAAATTCCTTGTAGTTGCAAGTGATGGTATTTGGGAGTTTTTAAGCAACGAAGAGGTTGTTAGTATGATAACTCCATTCTACTACAAAAATGATCCTGAAGGAGCATGTGAAAAATTGGTAAAAGAAGCCACATTAGCTTGGAAGAGAGAAGATGAAGTTATTGATGATATTACAATCATAGTAGTTTTTTTAAATAAATGAATAAACTGAAAGGAGTAAAAAAATCAAAATGAAAAAGAAATTTGATAATTACTTTAAAATATTTAAAAAATAAATAGATTTAACATTAATAAATCCAAACTATAAATAAAGAAAATCCAATTTCAAATTTACCACTAATTAATTTATTAATCCAGTAACTAAATAACTAATTTTTATAAATAAAAAAACCCAATATATCCATTATAAAAGAGTAAGATTATACTTTAAATCACTAAAAAGGTTTAATTAATAATGATATCTAACAAAACTTATAGTAAAATTAAATCAAAAGATTGAACTAAGCATAATTTTTATTGAGAACTTAAATAAATAAAAATGTGTAAAAAGTTTGATATTAAATAAATATGATATAATAATTATAGTTCTATTAATTTTAAGTTATTAAGCTTCGAATTTCAAAACTTTTAACTAACTTTAGATTACATAAAATTTATTAAAAAACTTTTGTATCATAAAAAAAATCTTTATCTTTTTTGTAAATAGTATTGCCTCATTTAAAATCTGTTTGCCATAAAACCTTTAAAATTTAGTAAACTAAAAAATATTCAAATGATAAAAATTAATAAATAAAATCATAACTTTGGTATTGACTAAAATTAATTGAAAAAATTGTAAACTAAATATTTGAAATTAAATATATTAATGAGCCATCAGCTTACATATAAAAAATAGAAATGAAGTTGAATTATAATTTTCTTATTTTATATTTCTAAAATAAATTAATTCCAATTATAATTTAGTTTGAATCTTAAAATTATCATTTTTATCATAATATACTATAAACTTAAGTAACTAATTTTAAATATTTATGATTAATTTATATAAAATATAAATATTTTTTAAATGTTAAATTCCTCTAATCAAATAAATTTTAATATATTTTATTATTTTAAAAATTAAATTCAAAAGTATTAACCAAAAATCAAAAAATTAATAATTTTTATATTTAATTGAAAAAATTGTAAACAAAACAGGTTTTAAAATTTAAATTTTATATAATAATGAGCCATTAGCTTACATCAAAAAAAATAGAAACAAAGTAGAATTATAATTTTCTTATTTAATATTTCTAAAATAAACTAATTCTAATTAAATTTAGTTTTTATCTTAAAATTATCTTTTCTATCTTAAAATACTATAAATTTAATTGACTAATTTTAAATATTTACGATTAATATATTTAAAATAAAAATATTTTTTTTAAATATTAAACTCCTCAAATCAAAACAAATTTTAATATAGTTTGTTGCTTTAAAAGTGAAATTCAAAAGTATTAACTTAAATCATTAATTGAATTATATTTTTTAAAATATTTAAAAGTAATAATAGATCAAAAATAATAAATGTATTTAATGCATGATAACCCTATATAAAATTTTTAATCAGCTAAAATGTAAAACTAATAGTGTAATTTTTTAACGTTTAGATTACAAATATAATAACTTGTTTTAATAGCAAAATATTATTTAGCAAAACGCATGATTATTTTTAAATTATTAAAAATAAAATTTTCATAAATTTACTTTATTTTTAATCTACTCTTTTTGCTACTCTTCAAAATTATATGGGAGTAGTTAACAATTGTTCATAATTATACCTTCTTCTATTCTTCCATTTTCTTCTATTTTACTAGCAGTGAGACATTTTATCAAGAAACCATGAGAAACTAATCCAATTTTCTTATTAGTGTCTTTGGAAGCAGTTTTTTCACATTCTTACAATTTTTAAATAACCTTTCTGCTTCTGTAAAATAACATTTTCCAAGTTTCTAAAAAAAATGATGAGGTTTTTTCCATCGCTTCATAAACTACTTTTTAATATGCTGATTCATCATTAGTACTATCTAAGTTAATCTATTCCAATAAATTTTTAGACAGATTTTCGTCTGCCAATACTTTTACTTGCCAGTATCTTCCTAACTTTAAAAACGAAAATTCAAAAATTATTCTTTTTTATAATAATGCTTACTTATTCTACTTAGCTGAAGTCTAATTTAATATTGTATTAATCTGCAAGTTTATTTATGCTCTCCCTTAAGCTTGTAAGCGTATTGGGACCAAAACATCCACTTGAGCAAAGACATTCATACAATTCAGGCATCAACACAAATCTTTATTTTAATAATTTGGTTATATATTTAGTGTAAGATTTAAGCTATAAGCTTAAAAATATATTTTATATCAAAATTTGAAATAGAAAGATCAAAAAAAAGATTGATTTTTACTTGATATTTTATCTATTTGGATGTGTTGCAAATAGATAAATGCAAGTCTAAAGAGCTCTTTATAGAGGAGATACAAATACTATTTCAAAATCTATTTCATTGATATACTTCTGGTGATTGAGGCATTATTATATTCCTTTTTAAAAATTTGAGTTTCATAAATTCCCAATAATTTTTAGTTAAATGTTTTTATGACTTAGAATTATTTACCTACAGGATGAAGTGGGTTATCAGTGTATATTGGATCCATATGCAATTGTTTGTAGCGAGGATCTGATTTTCCTTTCAAAGGTTTGTCATATAATGTTTCTTTTTCAGAAAGATTGTGTTAACTAAATCCATGTCTAATTATGATGAATTTATGGGAAGGTAAAATTTCTGAAGTTGGAGGTGCATCCATACAAATATCGTATTTTTCTATGATATCTTTATATTATTCTTAAATTGATTTTTGAGCTTCTTCGGCCATTATTAATTGATTTAAAAGTAATGAAAAAAAATGTATATTTGACTAAAAAAACACCAGCTATGCTCTCAGAATGATAATTTAGAAAGATTTATTTAATTATAAGATAATATTTATTATTTAAGAATAAAAAGGGATGGATAAAAATATGATTATAACAAAGTTGTAATAAAATAAATACTAATGAAACATCTATCTCATTTTATAAGTTTAAAGAAATGAAAAAGAACAAAAATAATTCATAATTTTTCTCAGTGATTCTAAGATGAGTGACAGATTAAAGAATATTAAGAAAGATAATGTAATTTTCTAAGAATAATCAATGATCAAAAATAATATCATATTTTTATCAAAGGAGGATTATTATTTTGAGTATTTATTTGTATGAATTCATCCAATTATTAAATAATGAGCTTAGAATAAATATCGAAATTTAAAAAATATTGATTCAATAAAGAGATTCATTAATAAAAATTTTGTGTTAATTTAACTAAATCGTAAAAACACTAGAAAAAAATTGAAAGGGTATTTTTTAATATGAATTTATTTATTAGAAAAATTGAATTCTATTCAATAAAAATAATTATTGATTAAATTGTATCAAAAAACTAAAGCAAAGATAAGCATAATAAAATTAGTTTGAATAAAAAATATCTGTTTATAATTTATCAATAAATATAAGTAAGTATTAAGTAGAAAGTATGAACAATAGCACTGACACTTCAGCTGCTACATATTAGCCTAATTATTTTAGTACAATGGCAGCATAAGCCATAGATGATTCAAAAATTAGTACAGAATCGCTTGTAGTGTTTTTCCTTTTTGGAGGACTTATGATTGCAGGTTTTGTTAGGGAAATTAATAAAAAAACTAGCATTCCTTACACTCCAATGCTTTTTGTTATTGGAATTTTTTTAGGAAAGTTTTCTGAAAGCATGGGAATACTAGGAATAACAATAAGCAAGATAAGTTTAATCAACCCTCATGGTATATTAATTATATTCCTCCCTGTGCTTATTTTCGAAAGTGGTTTTAATAGTGATTGGCATACTTTTAAAAAGTAATCTGGCCAGATATTTTTACTTGCCTTCCCATGTGTACTATTTTCAGCCATATTTTTACTCATAAGTATCAAAGTTATTTTGAGATATGATGACTCTTATTACACTTGGAGTGGTGCATTTATGTTCGGTTCTATTCTCTCATGTACAGATACAGTAGCCGTCCTAGCTCTTTTAAAAGAAGTAGGCGCTCCTAAAAAATTTAATTCGCTGATTGAAGGAGAATCATTACTTAACGATGGTACCTGTATGGTTCTTTTCCAAATATCAAGTGAATTCGCAAAAAAAGTTGATTAGAATACATAAAATCAGGTATTAAATTAAATCTTTTATATATAAACATTAGCTAAGATAGACAGATAATTATAGTTTATAGCTTAATTTTTATATTATTTTAAAATAAAACCTTAGCTTATATATTTTATTACTCAAAAAAAAAAGTAATTAGAGTACCCAAATAGTAATTTTAGTCTACATTTAAAAAGCTATTAATTTTAAATAAATAAAATATGATGAGAATATTTAATATTTATATGAATTAAATTAGTAATATTTTGATTTGTTTGAAGTGATCAAACTTTTGCTTTCTCTCACTGTTGGTGGTACACTTCTCGGTATTGTTTTTGGCATGATAGCCTAGTTTTGGATGCGTAGAATACATAATGATCCGATATTGACAGTCAATATAACCTTCATTGTTTGCTATCTAACTTACTATGTAGCAGAAAATGTAGATATTGGAATAAAAGTCTCAGGAATTATGGCTCTAGTTTCTCTTGGTATTTATCTCTCTATATTTGGTAAAACTAAAATTTCAAGTGAAGAAAAGAGAACTGTTTATATTTTCTGGAAGTACGTAACTTATGCTGGTGAATCAATTATTTTTATATTAGCTGGTGTATTAGTTGGTGTTAAAGTTTTAACATCTAATGGGGATTACGACACTATGTCAGGAAGCGATAATGTTTCTTCTTCAATTTAAACTAGTGATTATTTTAAACTTTTTGGTCTTTACGTTTGTATGATCTTGAGTCGCTTTGGTAGTATTGCTTGCTTTATGTCTTGGTTGAGAAAATGGGGTTATGGTCTTACTTGGAAGGAAGTTTATGTCCTTGCTTACGGTGGTCTTAGAGGAGCTATTGGTAATTTTATAAGTAAGTTAAATAAAAATAATATTTTAAATTTTATTTAGGTATTTCTTTTGCAATGATTGTTGCTAATGATGACTCTTACTCTCAAAAATTAAGAGATATTATTTTATTCGATATGGCTGGAAATGCAATTTTAACATTAATTATCAATGGAACAACTACTGGTAATTTGTTTAATTTTAAATAAAGTATTTATTACAAATTTTATGATATTTTTAGGTCCTTTGATTAAGAGTTTAGGATTATGCGTTACAAGCACAGTTAGAGAAAGAGTCTTTTTAAATATTTTACAAGATTTGAAGGAAGATACTGAAAAAAAGATTAATTATTTGAAATCTAATAACTATCTAAAGATGGTCAATTGGGATAGTGTTAAAGAATATGTAGGATTAGCAGATTTGGAGCAAAGAATTACAAGATTAGAGTCAGATCTAACTAAAAGAGAAGAAATTGAAGAGTATACAAGAAATATAAGAAATAAAAATGTAATTGATGCTAAGATAGATGAACTTAAAAACTCTAATGAATTTTAAGAGTAGTAATCATTTGACTCAGATTCAACAAATCACAATCTTGATGAAAATATGATAGTTGAATGTAGAAATAGATTTTTGATGGCTCTCAAAGGAAATTATTGGTACAAAAATTTCAAAAAAATTTATTTTTTTTATTTCTAACTTTAAATAATTTTGAATAAAGGGATATTTATGAAAGAAATCAGTGCAGCAGTAATGCTTTATTATTGTTGATTGATTCAGTAAATTGGGATCTGGATACTGAATAAGAAAGAATGAACTCATGGGAATTTCTTTCCAATTACTTTTACAATCCTATTTACATCAAAGTGCTCTTTTAATTAAAAGGATGGCCTATTGTTGGATCTTATGCTGGTAACCTCCTCTTTAACCATATCTCTAATATTTATGATGTCATTGCTGCTTATATTGAAGCTCATGAACAAGCTGAGCAACTTTGCATAGATCAATTCCCTTTCATTCCCTAAGTAAATAAATACATTTACAAGAGCATAAAAAAGAATTGTATTTTTTACAAATTAATATTAAAAATAGGTTTTAGAAATTATTATCAGAGAAAGCTAAGATAATAGAATGAGTGGCGAAGAGTATATCAAAAATGATTTAAATGTAAGTTTCCCAGAAATTACTAAACAAATCCAAACTAAGAAGGCAACCTACAGTTTATTAGAGTGCTAAAAGAAAATAATAAAGAAGGGTATTTTGTTAGGTAAGATAGATGAAAAAGAAAGAGATATATTAATGTAATAAATCGATGATAGAGTAGTTGCTTTAGACAACATCAAACCTTCTTGGAAAGCTCCTCCAATCAAAAATTTCTTAGAAAATGTAATATTTTTATTTATAGTAAAATTTTTTAAAACAAAATAAAAAATAAAGGTTCCATTCTTTAAACTCATCCACAAAGATTTACTTCCATACATCATCAAAGAATCTGTTGAGATGATTTTTGAAAAAGATATGTACATCATCAAAGAAGGTGAGAAAGCTAAATACTTTTTTGTTATCACTAGAGGTAGTGCTACAGAAACAACATCTTAGAGCTTTTGCACGTAAATTTATAATTATTTATTCAGTAAATGTTATGTCTTTTTAGATATCAAGAATAAAAGGAAGTTGGCAGTTTAATTTCTCCTCACCACTTGATTGTACCAAGTTTGAGATACTTGACTTCCTGCATGGCTAATGCAGTTGTATACGTTCTTGCTTTCCCTTTAAGCTCAATTTAGAAAGTTATCAAAGTTAATTTAGAAATAAAGGAATATGTTTGGATGTAGAGTCTGAGAGCATTGAGTTAGCTTTTCTATAATGAACTTAAACCTTTAGGAAGTTTAGATAGAAACAGTTTTATTAAACTTCAACCAAAGTTGAAATTTGCTAAATATAAGTAAACATTTTTAATAAATTAAATTTTTCTAGTTATGCTTAATTGATGGCTTAAAAAAATAGCAAAGGGAAGACTATCTAGTGTGAAAGTGGTGGTATTCTTTTGAAAGGACAAGTTTCGAGAAAGGATTTAACAGATGTGATGATGACATAATCTAAAGTAAATAATGACGAGGTAAAAAAATCAGATTTGATTGATGGTAGAATTTATAAGGTAAATAAAATATTTATTAGTTATGAAAATATCATTTATTTTTAATCTTAAAAAAATAGGCATTTTGTGTTTTAATGCCAGGATAAGCTTTTTCAGTTTTCACAGAAAAGAAGTGTACATTTTTGCACTTTGCTGAAGACTGTGAAGAAATTAGGTTTATGATTAGTCATATGGACTACAATGTTGGCATTAATTAGTAAACACCTCATACTCTTAACATATTTAGTCCTGTAGCTGTTTCTGGATCTCATAATAAGAGAAACAGTTTTTAAGCTCCCCACTTAAGTAGATTTGCAGGTAGACATACTTTTAATAATTTAGAAGTAGTTGTGCAAGGTAGTGAAAATAAAATAAATTCAGGATAATAAATAGAATTGCAAAAGATGAAATCTAAATCATACTTAAACGACTAACAAATAAAGAGTGTAAAGAGTGATGATGAAGAATCAGATGATAATAAAGAAAAGTGAAGAAAAAGACAACAACAAAAAAATTTAGTTTAAAAGATAATTTAAAGATTGATTTATTCAAATATTTTATTTAAATATATATATATTTTAAATAATATTATATTACATAAATAAATAAATATCGAAAAGGATTTGTATATATGTGAAGGTGACTAAAATATTAAAGTTTTTTAAATATTCACAAAACAATTACTTTGAAAAAACTTATTTATTTTTATCAAAAATCAAAATGAAATTTTTATTTCAAATATAAAAATTTAATTAATCAAAAACTATTTCAAAATAAATTAAAATTATTCCCATTAATTAAAATTAATGAAACCACATAACAAAAAAGATTTGCCAATTTTGGTTATTGTATGCATATTTAAAGTTAAAAAAGTTAATAAAGTATTTAAGGATTCTGAAATTTGTATTAGATTATAAAATTATTTGAAGATGGATATTAAATGTATTGATTTAAAATAAAAGAAATGGTGAGCGAGAATGGTGAATTAAGATTTGAAAACAATAAAAGTTAGAAATATTCAATAGATATGTCAAGTGTTTGTTTGTCTCTTTATATGTTGGATTTAATTTAAGGAATAAGACTTTAAATAAATAAATAAGAAAGAAAGAAAGATAAAAGGAAAAAAGGAAATTTATATCAAAATAAGAAAAAAAGGGAAAAAAATAAAATAAATAATAAAAAATCAAAAGAAAAATTAAGGGAAAAATAAAAAAAGCAAGCATATATAGATATATCGAATGGATAACTATTTCACAGCTATCACCCTTTTAGGTCTTAGAGATCAAAACTTGCCTCCTTTCAAGTACTTCAAAATTAAATTACAAGCAGCTGCATCCAACTTCAAAGCGACAACAATTTAACATTTTGTTGTTTACACAACTTACATTAGAGATTTCAAAAAAAAAGCTCGTTAGAGCTCTCATTTTTTTGTGGATGAAAGAATTTTAAAGCAAATCATACCTCCTTTATTCGCATTAATAAATCTATACCTTCTATGATTTAATGAGTTTATTAGGATATACGAGAACATTTGTAAGAATACAAATAAAATAGTTATAGAATAATCAATAAATAAATAGAATATATAATCAAAATACTTAGAAAGCCAAATATGATTAAAATAAGATTTTGTTTGCTTTGTTGGAAGTATTTAAGATAGTTTTGAATTACCAAACCAAATCATTATTGACATTCATCAAGTTTAATGATATCCAAAATTTTACTAAAGCAGCTTTGAATACCTAAATGCATAATTCTTATTAAGTAAATTAATTTTTTGATATATAGGGATGCTCGTTTATAGAGATATAAATCTATCAAAAAGATGATCGACCTTATTGAAACCACTACCAAGCTCGCTCCTCCCATGCCCGTTGAATTATTTATGCTCAACCCCACTGATCGTAAGATATTCTTTCAAAAATCCTCACAAATATAAAAAATGATTTATACTTAACTCAATTTTCTAAATCCAAACAGCTGAATGGGATGACGATATGACATATCCTACTATCACCCACGCTACTGCCCTCTATAAATCATCTGCTTTAGCTGGCAACTTAGTATAAAAACTTAATATTCGATGATTCATTTCTCAAATGCATTACATTTTTTCTAAGCTATCAGTTTACATAATAGGCTTTTAAACTTCTTATTAAAGTACAAAAAGATAAAGCGTTGACATAATTTCCTGAAGCATTTAGCATTTCAAAACAATAAACAGCTTTTACAATTTTAAGAATGTGAATCAAGTAAATAAATCGATTAGCAGAGCATATTAAATAAATAAAATATAATAAATTTGTATATCTCTCAATATCGCTTTTCGAGAAAGTTATTCAAAATATAAAGATATTCATTCAATTTAAATAGAATTTATCTTTCACAGAAACAAATAGCTTAGCAAGCAAAATAAATGCAATTGAGAATTTAGTATTTATAAAAATATAATTTATAATAAAAATAAATTTAAAAATTAGTTCTTATATGCTTACAACTACAACAACTTTACTGCCAATATTAGATTGAGAACCATGAGATATTTGTTCCCTGTTGTTTCTTTGGCTATTTTCGGAAATATCTACTGGTATGTAGCTTATTTGAAAAACAAATTCATTTTTATCTAATAAAATATTTAAAATAAAAATTATTAGGGACTACAGATCTCAACTCGTTAAGGTTAACCTTTTCGATGAATACATTCAAGCAAGAGCTCAAGAATTAGTTAAGCAAAACGAATATCTCTTAGAACACGAAGGTAATAAATAAGATAAACTAATAATTTTTACAAGCACAAAGATAAAAAATACAAATAAAACAAAGGAAAAGCAGCTATCGTTAAATTAGGATAATAAGAATTAGTTAGCCACATTTAGATTAAATATATTCAATTTGATAGTTATAATATTTGATTTTATGTCTAAATAATAAGCAAGTTGAACAAAAAGAGTTAAAATATTACAATTAAATTTGTGCTAAATAATAAAAACGATTCTAAATAAGAAAGTAAATAAAATAAATGTTTTTAAAATAATAAGATGTCAAGAGATACGTCTGGTGGTACGAAGACTTAAAGGAAACTTTGGCTAGAGTCCACAGATAAGCCAACAACCACAAGGCTTGTGACTTCAAGGATTCTGAAATTATTCTTTAAGATTTCATTAGAAGATACACCAATCCTAAGGACAACTTACCCATAAAGTTCCATCCTCAAGGTCAAACTTTCTGAGGTGTCTCAAATTTTAACCAAGACTACATAAAAAATCCAAGAGATGTTTACATCTTCTTCTATAAGATAACTAAAAGCGAAGATGTCTTCAAAATTTAAAGCATACATAAATAAATGGCAAGTATAGATAAGATAAGTAGAGTTTAATGTGTGAATGTTTTTTTACCATTAATCCTCTGCATGCACTATTATTAATTTAAATTAAAATGTATAACAGAGTATTTATTAATGTAACTAACTTATCTCTTGTAATCGTTGTAGTTTCTTTTAAAAGTATATCCAATAATTTATTGTTGCAAAAATCGAATAAATTACTATTACTTTAAATATACAAGTAAGAAAGTAAATTAATAAAAAAAAAATCAAGAAAGCAATCAGAACTCCAAAGTTCTTAAAATATGTAGAAATTTAAACTCAAAATATCTTTTTTTAAATTATAAAAAAATAATTTATTCAATTAATATTCTAGTTATAATTGTAATATTTATCATAAAATTTTAAAAACTGCTCTTCAATTTTTTTTATTTAAAAATTTTGCTTTTAATAACCATATTGCTTATTTTATGAAATCATATTATTTACTCTATTTATTCATTCAGTATGCCAAGGGTTAGTGAAATTTCAAATATTTAGAATCTTTTTTTTCAACAACTTTGAGGAGTAAATAATCTTACAATATTATAGTATATGTATTGGTAATTTATAGAATCAAATACTTGCTTATTTGTGATGTCTTGCATTTAAATAATCTTAAAAATATTTCAAGAAAAATTAAATGAATAAATTAACTGTAAATCATATTAAGTTTTAAATAATTTAAGTACAAACATAATTTTCATAAATTATGTAAAAATTTATAACCTTTTTTTGTTGAAATTTATTAGTCTTTATTAGAAACATTCAGTCTTCAATAATAAACAATTTCTTATTAATAGTAAAAAATTAAATCAATTAAATACATTTTAAATAGATTAAAAAAAATTCAGTTTGGATTTTTTCCTTACAGCATAAAAAGAAAAAATATCAATCTATTTATTTTTTTTTGTGTTGAAAATATTAAATTTTTTAAATAGTACTATTAGCAGATTATTTTGTTTTTATTAATACAGAATAAGTTTTTCAATTCACTATTTTAAGGTTTTTAAAATAGTACTTATGTTTATTAAGTTTTATTGATGATGTTCTTTGTGAAATATTAAAACATAGTAGACTAAGTATACTTATTTTGTTAAATGACTTAAAATAGTCTATCAATCTACAACATTCTTACTGTAGTCATTTAATGATTTATGGGCCTAAAATTTCAATATGAAATGAATCACAAATAATAACTTGCTATGTAATTTATCAATTATAAATAATGCTTTCATTATTAAAATAATTAGTGAAATATTTATTTAATATTTAATTTAAAATTAAATACATAATTCACTACATTTAATGCTGACTTATTGTCATTCCTTTAAGTAATCAAAGATATTATTTTTGGATAATAATAGAAAATAATTTTTGATGTAAAATATCAGTTAAAATATAATTTTATTACATTTAAATTGCTATTACATTTAAAAAATATTATTATTAAAGGTTAGGCTATTCAATGTTATTGAAGAAAAAGTAAGTAAATAAATAAAAATTTGACAGCAATTAATAAATGAAGGGATGAAGGAATAAATAAATAAATAAGCGAGCTGTATGAAAGATAAAATTGAGGAGCTGACTATATGGAAATAAGATGAAGAATACTATTACAATATATATTACATAAATGTGTTAACTGCAGAAAATATTTTGATTTGCAATATTTATTATGTTTTTTATTCTATATTATTTGTATAAAAGTATCAATTCTTTTCTATTCTTTACTACTTTTGCTCTTTCCTATATTGAAGAAATTTATATAAATCTGCAGAAAATTTCTGACGATATTCTTCTTGTTTTACAACATGCTAGCTTCATTAATGTTATTCAGATTTTTTTAGTTCAACCTTCAATCATTAAGAAACATGAATGAATATCCTCAGTTATAATTTCATTAATATTTTAAGGTTATAAATTTAATCAGCAGCAGCCGTCTTTCTTCTTCTTATTACTGAGATCGTCACCAGCTTTAATTTTGGTCTTGCCAGTTTGGGCATTTGCACCTCTGGGGGCAGTTTCAGTGTTCTTTTATACTCTGCTCTTGATTTCAGTAGCGAGGGTGATGAAAGCAGTTTCGACGTTGTTGGAGTTCAAAGCTGAAGTTTCAATAAATTTAATTCCTAATGAGTCAGCTAATTCCTTGCCTTCTTCGAAGGTAACTTGACGCTTGCTTTCTAAATCAGCCTTGTTACCAACCAAAAGCTTGATAACATTTTCATTTGCATTCTTGTCAGCTTCAGCTAACCAGTTATCAATATCCTTAAAGGTTTGCTTGTCGGTAATGTCATAAACTAAAATAATACCGTGGGCACCCTTGTAATATGATGATGTAATAGTTTTGAAACGTTCTTGACCAGCAGTATCCCAAATTTACAATTTAACAGCTTTTCCTTACTAATTAATTCAAATATAAAACTAATTAATTTTTTTTTTGCCAATTAAAAATTCCATTTTTGTAAATTAATTTCAGCGCATTTTTTGTACTTGTTTTCGCTTACTATGTTTTTTTTTTAACTTTAGAAAAATTTGTAAAAAAAAAAGTCCACGTGAGTTGGCGTAAAAAGTCTGATAAAAAATTATTTATGCAAACTTCTTTTGCTGGTTTTCACGCTTGAAGTATGTTAAATGGACGAGTTTAAAGAAAGGAAATAAATTAGCTTACAATATCAAAAGTTCTGATTTTGAAATCAACACCAATTGTTGGCAAGAAGCAATCATTAAAGATGTTATCAGAAAAACGCAATAACAAGGAGGATTTACCGACGGCAGAGTTACCAATCAACAATAACTTGAATAAGTAGTCGTAGTCTTATTGTAAGCTCATTTGTATAAGATTATCTGTTTTTATTTTGATAAATGTTGAAATTTTGTTATAGAGTTGAATCTTAAAGTTTAAAAAATATTAACCTTTTTTTGTTCTTTCTTTCTCCCTTTTTTAAAATAAATATTTTTTAATTATTTTTTATTTGATTCTTCTTTGTTTTCTGTCCCTCTTTATATGTTTTGATTTTTTCAAAATTCACTATCGCAAGAAATTAAAAGATTGCAGCTATTCATTCATTAGTCTAATAGTTAATTACTTGTCTCATCTTGCCATCCATGCATATATGTATGCTTATATGCTCTGTTTTTCATTCATTCATTCAATCATTAATTAATTAAATATATTAGATCTTTTCGCTTTTTGGCAGGTCTTTCATTTATTTTTCTATTGATATTAAACATATTTCTTTACTTAACTCAAAGCAATTAATTTATTTATTAATTGATTTTTTCTTAGGTAAAATTGATTCATCGCTTTCTCCTTCCTTTTTTCTTTTGCTATTTTAACTATTCCATTTATTTTCATTCTAATTGCTTTTTTAATGATTTCATCTTCGATTTCTCTATTTTTTTTCTATTTAAAATTCCTTTTCATCAAAATTAACAAAGTTTATCTTCACTGCATTTTTCTTTTCATTTTTCATTCAATATTTTATTCTTGAATAATAAACTTAGTATCTTAAAAAATGAATATATTTATGCAGATTTTGCTAATCGTTTATTAGGATGATTTATTTTTTTTACAAATTGATTTAATTATAGTATAATGAATAATGAATTCTTTTAGCCCTTCCTATACAAATAAATTGAAGTGAAGAGATATTCTATGTCAGTTTAAATTTAGCAAATAAATTACTTAGGAATCATACTGATTAAGAAATTGAATATTTTTCACCTTGAAATTTATTAATTAATTTGATGCATATGATTATAATATTTTTGATGCGTCAAATTGATGTTATCCAAAAATAAAGGACATGAAAGTATTTTTGATTAAATTTAATATAAAATTCTTAGTAATGAAAGGTACCCATAAATTCGATATTAAACAATTAACTATCACCAACAAAGTGAAAAAAAATTGTAATTAATTTTGATAATTTTAACTTTGTTATTAACATTTATTTACATACGCAAACAAATATTTATACCATATAAATTTAACATTTTACTTTTACATTTTATATTTAAATTTTGGTAAATTGAAATTCAAATAATCTCTTGTTTTCTCATCCTGTTAAATTATTATTTTCTTTGATTTGAAAACAAAACAAAAAAACTTTCTAATTATAAATTATTGCTGAGCTTTAAAACTTTAACATACCAAGATTTATCAGATTCAAGGTGAGAAAGAAGATAGCTGGATTTTAACAATTAATTTTTTATACGTTTAATTTTTGTAAATTATTAAATAGATAAAGATGAATTTATTTTCTTCAAATCTTTATTTCTTGTTTAGGATTTTTTCCGTTTCAATGCTTACTTGCTACTATTGAAGATGGCTAATTAGGAGTTAACGTGTCAACACCATTTATATAATCATCGTCTTTTTCTCTATGCAATAATCTTTCTCTTCTTTCATTTTCAAGTCTCAATTCCTCTTCTTTACGTTTTAAATCTTCGTTTAAAAACATATAAAAAATGAACCCAACAATAAGCAATCCTAAACCTACTCCATTAGAAATAAGCACTTCATCTTTTGTATTAAGTTAAATAGCCTGAGTACCTAAAATAATCTTTTAAAATAAATTATTTTATATAACATAAAAAATGTATTTTTTGCAATAAGTGTTACTAAAATTGATCCAAATAATTGACCAGAGGCTAATACCAAACCAGAGCTGAAAGGCTCAGATATAGGGAAAGTGATTTCGCATGCAAAATCCATGCTAATTGGAATCAAAGGAGTTGTAAAAAATCCCATCAAAAATATAGCTATCATTAATAACCAAAAATTTTCTAAAACTAGCATACCCATTTACAAACCATAAGTAAAAATCGAGATTAGACATGTTATTGTCATTACTTTTTTATATGCACTTGTCCTCTCCACAACAACACTAAGAATTCCAGATCCAATTAAACCAGACACAATAAACATAGCTCCAAAATAACTAGTTTAATCCTTTAAATAAAAAATTAGATTAACGAAAATACAGAATTTAAATTAGATACACTCGAGAAGCCAAATTATTCCAAATAGAAATTAATTAAAGTTGCAATTGAGTTAAAATTTCCAAGCACGCACCCAAAAGCAAAGAATAGTTTAATAAAATCTTTATTTTAAAATATGACAACAAAAGACTCTTTGAAACTCATTTTTTCTGCTTCTGCTGCATGACTATTTTAATAAATTTTCAATTAATTTTATAGATTAAAGTTTATAAAATAAAGCATAATACCTTGGAGGAGTAGGAGGCTTTTCTTTGAAAAAGATGATGCAAGGAACTATAGCAATAGTCATTGTAACAGCTTACCATAACATTAGTTAGTAAACTTGATCCCTAGTCTGATCAGAATATGAATCATCAACAAAAAAACTTGGAAATAAGAATCCAATACCAACACCGATTGTATTAATTAAAGCTAATATTGCAGTTGCGATTGGGCGCTTAATATTATTATTAAATTAAAATCGTCAATACAGTATTGTCTTTTTATCTACTAAATGCTAAAAATAATATAAAAAATTTTACTTCTTTAGGTTTGAACCAAACAGCAGCAATTTTAGATGGTGCATTCAGAATAAAAGGTTATCCAATAGCTCCCAAAATTTAACCAAATATAGCCCACCAGAAGCTATTATTAATGAATATTCTCACCCATCCTCCTAAAATTGTTAAAACAGATCCTAGCCAAATCTAAAAAAAATTAACAAATTAATTCAAAAATATCAAACGATTAACTAATAGAACACAAAGTTTAAAAAATATGTTAAGTTGAATAATTTACTCCATATTTTAAGCTCTTAGAAAGCAAGAAATTAGATGGAAAAGTTATGAGAACGTAGAAAAACATGTAGGACATAGAAGTCATGGTAATTACAAATTAAGATTGATCATAAGCCTAAATTATTAAAGGTGAAATAAATAAAACTCTTTTTAATAAGAAATTAAAATTTTTTCATTGAATATAATTAAATTTAAATGCATTTTTACCTACTCTACTTGAGTCGAAATAGGACTAAAAGTGATCCAACCTATTCCATTCATCATATTTGGCAAACAAAACAGAAATACTAGAAACCACCTAATTTTGTTTTATCATTAAAATGCTTGTTCATACCTTTTTTATTTAATGAATTCATACCTGTATGGGTAGTCTCTAAATTAATTCTAATCCTCCTCTTCAATATCAAGAAGGGATTTTTTTTGATGGGGACCAAAACTTGTTCTCATATTTCTACTATTTACCTTTGGTATACTTCTTAATACTTAATTAATAATATAAATTAAACAACTTAATTGTTAAACATAGTTTTTAAAAGTTGTGATTAAAATACACCTACGATTTATTCTTTTATTTTTAATATCTTTGATTATGAATTTATCAACTTAATAATTAAAGTATTTGTTATGCTAATTAAAGTGTTAGAAATTATCCCAAAATCTCAAATTATTAACCTATTTTCATATTAATGCAAGTTGAATACTTAAAACAAGTTCGTCATTTTAATTACATTTTATAAGACAGATACTCTTATCAGATTATCTGATAAGAAATAAATTTGGATACACAAATCCTCAGAAAAAATGTTAGAAAAATACAAAAAAATGTCATTTGATATTTACTTTGTTTTAATAAAAGTTTTTCAAATTTGTATAAAAGAAATTTTAAAAAAGCCTATTTAATTAATTTTATGGCAAAAATATATACTAAGAATAACTTTTGACGTCAACTATATTCTTTTTTATGCAATTTACTATTAAAAATTACTTCAAATATAAACTTACATTATTAATAAGGAATAAAAGGTGAAAATTGTATCTAACAATACTTCTAAAATTAAAAAAAACTTTTAATTATTTATTTATTTAACAAATTAATTATTTATTTATAGATTTACTTATTTATTTATTTATTTATTTATTTATTTATTGATTTACTTACTTAATTTGATTAAGATATTTTAATTTTAAAGCTATCAAAAAAATAGAATGAACTTAAATTAAAAAAATAAATTTAAAGTAAAATATTTTATTAAAAATTATTTTGAATAATCTTAAGTAAAACAAACGACTGAATTTAGGTTAAATTTTTTTCAACATAAATAAAATAAAATAACTAATTATTAATAAATTAAAAACTAAAAAGAAATGATAATAAAATCATATTTATAAAGATTAATTTTTTTATTTTTATTCAATATTACTAATTCTTAATATTTCTTAAATTAAGTAGTTAAAAGACTCATCGAAATTAATTTATTGAAATTAAAACAATTCATATAACTTTGCTCCAGTAGAAAGAGAAAAATCTTAAGCTTCTTTATTAGACACCTACCTTTGTTCTGATTGATTTTATTATATTCCAATTATAACTTTAGAAAATTTTTATTTTAAAAGCTCTTCTAATATTTGAACTCTAAAAAATCTTTGGCATGTTTCTAAATAATGTTGATAATTATTTATATCATACAAAAAAATAACTCCATGCACATTCTTTAATCTAAGTTTCAAATTCTTATCTTCAACATGGTCGAAACCAAAATCATTCCAAAAATAAACCTATTTATTTTTATTTTCCTAAAAAAATAATTATTTTTTAATACAAATTCAGTTTTATCGATTTTTTACGACACAGATATTTGTCTTTTCATATTCTATAAATTAACAATTTTATGAGCTTTATTAGTGATTTAGTTTATTATCACAATACTTTTGAATGAGATACTACAAGCTTTGTTAAGAACTACCTAGAAGCTAAATATTTATTTGCTTGATATCTTAATGCTCTACTACCATTTTTATTTATAAATTTTTTACAATAATTATAATTTATTTTAATTATAAAATTAATAATGAAATTTATTTATAAAAAATTAATATCAGTCTATTTTAATAATGTGAGAAAATTTTATTTTTTTTAAAGTTTAATTTTTAAATATGTATTAAATGAAAATATAATTTTTAATCCTTTTGTTAAGTTAGTAATTTTTTTAGAATATACCAGATTAATAATTTAATTCTAAACGCTTACACAAATTATATAACAAAAATTGTAATCAAAATAAAGTAAATAATTGAGAAAAATAAAGGTGATTTCATAATCCACTCCAAGATTAAAAAATATATGTAATTGTTAAAAAATTTTGTAATTAGACTTTTTCTAGAATATAATAAAAGCAAAAATTTAAATTATAAACTGTAATTCAACTTCTTTCATACATTCTTCTCACGTTCTTTTAAATTATAATCTATAATGAGTATAAAAATTTCAGTAAACATTTTATCTTAAATTTTAGTAATATTTATTTTTGCTAGAAATAAACAGAATAATTAAAATCCAAATACATAATAACGTTAATTTTAGAATAAAAATTATATTATATAAGTAGCTATTTATTGAAAATGAATGTTTTTTTTATAATTTTGAAAAATCTACTTAAATTAATTAAATTTTATAAGAAGAAAGACAGAAAGATTTGACTAAATAAAATTTTATTTTTGAATATTTAGGATTAATATTTTTAAGAATGATAAAAACCTAGAAGATTTGAATATTTTCAGTATATTTCAATAAAAAAAACAAATAAAATTATTTGCTATTTTTAGAATTTTGTGTGTTTAGCTTCAATATACAAATAAATTGGATTAAATTATCATTTCAAATGAGAACAAATTAATATTTAGTTAAATTGCTAAAAATTATGAATATAAATTCATGTATCAATACTATATAAATCGAATAGGAGTAGTTCAGGTAATATGGTTATGTATTATTTTTAGTGTTTGATAAATGCAAAAACTTAATATGCCTAACTGTTCATATTCTAGAAAATTCTTTTTTGCTTGATCTAAATTTTGTTGATTATTCTTTAGGATAATTCTGTATTGTAAAAACCATTAGTAAATCTTTCTTTAATTATCATCATTAATGTTTAATCAATTTAATACTTTTCTTATGAGAAGGTTTTTTCTAAGAGTTTTTCATAAACAATCTACTCTCCTATGATAAGCTATTCAGCATGATATTAACATAAAGATAAATCATAATTTTAAATGTTGACTATTACATTTTTTGATAAGAGCTTAGAGATTGAACGCAAAAATTTGTATTAAATATTACATTATCCATCCTAACATTATTTTTAAATTAACTACTACTCTTCGATTGAATTTTTCTCTTCTTTTGCAATGTTAAAGTAATTAGTTTTTATTAAAATATCAACTTAATGAGTAAACAACATTTTAGAATTGAATTCATTTATTGCTGAATTCAATTCTTCTTCACAATTGATGTAATAGCTTCTCTCTCTTATTGCGTAATTATAAAACTCAGGAAGATATCTAAGTAACAAAGGTAGAAATAATGCCATACTTACTAAGCTACAACTAGTTATAAACTTTTATTTCAATGGGAGATGCAAGAAGTCATATAAATTATCAAGAGCTGTTTATGAAAAATAGATGATCAGAAAAGCAAAAATAAATATCATATTCAAATATCTAAAGACTATTGTTGGTTTCATTTGCCCATAAGAGCACATATTTTTATAAAAAGAATTGCAAGATAATGAACAGAAAAATGTGTTTAACAAGTTTACATCTTCATTATCCTTAATATATCTTATACTGTAGAATATAGAAATCAAGTTAGTAGATAAAATAAATAAAAAGTATATCAATCCAAGATTATATTTATTATCTTCACCTACCATCTAAGTTGAAATTACACCAATTCCTAAATAGTAGGCAAAGATAACTATATTTGCATCTACAAATTCTAGAAAAGACATCCATTAATACTTAATTGTGTGATAGCAAAATAGATATATCGAAAAGAAAGATATTCGAGTAAGCAGTATTATGAACTAATTAATTTCAATATCATAGCTGGTTTAGCTCTGATCAACCTAAAAGGTAAACACAAAAGCGAGATTTAAAATAACATAAATTTATTCTCTGAATGCCCTATAACCAATGTTGTTTTATATAGACATAGGAACTTCTTCAAAAATTAACTGATAAACAAATTCTAATTATAAGAAACAGAATACCAAATATTTTGGTTTTTTATGAGGAACAACATTATCATTTCTAAGAAAATAAATTAGTCCGAAGCCATCTAAAAATATAGTAAATAAGAAAGCATATAACATGGAGTAGCTATCTTTGTTAATGAGTAAGATTACTATAAAAACCTATACTACAAGCTCTGCCAAATTTTATATAGAGAGTACCAAAGCAAGAGCTGTATTCATGTATTTCAAAATAGTTAATTCAGTTTTTATTTTATATGTTTTTAATTTAAAAGCATAATTAAAGAATTACCAAAAACGATAACTTTTTAAGATATTTATTTAAAATAGGAAACACTAAACGGCAATGATTGCTCATAACCAATTAATTTATTAATATAGCAATTATAACTTTATTTCACAAAAAGATTTTTAATTTAATAGCCAAAGTATTTCATCATATGTTAATTTTTTTTATTTTATAAATAAAAATATTTTCTTTAACTTTTATTAAAAAGGTTTATAAAAATTAAAAACTACTTATCAATATTCAAAAAATTAATTGATATAAATAATGTTATTTTTTTAATGTTTTTCAATTTTTAAAAATTTATCATAAGAAATTATCAAAATAAAAAGAAAACATAGGACATTATCTCTTATTGCTTAATAGCTTACGTTATCAATCACAAATTTATCTTTTAAACTTTAAAAATTAAAATAATTAATTCAATTATATATCAATATATAAAAAAAATATTGAAAAAATGATATAAAGTTATTTTTATATTATTCAACAATTTTTTAAAATTTATGAAAGAAATCAGCAAAATAAAATGAATTATAAGATATTTTTTTATTATTATTATAATAACTTAATTTCTCAATTAAACATTTATTTTTTTATTTATTAAATAGTTTATTCAACCTTTACTAAAAAGATTAGCAAAGTAAAATTAAGATAAAAAATATTAACAAATTGATTTAAAGTTATTTTTTTATTATTTTACTACTTTTTAAAATATGTTTAAAAAAATTAAGAAATTAGAATTTTAATTGATTAATTATCATTATGATTGTGTTATATCTTATTTAAAAAATTTATTAAAATTATTAAATAAACTTTTATAATTGTTAAAAAGCATTATGATCTACTTTGAGTATGATAAAAATTGCTCATAATAAATTAGATTCTAAATTTTTATTACATAATTATTAAAATCTTTTAGACAATAGTTTTAATACAAAAGTAGTTGTTTAAATTTTGTAAAAAATTATGTGTGTTGATTTTTAATTTTTATTTTATTAAAATATTAATATCATAAAATTAAAAAAAATATTTTTATTTATTGTGAAAAAATTGTTATCAATTGTTAGAATTAGTATATGTATTTATGATGAAAATTCTACTAAAAAGCATGATTTTAAAATAAGAATTATATTAAAAATTCAGATCAAATACTTTATAGATATATTAAATGATGCTATTGCTCATTATGTTTAATTCATTTGATAACTAAATTTCATAGACAAAATTAAAAAAAGTATTAAGAATTAAAACTTATTAAAAGTAGAAAAAGCAAGCATTAATTTATAAAAAATTCAAGATAAATGTCATCAACAACTTTTAAGAACTTAAAGATTGGCCGTAAGCATAGAGAAAGAGGCCAACTCAAAAATAGAGAACATTTGGGTATTTTAGAAAAGAAAAAAGATTACATCTAAAGAGCAAAGCATTATCATAAGATTAATGATTAATTGAACAATTTGAAGCTTAAGGCAAGACTGAAAAATGAAAATGAATTTTATCATAAAATGACTAAAGCTAAAATAGTTGTATGAAAATGATATTTGATTGATAAAATATTTCAATTTATGTTAATATTGTAATAATAGGATGGAAAGCATGTTGAATTTGAAGAAGAAGAAGATGATTTTGACCCTAAGGAATATAGAAGATTGCTTAAAAATTAAAATATAAATCTAATTAAAATATAAAAGCACAAAGATATGAAAGTAAGTTAAAATTTTAAGTGCTTTTTTGTTTTAATAATTTTCTATTTAACGAAAATCTTAGCAAATTGAAAAACTGAAAAGCCAATTGCATGATCTTGATGCTCCTAGATAAAACACTAATATTATATTTGTTGATGATAAAGAAGAATATGAAAATTTTGATTTAGTAGAGCATTACAATACTACAGAAGAAATGATATAAAATAAATCGAATATTTTAACTAAGCAACAAATTGAATAATAAAAAGTAAATTAATTTTATTTAAAATTTATAAATTCTAAATATTGAACCTAATAAAATAATAAAAGGAATAACTTGAATAGTTAAATTCTAAGCAAATTAATTAAAAAGTTAAAGAATCTTACATGAAGCTTAAAAAAGTAGAAGAAAATCACAAAAAAATGGAAAGAGCTTATCAAAAGCTAGAATTTGAAAAGAATTTATTGGTATTTATTTTATAAATTTAAATCAAAATCTTAAATTAATAAATAAATAAATAATTTTAGGGTAAAGAAAAAAGAAGAATTAAAAAATACAAAACTGGCAAGGTTGCAAAGTTTTTCAGTGAAAGAAAGAAATGATTGGTATTTATTAAAAAAGATAAATAAACAAAATATATTGTTTATTTCATAAAGGATTAATTTAATGAGGAAACAAAAGATTAAACTATCAAAATTCTTAGTTTTTGTATATATTTATTGTAACTAAATTAAAAATAATTTAAAATTTTATAAAACTATTTTTAATTTAAAGATTATTTTTGCTAACCTACAACATAATATATATATGGAATTTAGTTAAACTTTTATTAAAAAATGGGGAATTTGAACTTAACACAGTTATTTTGTTAAGTTTAATTATTAACTTAATCATAAAAATTATTATTTTAAATTTTAAATTTTGAAGAAAAATAAATTAATAATATTATAAATGATAGATAATATATTACAGATACTGATTATATATAGCAAAGAATTACTTTTTAACCATTTTTGAATGTAATTTAACCTAAAAATGAATTCTTAGCTATATTTTTTAATCATTTTTTCTTCAAACTTTTACAATTAAAAAATAAATTTTTATCCAAATTTGTAAGCACACTTTTAACTTGATTTATCTTCTTTATTAAATATTTAATTATCTTTATTTAAATTAGTTTAAGTAAGATGGATAATTTAATTTACAATTAAAGAAGAATTAAAAATTTATTAATTAAATTTAATAGAGATTTATATTTTAATTATCATTTTTAATTTTTGGGTTTAAATTATCTTAAGCATGAATTTTTAAATATTTATTATATTGTAATATTATTTTTTTCAAATTAATTTTTATTAAAAGTTATTAAAACAAACATTTTCAACTTAATTTGTATCTTATATGATTATTTTTAATTATTTTTATTTTAATTAATTGACAATTATAAAAGAAGTGTATTTATTTTAGTTACTGATTGATATAAATAAACTTTTTGTTTTTCAAAAATATATTATTATATGAAGGAGATGTTATTACTAAATATATGTTCAAGATTATTTTATTAAAATTAACGAATGAATTGTTTATTTATTTCTTTGTTTAGTTTTTTAAAATTTACTTAAATTTAAATATTACTTAATGTTTAATTAGTTTCATATTTTTTAATTTTCATTTTTCATTAGCTTTATTTATCTGTACCACTTTTAAATTGTAATAGCTGCTGAAATAAATCTTTCTTCAGAGTCTTCAGATTAAAAGTTATTGCTGTTTAGAATTACTTCTTCTTACAACTATGTATGGGTGCTTTCATTTATTACTTTTTGAATTTAATCTTATATTTTTATTTTCTTCCAGTTTTATATTTAATAGTATTCAGTATTAAACAGAATATTTAGAGTTGAAATGAACATTTCTTTTTATAGCTTTGATATAAATTCATTTCTTTTGGAGCATGCTGGGCTCAAATTTACTTCTAGTAAATAGGGATTGAATTATTCATCAAATATAATATCAAATCCATATATTTCAAAGCAAGAGTTGTTTTGCTTAATCTTTTTTTAGACAGATTTTAGAGAATGGATAATTATTTCATTTATCTATGGTTAAATTTTTTTTTGGTAGCTTATTCCATGTTCTTTTTTAATAATATGTTTTAATAACTTTAGACTGATTGCTGAGTCTTCTACATTTTTATTTTAGATAAATTTATTTCTATTAATAGAATAATTAGTAAAGTGAGAAAATATGTTCCTTGTATCTGATAAATCATACTCACTACTGCATACTCTAAGGTAAGCATGTTTATAATAGTATACTGTAAGGGGATTAAAGCTTTTCACTAATACCCATAATCGTAGATCAAATTTTTTATTATACAACTAAGGATATTCTTAGCTTTTGCAAATGTAAATACGTTCAATATATTTCTATACTAGTCTTGCTTAGAGTTGAGTTGTGTAATTGACAATTTAATTATCATCACTCATTATCTGCAAGCCTTGTCCCCTAAAATAAATAAAAAATATTAATATTTAATAAATTTTTTAAATACTTAAAGAAATTACTTTGAGCTTCCACACGGTTTGATGATCCAAAAGTTACAAAAATTAGTATAAGGGTATATTTATTCAAGTATATTATCTAATTCGATTGAAATACTCAAATTTATAATTTATGCTTAGATATTTTTATCTCCTTGCTCTTAATCACATTCTAATTTATCTACTTGCAATATGCTTAAATCATTTAAATATTTAATTAGCATCTCATTAATATTTGGATTTGGTATTTTGCTAAGTAAATTAATAATATCTTTATTTACCTAATTAATGTATTCTATGTATTGTTTGAATTATTAATTCTATCTAAAATATGTAATTAATCCATATTGTAATTCTTCTTCTTCTTCTTTTTTTATAAATTTTGTATGGTATATCTGTGTTAATTAATTAATTAATTCCTAAGTTAAATCGTTTTTAATTATTTATATTACATCCTTAAACTTTCTAAAAATTTCAAATTTTTGGAATTCATTTAAAAATTCTTCTTTTTGTTATTTATAAATAACATCGAATTATATAGGAAAGTATTTTTGTAAGTGTGGATAAGAAACTAAGTATAATTTGATGTTTCTTAACAGTCTTCCTTTATTAGTCAATTCTTGGTTGTTTTGAAAATGATTGTAAAATTAACCTTCTTTCAAATTTTCATAATCCTTATTAATATCAGTGTAAATCCATTTCAAGTGAAAAAGGTCAGACTTGAAGAGTTTATTTTCTATCCATCCTAGCTCAATTAGAACTTCTTAGACAAATTAATCTTAAGAATTTATGCAAAATACTTTTTTATTTTTATCAGTGCAGCCTATCCTTTTTAAATACTCCTGCATATTTTGCTCGTGGGACTCTTTTGCTTTATTTTTAATCAAATTTTCAATATTCTTGAATTATTCAGAGTTTTTTTTCAGTCTGCTATATAATGAAGGTGGACCAAGTATTTTCTTTTTAATTAGTGTTATTGTTTATTAAATACTGCTTTACTCATTATACGTAATTTTTTTTTGAATTTTATTTTTAAAAGGCATAGATTTTTCATTGAAATGTATCTTGATTGGACTGAGAGATTTAGGATTTTAATTTTCCAAATACATTTTTCTCTCTTATAATTCTAATTTGTTTTTAATATAATTTTAAGGCTCTTCTTATATTTGTAAACCTTCTTCAGCTTGTTGTCTCTTTTTAAAAATATTATGCAAAATAACATGTGATTAATCGCCAACTATATTATTGTTAGGTGAGTTTATTTAATGATTAATTGTTTAAAAAGAGTTATCCAGCTAAATTGGCATATCTTTTATAACCTTTATTTTATTTCTTTTGCTTTTGCTCTCTTCAGAAATCTAATCTTTGATATTTGCCTTTATAATTTGTTAAAAAATATTTATATAATGAATTCGTTTGCATTTTAGTTTTATATTAAATACTAGTGGAAAATAAATAAGAGATCTCAGAGAACTTTTATTATTTCCTACTTAAAATTTATCTTTATCTGAATACATTTTTTAGGCAGACCTTGATCTATTGCTAATAGAATCATTTAGAAAATCTTTTGCTTTAACCACACTAACTGGGCTAATACTTTTTAGCAAAGTGACTTATCTAAAGTTACTATTATCACTTAATTATATTAACTTTTCAAACACTTTTGGCTAGCTATTTTTTGTTGTAAGAAGAATGTTGCATCCATACACCGTTCCAAGCTAGACAGTTTTTTTATCCGAAAAGCGAATTGCATTCTCTTCAATTATCCTTTGGCTTTTATTTAAACGATATAATTTAATATTTTCAAAATAATGTATCACAAATTTCTACCAATTTTCATGATTGAATGGATTAATATTTTTATATATTTGTAAGTTTTTTTTAGGTGAAGTAGGATTGCTCCTCTAAATTTATTTAATGAGTTAGGTATTTTTAGGACTCTTAGCCTTTTGATAGAAGTTATTCACATAAGAATGATATATTCGATCACTCATAAAAATATCAAACTTATAAGAACATAAATAGATTTTATAAATTACAATTTTTATTAATCAATTTTTTTAATTACTGTTGAATAATTATTTGCTTGACTTTTGCTGTCATATGGATGGTTGTTATATATTTTTAATTTTAATACTTAAATTAAATTTTATATACTTACTTCTCCATAAAAATAATTAATTACACATAATTTTTATTTCTAAAATTATTCTAAAATAAAATTAAAAAATGGCGTAAAAATAATTAATATTTATTATAAACAAAAAATATTCTTTGTAAATAAATTAAATATAAATAAAAAATTTAAATAACAAAACTTAATCATTTTTTCAATGTGATTATTATTTTTTAGAATAATTATTTTTGTTATAAATTGTAAAAATATTAACATTTTTTGATAATCATTTAGTTTAGTTAATATTTATTAAGAAAAAAGATCAGTTAACAAATTATTTTATTCATGAAATAAAAAATAGTGTTAAATATTAATAGCAAAATAGTCTTCTAAATAAAAAAAGAATCATATAGAAAGTATAATTTTAAAACTATTTTTTCTCCTAAACAATTTTTTAAAACTTAATTATAAATAATGATTTTAAATTGGTATTAAAAAAATATTTATTCAGAAGAAAAAAAATTTAATGATCAATTTTATTCATAAATAAATATCTATGAAGCAGAAAAATGGTTTTAATTTAATTTTTTCTATTAATATTTTTTATAAATTTATTTATTTTAATTTTAAATATGAATAAATATTAAATACAATTGAATAAATAAAATTGTTAAATAAATTATAATTTCTTAAGAAATATATTTTATAAATAGATTGCTTGCTTATGTTTAACTTAAATTGTAAAATATCATATAAAAAACTTATTTTGTTAATATTTATCACCAAATTTTATTGGATGGTAATTAAAAATAATAATTAATAAATATTAATTATTATAGAGTAATAAGTTGACCTGCTAATTAATTAATAAGCTTTGTGAGAATGCTCTGCTCAAAACATTTTAATAAATCTACTCATTTTTGTCTTAGTGATTGCTGCTTATTTTAAAGGAGAAAATGTTAATAATGTGTCAATGAGGATTAGAATAAGCTATAAGGATATAAATAAATTGGTTCCTCTTCTTTTTTTGATGAAAACTTTGTATTATATTCCAGTAGAAGCAATTAGTCAACTTCAAGCTAAAATGAAAAAGAACATCAGCTTATCGACTACGATTCAATCAAATAAAGATTAAAAGAAGTAGTTCATTAAATTAAATAAGAGTTAAACTAAGTTAATGATAATTAAAGTGCTTACTAAAAAATTCATTAAATATTCCTCATTATCAAAAAAAAAATCATCAAACAACTAGATTAGGCTGAATAGCATATTATCCATTCTTTAAGATAGTTTTATGAAAATATTCACAAAAGTGATCTCTCAAACAAAATAAATATCTTATACGATTAACTCCATAATCAACCTCAAAACAATAAATAATAATTTTTTAAGAATAAAGGCAATAATAGCGATTTTCTTTCATTTAGTAATAAATATTTGGATGAATTTATAGCTGATCTTTTATTATAAAGTATATAAAAGAAGTAAAATAATCCGTTTAGTCCCTTAGAAATAGAAAACAGTAAATTAAAGGAAATTTTTAAAAAGCTGAAAGAGCTCACATGTGTTGCAGAGAACTTCTCTATTTAGTCTATTGGATTTATATTTGAAGAGAAAGCCATCCCTGAAATAGATTTCAATTTTAAAGGTTAACAAAATATTTAGTAGCAAAACAAATATATTACTAATATAATGCATTAGCATTCTATGTAAGTCAAATGTGTTCAAAATCTAGGAAATTAATTTATTGTTTCTTGTGGTTTCGATAAGAAGATTAAAATTTCTACAACACTTAAAAATGAAAGCAACAGTTTAGTACAAGACATTTAGCTTAAACACAATATTGTATGCACTGATATGATAGATTCAAATTTTATTTGTGGAAACGAAATTGGAGAGGGAACTCTTTTTAATCAAATCAAAGGATCTTTCTAAAAATTATCTGAATTTAAATTACACGACTCTTTAGTTTACACTATTAAGTTTTTAACAAAAAATAAAATTATTTCTGGTTCTATTAATGAGTTAACTCTTTTCGATATACTCAAGAATCAAAAGCTGTAAAATATTAAATTCAATAACAGTATAACAACTGATATTTGTAAGTTATCTGATAATACATTCTTAGTCGGAGATAGTGCAGGCTCAATATCTTTTTACAAAGAAAGCAGTTCTAAAAAAAGCAAAATATCTTTAGTTAAAATATTTTAATTGCATAAACGACCTATAGTAAAAATTGAAATGCTGAAGAGCTAGCCAAAAAAAATAATCTCTGGATCAAGAGATTAAAATATAATTATTTTTAACCTAATTACCTCGTAAATAGAGAGGCAAATAGCTATATAAAACCCATTAGTTACTATGTGTTTACTTAGTCCATTTGAAATAGTCAGCTCTGATTCTAGCACAATTTATTTTCATAATATTCTTACAGGAGAGTTAGTATATAAAATTATACCATAAACTAAATCTATAAGCTGTGTAGACTGCAATCCAATAACTAAAACTATTTACTTAGGTTAGGGAAAATCAGTTTGCTCCATTCAGTTTTCTTGATTTAGATTATATATTTATAAAATTATGTAATTTCATCATTCTCATTTAAAATTTAGTAAATTATAAATGCTTTATTCCTATTGTAAATATAAAAAGAAATAAATTAATTTTTTTTGAGCAATAAAAATTTTTTTAAATTACTTTAATTAAATTTCAATTTCTAAAAATTAACAATCTAAATATACTTGAAAATGTTTGAAAATAAATTTCATTATTATTTTATTTATTCATTAAAAATTTAAAAAAATCAAATCAAATTTCAATTATTTTAATTATCTTTTTAATATTTACATTTTATTTTATAAGATATGATAAATTTTAATATATAAAAATCACTTTGCTTTCAGTTTAGACACCTCACTTAAATCTCTTAATTTAATTACATTTTCTGATTTAAAAAACACCTTAATTAATTTAAAAATGGTTTAATTAAAGAATTTAATATGTTTTTTGAATTAATTTATTTAATCTAATTAATCAAATTTAATAGCTTCTTATAATTCATAGTTAAAAGTAGAGATGATAAGTTCAACATTTTTTGTTCAAAAATTACTAATTATATATATGAATTATATTAAGAAATTAATAAATTTTTAACATTTTAACCTGGTTAATTTATAATATTATCATTTTAGTTTTTTAAAATAATAAATTAAATTAAATATTAGTTTATTAAATCTAAATTACACACAGAACCCAATTATTTTTGAAAATAAATTTTACATTAATTTTTGAATTTAACCTTTCATATTTTCTTAAAAACTCTTTAATATAATCTGACTTTAACATGAAAATTTACTGTATATTTTTATTAAATTATAATTTAAAAAAATATCTACAAATTTTCTCTTTTTTTTGATTTTATTTAAAACATTTAAAAATAAATTAATGAACGGTCTATTTAATTTAAGCTATTTTTCAAATTAATAAAATAATCCTGAAAGAATTTAATAAAAGCTGTTAAATACATAACTAATATAATTTTTTATCATTTTGAGTAAATTTATTATTTGATTAATTAATTATAATACTATCTATATTAATTAAATACATTTTTCACCAAGCAAATCTTGATTTATTTGTATTATTAGAAATATATTGACAGATAATTTAATAAAAGTCATTCATTTAGATTAATTATGTAATTGCATAAGAGATTTATATTAGATATTTGGAAATCATCTGCTTATTATGATTTTCAGCAGTCTTTTAAAGTGCCAGACACTTTCTATCTTCATGAATAAAAGATAGATTGGATATTTACTGGAAAGAGCGGCAAGATATTGAAAAAAAAATAAGAGAATTCATCTATTAATGTTGTTAAAGATTATTTTTGCAAATTAGATTAAAATGAATAAGAAAGCGAAAGTAATAGCTAAATGGTTGCATTTTAACTATTAGCAAGTTATGATTAAGGGATATGCTATTTTCACTATTTAGATTTATCAGGTGTATGTGAGTTAATCGTAGATTCATTTAAAAAGAGAGATGATATAGAATCTAGCAATTAAATTTGTACAGATTTTAATACAGGAGTCAATTTACAATAGAAAGTGGAGAGTAACTTAAATTAAAATGTATTATCTGATAAAACAGCTGTGATTTAAAGGTTTTAAAAAAGCTCTTGCAATGAAAAAAATATGATTCGCACAGAATGGACAATAAATGGTAAATTTACTGCTTAGAAGAGAATTAGTAATTATGAAAGTTTTAGAAAAGAAGATGAATATAAAAGTTATTTAATATTTGAAGATGAAAATATGTCTGTCAATAGGGAATTAAGCTAAAAAGATAAATAAGAGTTACTTTTTATTTCTCAGCATGTAGTTAAAGCCCTCGAGCTTATTCATAATGAAAGAGGAAAAATAAGCAATATTTAATTATTATTGACTTAAATTAATGGATCATTTTACTTGTTAGCTTGTAGCTCTCTTTAATTTTCAAATGATTCAACTCTCCCTTAGCCTTGGAGAATTTCATACGAGCTTAAAATGAAATATCCTAACCAAGCAATTCACATGCAAGACACATTGCAAGAAGCTCAAAAGTATCTTAAAAAAATTGAAAATAATAAAAAGGTCCAATAGTGTGAGTGCTGCAAAAATTTCTCAACAAAATTATAAGCAATCTGTTCAAACAAATTAATTCAAATTCGGATGAGGAGAGGAGTTGGTATAAGCTAATTTGAAGCAAAACAGTTAAAGAAAAAAGATTTTAGCGATATTTGTGAGGTCTGTTATTAAATATTTTTAGAAATGCATAAGATAAATAGCTATAACTAAAATTAATAAAATTTGATAACTGAAAATTCTTTTATCAGTAAACATTCGATATCTATACTAAATTCATAAAGAGGTAGTACAAAAAGAGAAAAAAGGAGCTAGTCTAACTATGAATCAGGCGATAAATCATAAAAATGTAATTTAAAAAGTGAAAGATCCTACGATGTAAGAAGCTATAAAATTAACAATTATTAAAGTAGAAACAATATGCAGAGCTCTCGAGATAACTCAGTAAATACTGGCAGGGAAAACTCAGTAAATTTAATAAGAAAAAGTTCAACAAATAATTTAAAGGAGTATTCTTCTAGCAACACTTAAGGTGAATAGTCTACTGTTAATACCAGAGACTATTCAAGTTATAACACTAGAAACTCCTCAAGCCAAAGAAATTCTTAGCGAGTACCTCCTTTATATTTTAGAATTACAGAAAAAGTAAAAAGTAATAATTAGTCTAACAAACCGAATATATAAAGCAAAAGTTAATCAACTGATGCAAATACTAGATTATCTCAACCAACTTTAAATCAACTAAATAGTGATATATCTAATTAGTAATTGTTTTTTGATTTTCCAGATAGTAAAAAATCATAACAAATAACCAATGATATTAGTAATCCCTATGATATTTCTGAAATAAGCAAGACTGTGATTAATTAAGAAGATAACACATCGTTCAATTCATAATCTCCATCATATTAACTTTATAGTTTAATTGATAAAAAAGATAACAATTTCTAAAATAGTACTAATTTGCCATATTAAATGCATGAAAATCTTAATTAACAAAAATAAATAGTTTAAAATAGTAAATTGTAAAATATAAACTAACCCCAAGATATTTAAGCAGTTTAAGTTGAAAGCGATTAAAAACCAATAAAAAATAAGTTTGGAATCAAAATAGCACTAAAAAATTTAAAAAAAGATGTAAAAAAATAGTAAGAGGATATTAAAAGCGTAATCTAAGAGGCAATGAAAGACTGCTCTTAAATTTAGCTCAAATTAGAAACTCAACAATCAGAAAACAGAAGATATTCAAGAACAATCTTAAAAAGAGTTACTCCTAGAAGCTAAAATTAACAATTGGGGGTAGAATAACTTCCAACAGATTAAAATTAGCAATAAAAGGTTTAATCATAATCAATAGAAATCAGAAAAAGTTAAGATTTATTACAAAAATAATTGCCACCAAGGTCTAAAAACTCTTCTCATTCTAATAGAACTGGTTTATCAAACTAATCAACAACTAATTAATCTTTCTCTTCAAATCCTTAAGGTAATAATTCACTAGAGTGTCCTAGCTTAAAAGCAATTTCTGCAAATATCAAATAAAATTAATAAAGTTCTGAAAATTACTTAAAAGATCTTTTAAACTAGAACATTAATCCTTAACAAAATGATTTAGCTAGAAATGAGTAAAGATTGTACTCGTAAGATACTATTTTTTCTTAAAGATTTAGAAAAAACTCTTTTGATTAAGAATAAAGAACTATTGTTCACTAAAACTCTAACGAACTTATTGCGTATGGGGAACCACAAAAAACAATACATAATGATTCTCAAGAAAAACTAGACACAAAAGTTATAAACGATAATACAATTAGTCAAGAATTCTTATTAAATAAAGACACATTTTTAGATAATTTATAAGACTAAAACGAGCAAATATAAATGTTTAGAGTGAGAAAATCTTAATCATTTAATAAAAAATGAACATTTCACTCTCCTAATTGAAATGAAATCTAAATTTTTGAATTTCTTAATGATAAATTTTTATATAACTCTAATTAATAATTTAAGGTGATCGATTATAAAATTAATTTAAAAATTGTATTCAATATTAATATGTATAAAAAAATTAATTTTTCTTAAAAATGTAATAATTCTTACTTATAATTTTTCAAATTGTAAAGAATTTTTCAATTTCTTAAATTTCATTCTAATTAACAATATTACCCTATTAATAACATATTTAAATTATAGCAATTGCTTTTACTAAGTAAGGAAGTAAGTTTCTATAATTTTAATTTTAAAAATATAAGCTGCGCTCTTGTCTATATTTTTGATTAATATAATAATAAACAAATTAAAAATTACCTTTATATTATAACAAATTAATACTTTTATTTAAAAGATTAAGTTTTGTCACAAATTATAATTAGAATTACAAAGATTATTTATTTTTAAATTCATATGTTCTAGTGTAGTTTTAATAAAAGAACTTCTTATATTCTTAATAATATTTCTATTATTATCGATTTGAAATATCAACTAAAAATATAATATTTTGAGTAACCCCCTTTTTATGTTTTATTAATCCCTCTAAATATTCAAATTTTTTATAATTAATTAAAGGAGGATTTTTTTAAAAAGTTAGATTATAAAAATATCTTTTATCATAAAATAAAAACAAGATCTTTTTGATAGAAAATTAGAATAATTCTTTTTGGATTTTAAATCTTCTATGTTACTGTATTTAAATTCTTTAATCAATATAAGAAAAATATAGAAAAATTTCAGAAAAATTGTGGAAAAACCACAGAATAAATAGTTGATTCAACTTCCTCCAAATGTAAAAGAAATAAGTAACGAGCAATAAAATATATTTAAATAAAAGAACTAATTTTAAAAATAATAGGAATTAGAGTTATGTGTAGGATATAAATTGATCGATAATTTCATATTTAAATCCTATAATTGTTTTAAAAAAATTAATAATAGAAGTTAAAAAATAAAATATTAAATCTAATAAAATGGCTCAAACAGTTTTTATAATAGAAGAACATTTTTAATTAGCATTGCTCTCAGTAGTGATATATTCTTTTGAAATGATTTTAATAGGCTTCTTGCTACCTGGTAGAATTAGAAGTAAGGTCTTTAATAAGGATTTTTTATAAGCACATTTTGGAGAGGAGCATAGACAATCTTTAGGAACTGAAATTGACAAAACTTTTGGTTATCCTGATATGGGACATGGTAGATATTCAGACAAACTTTCATATAAAGACTGGGTTTATTTTGGTAAAGCATAAAGAGCTCACTACAATTTCTTAGAAGCGTGGGGTCCTCAAACTCTTTTCATAATTATTGGTGCCTTAAAATATCCACTTTTTTCAGCAATTTTAGGTTTTGTTGCCATTCTAGGTAGATTACTATACAGCGTTGGTTATATGCTTTAAGCAGGAAGTTCAAATCCTATTAGAAGTATCGGAGCTGTTACTGGTGATATTGTTTTACTTATTAGTTTCATACTCTCATGTATTGCTTGTATTTCTGCTTATTCAAATTGAATAAATTTAAATAAAACTTGGAAAATATAGCAAAAATATATGTAATTTAAGCTCAAAAACTTCAGATTACTAGTAAACTAATAATTTATTATACTTAATTAATATGTTTAGATTTAAAAGAGGACTATTTGTTTTTTTTGTAAATCGTTTAAAAGTTAATTTATTATTTTTAGATAATTGTTGATTTTCTAATTTTTATATCATAAACTATAAAAAATTTAAATTAAATTTCAAAAAGTAGATCTTGTGTTTAAAACATCAAGTTGTCAAGTTGGTTTTTAATTAAAAATTGTCAGTGTGTATTAAATTTATAAAATAATAATAAATCAAAAACTTAAATAATATTAGAAGGAAAATAAAAATTATTTTATACTGTAAGATTTATACATTTTGTCGTATGATGAATAAAAATATTTTAATACAATAAGTTAACAAATCTAAATAATTAATTTATATTTTATTTATTAGGGTGAGATGCTACTAGGATTTAAAGTAAATAACATTTTATTTAAATCATTTTTAATTTTTCTATATCAACAAATATTTTAATTCCATTATTAATTAATCCTATATTTTATTTAAATTTAGAATGACTAGAATATAAATTAAATACAGAGTTAAAAAATTTTTAAGTATCAAAATATAAAAAATAATTTTATCATTTAAAACAAAACGAATTTATATCTATTAAGTTATTTATGCAAAAATCCATAAAATTTACTTAATAACTTTAAATAAAATTTATATTTTGCAAAATAACTTTTGAAAGACAAGTTTTTAAATATGATTTAATTTGAAGTTGAAAGTTATTTAGTGGCTATTAGAATTTAAATTTTGTATTTTTTATTTTGTTAAAAAGGTAATAAATAATAGAAATTTCATGATTTATTTTAATGAAGTGTTTATATTACAGTTTAAAACAACACTGATAATTTCTTCATATTTATTCAATCGAATCTTTTTGTATTTTATTAAAATAAAAATTTCAAATTAAAAAAATGAATGTAAAGAGCATAGAGTAATTTTCATTTAAATTTTAATGACAGTATTTTATTAAATTACGAATTGATTGAGCTATTTTGTTAAAAGCTTTTAATAGATTTATACAAAAACTTAATCATTAACTTTCAAATCCACACTAAAAATACGAAGCTTGTTCGATTTTAATTTTTGTGATATTTAATGAAGTGGATATTATTTTTAGATTAACTTACCTAAATTAGTTTGCATCTTAATGTACGCTATTGATTACTTTTTTTATTTTTATTTCAACTAACAGATATGATTGATTGCTATTTTTTTTAGAAATTTATTAATTCAAACAAATTAAAATTAAATATATTCATTAAAAGCGATTAATATTTTGGGTAAAAACAATGAGATAATTTCTGAATTTCACAATATTTTTTTTAACACTACTGAGCAATTATGTCTATAAAACATATTATTTTAGTGGATATGATGTTGATGTTAATGGGTAAGAATCATATTAAGAAATATTGACTTAAATTCATTATTTTATACTAAAGAATCACTTTTTATGGAGGGAATTAGTACATTGATTATAATAATAATGATTAATTAACAGACTGCCCATCGTCATGTACATCATGTTCTAACAGCGACTATTGCTTAACATGCACTTATGGATATTTCTTATACACTCCTATGGATAATAATCATCAATTATGTTTAAAATGGTAATAATTTTTACTTATTGAGATAATAGTTAAAACAACTATGATTAAAATAGTCCTCATTTCCATCTTTCAGAAATTTCATAAACAGTTGGCTGCGCTGATTGCGTTTCTAACCCTCTTACATGGTATAAATTATATTCTTTTACTCATTTTATTTATTTATTTTTTCATTAAAAGGTCAAGTAAAATGATTTGTACTTACATCTTTCAAGCAATAGATTTAGGAGATCCATCTTTGATACGATACTAAAAAATTTAAACTTTGGATACTAAGTCATTATTCTATGTTTACAGAGATAATTAAGATAGATTGGCGATCAGGGATTGTCCTGGTTGCGATTCTTGGTGTGGAGATTAACTTAATGCTAAAGGTTGTTAAACTACTAATTTAAGTTTTTAGGTGCCTGTATTTTAGTAGGGAATAATTTGTAAAAAAGGCTACTACTTTTCTCAAAATGGTTGTTCGAAATGTATAGATAATTGTGATATATGTTCTGATAGCTCTAAGTGTTTAGTCTGTAGCTCAGGATATTCGATAGGATTGGGTAGAATTTGTGTTTCTTGCTCTTCTGTTATAGTTAATTGTCTAAATTGCTATTTAGGTAATAGCAATACTAATTTTATTCAGGATCAGACAACATTAGATGACTATACCTAAGATATGTTAGATTAGCAGGGTTTTTTGTGGAGATGCGCTTCATGCAATTAAAAGAAGTAATAAATTAATTTCTAGTAAAATTAAAAGGATAAATAAATATTTATCCAGTAAATAGTTTTACTAACTTTTTTTACTGTTCAAAGTATTTAAATTAATTAATTTAATCTTTAATTAAAAAAGTATTTTTTATATCCCTTCATTGGATCAAACAACTTGTGAAAGCTGTGATTTGAATAATTGCAGAGCCTGTAGGTATGCCACTGTAATTTAAGATTAACTTATAGATCACACTAGTTCTCCATATGTAGTTGATGCTTCTGCACAAGATAGCTTTTAAAAATATTGTACTCTTTGTCAAGCAAGCTACTCTGTAAAGTATGACGGATAATGCAGGTTCTGTTCTTCACAATGCTCAATTTGTTATTATGGTAGTCTTTCTGGAGATAACATCCTATACACATTAGAAAATGATTTCTTATATCTCACTTAATAATAGAAAAACGAATTGGGTTTATAGTGGAAATGTTTTGGCTGCATTTATAACTCAAATAATGATTCAACTAAATTTCTTACAGGCTTTGATGGATAATGTGTCTTAGAAAGTGATTTTAATACTTAAAATGGAGTAAATCTAAATTTTGCAGTTAAAGATCCTAATTGTTTTAAATGGAGACAATTAACTAGTTCAACAAGCACCCAATTTGAATGTATAGAATGCATAAATGGATATGGAATAAATATGGCGAATCCGAGCCAATAGAGGTTAATATTTAAAAATTGTAAAACTAAATTCTTTATCTTTCTTTTAAAAATGTAGATTATGTGATTTAAGCGTTAGTTCTTTTAATAATCCTTCCCTTAGCAAGTGCTTAAGTTTTTATTATACTTTTTAAGGTTACAGCAGATAATTAATTAGCTGTACATCATGTTAATAAGGTATTCACTCATAAACCAATAATTATAAAATTTATTTTAATCAATGAAATTTAATAGGTTATTCTCCTTTACCTTCTAAAGGTTGTGTAAACTGCTCTTCAGGCAAAATTGCAAGCTCAGAACCTTCTGATGCTCCAAATGCTACATGTAATGATTGCCATCATATTTCAAGCAGTGGATTAGATTTTACTATAGTTTTAAAGACAACATAATTCGTTTCCTAAGGTATTATTTTTATTTTTTAAATTAGTTGATTATCAAATTTTATAAAAAAATAGATTAAGCTTTGGAGTAAGAAAATTAATAAAGCTTTCCTGTTATTCCTTAATGCATAGATTGTGCTAATAATTTAGTAGATGGAAGATGTCCAAATCTTTGCTAATCATAGTAAAAAATAACTTTTATATTTATTATAAGATTTTAATTCTTTTAAAACAAAGCTGCTTAAATTCGTAGTGCATACCAGATGAAAGTGGTTATTCTACTTGCTAAGCATGTGTAAATGTTTAATTCTAGTATGACGATGTTGGTTTATGGACCACAAGTGAATCACTTTCACAAGATTAGTCTAGCTGTCTTATTTGTCCAAGATACTGTGATCTCTGTGTTGAAAGAACAAGTGATGAAATGAAAAGTATGAATCCTTATTTTAAATCAATAGACCAATTTTTTGGGTAATTTTAGTATAAATGCTTAGTTTGCAAATCAGTTGAAAACTCATGCCTTTACCCTAACGGAAGTTTGGGTTTGGATTGTAATAATTAAAGCGCATCAACAATTTTTTATGATGCAAGAGTAAATTAGTGTTACCCTTGCTAAGGATCTGATTGTGCGAGAAAAATAAAAATAAGATAAATTATAGAATGCAGATCTGGTTAAGCTGCTGGAAAAGAAAATATGAGCTAATCTGATTACTATAAAACAGTTGATGCTACTGGAGCAGATTTTGGTGATGAAGTTTTCCCTCTGAGTGTTATTTTTATAGAAAAATGGAATCCAACTCAGCAGTTGACAGTAGATTTCTTCCCTTATACTGATATTAGAGGTGATATTTAGTAATGAATTAATAAATATTTCATTTATATTTTATTAAAAAAAAATATTATCAAAAAGTTTTTAGTTAAACGCAATAAATGGAGAAGGAATTTCAACATTTGAGTATGAAATTCTAATAATTCCAGAGTAAAATGTCTCTATCAATATCCAATCGAATACTAATGTGTATGAAAATGTTTGCAGATTTCCAAATGAAATAACATTCACTAATTCACTAGCTAAATATGTTGCAAATATTAATTCAATGAAACTAAGTTTTAGCATCTTAACATCGGCAGGAGTTAAATAAAATGTTGAGCTTGCTTTTTTATACACAAACGGCTTTACATTCTCTGGTTGGAATGAGTTTTATTTCTCATATTTAACTTTTATTCCTTTATTGAACCTCAAAAAAGGAATCTTACCAAATGATATGCTCATAAAATTTTCAGATAACTTATTTAATTCAAAGGTGACATTTAACTAAATTAATTTTATTCATGGAGTCGATTTAGATACACAGTAAAATACTTTTAAAAAATTAAAAACAAACTGCTATCCTGTCATTGAGGTAGCTAATATGTAAGTGCTTCAAATAATTGATCTAAAATTATAAAATTTTTTCTATCCGAGCACATATTCCTTATTTAATTTTGTGAATACTACTTCAAGCTAATCATTTAATATGATTGTAGACGGAATGGAGATAAATAATTGCAAATTCTCAAATACAAATTTCATTCAGCTTGTAGCTAGCACAGCAAGTATTAAAATAAGTAATTTTAAAATGACTCAAAACTTTTTCGATCAATCAGCAATACTTTACTAGGCTTAAGGACACAATTTTCCTGTATCCTAGCATACAATAACCATATCTAGTACAGATATTACTTCTTAAACTTTGAATTGTTTTAAATTTATTGATGCTTACAATATGTTGACCACACAAGTTTAACAATTTGCTTTTTATGACTAAATCTAAATATCATGTAATAATGACATACCTTCTCTATTCACTTCTAATATTATAAATTGCGATACTGTATCAATAAAGCATAGTAATAAACCATTTATCTTAAGAATAGTATAGTTTCCAGTAGCTAGTCCTTCGTAAATCAGTCCCATTATCATTTTAAACAATTTCACTTTGGAAGGATTAATATTATCAAATATATTTGGTTAGCTAATTAACTTGGTATAATATTAATTTACAAATAACTATAGTTAAGATCCATATAACTTGAAAATAAATTAATTTACAGTCAAGGGTAAATCATTCAATTTATTTTTCATAAAAATACTCATCTTTCTTTACTTTTGTATCCAATAATTTTTTTAAAATTTATATAATAATATTATTAGAAGAGTTAAATATCAATACAAAAATCAAAATAAATTTATTTAAAAAATTTATTTTCATAAAATTTGAAGATTTTTAAAAATTAATTTGTGTGCAACTTATTTTTTTTTTATTATTTTAATAGGATTATCTTGCATTAACTAATTTGAATTTGGGCAAACAAATCTAATTTATTTAAAGCAAATTTCTAAAATATTAATTAAGAATCTTAACATTATAGATACAAAATAGGTTAATGTAATATTTGCTGATACAGTATCGTACTTAGACATACAATAAGGTTCTTATTAAAGGTCTGTTCAACCTAAAAATTGGGATTTTAAAAATGGTTTTCTTTAAAATCTTCCTAATAGTGATCTTAGTGAGTTGAATGGATATTTTTTATAATCAACTACTCTTATCAATAGAGTTTTTATTTAGGGATTTACGTTTTCTTATTTATTCTTTCGTGATACAGTAAATTAATTACTTATTTCATTTTTTAAATCTTTAATTAATAAATAAGGCACTTTAAAAATATTAAAAATAAATAAAATAGAATTTAGTTTAAAACACATAAATTGCTTCTAGTAATAATAATTTGCCTAAGACTGAATATAATGACGATTAAATAGAAAGTATCTTAGTAAATAAAGCAAAAAATTTAGATTATGGTGAATTAGCTATACCTAGAATAATTATCACAGATTGCACATTTGAAAATCTTTTTTCAATTACTGCTTCATAAAAGTAAATATCACTAATTAACATAGAAGGAGACAATTCTGTTAGATTGATATTAGATTAAGTTGTTTCAAATTAAATTTCAGCTGAAACTCTTTTAGAATAACTGATTAAAGAGTCTGCATCATTTGCTCTAGTTGATTCTATGGATTCTTATTTTCATATTTATGGTTCCAATTTTTCTAATTTTAAAACATCAGTTTGTCTTTAAAATGGATTCGTTGGAAGCCTGAATAAGATTTTCATCTTGGATTCACATTTTACTTAAGCTAATATGCAATATTTAACATTAGATAATAGCTTAAAAGGAGGATATTTTAATATTCAAGCTAATTATTTTAGCATTAAGGATAGTACATTTTAGTAAGTAGTTGCTGATACTGCAGGAGCTATATATTATAAAGGACTTACTTATTCATAATTAATATGCGATACAGTAACATTTGATTAAATATACACATCTTTTTCACCTTTAGCTAATGGTAATGGTGGTGCAATATACTATGACTCACAGTCAACTATTTCATCATTAACCATAACAGGAAGCACATTTACTGATGTATATGCTAATTATACTGGAGGTGCTCTATATTTGATTTGTGGTAAATCTCAATGTGTATAAATGATCTAACAGAATACATTTTCGAATGTATTTGCTAATTAAGGCAGCATATTCTACAGTAAAATATTTCATATTAGACTTATCTATTAAAAACTAATAGAATAATAAAATGCAATTAAATATTGAATAAAAACTAAAATTATTTGAATACATTATAATATTATTTAATATAAAAATAGTTTAACATAAATTACCTGCTTAAAGCACTACATTTTAGCTTAATACAATCACTTAAGATATGGATAAACTAAAAAATGTATTGACTCAATATTACTAGTTTCAAGATATAGATGCAAAGACTCTATAAGACGATCTTTAGCTATTTTATTTGATGATTATGATAGGAGGAGTTTTTAATTTCTAATCAAATACATTATCAGGTATTCAAACTGTTTAAGGGTTTATTTATGGTTAATAGATAGTGTTTAAAAGCAATCAAAATAAAATTTCTTAATCAAATTTTTACTTCACTCCTTATATATATTTAGCAGGATCTTATTTTAATTCTAATACTTTTGAATTCGATGACATATCTTTTTGTAATGACTGTGTAAAAGATCCAGTATTTTCATTCTTAAACACTGCTTCAGCTTTTGATTCTTTCATTTTAATAGAAAATCCTACCTAATAAACTTTTGTAACAGATATTATTATGAATAAAGTAATATGCGGTGTATGTAGCTAAGGCTTATTAGGGTTTACAAAAGTTTCAAACTAAATTACTCTTCAAAAAGGAGATATCTAAAATTGCGAATCAAACTAGGGAATAATTTATATTAAAGCAGCTGTGTCAAATAAAAGAAACCTTTAAACAGCTTAACAAATTTCAACAATTGATGGTTATAAATTTTAAAATAACTTAGCTATGTATGGTACTGCAATCTATTCTTCAAATTGCAGCTTGATTGTTTAAAACTCATAAATAACTTCTAATTAAGCTACAGATACAGCAGGTGGCTTATATTTCTATTCAGCTGAAAATATTTAAAACACTTTGAAATTAATTAATACTCAAATAACTCAAAATAGTGCAAAGTATGCAGGAGGCATCAAGTGCATTGGAAGTAAACATTTTAAACTAAATATTTATTCATAATTTTGATCAAATCTTAATTTTTAATAAAATAAATAAATAAATTTATAAAATATTGGCCAAAATGTTTAATTTAAAATAAAATATTATTCTAATAAAAATAATGGATTTAATTTTTTAATAATAATATTTCTAAAAATTAAAAGCTTTTGCTTAGCTATTGTAGGGTTCAACAGTTGAAATGAATACAGCTACTTATGGTAAAGATATTGTTGCATATCCTGTGGGTTTGATATTATCTGTAAATGGAACAGAACATTAGCCAGATTAAGATGGTATTGTTAGAATCAGTAATTGGGCATCAGGAACTTCGGATTACTAAGATATGGGCTTTTACTTTATTAGTTCTGACAATAAAAAGTAAATATTGCAAGCTGACTAAACTTCTTCACTTACAGTTTCTTTAAACTATGGCTCTAGTAGCGTGCCTTCAACTGCAAAAATATTAGGTACTTAAACAGCAAAATATGATTAAATATATAATGGGTTTGTTTTAGATAAAATAATTTTATAACAATATCCTCTTTAGTAACTGTTAATAAAAGCTAGCTCTCCTACAGTTTAGATACCTGTTTTTGACAGTGATGGAACTCTCATTTCTGTTAAGAACGATTATATTCTATAAATGATAATCTAAATGAGAAAGTGTAAGAAAATTAAAATTATTGTTTAATTATTTATTTATTTCAATTTTTAATAAATAGGTACTGTTGGTGAAGCTTATATTGAAATCACAGGAAATTGTTTTTATTGCAGTAAAGGCACATACAGTCTTCTTACAGAATCAAAATAATGCCTAAATTGCCCAAAATATGGAGTTGAAAATTGTCCTGGAGGAAATTAAATGAACCTTACTGATGGATATTGGAGACCAGATGAGACTTCTGATCTCATTGAGTCATGTTTTAATTATGAATCAAATTGCTTAGGTGGATTAAAAACAGGAGATTCAAGTTGTGCAGAAGGTCATATAGGTGCTCTTTGTGAAGTTTGTGATATAACTGGAAGAGAGTGGGGAGAAAGTTACTCATTTAGTTCTAATTTTAAATGTGGTAAATGCTCCGAAGTTGTAGGAAATACGTTTAAAATGATTGGTTTAAGTATTTACACTTTTCTTGCAATTATTTTCTCTGTAAGAAGTACAAAAGCTCTTTTGGATTCATATATAATTACATTTTACTTGTAAAAAATTAATTTTTTGCCAAAAAAGGCAGTTTAAAATTAAGAATCTGTTGGTATTATAATTAAGATTTTTACAACCTACATTCAACTTCTACTAGTTATTTAGACATTTAAATTACAATTACCTCCAGGTTTGAGGGATATCTCTGCTAGTATTGGAGATCCTGTTTAGTAAATGAGTTTTAGTATGGACTGTGCCTTATATTAAATGCAAAAAAAGATACCTATTACATATTTCAGATTATTATGGGCTTAATTTATGCCTATAATTTACGTCAGCCTTTATTTATTAGGGCATTACATATACATCAATATAAAAAGATTTAGATTTCATAATGTAACTGCATGGATATCTATAATATACATGTTTATTTCTATGCAGCCATCTATTGTTAGAACTCACATTTAAACTTCTTCTTGCAGGTAAAAATAAAATTTTTAAAAATTAGAATAAAATATCTTGAAAAAAGAATAAAACTCAGAATTATTTTTTTTTTAAACTTAAGTAAGCAACTTGCATAAATAAATATCTAGAGATATTTTATTTAAGTAAATTATATACTTATACAAATTATCTAATAAATTAATTTTGTAAAAACATTCTTAAAAAATGAATTTAATTTACATTTTTTTAATTTATTTATTTTTAACAAATAAAATTATTTATAAAACAAAGATTTATATCTGGAGAAAATTATATTAAAGCTGACGTCTCTCAAATATGCTATACAAATACTCATATAGGATGGATGGTTTTTTACATTTTACCAACTCTTTTGGTTTGGATTGTATTAATACCTTTGTTTTTCTTATACAACATGCATAAAGGAAAGAAAGATGTAATCAAATTAATAAAATTTAGTTATTTATTTAATTATTTATTTATCTTTTAACTAGTTGAATAAAATAAGAATGCAATATAGATTTGGATTTTTATATTCTGAATATAAATAAACTTCTTACTTTTGGGAAATAGTAAAAATCTATCAGAAAACTCTAGTCACTATTTTCATAAATATATTTGATTAGTATATTTCCATAAAAGGAATTTTGGTAATCTTCATATTGATTTTGTACATATATCTGCAAAAGAAGAACTCTCCTTATCTCGAAAAGAGATTTAATAATTTGGATATTTAGTCTAACTTAACTGTAATTGTATCAATAATTCTAGCAATTTTCATACTTGACAATCCTTTTGCTTATTAAATTTGGTTAGCCTATACAGCTTTAATCTTATTAAATGTTTATTTTATAATTATAATGCTTGGAATATTAATTAGCGGACTTACATCTAAGTTTGAATCAAAGCTTTATGAGATCTACCTGAAGATTTCTAAAAAATTTCCTAGTCTATCTAAACTTCTTAGAGTAAATAAATTATAAAAGTTTAAAAAATTTTATTTGTTTTTTTATTAGCTACCAAGAATACCTAAAGAAAGAATAAAGTATCTATGGGGATGTATAAGAATGAGTGTTATCAAACATAAACAAAATGAAAACTAACAAGAAAAATAAATTGCTAAAAAAGCTAGTATCGAGGTTTAATCTTTATCAGAAGAAAATAGAAATGATCAAGTTGTTGATACACCAGATAATTAGAATTATGAATAAAATAAATTGATTATTGTTTCTTCATAAAGAAGTAAAAATTTAATTATTTTAATTAATTTAATATAAATAACACATTTTTAAAACAAAGTCGGCCTTCACAATAAGAACCCTTCTGCAAGAGTCATACCAGTATCTTCTTCTAATTAAAATTAAAGTATGAATTATTTATAATTTTTGATAGTTTTAAAAAATATTTATTTTAAAACATTAGATATTAATTACTCTCCTGTTTCTTTACTCAATTTACAAAATATGAAGACAGAATAAGAAATGCATAATACAATTTTTTAGAGTTCAATCTTTAAAGCAGAATTTAATTAAATTTCACAAAAAACAATAAATATTCAAAACTAAAATAGCTAATCTTGATAAAAAAATAAAATTAAATTATTTAGTTTTATTTAATAATTTATTTATTTATCTTGTTTAAATTATTTTTAGAATGGCTTCTAAATAAATAAAAAATGTTCAAATTATATTTTTTTTTTTAATAAAAATTTTTGATAATAGTTTTAATGTAATTGCTCCTAAAATTAATATTTAGCATTAAAATATAAAAATTCTGATACTAAAATATATTTTAAATGAAAGAAAATCAAAAATTTAAAGTTAAATTTTAGTATTTGATTTTTAGATTTAGATTTATAGAAATAATATTTTATAATAATAAAAATTAATAAAAATAAAATAAATTTAATAAAAATATCACTTATTTAATTTTCAAATTATTAAATAAAATTCACTCAAATTTATTAAATAAATTTTAGTTTTTAAAAAACAATTATTGTAAATTGATTGATTTATTAGACTTATATAAAGTATACTTGTAGTTTAAACCATTTTATTGATAATTTAATGTTTTTCTAAATTACTTTATTTATAATTAGAAATTAAAATTGATGGATGAATAAATTATTTATTTATATTATAAGACTATAAAACTATATATAATAGAAATATAAATATATTAAATGATATAATCGAGTTAATTAATTATTTAGTTATTTAGTAAATATATTAAAAATTAAAATTTTATGTGATCATAAATTTTATACGAATCTTTCCTTCCAATATAGCCAAGCATAACAATTAGTTACATAGGTAACTGTACCAGCAGTGTTCCATTAATCTCTCATTAGTTTTGTAAAACCACAATCAAATACAATTCTACCTCTATCCTCTGTTCCGGAGAGCACAAAGAAACATGGCTTGGAAGCACTGCTTAATCCGATAATATTAAGATGGCCAAAGTTATCTTTTGGTGTATTGCTCAGTACTTAAGGATAGCAGATAGTAATACCCTCGTGGAGATTATTGATACCAGTAGTAATTAAATGTGGACCGAACTATTAAGTTTCAAAGTAATCACCAGCCTTTAAGACCTAATCACCATAATCAGAACCATCTAATTTAATAAAGATAGGTTATCTATTATAATAACCAACTGGAATTCTTTAAAGTATCAGATTTGCATGCACAATATAAGGATTATTATCAGCCCAAATCATCAAACCCTTTTGTTGTTTCAAGTGATATTCTATAGCATCTTAGAATCTGCTTTCCATTCTATGAGAGTGGAACTTATATCCACTTATAACCCAAGCTTAATCGAATTAAGGTAGCTTTACGATAAATTCCTGCTCAGTAACAACGACTTCACAAACTTTGAAACCCTTCTTTCTTAATGTTGGTATTAATAAATGATTAATGTCTTCATCTAGTCCTTCTTCTGGATAAAATAGACCTATCAATAGTGATAGATCATTATATGAATTGTCACTACCCAAACCAACATTTTTAGGATTGTTATACTCGTCGTACTCGAAATTATTTTCATAGATACCAATTTTACCTGCTAAATCACTATAGAAATTATACATATTTGTTTTATTCTCAGTTCTGTCTGTGACCCTGTTAAATTTGATTAATATTTCTTGTATTTCTTCATTGTTATTAGGAGAATAATTTAGCAAAATTTGCTTTAGACGCATAGATTCCTTGTGAGATTAGCTTGTTTCTTCAAGCTTTATTGATAAAGATTTTTCTTTGTTTTTTTAGGTGGTTTATCTCAATTGGTGTAAGAATTCATAAGAGAAATTTTTAACACTAGCATTTAGATTAAAGTTTAGTACAAGATCTTCTCTGTTGACTACTAAACTGTAGCTACCACATTAAGCTTGTCTTGCAGTTCTACCTTTTATTTGAGTCTCTTCTGCTAGATCTTCAGAGAGGAAGGTTTAGATAATATGAATACCACCATTCTTATCCAGCTCAGGATCTGTGCTGATATAATCACAGCCTCTACCAAAAGGCTTTGTTGCGAGTGTTATCATGCTCATAGAACCTGCTTTAACTATTGTGTGTCCTTTGAAATTAGTTTCTTCAGAAAGAACTTAATAATCGTATTATGTTTTAAACTCATTTTTAAAAATGTCTAATGCCCTCTTCGACTCAAAGAATACTATTACTGATCTATTTTACTTCATAACGTTTTCTATTTGAGATTATATTTCTAAATGATAAAGGAACTTATTCTCTTTTACAACTACGTCCTTTTCTTTTTTAAAAGAAAATTTAGACTACCCATAAATTGATGGGGAGATTGTTAATTTTCTTATGTTGAAGAGATTTCTAGTTAAATTTTTCTGATAATCACTCATATCTTCTAAAGTACCACTGACTCCCAATACCAGTTGATATTCCTAAGGTATCTAAGCGAATGAGAAGCAGCCTACATTAATTATAAATGAAAGGTTTTCATTCATAACATCTTCTGTTATATTCTTCTTTTCCCACTCTTAGATATAAGCAAAAGCTGTTTTGTATCCTTTGACTGTATTGAAGGAAATGCCATCAAGAGATTTATAGCAAATAATTGTTTTGCTTTTTCCAGAAGGAGTATATGTCAAATATCTGTGGCCTTCAAGATTATTTACATCTTCGTACATCATTTTTATACGTTCATCAATAAATGCTTACCAAGGAACTAAATTTGGATTGTTCTAAAATAGCTTTTTATATACTTGTGTTTACTTAAACTTATCGATATGAACAGCTCTATTCTACCAGATATATTTCAAAATATCAATAACATCTTGATTATTGTAATAGAGTGCAACAGGGTAAGTACGACCAATGAAATCTTCACCGAAAAAGAAATCTACTTCATCAATAAGAAGAATTCTTCTCTTTGGTTAACTGCCCAAAGACCCTTATCTTTATATCTGTACCTTTTTATGTAACTTATTATCAAGTAAATCTAAACCGACTTATCTCATATCTTCTGGATCATTAATTATATCTTCGAATTATTTCTCAAAAGTGTTATATTTAATTACATTATCAATTTCTAATTGCTAGAAAATATGACTGAAGCTCTAAAAATCACGCTAACTTAGATAATTACTGTAGCAGCAGCAATCTACATAGAATCCTAGTAAGCCTAAGAAGCAAGAAGTAATTCCCAAAATGATAGATTTACCTTCACCTGTCTTTACCTAAACTAGATGGTTTTCAATAGGCATCTAAGTAGTTGTTGTATCTATTGAGAGCAATCTCATTACAGTTGAAACTTAAACCTTTAAATTAATGAAAATGGAATTAGATTAAAATCAACAGAAACTTAATTAATTAAAGTAAATGTTGTTAAAAATTTTATTTAATTTAATATTTATTTACAGGATGCAATTTTCTGAAACTGTCTTCTCTTCTTTGGCAGTTTACTATAGACCAGAAAGTACTCAAGTGAGCTAGCATGATAGAAAGATCTTACTTCTATGATGCTGACCAAGTGATTTACTTTTGATTCAAGTAATCGACTTAGTAGGATGAGCAGAATTTTTTAAACAAAGACTTTGTCTTTTATAAAATAGTTTCTGCTTTGAGATCTCCTTAGTGCCACTTGCTTAGGAGGTTTTTCCAGCACTCTTCATAATATTTATATTGGATTGAAAACTCACTTGCAATGAATTTTTCACCTTTAATATTATTGTTTACATATTCCAAGCTGAATTAATTCTTGGAAAGTTCCTCAATCATCTTGTTAAGAAGACCTTCGAAGTTTTTACTATTTTCCTAGATTATCAATAAACCAAGTTTATCTTATCTCAACTTAGATGAAACATCTGAAATGAATTGAGGTGTAAATTATTAAAATTTAGTTGTGATAAGCTCACTTATTTATTCAAGAGTGAATTCATGGACTTGTCCTATTTCGAATGCTATTTATCTGATATTAATAATAGATGCAACAAACTCTCTCACGTCTGATTCATCCTCGAAATTTTAGGAATAAATTTGTTTAGTTAATTGGGCTATAGATAATTTAATTTAGTTGATTATTTCTTCTGATGCATTATAGTTGGAGATTTGAACTATGATTTCCTTAAAATATTTTTCTATTTCAGATAAATCTTCTATCAATGCAAATAGCTTAGAATCATACTTATCCTTTGATCTTCTTTGAGCTTCTATTGCTTTCTCTTCGTATTTTCTAAATACTACCTTCATGATGTCTGAAGTGTTCATATTAACAGAGCTCTCTTAAATTTTCTTTGAGAACTCCTCTACTTACCTTAAAATTCTTGAAGTTTCCTTGTAATTTTTTTGTATAAGTAACGAATTGATTCCATTAACAATTTCATTTTTCTTTGCATTAAGTAAATCAGATATAACTTATTAGATAGTCCAGCATCCATCATTCACTAATTTATTGAGATCGTTGAAGCTGCTAACATGTGAATGAGTTGATTGCATATCAGATAAATATTTCTTGTAGATTTAGATTACATTAATTTGTTAATCATTCAAACTTACCCTTGTCTATTCAATGAAATCAATTAGTTTTACTGTATTGTTAAAGACAGTGTGCTGCAAAAGAGATACAGACTGTTTTAATTATTTTTATATTTTATCGAAGACTTGGCAAGATTATGTATTGAATTATTCATGTTTGACATATTAAAAGTTAAATTAAGCCATTAAGGAGTTGAATTAATAAAATTAAACAACATCATAAATTCCTTCAGATTCTCTCTCAAAAACAATTTAGTTTAGACTTTGTACAGTTGAAGTTTGTAACCTATTAAATTCTTACTCTATGCAAACTTACAATTCAAAATATTTCTGTTTCAAGGAGTTGTAGGAGAAAGAACGAATACCGTCAGCAATTTATGAGAGGAATTTGAGAAGTTCTTAAGTGCCATTATAATTTCTATTTTGGAGTAAATCAAAGAAAGTATCACAGAGATTATTGTATTAATTACAGACCTCTTTTTAAACTATTGAACTTTTAGATCCATTAATTAAATTGAGGATGTTTGTAATCTTACGTTGAGTAAACATATTTCTCACATCTAACATTTCATCTTAAATTCTCTTCAATATGGGCTAGAAGAAAGCTAGATAATGCTAGTTATAGTTATCTAAAGTGTACATAAGTAAATACTAATATTCACCCTTAAGAGTTTCAGCTATAGCTTGGACGCTTATTTCTTCGTTTTATGAATCTATCTTTGTGTTTACGAACACTGCTGCTTGTTCCAAAATTTATTTATTCACTTTTTATAAGATTAAATTATATTCATCCTTGTATTGGTGTTAGTTCTGTACTAGTACCTAAAGAACTTGGAGAATGGAAGTTGTTTGTTGTTTGTTTTTAATGTCAATTTAGTTTTCTATTTAGCGCAGACAGAGCTTCATTTGGTTGATCATTTTATCAGGTAGTTAGTTATCCTCGGGTCTAATATAGCTCTAAAAATTCTACACAACTCTACAAACAACCATCAAGCAACGGCTGGCCTTCTCTACTTTTTAAGTAGCTATTTTTTCTTCAAATCTCTTTACTTATTTCTATAAAAAGGCAGTCAAGTGATGAGTTATTTGAGGGAAGAATTTTTCAATGCTAAAATTTTTGAATTTAATTTGTGACAGCTTCTATTTAGATTATTCTAAATTTCTTATGTCTTGTTTAATTTTATTAATATAAATGTCATCCAAAATATTTCTTTTGGTGAAGGATTTAATTATTTAATCGAAGAGCATATTAACCTTCTCCTTTAAAATCTTCTTTATTGATTTATAAGATTCGTTATCCTCACTCATGGTTCTCATGTACTCTAATATTTGGTCATAATCAGATTGCTTAACCATGCTTTTGACTTTTTTATCCAATCCTTTTTATTTCATAGTCAATTCACTTTGAAGAGTATCAGCAGGATTATCTAGTCTTCCAATGAAATGGGTTAGATAAAGTACTCCGGCTTATCTAATCAAAGTAAGATTTTTCTAAGCACTTTCTTAATTAAAATCATCAGGTAAAGATGGATTGTCTGACAAATAGTCACTGATTTCCTTAATAAGTCTAGATTACTCAGAAATAGATTTTTCTAAGACATGTTCGTATAGATCAACTTTAAGTAGAGAATAGCTGTAATTGTATTCTTTAAGTTTTTATAGTTAATCGAGAATGATCTTTTATCTCATAGCATCAGATGGTAGCTTTTAATGTTCGAAATCATACATATTAGATTTAAGCTTGTTGAATAATTATTAAGCAAATCCATTCTAGCAATTAGTAACCATTTGAATAAGAGACTCAATTGTGTTTTGATTTTTATCTTCAAAATTTAAAATATAATTTGAAAGGTTTTAAATGAATTAGAGTAAATGGCTGATATTCTTGATTTGTTCCTCAATATTTCTGTAAGTATCATCAATGTTATTAGGGATTTGAATGCTGTTTACCATTTTAGTTATTAAAGAAAATTTTGTGTTTATATTGTTGCAAATAAGAGAAATCATTTCCTAAAATGCTATTTCGTCAAATTTTTTATTAGTGTAGTCTTTTAAGAGTATAGAAGACTGCTTTAAAGTGAATAAGCCATTTAAAATTCCTGTAGGATTTCTGAATTCATTAACTTGGTCTTGTGTGAACTTCATAACTTCTTCAATAAAAATCTCCAATGCGATTTTGCTCTTTGTCACTGAGTTCTAAAAGAATTTGAATGATTAGTAATACTTCATAGTGATCTTTTTAAAGATTTTTTGGATTGAATTAATTTTTTTCTTCACAATTTAGAATTCATCTTCTGTTGTGCTTTTAAATAAGTCCTTATTAGCTGTTTCGTATTTTGGGATCAAACAATTTTTTATCTATGAAGAGCAGCTGCTGAATTTCATGTCGAACTTTTAAACAATTGATCCTAAATGAACAAAGAGTGCTTGAGAGGCTTCTTGCAATTTATTTCTTATATCGTCGCTAATATTCATTATTTCCATGGCACATTAAATTGGTTTTTCCATATGTCCTAGTTTTTTTTGAGTAATTGCTTTATTAAAAAGCATGATTGCTTGCTATACTAATTTTTGTGTAGTGTCTTTTTAAGCTGTTTTAAATTATGGGAAATGATCATTCATTAGTCTCTATGATCCGCTAATTTAAGCTAAAAAGTGATAAGCTATCTTCATTTGATCTATATTTTTTAACACTTAATCGTATTTGTTATAATCTATTTCAAAAACTGTCTTCTTTTGCTAAATGAAATCACACCATTTTTTTACTTGCTCTTGATAAATCAGCTAAGAATTTAACTAGAGGTGATCTCCTACTTATTATTCATGCAAATCTTTAAGCTTAGATAAGTTTGATTCTAAATCGTTAACATTGACTTCTTCATTAGATTTAACTAACTCATCCATCTATTCCAAGAGAGTTATAACTCTTTTGCTTATAGAAAAGCAAGCAGCAGTATAAAAGTTATTTGTGTAAATACTCTTTATTTTAACCTAACCTTTATGGAAAATACGGAGTGTCTTAGCATTGGCCTTGAATGTATCTTCTATTTCACTACAGTAGTAAACATAATAAAGCTTTAACAAATCTTAAATTGTAACTTTGTAATTTTCTGTTTTTTCAATAGATTAAAGGCATTCCTCTAGCGCGCTAGAAAGAATGTCTATAAAATCATTATAAGAAATTATGCAATCATTTATTTCTTAGTATTCGTGTCTAATTTAATCTGTCCAGCACAGATAATTAGAAACTTTAACAATATTTTATAAAAGGATTTGCACCATTTCTTGCTATAAGGAAGTTATTCTCTGCAAAAGTGATTAAGTCTACTTGACTAAGTCTAGATTGATCACTGCTTGCACGCTTTCAGCATAACATTTCTTGACAATTGTAAATTCCAATTGCTCGTTTAGTTTTTTGAGAACACTTAATCTGTTAGTAATTTGATCATATTCTTCCCTCTAAAATAAATTTGAAATATCTTTTTAATAACTTTGAAGGATAAGTTCAAATTCGTTTTTTGTATTTTATGCAAGAGCATATGTAAAATACTAATTAACTCTTTCCTAAGGAATTTCTTATATGTTAAAAAGAGAGTCGATTAAATTCTATCTCTTATCGCTTATTAGTGGCTTTATAAGTGTAAAGAGTTTGTTTTTCTTTTCTATGCTTTGTATTGATATATGAAGAAATTGGGAAACCTTATCATCATCGCTTACAGAATCAGTCATTGCTTTTAAAGAATTATTGATCTGCTAAAGAGTAGTATCGCTATTTAAATGGGTGAAACCAATCAACACGCTTTCTTAAGACTCTTCATAGTCCTTAATTAGCTTGCTATATAAATCAATAACTTCTTTTATGAGCTTACCCTTGCCTTCAACAGAAACAAGATTCTTGTATCCGATAAGCAACAAAACTCTAATAGATTTGGCATACTATAAAGATTTTACTATTCCAACTTGGTTTGCTATATCTACTATGGATCCCTAAGAGTCTAAAAGACCTGGAGTATCACAAAGTACAAGCTCTCTTTCATCTTTTGGATGCTAAACATTGTAAACGTTAATAGTTTTAGTTTAAGATTCCATTGGTTTAGTTCCTATTTTAGCAGCCTCTTGCTCTCCTTTAGCCACAGTAATTCCTTCTACTTCATAAACATAGCTTTTTGTTTAGTTTTAAATCTTAGACCAAATCATCTTCTTTCCGAGCAAGTAGTTAATAGTAGTAGATTTTCCTACTCCTGTAGCACCTAGGACTATCACAATATCTTTACCTTGAATGAGCTCTGATTATTCTAAATTAGATTCAATCATCTAAGTTAAATTCAAAAGCTCTTTGAATCTCTTCTCTGAGCCTTAATTGAGTTTTGGCTTTTCTTTTTGATTTTCAATCTCAAGTTTAACCTTTTTGCCTCTATCCATAACTTATGAGTATTTAGCTAAAAGTGCTCTATCTTTTTATTCAAATTCTTCGTACCTATTTACTTCTTCTTCCTCGTACTCATCTATATAAATTTCTTTCTTTTATAAAAGATCCATCTAAGTTTCTTCTTTATTTGTATGCAACTCTTCCTTTGCATTATTCTTTTCTTAACTTGGTGAATCGGACCTATTTGCTTTTATGCCTACTCAATTCAATTAAATTATTCATTAGAATTAAAGCTATTAAGTTTAATGGATATTACCCTGATTCTCCTCTTTTTTTATGCTTTTATTGCTTTGTGGTTTTGGTTTTGCACAAACACAACCCATACTCTATTGTTTGTTTGCTTACTTAATTAAATAAACCAAAAAATTAATTTATAGAATGTGAAATAATTAATAATAATGAATTAAAAATTAGATTCGATTATATCTTTTAAATAATTCAAATATACTGGATATTTTTTATATTCATCAAAAGCAAAAAATTTAAATTTTTGGTATTACTTATTTAGAGAATTTTTATTAAAAGCTGGAATGATATTTTATTAGTGAAATAGCAATTAATCTATAAAAATAGTATTATAGTATGTATGTTTGCATAATCAAAATTAACACTTCCAATATTTTTTATATATTCTGATTATTTTCTTTTCAAATATTGAATTTTTAAAATTAAATTTTTCTCTTCCATAAATGTCTGAAAGAGAATAAATTTTATTTGTTTGATATTTTTGGTTTAAAATCAATATTACTCAGAATTATTGCAATTCTATTTAAATAAACCAATAAGCTAGTTTTTTAAAATAATTTAAAATAAAATAAGATTTTGCTAATAAATTGAAGTAATAAAATAGAATATTATTTATAAATTTCTACATTCACTCTTTCACTAAAAATTATAATTATTAATAAATAATTGACTAACAAACTATTACTGACCCTTAAGTATTAATCAAAGCTTAAATGAAATGCTAATTTTAGTGAGAAAAAATAAAACCTAAAATTTACAATAAAAATGATAGATTGTGTGTTGAAAAGATAATATTTTAATTACAAAATTAATATTAAAGTTTATTTTTCTTTCATCATTTTTTCTAACGCTTTTTTTAGTTTATTTCAATATAGATTTAGTCTATAGCATCTATTTAGTCATATGCATAAACTTCGAAGGAAACTTCCTTATTATTATCTTCAGATTAAATAAAAAATCTCTTTTTGCCTTCCTTTATATCTGTCTCATCTTCTATTAGACTGACTTTGCCAAACTCTTTCTTAAGAACCTATTTCAATATTTTATTTATTCATATTAATATTAATTTTTATATAAATTATTGTTTTTACTTTCTCAATATACAATTGTAAATTTTTAAGTCTATGTTCTTAGCCAGTAAAATATTGCAATATTTCTGCAAAAAGTGTTTCCATGACAATTTTTTTGGTAATTTCATAGTCTAAATTATTATCAATAAATATCGCTCCAACTAAACTTTCAATTACGTCACCTAATGTCTTAATTAATGATTAATTATAAGTTGTATCGTACATTAAAGAAGTATCTCCCATAAACATTTCAACATTATTGAGCAATAATTCTATTTCTTCTTTATTATGTTAAATGCTTCCAATGATAAATTTATAAAATCCCTTCATTAAGTTGATTAAACAGAGGGTTTTGTTTTGTACCAATGAAGTTTTCATTTATGTCAACTCACCAGGATCAGAGTTAGGAAATCTAATTTATGAAATTGTTGATGTTAATATTTTCATTTAAAGTAAAAATATTTAGTTTGAAAGAAAAAAAATTAAAATTTACTTGTTGAATAAATACTCGACGATAATTAAATCAAGGACTGCATCTCCTAAAAATTCTAATCTTTGATTGCACAGATTATAATTTTTCAAATTTTCCCATTCATTAGAATCTTTTTAGTAAATTTTATTTTGATTTTCTTTGCTAATTTAATCAATTTTTTCAAATGTTCCTTAATTTTCTTTTTTTTAAATAGCATTATTTATTTGATGCAATTTATTTAAGTTTGTATTTTTTAAACTGGGGATTTAAATACAAAGACTTTCAATGCTTGGAAGTGTGAAGGCTTAAAATAGGAGGTTTATATTTTAAAATGTATAGCCTAAAATACTTTCTATCTCCTTCAATTGGACATAAATAGGGTTTTACAGCTAACTTTACTGCAGGCTTCTATCATAGCTATGGTTAAAAGTTAAATCTGGCTTATTGAGAACTTACAATGAGAACAAAAGATATTAGCAAAGATTTAAATCCTTTTTCTGTTAAAAAAATACACCGATTATACTTTCCAAAGTATCAGCTAAAGTTTTTCCTTTAATGTGGCGATATGTTGGTTCTAAACGCAATAAATTAGGAATGTCATTTTATTATTATTATTCTTCAATTTCTTCATTTTCTGCATCTCCATCTTCTTCATTGCCTTTCTTATTTTTATTCCTTTAGTCAGCTTTATCGTACTCATCTGGCTCCTTTTCTTTCTAGAATTAATTTTATTCATCATCGTCTACTGCTATTTCATATTTTATTCCTATGGGAGAAAGCGTTTCAATCTTAGAAGATAAAATATATCTAAAAAAAAAAATATTAAAATGAGTCATATTCTAAAAATTTATTTTACTTAAATATTTTCTTTTTTACAGCAATTTATGCCAAGTTTCTATTCTGTATAATTATAGTTCTATGAACATGGAGATGATCTTCCATGCTTTTAGGGTGTTCAAAATAGATTTGTGTACTAGATAAACATTTCAAAACTGTATCACCAAGAAATTCATATCTTTCTAGTGATGATTCCTTATTGTTAACAGCATATTCTAGAGAGGTCAAAGACTTCATTAACTCGCTAATCTACAATTCAAAGATGTTTTTCTTATATACTTAATATGATTCAAATATAGGATTATGTTTTATATATTTTTAATCAAATTTTCTAATGCTTATCTGATTGTATCCCTCCATTAGTTGGTGGTTATTGTACTTCTTACAAAATTAATTATATTTTTCACTTTTGCTCATAACATCTAAAACTCCTTAATAATTTTCTACTAAAAAGTGAGGTTATTCAATTTAATCAAGGTTATAGGAGCAACTCGTTTTATTATTATTTTTGATTCTCTAATAAGCCTTATCAAAAAATTTAGGAAGACGGATTTATTAAAAGTGATGCACTCCAAATGTGTCTCTGATTTAGTAAAGGAATGTTTTATGCAAAATATTAAGTTTCATAAGAAGACTAACATTTAAAGGAAATATAGTGAACTAGTGAGGGGAATATTTATAATCACCCTTAAAATTTTCTGTCAGGACGCCAACTCTTTTAAGATATAAGTTGGTTTAACTTCTCAAATGCTTAGTAAAAAGCTAAACCTATAATACCATATGATTCTCATTTGAAGTAAATGAGACTTCCTCCAACTCAACTTAAGCCTTTAACTATTTTATTTACTTAAAAGGATCTTTTCCCGTGGGAACCTATTAATACTCCTTTTAGATTTCTTCATAGCTTTTGCACCCATAAAATATAAAACGATTAAGATGTCTTCCAGACATGATGCTTTGTAACACCAATTTTTTTCTTGAATCTTAATAAATATTTGGATCTAGCTACTTAGTACAATCAAAAAAGTTTACACAGTCATAATAAGGTTTGACTTTATAATCAGCAAATGGATCATCTTATTTTAATTTTCTACTTTAAAACCTAGCTGCTTTCTCTTCTTCATTTAGTTTAGTCTTGTTTCTAACTTTATAAACTCCTAAAAAAAATTATTAGTCATATTTTTCCAAAAATTAAATAATTTTGATTCTTTTTTAATATCTGAAGAATATTTTAACATTAAAATAACAAAAATTGAGGAAATATTTAGTTATTTAGTTTTTAACCAATTAAAATTATTAATAAAATCAGATTACTCTTAAAAAATTAACTGCTTTCTATTAAGATTTTTAAATAAAAAAAAGATTTTTTCTCTTAAAGTTTTTTTTCTATTTGTAACGATTTATTTGTTGCAATTCAAAACTAAGTTATTATGCTATATTTTTTTTAAATTTTGTAAGAATTTTTAAAATAATTTATTACCACTCATGTAATTAATGTACTTTTCTAATATTTCAATATGATCAAAATTGATTTCATAAAGATTTGTATTGTTATTGGATGGCCTAATAACAGTGAGTAGTGCACTGAATCCTTCTGAGTTATCAAATTTATATTATAAGTTCTTGCTAGCATTTTTACCATGATCTTTAAATAATTTCCCTTTGCCATTTACAACTTCTCCTGTATATTCTGCATAGAACTCAATATCTTTATTTAGGGCAACAGAATTTAAAAATCTATTAATCAACATTAGCTTGTCATATTATTATTGACTTATCTAAATTTCTTACTAATATATCATATTCGCATAAACTTCATTTTCATGCATTTAAAGATAGTATTTAATTGTATCTTTTATAGGAATTTAAGTGCTGTGTATGATACCTAATTCAGAATCTTAGTTTTTTATAAAACCAGAAGAAGGGAGTTTCTTCCCTTAATCATTGAACTTTATCAAGTACAATTAAAATGTATAACTTTTTTATTACTAAATATCTAAAATAGATTTAAAAAAACTTTATTTAAAGCACTCTCCCATAACAGACTAAAAGTAGTACATTTTACATTTTTGTTTTACATCTACATAAGATTTACAATATTTTTATAGTATTTTAGTGAGTTTTTCATCTTTTTCGTCTTCAAATAAAGATTCTGATTTTTCACTTTATGAATTTTGTATCTTCTAAGATATGTTTCTCAGATACTTTTTTATTAAAAATAAATTAATTTAACAAAGTTTTGAAATTTTATTTGATAATAATACCTAGTCAAAAATTTTATATTATCTGTAAAGAATGATAACAGCCTAAAAGCATGCATCTTTTTTTGCATCCTCTTTTTAAGCCTAAGGATTGCTGCAAAATGTTTTTAATCCAGATTAGGAGGGAACAATTATTTAGCAAATAAAGCCAACATTTGTAATCTCAATATAATAGTAAAAAGGTCCCTTGATATTCGAATCATAGCTATAAAGAAGCTAGTTAGCATAAGTATGAAACAGATTTACAGACCAATTTGTATTTAAAATAGCCCCAGTTTCCTAATTTTTATTGAAAGTTAGCTAAAATAAAAAAAACAAAAAATTATTATTTACTTTGACAATCTTATATTTATAATTAGGTCTGATTTCAATTTCTTATTTCTCAACTTTTGGAGCTATTTCCTTAATTTATTAAATTAAATCTTTGTAAGATTCAATATCTGTTTCATAATCTTATTTTTGATATTTGTCCTTTGCCATGATTATAAACTTCGAATTTTCTTTCCTCGCTCTAAAATATTTCAATTTAAAAGTTTAAATTTTTATCTTAAAGTATTTATCTATTACCTTCCTTTAATTTGAACGAACGACTTCAAGTTAGATATTTTATTAAACGAAATAACCAAATTACAGGAAGGTATATCGAAACCTTCTTCAGTTACACTAGTTGAGAGAATTATTTACAACTCTTTTTTTCTGAATCTTTAAGAATTAATTTTATATTGATATAAATAAATATTTTCTATTTTGTAAAATAATTTACGCCTCAATGTTTTCAGATTATTTGCTGACTTCAAAATCAAGATTAACAAGAACACATCTTTAAGCAGATTTTTAGTGATCATTAATTTTTTCTTTCAAGGAGTCTATATCCTCTTCTTTGTTTATTTAACTGCTGATTAAGCTTTCCTATTTCATTTGCTACTGCCTATACTATTTATCAATTGATAAAATAAATTAAAAAAAAGAAAAGAAAATAAATAATAATACCTCTTCTTCAGCAAATTCAAAATTATCATTTTATGTGAATTCAGAGTTTTAATATTAATTTTTATTTAAATTTTTCTTCTTTCGATCCTAGAAGTTTGATTAGCCTGTTAAGCAAACAATTTTTTTATATCTAAAAATAATTTCATCTTCATCTTTATCTCTATCTTCATCATCCATCCAAATTTAAAGAAGCTTCTGCAAGTATTTAATGATAATTTTTTCTTCAACAAAAACTAAAATCATCGATTAATTATCCTTAATGTATTTTTACACTTTAGTTATTTTCTCATGTTAGTGAAATTCTTATTCGTAGTATTTATTTTTGACTTTATAGCACTCAAATTCTTCTTTATCATGTATCATTGTTTATTTTAATTTATTATACAAAAACATGAATTTTTTAGAAATATTTTTTTCACTTTTATCTACTGATTCTATAAATTTTTCTGTTTAAGCTTTGAATAGTTTTTTTAATTCCTACATTTCTTCATTATTGTGCTAAAATTGGCCAAGTTTTTATAGTTCATCATTAACATCTTTCAAAAATAAACTGACAGAATATTTTCCTAACTGAGCATCAACTTGCATGCTATATAAGCAGATAATTTTTTCTATATCTAGCAATATCTACTTATTCATTGGACTTAAATTGCTAAAATATGAGTTCTTAAATTATTAAAATTTAATATAGAAATTTAAAATCTCAGTGTATCTCATTTCCTCATTCTGTTTATCTTCTATGTCAGAAATCCACTTCTCTCCAATAATTTATTCTTATAAGAACTAATTTGCCTTTATTTACAAATTTTATATTAAATTAAATATATTTTTTATAAAATTACTCTTTCTTAAATATTCTTTTCTTCACCATATTCTTCAACACAAATTGTAGCTTCTTTGATATATTTTTTAGATTCCTCGATATTATACTTTACAAAATTTGCATCTAAATTTGTGCAGAGTTCTGAGATTTTTTTCTTCATGATATTTGAATCAGATTTTACTTCTATATCCAAAACTGGAGAGGCAGTTAATCCATAAATCTTTGGCAATTAAACCTATTCGTTACGTCTTTTGTGAAAGTGATAGAACTCATATTATATTAAGCAATAAGGATGATCTTATCTCGTATGGTGACATTCATCATAAATAATAACCTCAATATCTTCAATGCGAATGTATCCTAATTAATAACAATAATTTAAGAAAAGTTATTTTCTTTGATCAAATACTTAAAAATTCTAATAATTAATATGAAATATATCTTTTTATTCTAAATTAAGATATATAAAAGATATATCTACTAATGACTAATTAATTAATTACCTCTACGTAAACCATTTAACAATACCTAACCAATCATAACGAATATTTCATAATTTTCAAGTAAGTAGTCCCATTTTTATTTAGTAAAAGTTTCTATTTATAAATTATCCTTTTGCTTATAACTACCATGACACTTCACAATATGATTTTCTTTTTCAAATATTCTTCTGTAATTAATGCCTTCTTAAAATTTTAATATCTAGCTGATTTCTTTATCGTTTTCCATCATCTCTGAAATTCTTTGTAAATTATTCTTTATTTCTGCGTACTATTGTTTTACAAGCTATACAGTGTTGGCTAAAAAAATAATTTTCTTTTTTTATGGAGCCTTTTTTTGTTTTTAGAAAAAGTAATTTATAAGCATTGTGGCAATCATAGTCTTTCCAGCACCTGTTTCAAGATAAATGATACTATTTTTGCTATAAGAATTTTTAAACAACTCCTTTTAATAGTTTCTAATTTCGTAAATCGTATTTTTGCCTTGTTCATTTATTTTAGGAGATACCTAATCTTTAAAAATTTCTTCATCATCTTCATCGCTTGACTCATCGTTTATTTTGAAAGCATAACTATTTGGTATTCCATTAAATCCATATTATTTCTTGATAACAGGAAGTTGTTTTTCTTCAAATTCTTCATCTTAGTCACTACTGCTTGAGTCACTCTTTAAGAAGTTTTCTGTATTTTTAGCAAAAATAACAGAATCTTATTGACTGTTTTTCAAGCTTTATTCTTCGTGCTTTTTGGCTAATGCTTTTTTTAGGTTTTTCATTTCAAAGATTATTGTTTTTTGATCTGAAATTAACACAATATATTAATTACTTCAATTAATAGATACTATTTAATTTTTTAATATCATAATAAAGTAAAATTTACTTTTTTATGAGATAAATTTTACAAAACTATGAATATTTTAAATAAAAGACTTTTAATAAAAATATTTTATTTTATTTTCTAGGAAATAGTGTATGGAAATCTCTTCTTTAATGTAATTAAAGATATCATTAGCAATTTTAAGCTTCTCATTTTATTTTATCAATTTTAAAGTAGGTATCATATGTTTGAAAAAAATACATATAATGTTTTTGAATTCTATTATTTATTTTAATAAATTTATATAAAATAAAATAAATTATTAAAAGAATCTCCCAAATTTAGTAAAATTAAATATGATAATTATTAATAAAATATTGATAAAGATATCACTAAAGTTAAGTTTATTAAACATTATATTTAATCAAAGTTTAGTGAGTCATTTTATGTATTTAAAATATATTTATTTCTTTTAGATAATTGATTATTAATATTAATAAATTTTTTTTATTTGCTTTATGATTTTGAGTTAAATGGCTACCAAATTTTCTTATAAATTAATTGGTTTGGTAAATCATTTAATTAATTACTCATCAATTTATATTTTAAAAATAGATTTTATTAATATTTTTATTTTTATAATAAATTTACTTATTAATTATAAATACAAATTTTAAATTTTTTTTTGAAATGCAAAATATCATCGTTATAAATGCTTATTGTGTACTAAGAATTAATTAGAAATATGAATAGATTTGTTTAGTAGCAGTAAATAGATAGATAAAGAATAAAATTAAATTTGTATAGATTAGCTATTAGAAATATTCCGCTAAATTATATTATATTAAAAGATATATAAACTACATATCGAATAAAAAACATGGGCGATATAGATGAGCTCTTTGGAGCCTTCGAAGAAGAAGTAACTGAATAGTCAGTTTAAGTAGATTTGAATGCCAAAAGAAAGTTAGTTGAATCTTAGGAAAATGGCAATTCAGAAGAATAGTATGAAGAAATCTCTAAAAAACAAAAGAAAGATACTGAGTAGACATTTATCAATAGATAGAATATATAAAAAAAACATAAAAATTGAACTATTTTTATAATTTATTAGTGAAAATATTGATGAAAAGATTTATCCAGATACATTTGTTGAAGAAGTAGATCCAAATTTAGAGTAATTAACTTAATTTAATCATAAGTTTCATTTTTTTGTATGTACCAACATTCATTTTATAATCTCAAACATATAAAATAGCGCAGATGAAGCAAATGACGAAAAACAAAAAATGTACAATGTTGAACATTTTGAGATAAAAAATGACAAGGGAAAGATTGAAAATTGCTGGCACGAAGTGTTTTATCCAGAAGGATATGAGTTTAAGCGTAATCATTTAAAAATATAATAAGATTAAGTAGATATAATTATTCCATTTCAAAAAATTAGCCAAACCAAAGAGGCCAGCTGCCAAAGAGTATCCTTTTAAGTTGGATCATTTCTAGAGAAAGGCAGTAAATTGCATAGAGTGTAATGAATCAGTTTTAGTAGCAGCCCACACTTCAGCAGGTAAAACCGCTGTTGCTGAATATGCTATTGCCCAATCTCTTAGAGACAAACAAAAAGTCATTTATACATCTCCCATTAAGGCATTATCAAATTAAAAGTACAGAGAATTATAAAAGGAATTTAAAGATGTAGGTTTAGTCACTGGTGATGTTAGTATTAATTAAACTGCTAGTTGCTTAGTTATGACTACTGAAATTCTTAGATCTATGCTTTATAGAGGTTCTGAAATCACAAGAGAAGTTGCTTGGGTTATTTTCGATGAAGTGCATTATATGAGAGATAAGGAAAGAGGTGTTGTTTGGGAAGAAACAATGATTCTTTTAAATTAAAATGTAATTTATTTTTAAAGTTTTCTCATCCAATAATTTAAAAACTTATTTATAGGTTAGATATGTTTTCCTTTCTGCTACTATTCCAAATGCAGCTGAATTTGCAGAGTGGATTTGCCGTATCAAGAAGTAGCCTTGTCATGTAGTTTACACTGATTACAGACCTGTTCCTCTCTAGCATTTTATTTTCCCTACTGGAGGTGAAGGTATTTACTTGATAGTAGATCATAAGGTAAAATTAGAAGATTTCAATTAACTTTTGAGCTGAGAGACTAATCAAACATTTTAAAAGGGCACATTTAGAGAAGACAATTTTTAGAAGGCATTAAGTGTAATGGGAGATAATATAGATTTAACAAATACAGATAAGAAAAAGAGAAAGAAACCCACAGAAGGAGCTGAATTAAATAAAATATTGAAGTTAATATCTACAAAGAATCTTGAACCTGCTATTGTTTTCTCTTTCTCTAAGAGAGATGTTGAAAGTTACGCTAAAGCAATGAATAATATGGATCTTACCACTTAAGATGAAAAAGAAAAAATTGATAGCGTTTTTTAGAGTGCTATTTCATAGCTTGCAGAAGAAGATTAAAAGTTACCTTAAGTAAATAAATAAAAGATTTGATCTTTTTGTTTATTAAAATATTTTTATAAATATTCAGATTACTTAGATTCTTCCCATTTTGAAAAGAGGTATTGGTATGCATCATGGTGGTTTGTTGCCTATCGTAAAAGAAATTATTGAAATTTTGTTCTAGTAGGGTTGGTTGAAGATTTTATTCTCAACTGAAACATTTTCTATGGGTCTTAATATGCCTGCTCGTACTGTCGTCTTTACTTCAGTTCGTAAGTTCGATGGTGAAGATTTTAGATGGATATAAGGTGGTGAATATATTTAAATGTCAGGTAGAGCTGGTAGAAGAGGCAAAGATGACAAAGGTTTTACTATTTTGATGGTTGATTAGAAGATGGAACCCGAAGTTGCTAAGGGTATGCTTAAGGGTTAAGCTGATCCTTTGAATTCTTCTTTCCATTTGTGTTATAATATGCTTATAAATTCTATGCGTTTAGAAGATAACGATCCTGAGTATATTATCAGACGTTCCTTACATTAATTCTAGAATGACAAACAATTACCATAAATGAAAGAAAAGGTAAACATTTTTAATACTATTTTCGTAACTAAGTTAACTTAATGTTTAATTAATGTAGTACAATGAATTAGTTTAAAAGAAAGAAAGCCTTAGCATTTAAAATGAAAGCTAAATTGCTGAAATTTGCAAATTCAGAGAATAAATTAAGATTTATGAAGAAAAGGAAAGAAGAATTGTTATATAAGAAAAGTATGTTTTGCCATATCTTCACATAGGAAGACTTATTAGAGTTCAATATAAAAACTAAGATTGGGGTTGGGGAATTTCAATCAACTTCCATTAAAAGAAAGTATAGTAAAAAAAGAAGAAGAAATCTAATGAAGATGAGCCTGAAGATATTATCATTGTAGACATCATGTGTCATATAAAACCCAGACAAAACAATGAAGAACCTAAACCTGCCTTAATTACTGAAGAAGGTGAACTTGAGGTTATCCCTATGAATCTCTCCACAATTACCGAAATTAGTAGCATAAAGCTAGACTTGCCAAGCAGATTAGACACACTTGAAAATAAGCTACTCATTAAAGAAACCTTGAAGGAGGTACTTTTTTTAACAAAATTTCAACAAAAAAAAATATTTATTTTAAAAACTAATAAATAAAGATTAGAAAGTAATTCCCTGAAGTTCCAAAAATTCACCCAATCAAGGATATGAAAATCTTGAATGATGAGTTAATTAGAGTTTTAGATAAGAAAGAAAAGCTTAAAGAATCTATGGAAAAGGAGATGTAAAAATCAGAAATTCCAAATTTGTAATAGTAAATTGAATAATACGAGTAAAAATAAAAACTCCACATCTCTATCTTAAGACTCAAAGAAGAAATAGAAAAGAGCTAGAAAATGGTTTTACAAGTATAATCATTAATTTATTTTATATGTTTAGTGAATTAAATTTAATATTTTAGGATGATTTAGCTTGTATGAAGAGAGTTATGAGAAGATTGGGATTCATAAGTAAAGATTAAATTGTCCAATTACCTGGTAAAGTCGCTTGTGAAGTTTCTGCATGTGATGAAATATTAGCCACTTAGTTATTACTCTCAAATTTCTTTAATGAAATGAGTCCAAACCATATTGCTGCCCTCCTTTCATGCCTTGTCCACGATGAAAATAACTCATAAGAAAACCAATAAATTCAAGATTAAGATTTGGCTTTATATTTTGAGAAGGTAGTAGAAATAGCTAAAGGTATATACACTGTTATGTAAGAATCAAAGATGTAAATTGAAGAAGTAAAAACTATTTTTTTAATTAACAATATTTATCTTAATAATTTTTTAACTAATTAAACAGAAAGATTATCTTGGAACCTTAAAGCCCTAATTGATGGAAGTTGTTTACAAGTGGTGCTAGGGAAGCTCCTTTGCTGATATCTGTAAATTAACTAATTGCTATGAAGGATCAATTATTAGATGTATGAGAAGACTTGATGAATTGTTAAAATAGATGGAAAGTGCTTGCAAAGTTATGGGTAATGAAATTCTTGGAGAGAAATTTAAAGAAGCCTCTAAGAATCTCAAAAGAGGCATTATTTTTGCTGCTTCTTTATATGTTTGATAAATAAAAATATTTTAAAATAATTAACAAAATAATGTTTATATTTATTTATATAAGTATTTTCATTAAAAATTATTACTAAGTTATAATCTCAAAATTATCTTTCAACAAAATTCATAATATAAATCTTAATAATTTTTTTAGAAAGATGAAAAAATATATTGTCAGTGTAGTAATTTTTTTCCACACAATCAGAACATAATTTAATCCCAAAAAATATTTGATTATTCATTCTATATGGGATCAAGTTTTTTTGAGTTTTAAAAATTTACAAAATTATTAAGATATATTAAGATAAATTCAAACTCAAAAAAAATTTTAATGTTTTGTGGTTTGTACCTGTTTTGGCAGAGATAAAAAAAAAGTTTAATAAATTATTTTAAATTTTTGATTAAGTTTTAAAAATCTGTTTCAATTTTTATTTTTAAGTTTCAAGAGAAAAACATAGACATAATCATACATTTCAGAATATTAAATAAAATAAATTAAGAATATTTAATTGAATCAAAAGACATTTTAAATTAATTTTACACAAATTGCATTTAAATTTGTTAACTTATTAATAGCAACAAGCATAATTAAAATACGAGCTTGACTATATTCTCCATCAAATTATAAATGTTTTACGATGCCTGATTTATGATGTGATTTTAAAATCAAAATATTTATTTAGTAAAAATTTTTGTTTTTTCAAAATTAGTAATTAGAGATTAAATACTATAGATACATTCTGATTAATTATAATCCATTTAATTAAAATATAAAAACTCACTTTAAAAATTAATACCAAATAATCATAAAAAATTAATTGTTGAGTTGATTTTAATTATGAAGGAACTAAATTATTATTAAATTTATTGATTTAGTAAAATCTGACTAACTTTTTATAAAATTTCTACACTTTTAAATTTGAGCAATATACATATATTTATTATTTTATTCAATAGCTAATAAATATAAAAGGAAATATTTTTTTATTAATAAAAATTGTATTTTATGCATGAAATGTGATAGTATAAAATACGGCATTGATGAATTAAGAATATTTTTTAAAATAAAATTTAAAAATTGTTAATTATTATTTCGCCTGCTATACAGTTAAACAAATTAGATTTTTACATAAAAATATCATAATAGAGATTAACAATAAAAAAAATAAACAATCATATAAATAAATAGATAGATATCCTATCATTATAAATTAGAAAACATTTTACATGTATAAAATGAATTTTAGATTGTTTAGAAATCTTGAAAGTTTTTTATAATAAATTTATTTTTGCCACAAATAGTGGGAATAATTATTTGCTTAATTGTTAAAGATTGAGATTAAATATCTAAGATATTAAATTGAAATAAGATTGTTGTTTTTATTTATTATTTTAAGCAGTTAACTTCATTGATTAAATTATCTATTTCGTATCAATGTTTTCAAATAGGATTGATCTTGTTTTATACTTGGTTAATAACATTTTCTATTGCTATCTTCTCGTCAAAATCCATCTAGCTAACAAATTTTTAAAATGCTCCTTTTGTGTTCTCATTTGTATACATTGTTTAGAAAAATTCAATTAATAAATCCTTTTTGTTTAAAAAAAATAAATTACAAAAACTATAAATTATCTTAATTCGAATGAATACTTTTGTAGTAGTTAACAATTTATTTTCTCCGATTTAGCATATATCATCTATTAGACATTACTAAAGTTCTTAATGAGATTATAAGTTTTCAGATTCTTAATGATTTTCATACTGATCAGGAGACATTTCAATTTCCAAAGCTCTGGAGAGGAAACAGAAAAACTAGAATCCAGACTCTAATTCTTAATTTCCAAATTTAAATTATTGAAGTAAATTTTCTTCGATAATAAGCAATTTTGCAAGAGGTAAATATATAGAATTTTTTATTAAATCTTTATTGATGTACCAATAATTTTCATTCAATTTACAAAAAAAGATTTCTAAACCAGATTGATTATCTGCAGTCCTAAAGTTTATTAAAAATTGAAGAGTTTCTTTAGGATTTTTTTCTATCAGACGAGTAAAAAAGACTAGAAAAGTAATAATTATAAAGTAAGACTTGCATTGTGACAGTTGAACTAAAATACTTTCAGTAATTTCTCTATTTATTTCTAATAACTAAATAAAATTTATTAGTATTAATATATTTTTAGATTATTTTTTGTTACTTTATCATATGAAACAATTATAAGATTAGGTAAAAACTAGGAAAAGGCTTCTTAGTAAATAGTAAGATTCTAAACCAACTTTAAAAGAAGCATTTGCAAATCTTATTTATTTTCACTATTAAAATTGTTTAAAATTAATTTTTTATTAGTTAACTAATTTAAAAATTTACATTAAACTTTGTGGTTAAGATATTATAATTTGCTTTAGACATAAAGTAGCTTCTTATTGCAAAGTAAAATCATCGTTTATATATAATAACTTAAGTAAAACATTTTAACAGTCTTTAAATATAATTTCGTTTGTAGTTTTAAACTAAATGAGAACTTTAAGAATCTAAATTCTATTCTAATTATTTATCAAAAATTAAAAATTAATTTAATATTTAATTAAATTATTAATATTAATAAATACTGCAAATGTTACTTAAATTTATTTTAAATAATTTTATTTTTTCTTTAATTTAATATTTAAGCTGAATAAGAAAAAAAATTATTCCAATCTTAAATTAATATTCAAAATGAGATTTTGCAGTTTATTTTTTAATAATAGAAATTAAGAGTTATTTACTTAGATCACATTGATATCTTATTATTTTATTTTTGTCATGTCATTATGAGATTTAATGAAGTTATCTAGTGTTTAAAAGCAGTTCAAAATTTGTTACTCAAATTCACGGAATAAAATGGAGTAGCTAACAGGATATTTAGCTAAAACATGAATAAAATCTATAACTTTTTTTTATATATCTGCTTTTCCTTCAAAGTGATTAATTAGTTTCATAATTATTTACATTCCATTCTCAGTGAACATATTTGATACTTATGATAGGTTTGAAAAAATAGGAACTAAGCTGTTCAATATATGAGGCAAAATATCTTCAGATGATTCTTAAATAACTTATAAAATACTTTTTACTATCTACATGCAGTTATTGCTATCGAAAATTTAAAAATTATTTATTTCCTATTTAAGATGTTAGCAAGACGAAGCTAAGCAAGCTAATGCTATGATTTTTAATGCTTGGCTACTTTCATTAGAAAAGGTGTATATCAAAGATTTCATTACAATATCAACATATTCAGTGCACTAACAAATTATATTTGCAAATTAGCTGAAGCATTAATAATAGCGGCACATCAAAAATTAGTTTTAGACATTTTCTAAGTATTTGGTAGAAAATTCTTATATTAAGTTTTTAATAAATTAGAATGTGTATCCAGTATTCTAGTGATAAAAGCTAGTTATTTACTTTTAAAAGCTTCCCAGTAAGAAAAGGGAAATTTCTTTTCCTTTCCACTCAGGTAATTCCTTTTGTTTATGTAAGCTGCTGAAAATAATGAATTCATTGTACAAGTTAGCATCACAGTTATCTACCAGTTACTATAATTGAATTAAGTTATTTTAGGTTTACAATTCTTGATAAATAATTTATAGAGGTTATTCAGATCTATTACAAAACATAGACTCAGATATTTAGATGATGGAAGTTATTACTATTTATTTTAATGCATCATTATCTAATAATTTTTCTATGCATTTTATTGTTTTGATTCTAATATTATTAACTTCATCTTCATTATCACGTTCTGATGCAGCAAATAAATTTGGATCATCAGCAATTAAATTTTCCTATTGCTTTCCCACAAATATTAAATTAGAGATTATGTTTATAAATGGAAAAGCTAATATTGTATAGATGTTTTCAGCATATGTATAATTCATGATAACATCGACAAAGTTAATGCACTCATTAACAAACAATTAAATATCATTGTCGTATTCTATGTCAATTTCATGAGAAAGATATTTTTCAAAAAGTTCTTCAATTTAATTTTTTTCTTAATCTGTAACGAAAAAACTAACTGAGGGAGTTTGACGTAAATTAAATTCATAGTTAATTTCGATAATCTTTTTTAAGTATTTCAGCAAGTAAATAATTTTCTATTAAAAGGTATTTTCTGTGTAGTTAGGGAATTCCTTAAAAAGAGAATTGAATATCTAATGTAATAAAAAAAAATATTTATTTTTGTTTTGATTAAAGTTAATAAATTTAGAAGTTATTTTATTAGATTGATTGATTTATTTATTTCTTATTTTTAGAAAGAATCCTTTCTTTTTATTTAAAATTAATAAATTTTTACGCGAAAAATTTGTTTGAATTTGCAAATCTATGTATTTATTTTTGGTTTTTATTGTTTTATCGATTGGATATGAATTCTATTTAAATATAATTGGTCACTTTTGCTTTAATTTTAAAGTTATAAATCAATCCAAATACCTTTAAGACCATTAGTTAATTAGGATAAAATTTTCTTTCGTCTGCGTGAAGTATTTGAATGAAGAAGTTGATATACTCGCAATATGTTTTATCAAGGCATTCTCTCATCAAATCATCATCGACATCTTCAGCAAATGAAAAAGTTTATATCGCTAGATAATATAAAATAAGGCATTTTTGGCGAGTGATTATACATTCCTTTTTGTTAATTTAAATAATGTTTAATAAGGAAAGATAAAACAAAGCTATTTATAAGTATAGCTCTACAGTAAATCATGAGTGATTGTTTTAATTAAATATTTTGTATATTATTTAATAATTCTTAATAAGTATACTGATCGAAGAAGAATAGCAAGCAAATGCTCAAAGAGGATGGGAACAATCTAATTGATTCTGTTATCAACTTTTGAAAATATTAAACAGTAGAAGTCAAGAGTTTTTTCGCTTAAAGTTAATTGAATTAGCAGCTTTAAAGGCTCTTTCCAGTCTTATATTCCATCTTTGATAATGAAAGAGCAAATCAAATCTCCCTATTAATTAAGTATATCATTATTTTCATGATTTATAAGCATTGACATTAAATAATAACTTTGATTTAATAAAAATTGTATTTAATTCTTACTAAGTTTTGTTAAATTGTGGCATCATCTATTGATTTTTAAACTCCTGCTAAGCATTCTTGTCTGATGGCCTAAATTTTTAAAAATAAATAACCTTCATTTAAATTATTGTTAAATTTATTATTTGAAATTGTACATTTTTTTCCTAAGCGATTAAATTATTGCTATCCCAATTATGATAAAGAATATTTTTGATTATCGATGAGATATAGTTTCTTGTTTTAATGTCTATGCTTAAATCAGAAATCAGAAAGATTGACTATGTACAAAAATTAGACACTTGCCCAATTATCTTTTCTAAATATTCCTATCCATTTGCTAGTAAGTTGCTATTTTCGATGATATTTTTGTAAATTTCTAACACTTCTTGGCTGTTCATAATCCTTCTCATTTGCTATTTTTATTTTGAACTCTGTCTTCTATCTCTATAAGCACAAATCTTTAAATCTATAATTTTTTGGTATTGAATTTTAATTGAGTAATATCTTTAAATTTTGCAAATATTTCTTTGATTTGTGAAATTCTTTCTACTTTCACTAAGTATCAAATACTATGAGCTCTTTATTTTATCTAATTAACTTTTTTAGCTATATTCTTTAATTATGCCAAAAATTTTCTCTAACTATCTATCTTTATCTAAGACTTTAGCTCATAGTTTCGATTATTTTTTCTTTTAAAAATTTAAAACATTTTACTATCTTAAATAAATTAAACTTTCTCAAATGTATTAAAAAAATAAACGATTTAATAATAACAAATAAGTAGCCTTGGTAAAAAAATAAGTTCTAATATTTAATATTGCCAGCTAAAGACAGAAATTAAATGTCAAGAATTTGGTATTTTTAAGAAATTAGAGCTAAAAAAATATAAATTATATCTTATATCTCACTCAAAAATATAGTATGTAAAATTATTATATTTTAGCTTCATGTAATTCTAAAAAGAAGCTATTTTTTAATGATGAAATAATTAATAATTTTAGTGGTTCCACCTCAATAAATTCAAAATCCAGATAATAAAATTTTATTTTTTGTTGTCAAGAAAATTAAGTTTAAAAGTTTGAATAGACAAAAAAAAGAAGATTCAAAACAAAAAATTTAGCTTTTTATGTAAAAAATTATAAAATTTATCATTAAAAAAATATTTTTAAAATTAATTAAAGAGAGAATCAGTTTAAATACAAGCTCTTATGATTAAATTTTTTGTTTATTAATTATCAGATTAAATCAATTAAAAATAAACCCTCGAAATTACATGAAAGAAAATTATTATAAATTATAGAAGATTAATTTCTTATATAAAATGAATGAATAATTGTATTCCATATAAGTTACTCCATTTTATTTGATTATTATAAAATTAAATCTATAAATTTTTTAGTTTTGAGATTTTTTAAGAAATAAATACTTCTTATTTATAATTTTATTTATAGAACAATTAATTTCATTAACAATAATTTTGATTTTAGATTTAATATTTTTATGTGTAAAATAGCATTTAGAATTTGTAATATAAAGAATTTAATTATTTTCAACCATTTTAAAATATAAAAAGTGTTGATTAAACAATAATAAAGGCTATGTAGTTTAAGCATATTATATAGGTTTCATTTAAAATTTAAAGAACTAAAATAAAAATTATTTGAGTATCTTTGTGGCTATTTTACTAGATTTTTTGAAATAGCTGTTGATTGTTTTTATTAATCCAAACTACTAAAGTTTTTGTTTAAATTCTATTTATTTATCAAGTAGTATTTCTAAAATAAAAAAAAATATTTATCATTATTAAAGAGAAAAAAAAATTTTTTGAAATAGTTTAAATTAGTTTTTAAGTATAAAGAATAAAGAAAGAAGTGAATGAATTAATTAATTAAGGCCTAAATATATACAATTTAATTAATTCACATTATATTTTTAATGTTTCATTGATTAATAATATTCACTAGAAACTGGATAAACAAATTTATTAAATAAAGGTAAACAAGAAGAAAAAAGAAAGAAAATGGAAAATATCTTTATGCAATTTGCTAGAAAGCAAGGTCAAAATTCTTTCAGAAAAAGATTAGGTGTTTACAGCTATCGTATGAAGCATAGCCAATATCATAAAAAACCTGGTTTGATCGATTTGCGTACAAAGGAAGAATTAAAAAAGGTAAAATCAATTTAAAAATCATGAATATATGCAAAAATTTAGAATGTTCAATTAATACAACCATTTTTGGATAAGCTTGGTTAAAAAAGTTTTTTAAGCATAATTAAATTATCATGTGAATGGGAAAGAGCTTTAATTATTCTTTTAATATTAAAGTAAGGAGTTTAAGGAAGATATAAAATCTATCGCATGGAAAGAGATTCTGACAGATTATTCGGTCAATTCTCAGCTAGAAGTATTGATTTTTACATCTCCTTCTATTTAAAAATTTATGTTTTTTGAAATCTATTCAATAACAAATATAAAATGGTATGTAAAATGTTTTTAAAACTAATTAGGTAAGTTCTTGTTTGATAGTTAAAGAGTTCCTTTCTTAGATATTCCTGATTTAACTGATTTCGATGTAAAATATAAACATTTAAAGTTTAACTAAATTATTTTAGATCTTAGTAAAGAAGAAGTAGATAGATATATTTGCTTTTTCTTAAATTTTTGAATTAATGTATAGAATAAATTTTATAATAATTTTTAAAAATATTTAAGCTTAAGCCATATGTCTCAGTACACACACCTAGAATAGAAAAGGAAGATATTATTAAAATTATTAAATTAAATGACTTTACAAATCCTGTAAATTTTAACAGATACACATAAATTGATAGTCTTGAAGCTCCTAAAAAAGTTGAAAAAAAAGCTGAAAGCAGTGCTTAAAACTGATTTTAAAAATATTTAAACATAAAATAACCTAATAAATAGAATTATTATTATTTGTAAACGATCTATTTTAAATTTGCTTTAAGTAATAGGCACTAGCAATTTTTAACATATATAAATTATCGAAAATTCAACTAATATCAGATTAATTATTAATAATTCAAATATAACCTTGAAAACAGATATACAAGTTAAATCAAATACTAAATTACTTTAGATTTAGGATTAAATTCTATTTAGTTTCTTATATATTTTTTAATAATAATTTATGTCAAAAATAAATAAAATCAATCATTTGAATTATTTTTTTAAAATGCATTTTGTTCTAAATAATTTGCACTCCACTCATACAATTAAAATTTTTTCATTTTTCTAAATTTAATCTAAATTATTAAATAAAAATGAAATAAGAATTTTTATTCCAAAATAAATATTTGAAATTAGCATTTGAATAAGAATTTTTATTCCAAATTAAACATTAGAAATTAAAATTAAAACAAAAATTTTTATTTTAAAAGTAAAATCGTAAAATTTTTAAGTTAAAATCTGGGGTAAAGTTTTTAAATTTTACTTAAAAATGTATTAATGTTTATATGAGAAACTCACTATTTTTAATTTATTTGAGTTTATCAGAATTTAAAATTCATTAAGATAAATATTTTTAAATATAATATCATATAAATAATTATCTTATCACCTTTAAGTAATGATAGCCAATATTTTAAATTGAAAATAGCTTTATGTCAATAAGAAATAAAATTAGTCAAGCAAAATAAATATTTTTAAAATTAAAGTATAACCATTGTAGAATTTAGGATTATGGGAGGATTTTTACTTAAAATAAACTTGTGCCCATTCCTTAGTACTCAAAATTTATCTGAGCATACCTCAATATAGATTCCAATATTTGAGTTATTAAAATCAAGTAAACTTATATATTTTATATTTTAGTCTCTAATCAAAAATGACACAGGTATGCAGACATTTACCATCAAAGTCAGGCTATGAATCGTAAAGAATTATTTTCTAAAATTTATAACTTGACAATTTCGACCAAATTCTACACTTATCATATTCCTTGTTTGTTAATCATCAAATATATACAAAAATAAAAATAGTAATAATTCAGACACTTATAATTAATAATATTATGAATTTAATGTTTCTTTTATACTTTTTAGATAAAAATGTTTTTATTTTTAAATAATTTAATTAATAGATTATAAAAGCAAAATATTAGAAAATTTAGCAAATTAAATTTTAAGTAAAATTTTACAATACAGAGAAAAGAAAAATTTTATTTTATATTAGATGTATGATAAAAATTTTTTAAAAATATAATGCAATTTATAATAAGAAACATGTATTTATGTAAGTATAATTAGATATAGACTAAAATTAAGTAATTTGATTGTAAATAGAGTTTAAAATTTTAATTATTTTATTAAAATTGTAAATGATTTATTAAATGTTAGTTAGTATAAATTCGTTCATTTTTTATTTATCATAAAAGAAGAAATATATTTTTAGTTTGAGTTATAACTTTTGACTATTATTTTCTCTATATTTCATATTTCTCACATTGTTTCATCTTCATTTCTTTCAAGCATAGAATTAGTATATCTTCTTGCGTACAACCAATTGCAGAAGTGCTAAGTAATTTTAATTATAGTACTTTCTAAACTTTATGGGTTGATAATTTTATAGTCTTAGATTTAATGTGAATACTTTTCAAGATAAGTGGGGAGAATTTCAGTTATAAACTCGTTTGATATTTCAAGGACATTTTAGGCACTATTTTTCTCACAGAATTCTTAGTCTTGGTCAGCTAAGTTAGAGTTTATGCCTAATTCTTGTAATATTTTCCATCCTTTTTCATTCAATGCTTTTCTGAATAGACAACAATAAAATATAATTTCCTTCAAGGCATAACCCTTTAAATGCTTTCCAACTGAATAAATAAATAATCCAAAAACTAAATTGCACTTTGTTTTAACTATTCCATCAGTAGATTCAGGTTCATCAATATAACCCTCGCAGTTAAAAACTTCCTCAAGATGGTTTTGAATAACTTAGTAATCACTTGCGTTTTCAAAAATCTATTTTTAATACAATGATTATTAATTTATTTTGTTTTAAATGTCTACTAAAACGAATTATTTATCACTAAAAATGCATTAAGTTATGAAATATCAAACTATTATAAAGCTTTTAGACTAAATTTAATTTCATACATCTGTAGGGAAGGAGTCCTTGAGATCTTGCAATGAGTTTGAAGAATTTTCGTTTAGGATGATGCTTGTATCTTAATTTAATTAGTTAAAGAGACAAAGGACTAATTCTTCAACTACATTTAAGGCATCGTTAGAATCACTTGACATATTATCAGTTTCATGCTCATATGTATCGTTTCCTTCCTATTATTTTAATTATAATATATGTCACTTATATTCTAAGAATGTCGCTGGCTAAACTCCTATTTAAAGAAATCTGCAATCATAAAATTACAATTTATTAATTTGTGGTTGTGGGTCTACCTCTTTATCCTCTGCTTTTCTCGGGCTTTTTAGTATCTGATGGAGCCTATTATTAAATAAATTTAATTTTACTAAAAAATATTATAATAAAAAAAGATAAAATTTTACCTTGCCATCATGTTTCTACTTAACATGAGTGTACAAAGCTGGGTATGAAAGATAACTTTTACCACAGCCGCAAATGTAATTCCTATTATTAGGGTCGGTGCGGGTACGACGACCTTTCTTGTCAGCCTAATGATTCAAAGAGTTAGCTTGCTACTGCATTTGCATTTGATTTTGCTAAAACATCTATTAATTTGGAGGCATTCCCATGCCCATTCCTATATTTCCATTCATATTGTTATAGTTCATTTATTTACTTTAATTTAATCCTTGATGTTTGTTTGTTTATTTATTTATTTGTTTAGTCACACTTTTTAATCTAGATTTTTTTCTGATTTATAATATTTCTTTACCTAAAATATTAAATATTGCTTCTTTTTCTTTCGTATTTTTTTTTTGTAATTACAATTTTACAGACTCTAAATTTTTAATGTGCTATTTATAATTTTTCATTAAATTCAGCTAGCTATTCACAGTCAGATATTGACTGTGAATCGGTTTAAAGGATTCTAAATAATATCCTATTTTTATTCCTCATCAAAATAAACATAGATTAATTTTTCAAAAAGGATTATCTATCTATCGTTCATTTGTTATAAAATTAGAAATAAAGCAAATCTAAATTTTTTGATTAGGTAAAAAAAGATGGATTTTTGATGAAAGCAATAAAAACTAATTAATTATTGATTAGAAAACACAAATTATAAAAAATAATTCACAAAAAAATAAATGATAAACCTCAAATTAAATGTATAATTCTTTTATTTTCTCCAAAATTAATCCCTTTTAATAAAATAGGTTTTTTGTCAAAAATCTAATTTGAACAATCCTGATTATAATTTATTTTTTTTTAATTGGTTACTTTTTGAAATTTTTCTTTATTAAATGTTCTTTAAGCATAAATAGATGCTATCCTAAAGCTTTTCTAATGCTTGTGTGAAATTAGCAATTAATTTAAAATATAAATTATTTTTAAAAATATTTAATCAAAATTGAAAGCAATAAGAAAATTTTCAAATTAATTATTACTGTGAATAGAATCTCTACTTTTTAAATTGTAAATCATTAATCTCTTAAAATAAACTAATATGATAAAAATAAATATTTGATATTGGTTTTATTGACGCAATTTTAACCATGGAAAGAATAAAAAACTATTCTTAAGTATAATTTTTTATTTTTTAATGTTAAAATAATTTATAAAACTACAATAAAAAAATATTTAAAATTTAATAAAATTTTTGTAAATTATAATTAAATAAATTAATTAATTTGATTAATAACATTTTGATTAAATATATTCAAAATAACTTAGAATTTTAATATAAACAAAAATTAATATTAAATTATTTGAAAAAAAGATAAAATATAGAAGAAATATTTTTTAGTAAATTTGTTATAAATTTAAAACAATAAATATCTCAAAATTGTAAATAAGTCTTATATTAATTGCTCATTTTTATTTTCAAAATTCATACATAAATACTGAAGTTAGACTAAAATGATCACTACAATAATGTTTAGTACAGTGACTATTTTAATTATCATTACATGAGCATCCTTCTTAAGAATAAATTTTTACAGGAATAAGCCCAGTTCCTCTATAATAAATTCTATCATATCTATATAATTTCCAAGTGTTTTATAAATTATTTAATTCTACTGCTGTATCTTTAAAACCCCTAATATCTTCATCCTCTAATAAGTACTTTGTTTTTTCTTCATCGTGATAATTAAAATCTCCAAGTATTATTTGCTTTAAGTTTGTTTCGCTTTTTGCATATTAATTGTCTATAATTATTCTTAGCTGCTTTGTTTATTCAATTTAATCGTCATCTAAATAACTTAAATGAGTAACACAATATTACAAATTAATATCTTCTAATTCAACAAATAGCACAGAGCGCTGGTTCTTATCTTTTGCATTTTTTTCTAGAGGAATAAATTCTTATTTGAATGATTTAATGGGAAATCTACTTATTAAACCCAAACCTTCAGCACATGTACTTATCCCTGCCTTTTTATATATCATAGATGGTACCCATACACTATACCACTTAAAATCTGGCTGTATGTTTTAAAGTTCAATTAAGATTCTTTCTAATTAGTTTTTTTTAATGCAGCTATTTTCTCTAATTTCTTGAAATCCTACTATATCAGGATTGACTTCAGCAATATGTTTAGCTATATTTTTAGCTCGATATTACGAAAAACCTTTATGACTATCATGATTCGCTATATTAAATGTCATATTCTTAATTACTATCTTTTTCACATCTTTTGCTTCAAAAGAATTACTCATATTTGTTGTCTTCTTTTATGTCTATATAGCTTTGTAAATAATTGGATTAAGCTTCATTTTTCCATTCAGTACATCTTTTTTATTTGATGCATTTAATTTTTCTTCTCCATCTGCTTCGAAAAGCTATATTTGAGATCTTCTAACACTAATTTCAGTTGAACTTGAGCAACCCATTTATATAATCTTTACAAAGTTTGATTTAATTTATATTAATCAATCTTTTTAAATTTATATTTTGATAAATTTTATAAAATTAAAATCCAGTACTTTATTTGAAATTTCTTTCGATTATTTAAAAATATACTTTCTCAGCCATTCTTTTAAATATTAAATATCTATATCTTAAAATTCTTTATCAGATAAAATGTCTTCTAAAAGCAATTGTTTCCTTTACAAAATTTATTGAAATACTTTGTATCTTTAAAATAAAACGATATTAATTAAAGTACTGATAAATGACTTAAGATATCTTAATAAAATTATAAGTAAAATATTACTTAATAAATTTATTATTTTTAATGATTTCATATGTTAAAAAATTTTATCGGCCTTATGCTAAAATTTGAAAATTGAAATAGAAGCATTTCAAAGTAAAAAAGATTATCTATAAATTAAAATAGAAAGTTAAACATACAAAAAAATATAACAGGGAGATTTTTACAATACTTAAAAATATTCTTTGTTAAAATAGAAATAACATTAAATAAATTTAGTTGTTAATTTAAAATTTATTTATATTATTAATTTTCCATTTGATTCATGAATAATTAATTTCTATGATATAATATCTTTTATGTTTTCTTTTAAACTTAAATCTAAAGAGTTAAAATCAATAAATATTCGAAGAGTTTTTCATTAATCAATTCTCTGATTATTCATATTTTTATTTTTTATTTTTGATAAGTTCAAATTTCTTTGCCATAAAAAACATCTTAGTCGGTCTTTTACCTTAATAAAAATCGAATTAAATAAAGTAATAAAGATATTGCTTCTTAATTTAAGTCTTATAATTAAAAATAACTTAAACCTTCAATTAAAATGACATTTTATTGATAAGAATTATCTCAAATAACTTAAATTATCAAAAAACTATAGATAATAAAATTAATTTCATTGATAACATAAATATCGAAAATAAACACTGAAATATATAAAATGAAATTATATCTTTAGATTAGAATAATTAGGTAAATTGTTAATCTTCATTTTTTTTTTCTATAAGAATTAAATAATTAATGTTTTTATCACAAGTCAAAGTTTGAATATTTTTAACTACAATAAATAAGTAATTATGAAAAATAGAAACAATATAATAATAGGAAAATAATTGAAATACTTTATTAGATTATTAATTATTAATAAATAAATAATTTATCAATCAATAAATCAACAAAACTTTTTTGATCTTAGAAAATTAAATATACATTATTCAAATTAATCATATAAAAAATGGCTTTGAAAAGAATATAAAAAGAGAAAACTTAATATTTACAAAATTAAATGTAAGGAGTTTCAGTCAAATTTGATGAATCAAATCCTTATTAGCTTTACTTTACTATCGAAGGACCTATTGATACTCCTTATTATGGAGGTTAGTTTAACTATAAATTAATCTTTCCACCAGATTACCCTTTCAAACCTATGAAAATAACTTCTCTACAAAAAGTATATCACTACTCAAATTACACTTGTATTATTGAAAGATGTAATTGTTGTTCTCCAAAAAATTTGTAACTCCGCAAGGAAGATTGGAGTTATGAATTTACTTTCTATAGCTAGATAAAATCTATATAATAATGCTTTTATACTGAATAATTTACCTAATTAGAAGAGGTATGCACAGAATAATCTAAGCTTTATAAACTTAACAGAGAGTAATTTAACTTTAATGTCAAAAGTTAAATTGCCTCAGAAAAAGCAAAATAATAAATTTTGTAGTTTATTGCATTTTAAAGATTTATAAAATAATTTATATCTATTAACTCTGATTCAGTATTTGTTGACTTATTTTTTTGAATAATTAAGAAACCAAAATTAAAGTACAATTAATAAACACACTCCTGATAACCAATTACTCATTAATTAAAAAAATGTGTTGCCTAAATTAATTATAACATAAATTGCAAACTTTGTGGCATTAAAATATTTGTTAAAAGTAGTCATAGTAAATAATTATAAACATTTTTTATTTATTTGAGATATATAGAAAAATTGATAAAATATATAGAAAAGTGATTAAATAAATATTATAATTAAACTCATAGAAAAATTTACTCCAAAAAATAGGTTAAAATATTCGCTATTTTATTATATTATTAAGTTATTATACACCAATAAACCAATCACATATCTAATTACTCTAGATCCTCATTTATTAAAAACTGAACTCAGCTCTATATTTTTTAAGGAAAGTGTTGAGTGGTTTTATAATTTTTCAAAATGAATGCTAATTTTCTTAGGTATTCATTATTAAGAATCTATACTATATTAATTTTATTAGTTAAATTTAGAATAAATTACTATTTACTTGCATTTAGGTTCAAATAAAATATTAAAAATTCTTTTAATTATCTAAAATAAATTTATACAAAAAACTTATAAAATAATTAAAAGGAAAGAAAAAATAAAAATAGAATTTATCTGAATTAGGTAATTTTTAGAATTAAAAATTTAGTTTATTATCTTATATTTTTAATTTTTAGAAATATAATAATTATTATTTAAACCTATATTTTTACTATTTTTATTCTTAATACTAATTTATTTTCTTTCTTTATTATTTCATTTTAAATTTTAGGATTCTATTTCTTATTCAAATAAAATAACTGAAAGAATTATTTGAAAATTTTTTAAATTTAGAAACAATTAAACCAATTATTATTAAATACAAAAATATTTGGAATATTCATTTTAAAATGTTAAAATTGATTTCTTAGTTTGATTGAATTTATTGATAGGGATATTTATTAACTAATGGAAAAATTTTAAGCTTATAAGTAGTAGTTTGTTTATATTTAAATTCTTATTAAAATAAATAAAAATTTTTTTTCTTTTCTTTGTACAGCTAATTCAAAAATTAGTGTCTAAAACAATGATACGCAATTTCATTTTAAAATAATATACTTTTACTTCTATTTCTTAATCAAGTTATACTATATAATAATTAATGGTTAATTAATTACAGGTTTTATGAATTAATTTTTGATTTAATTTAAAAAAAAATTACAAAATCTAAAAAAAAAAGTAAATAGTTATTAAACTCTCTCTTAAAAAAAAAATGAATTTTTCAAATTTAGACTTATTTTCTCAATAATTCTATTTTAACTTAAAAAGCTCTTAAATAAGGCAAGGAACATTATTCGGTTCGTTATTGTCAGTCTTAATAATCGGATTGACTGCTTACTATTTTGTGTATCTCTTGAACTAATACATAAATAATCTAATAGCTCCTAACTATAAAGCATAAAATTACACTAATGATGGGTCTATTGATCTTTAATTATCTGAGGACCTGATTGCTTTTAGATTCGAATCTGATTACAATCTTAGTGTTGATGTATTACAATAAAAAACCAATTAAACTTACATTGTTTATATGGCCTACTTCCTATATTTACAAAATAGCAATTATATCTATATACCTTTAGATATAATAAAATGTTCTACTCCTGATTTACTAGGTTATTATTGCTTAGATTACTCAAAAATATCTAACTATACTTTAGTTTCTAATCAAAGAAATAACATTTAGTCTCAGATTTAGTTAAATCTTTATGGCTGCCATGATTTGGACTATTATAAAACAACAATTCCTGATAATTGTGCAAGTCAAGACAATATAAATAAACTGATTAATGGTGTATTCGCCTCTTTGAAGATTAGAATTAAAACTTCTTAATATAATACAACGTCTTAGTAAATAGAAACAAGTTACAGGAGCAGTCTAATTTATGGATTAAGCAATCAGTAAATACTAACAACAGTAAAAATATTAGAATAAATAACTAAAGTTAAGTAAGGACTTTTTATTTAATCATCATCTAGTTTCAGTTCACCAGTATAATATAACATAGAAAATTAAAGCCTAGACAAGCAATCTGCATATTAATTAGTTGGTTTAGATCAATTTATATAGGTAAACATTTTGCTTGATGAAATGTTTCAAAATGTAGAAATTTAATTCCCTTCTTTACCTTAAATATTTTCATTTGTTTATAGTGTTTTCTCAATGCTGATGCTTGCAGGATTCATAGCTAGAAAATTCTCTCTAAGTACAATTAAAAAAGATTTTATAATGCTCTTTTTGTAGAACTATTATTAAGGCATCTATATGCAAATTTCTAAAGACATCAAGCTAGTAGAATAAAATGATCAATTAAACCTTCAACCTCTTTAAACAATCATAACTCAGCATTAAAATTCGCAGGATTAATACAACAATGAAGAATGCGATGAAAATCAAATTCAAGATGAAATCGAAAACCAATAAGAAAGATTTAAAAATCGCCTGCCATCTATTCCCTTTTAGTAAAAGTAAGTATTAGATTAAAAATATAAAACTCCAAAAATAGAATAATTAAAGGCAGAAGATTAATCAATTAGCACTTTAGATCAAAATAGTATAAGTAATTAGTATAATATGCTTTAATACTAACAACAATTATAATAATGTGATGTAATCGAATCAAATACTTGTTAAAGAGAATCTTTTGAAAATAGTAAAAATAATTCGAATTTTAAAATTTTCAATTAAATACCTAGTAAACTCAAAAAGTAGAGAACTCAGAAACTTAATTTTACATTTAGTGAGCCTAATGAGTAAAAATTACATACATTATCACCTCCAAAATAGGAGTAAGTATCTATAAATAATAGTTAATTTCTCAATAACATTCAAAATGATAGAAAAAAAAGCCCTTTAATTTAAAATAGTTTTAATACATCTAACACACCCACTGCTTAAAATGTAATAAATACTAATAATGAATAAAATAAAGATTTTAGAAAAGCTCTTCAATAGTTGCAAGTGAGTAAAAATGCAAGTATTTCTACAAAAATTGATAAATTTTTATTTGGATGCAGGTATTAATTTTTATAAATACTTTTATTTCTAATTTTAAACTATTTATTTTTTCATAAAAAGGTGTTGGAAGCCAAAAAAAATTACATAAAATTTCAATACGAAATAATTATAAAAAATAGAAAATTAAATTGATAAAGAACTTGATATTTTTAGAATTTACAAAGACATTTTGTTTTTGAAAAAAGCTGTGTATATTATGTTAAGCCAGGAACAATTAGCAGCCTTATAATTAATCGGATGCAGTTTTAATTTCCTTGATTTAGATTTAAACCAACTATCTGAAAGTATAAATAAGCAAGGTAAGTAATTAATTTAAAATTACTATATTTATTTAAAATTAAATTTAGATAACAACCTAAACTATTATGAACAATAGTTAGCGATATCATTATCTGATGAACTTTAGTGCTAATTTTCCTCCAAATTTATAGAAAAATGTTAAAAAAATAAATTCAATTTAGATAAGATTGATTTAAGGATAATGCAATCAATATAAAACTAATTTGTTCTTTGAAAATAAAATAAGTCTTATTATTTAAAATCACTGGCACTTTGTCTTTATTATTAATTTAAAACTTGTAATAATAAAGGAATTTTTAATTTTTAAGATAAAATCTATTTTTGTGATTTCCTTTATATTAAATATGATTAATTCAAATTTGTTAAATAATATTAATTTAAATTCTAAAATATTTAAAAAATTAAAATTTTTTTCATTTTTTTATTTTAGAGTTTTTTTTATTTTGGACTTTTTAGCAAATTTATAATATTTACTTTTTAATTCTCAAAATAAAATTATATTTAAACCTATAATTTTTACTATTTTATTTTTAATACTAATTCACTTTGTTTGATATTACATTTTAAATTTTAGGATTGAAATTTAATCCAAAAAAAATTAATTTAAAAGAGTTATTAAAAAAGTTTTTAATTCAGAAAGTATTATGATAATTAGGACTAAATCAAAAAGAAAATGATTTTGAATATTCATTTTAAAAAGTTAAAATTGATTTCTTAATTAGGTCTCTTTAAGAATTTTAAATTTTAAACGTAGTTGTTTATATTTATATTGTAATTATAATAAATAAAAAATTTTTTACTTTTCTTATACAACTAATTAAAAACTAATGTGTGAACAAATGATAAAAAACATATATTCACTTTTTTATATTATAAACTATGAAGCTTATTTCTGCTGTACTATTTTTTTTTATTAATTATATCGACTTATATTTATGGCTAAGTAATTACTGGTTTTATCAACTAACTTTTGATTTAATTAAATATAATATTACAAAATCTTAAGAAAAGTATAAAACTCTTAGAAAAAAATGAATTTTTCAAATTTTGATTTATTTTCTCAACAATTCTATTTTAATATAAAAAGTTCTTAAATAAGGTAAGGAACATTAAGTGGTTCGTTATTTTCAGTCCTAATAATCGGATTAACTACCTACTATTTCGTGTATCTCTTGAACTAATACATTAATAATCTAATAGCTCCTACCTATAAAGTGCAAAATTACACAAATGATGGGTCTATTGATCTTGAATTATAGGAGGATCTGATTGCTTTTAGATTCGAATCTGATTACAATCTTAGTGTTGATGTATTACAATAAAAAACCAATTAAACTTACATCGTTTACATTGCCTACTTACTATATTTATAAAATAGCAATTATATCTATATACCTTTAGATATAATAAAATGTTCTACTCCTGATTTACTAGGTTATTATTGCTTAGATTACTCAAAAATATCTAACTATACTTTAGTTTCTAACGTAAAAAATAACATATTGTCTTAGATATAGCTAAATATTTATGGCTGCCACGACTTGGACTATTATAAAACAACAATTCCTGATAATTGTGCAAGCCAAGAAAATATAAATAAACTAATAAACGGTATATTCGCCTCTTTGAAGATTAGAATTAAAACTTCTTAATATAATACAACCTCTAATTAATTAGAAACAAGTTACAGGAGTAGTCTAATTTATGGATTAAGTAATCAGTAAATACTAACAACAGTAAAAATATTAGAATAAAAAACTAAAGTTAAGCAAGGAATTTTAATTTAATCATCTTCTAGTTTTAGTTCACCTGTCTAATATAATATAGAAAATCTAAGTCTAGATAAAGAATCTTCATTTTTATTAGCTGGTGTTTACCAATTTATGTAAGTAAACATTTTGCTAGATGAAATGTTTCAAAGTGTAGAAATTTAATTCCCCTCTTTGCCTTAAATATTTTCATATGTTTATAGTTTTTTCTCAATGATGATGATTGTAGGATTTATAGCTAGAAAATTCTCTCTAAGTACTATTAAAAAAGATTTTATAATGCTCTTTTTGTAGAACTATTACTAAGGCATTTATTTGCAAATTTCTAAAGACATAAAGCTAGTAGAATAAAATGATCAATTAAACCTGCAACCTCAGTAAACAATCATAAGTCATCATTAAAATTCGCAGGTTTAATACAACGAAGAAGAATGCGATGAAAATCAAATTCAAGATGAAATCGAAAACCAATAAGAATTATTTAAAAATTGCCTTCCATCTATTCCCTTTTAATAAAAGCTAGTATTAGATTAAAAATGTAAAACTCGAAAAATAGAATTCTTAAAGGCAGAAAATTAATCAATTAGCACATTAGATCAAAATAATACAAGTAATTAGCATAATATGCTTTAATAATAGCAGCAAATATAATAATGCGATGTAATCGAATCAAATACTTTCTAGAGAGAATCATTTGAAAATAGTAAAAATCATTCTAATTAAAAAATTATCAATTAAATAAATAACAAACCGAAAAAGAAAAGTATTTAGAAAACTAATCTAAATTTGAGTGATCCTCAAGAGTAAACATTACATATTTTATCACCTTCAAAATAGATATAAGTGTCAAAGAATAGTAATTAATTTCTCAATAACATTCAAAATGATAGAAAAAAAACCCCCTTGATTTAAAATAGTTTTAATACATCTAACACCCCCACTATTTTAAATGTGAGAAACATTAATAATGAATAAAATAAAGATTTTAGAAAAGCTCTCTTATAGTTGCAAGTGAGTAAAAATACAAATATTTCTACAAAAATTGATAAATTTTTATTTGGCTGCAGGTATTGATTATTTTAAAAATACTTTTATTACTAATTTTAAACTATTTATTTTTCATAAAAAGGTGTTGGAAGCCAAAAAAAATTACATAAAATTTCAATTCGAATTAATTATAAAAAATAGAAAATTAAATTGATAAAGAACTTGATATTTTTAGAATTTACAAAGACATTTTGTTTTTGAAAAAAGCTGTGTATATTATGCTAAGCCAGGAACAGTTAGCAGCTTTATAATTAATCGGATGCAGTTCAAATTTCCTTGATTTAGATTTAAACCAACTATCTGAAAGTATAAAAAAGCAAGGTAAGTAATTAATTTAAAAATCCTACTAAATTTATTTAAAATTAAATTTAGATAAAAACTTAAACTACTATGAACAATAGTTAGCGATTTCTTTATCTGATGAACTTTAGTGCTAAATTTCCTCAAAATTTTTAGAAAAGTGTCAAAATAATAAATTCAATTTAGATAAGATTGATTTAAGAATACTACAATCAATACAAAACGAATTTGTTCTTTGAAAATAAAATAAGTCTTATTACTTAAAATCACTGATATTTTATTTCTATTATTAATTTAAAACTTGTAATAATAAAGGAATTCTTAATTGTTTAGATAAAATATATTTTATATAATTTCCTTTAAATTAATTATGGTTAATTCAACTCTATTAAATTATATCAATTTTAATTCTGAAATATTTTAAAAATAATCGAGATTATGTTAAAATTTTTAAATATAAAAATAAAATTAATGTGTTTTAATATTATTTACATAGGATTATTTCAATTATTTAAAAAATATAAATATTTTATAAATACCCCGTAAAGGTTCAGATATTAAGGTTATTTTTAAAAAATTTTTAAAATGGTTTAATTAAGGCCATAAAGAATTTTTTTAATTTTGGGGGTTAATATAATTTGGGGTGAATTAATGAGAACTTACAGTATTTCATTTTTTGTAAAATAAACTATGAAACTTGTTTCTAAATAGTACTGTACTATTTTATTTTTGTTAATCTAGACTTATATTAATGGATAATTAATTACAGGTTTTATCAATTAATTTTTGATTTCATTAAATATAAAATTGCAAAATCTTAATAAAAAAGTAAAAAGTTATTAAACTCTTAGAAAAAATAATGAATTTTTCAAATTTTGACTTATTTTCTCAATAATTCTATTTTAATATAAAAAGTTCTTAAATAAGACAAGGAACATTATGTGGCTCGTTATTTTCAGTCATAATAATCGGATTAACTACCTACTATTTTGTGTATCTCTTGAATTAATACATTAATAACCTAATAGCTCCTAACTATAAAGTGCAAAATTACACTAATGATGGGTCTATTGATCTTGAATTATCAGAGGACCTGATTGCTTTTAGATTCGAATCTGATTACAATCTTAGCGTTGATTTATTACAATAAAAAACTAATTAAACTTACATTGTTTACATGGCCTACTTGCTATATTTGCAAAGTAGCAATTATATCTATATACCTTTAGATATAATAAAATGTTCTACTCCTGATTTACTAGGTTATTATTGCTTAGATTACTCCAAAATATCTAATTATACTTTAATTTCTAAAGTAAAAGATGATATATAATCTTAGATTTAGCTAAGTATTTATGGCTGCTATGATTTGGACTATTTTAAAACAACAATTCCTGATAATTGTGCAAGCTAAGAAAATATAAATAAACTGATTAACGGTATATTCGCCTCTTTGAAGATTAGAATTAAAACTTCTTAATATAATACAACTTCTAATTAATTAGAAACAAGTTACAGGAGCAGTCCAATTTATGGATTAAGCAATCAGTAAATACTAACAACAGTAAAAATATTAGAGTAAATTACTAAAGTTAAGCAAGGACTTTTTATTTAATCATTATCTAGTTTTAGTTCACCTGTCTAATACAATATAGAAAATCTAAGCCTAGACAAACAATCTTCATATTTATTAGCTAATTCTAATCAATTTATGTAAGTAAACATTTAGCTTGATGAAATGTTTCAAGTTGTAGAAATTTAATTCCCTTCTTTGCCTTAAATATTTTCTTTTGTTTATAGTCTTTTCTCAATGATGATGGTAGTAGGATTTATAGCTAGAAAGTTCTCTCTAAGTACAATTAAAAAAGATTTTATAATGCTCTTTTTGTAGAACTATTACTAAGGCATTTATTTGCAAATTTCTAAAGACATAAAGCTAATAGAATAAAATGATCAATTAAACCTGCAACCTCAGTAAACAATTATAAGTCATCATTAAAATTCGCAGGTTTAATACAACGAAGAAGAATGCGATGAAAATCAAATTCAAGATGAAATCGAAAACCAATAAGAAAGATTTAAAAATCACCTACCGTCTATTCCTTTTTAGTAAAAGCGAGTATTAGATGAAAAATTTAAAACTCCAAAAATAGAATTATTAAAGGCAGAAGATTAATCAATTAGCACATTAGATCAAAATAGTATATGTAATTAGTTTAATATGCTTTAATAATAGCAACAAATATAATAATGCGATGTTATCGAATCAAATATTTTCTAGAGAGAATAATTTGAAAATAGTAAAAATAATTCTAATTAAAATATTTTCAACTATACAGATAGTAAACCTAAAAAGAAAAGTTTTTAGAAAATTAATTTAAATTTTAGTGATCCTCAAGTGTAAACACTTCATATTTTATCACCTAAAAAATAGATGTAAATATCTAAGAATAATAGTTCATTTCTCAACAAACTTTAAAATGATAGAAAAAAAAGCCCTTTAATTTAAAATAATTTAAATACTTCTAACAAATCAAATGTTTTAAATATGATAAATATTAAAAATAAATAAAATAAAGATTTTAAAAAAGCTCTTCAATAGTTGCAAGTGAGTAAAAATGCAAGTATTTCTACAAAAATTGATAAATTTTTATTTGGATGCAGGTATTAATTTTTATAAAAATACTTTTATTTCTAATTTTAAATTATTTTTATTAAAAAGATGTTGTAAACCAAAAAATATTACATAGAATTTCAGTTCAAAATAATTATCAAAAATAGAAAATTAAATTGATAAAGAACTTGATATTTTTAGAATTTACAAAGACATTTTGTTTTTGAAAAAAGCTGTGTATATTATGCTAAGCCATGACCAATTAGCAGCCTTATAATTAATGGGATGCAGTTCTAATTTTCTTAAGTTAGATTTAAATCAACTATCTGAAAGTATAAAAAAGCAAGGTAAGTAATTAATTTAAAAATCCTACTAAATAAATTATTTTCAATAAAATTAAGATGATGATCTAAACTACTATGAACAACAGTTAGCGATATCTTTATCTGATGAACTTTAGTGCTAATTTTCTTCAAAATTTTTAGAAAAATGTGAAAATAATAAATTAAATTTAGATAAGATCGATTTAAGAATACTGCAATCAATACAAAATGAATTTATTCTTTGAAAATGATACAAGTCATATTACTTTAAAATTACTGAAACTTAATCTTTAATATTAATTTAAAACTTATGATAATAAGGAATTCCTATTGTTTAGATAAAAGTTATTTTTTATATATTCCTTTAAATTAAATATATTTAATTCTACTCTATTAAAATATTAATTTAAATTCTGAAATATTGAAATAAAAATAATGTATTTTTGTATTTTTTAATTAATATATAGGATTCAAATTATTTAATAAATATAAATATTTTATAAATATAGTTATTGAGTTTTGATATTAAATTTCAATTATTGGAGTTTTTTGAATGTTGTAAACAAGTATAAAGTCATAATTTTTTTATAAAATCATTTATAAATTTTGATAATCTTGCATGGTTTGTTAAAACAACTCTAAAATGATAAATTATACAAATAATTATAATGAATTTATAAGAATCATTATTATTATACGAGGAGACTAACTAATTAGAGGATAATAATTGGTTTTCATTATTATAAACAATAGTATGGTAAATTATGATTTCCAAGATTTTTTTAAATAATGAAGATCTTCAAATATTTAGTTAAAATCTTTTATAAAATTCTTAATTTTATATTTTAATAAAAAAAATTAATTTATTTAGTTCTACAATTTATTTTTAAATACTAGAAATATTGTTTAATTTATAAAATAATTAAATTTAAATTATTAAAAATATTTATAATTAATAGAGTTAAAAATTAAATGCAACTATTTTTAGAATTTAGAATGACAGATAAGCACATATTTTCACTTAAAATAGTAAATATTTATGTTAAAAAAAGATCACTATCTTTGTTACAAAGTTTCGTTTACTTCAAGTTCTAAACGAAAATCTTTAAGCAACTTAAAGTAATCTCTTTCTTGAACTTTTAACTAATTGTAATTTTCCATTTTTTTTTCTCTTTGATTTTTAATTTTAGTAAGTAATTCTAAAGCTTTTTGGCAATTTTCTTCAAGGCCTTTATAAGCTTCAGTTAAGTCTCCTATGAATTTAGTTCTACCACTTTTACTCTTTTTGTGAACTTGGTAATTTTCTTTGAAGGCTTTCATAATTTCTACAAATTAAACCAACTAGGTCTTAATATCACAATAATTATTGTATCTAATATAATTGTCCTTTTCCTTTTCACTTTCTGAACTGATGCTTTCATATAATTCTAACAATCTAAGTTAATATTAAGCTATTTCAGAAGCGCTAGGGAAGTTTTCTAATTATCTCTACAAAACAGCATTTTCTTAATTATACTTTGAAAGTTCTTCTGTCTTCTTATTCAACTTCTCCTTCTTTTTAATGTAATCTTCTGAAAATTCTTCACCTTAATCTTGCTAATCTTCCATGATAGCAGCTTCTTTTTTTGTTTTTTCCATCTCTTTTTCACTTTCTTGGATTTATATTTTTATTTCTTTTCTCAGCTTTGTTTTTTACTCTTTCAAAGCATTTCTTTTTTAAACATTCATTTCTGCCTCAGCAATTAATTCTTTGCTTTTCACCTTAGCCTTGTTTTTTATTTATTCATTTTATTTATCTTCGAAAAATATTAAAAGTTAATTTTACTTGCTAAAGCTTCTTTTCAATGAGTTATCTTGTTTCTTTTAATTCATTATCTAAGCCAGTGTGTTGATCATAGTAATTTTCTTTCTCTTCTTCCTCCTCTTTTATTTTAATAAGCTCTTCCTTTTCTTCTTAAAGCTTCTTTTACAAATCAGCAATCTTTTAGTTGAGGGCTATCACTTACTTTTCGTGGAATTCTTTTTCTGTTTTAATAATATTTGCAAATTCAATTTCTGGACTTTCATCTGCTTCTGCTGTTTTTGTTATTGCTTCTTTAATATCATCCTATCCTTAAGCAATCAATTCCATAAGATTTGCTCCTACAACAGATTATCTTCTTCCTCCTGCTCTAATATCAGTAAAATTATTGTTACCTTCTACCTATAATTCAACATCATTTTCAGGTTCTAAAATAGCTTAAGTCTATGTATCAGCTCCAGCAGATCCAGTAGTTGTTGCAGATTATTAATTCATAGCATTCAAAGCCTAAGTAAGTTAACTTTAAAGACTTCCATCATTACTAGAGGAGCTTGTTCCAATTTAAACTTGAGCAAACTATGGTGCTGTCATTTAAGCTAATTTTCCTCTTTTGAAAGTAGCTTCTTGTGGCTTTATTCTATCATTCATCTCTGCATTTGCTTGATTTAATGACATAAATTAGGGTTACTAAGAAGAAGAAGCAATCAATGCATTAATCCTGCCTGTATCAACTTCAACTTTTTAAGACTTACTACTTGCTTGATCATAAAAAATGATATCATTAATTTTTTAATCTACTTCTTTCTTTTCCTTCTTGCTCTTTCCAGGTTCAGATGTATCTCTTGTGCTCTTAGATTTGCCCTAAAATAATTATTTTGGTATATAAATAGATGCTTAAATATTAATGAATTTAATTAAAAGAGATATAAAACATGTTTTTATTTCTAGATAATCTCAAAAATTTCCATAAATAATAAATTATCTAAAATTACTTTGGTTTGCTTTTGGATTTCATTTTCTAAGTCTATTTTACCTGAAACTACACCACTTAATTTGTTGTAGGTTTTGATAGCTGTAATATCTCCATATTCGATCAAAGTTGAATATATACGAATAGGATCATTTAACTAAAGGTTTTTAGCATTTACATTCTTTGTTTATCTTTTATCAACTGTTTGAATGATTTTAATAGTTTCATTTATAGTATTCTCTTCCTTTTTTTACCTTTCAATGAAGCTTGGGTAAGTCTATTTGCATAAAAAGATTGTTAAAGTCAATAATATTTTATTCCAAATCAATAATTTTTACAACAACAAAAAATAAAAATAAATAAATATAATATTTTATTTTACCTTTTTACCAAGAAAATTACTCATCGAAGTGTTAAAATCCCATCTTTCTTCTCTTGTTTCATAAACAAATTTAATCAACCAATTGAAAACAGGATACATTTTATCAAAATCAAGACCCTTGATCTGGAAAGGAAGAAGCTCATATGGACATTTCATTTTTTACAAAGCTTCACAAATTTTTTCACTCAATGCAATCTTTTAACCTAAATTCATTTCATCATCATATTCAATATCAATATCAAAATTGCTACACGAAATGCACCAAGTTAAACTTCCTAAAATCTTATCAAATGTTTAAATACTTGGAATACGAATTCTGAAGTACCCAGCCTATAAAAGAGCATCGAAAATCTCTTTCATCTTAGGATTTTCTTCAGCTTGTGAGTGAATTTGATATTTCTACTGCTATTATTACTTTGAACTTGACATTTTTGTTTATTTATTTGTTAATCAAAACCTTGTTAAATATCACTAAACAATTATATTTGTGTATTTTATTTTACTAACTAATTGATTATATTTTGACTAAAAATTTCTATTTATCTTCTAAGTAATTAATTAGATTTCATATTAAAAATTTACTTGTAAATAAAAGAATTTTTGATTAAGCTTATCAGATTATCTTAAAATATTTATATTTTACGAAATATCTTTGATCTATTTTTTTATCAAAAAGCATATTATTATAAATAATCTAATTTATTTTTTTTCTCTAATTTCAACAGCAGCAGTAGATTAAAAATTAAATTTATTTTTTTTAAATAAATCAAAAATTCTTTCTGATTTTTAGCATAAAGCTTTTAAAAAGAAATTATAGTAAATAAATGAATTTATTTAAAAGGTAAAACCAACCCTTGATAAAGTAAAAGCTAATTTACATGATATAAGTGTGAGTAAAGTTTATTATTTTATATAAATAATACAATCATTTAATATTAGATAGATAAAAGGGAAATAAATTTAATATAAAGTTGTATTTACAAAATGATTTTTCTTAAAGTAGTTTTTAGTATAATTAATCACTCATATAGTATCTCGTCTACAATATTTTATATTTGGATGAAATTTTATACTTAATGTTATTTTTAGCTATTATCTTATTATTTTTGGTTCAATATTTCAAATAGTTATTGTATATATTTTATGCTACAAACTAATCCGTTTTACTTCAATTATTTTTCTACCTAATTTTATAAAATTAATTTAACATACAATTAGTTATTTTTTTAATTATTAATTTAAATGATATACGTCTCTAGATGTTATTATTCCTTGATGTAATGGGGATATTTTACTTATTGTAGATATCAAATCTCTTTCTGTGAATTATGTGTTTTAAATACTTTAAGTAAATTAATATTTGTACATCTGGTTCTCTATTTCAGCAGAAAAGTAATCTCTTAAAAGAGTTTGGCTTGTGTAAGATAGCTTTATTTATGATTTTATTATAAATCTATTATCAAATATTAATTTTAACTAAGTAAATTAATTACATATTCATATTTTTATTCGGAGTATGAGTCAAATTTTTAGTATATGTTGTTAATTAATTGAGGGTTAGATGGACAGATGATATGAGTAAATTCAGAAAACGAAATTTATAGCATATCCTACTCAAGCCTAAATCTTCTGAATAAGACCATCAATTCTATGTTATTTGGAATTAGCCCAATATTATACATCCCTTCTGTAAAATCGTCTTATCCCAAAAAACCTCTTTAATGTTTATCAAATAAAGAAAAAATAACAGTTGCATCTATATCTGGCTATGATAGCAGCTGTACTTTTAATTAATCTATATGTGATATCCTTTTAGAGTATTCAACCAAAAATTTTAAAAATTGAGTTAAATCTTTATTGATGATTTTTTAATAATCTGTCTTTTTTTGGCATGCTCTATTTGAAGAAATGCATCTTTTTTCTAATTTATTTTTTTAATTGAAGTTTTTTAAATATTTGCTTTGCAAATTATAATTTATGTTTGATAAATTAAATGAAATTACTTGCATAAGAAAAGGTATCATTCAAGTGAATTTGATAAGACATTGACAAGTTATTAATTTAGCTATTTCCTGGCTTATTTAAAGAAATTATTCTTTTTCTTGAAGTGTTAGTGGTATTTAAAGAATCTGTTCTTTTTTCTTGATATTTATTGAATTAATTATTGTGAGAGTTTTATTCATATTTCAAAGAACTACCAGGACTTTCTCCTTATTGTGTTAATGAACGCTAATTTCTATTAGAAAATCTATTTTCAGATTTTAATTCATGTACAGATTGCTAATTGACAAGCATATCCTCAGCTATTTCGCTAGTAATTTAAAGCAAATTACAAAAATCCTTTTAAGTGATTACTCCATTTAAATTTAAATCAAATTTTTGCATGATAAATTATATTTAATCTTTATACAAAGTATAACCAAACTCTTAAAATATTTAGTAGAGTCCTTAAGCATTTATATATCCCATTTAATTAGCATCCAAAAACTAAAAAATTTATTCTAAATCTAATTTGAAGTCAAGCCATATCATTGATAGTTTGGTCAGTAATTTATGGTAAAACTATATTTGTCTATAATTTATTTAACGTTAAAAAATTAAAAATTAAATTTAAGAAATTTTAGATAATCAATCATGTATGTATGGACAAATAATATTCTGTTAAATTATATAAATTTAATAATAAATTCTCAATACTTTTTAATTATTAAGAACAATTTTTCTTCTAGTTTGATAGGTAGCTTTTTTATCACATTGTAGCCAGGTCGTTTGATGATATCTTGCTTTAATAGAGCAGATGATTAAGGAAGTAGAGCTCTTTCAAATCTTTTTGGATTAATTAAAAATAATAGTTTAACATTGAAAATATGAGAAATAAAAATAATGCTTCATAAATAATAATATTTATTACTCTTTTAAAGTAAGTTATTCGTCTCCATCGAAATCATAATGAGATACATATTTTAATGATGCATTACCATTACTATGATACCCATTTGAAGATAAAAAATCTTGTAAATCACAAGCTTTAATAAATCCTTTTTATTGTTAATCTATGCGCATAAAAGCAACTGCTATTGAGAAATTTTTTTGTTGAAAAGCTTCAAATTTAAGTATTTCAGTTTATTCTTCTTCATCGCCAATAAAGATAAGAAGATCTAATATGCGGTGAATAATGCTCATGTTAAATTTTATTTTATGGTTATATATCAAATATTTGTCTTTTTTAACTAATTAAGATATCAAAAAAATATCATAAATTTTAACAAAAATTTATTGGAAAAGATAAACAATTGATTAAATTAATTAAAAATTATAAAATCAAAGAAAGTCTTTTATCATTAATATTTCATGTTAGTATTAAAATTAAAAAAAAATATTTGGTCATAAATATTTAGAAAATGTTATTTAAAAATTAATTTCATTTAAATATTTATGGAAAATTAAAACAAAATTAAAGAGTAAAAATGAAAAATATTTATTGTCAAAAAAATGAAAAAAAAAAAAACTGTTCATAAATCTTTTTTTATTTTTTTAAGTAAGCTAGAATGTTTTTTAATAAATTTTTGCAAAAAATATAGTTTTTCTAAATGCTCAATTAATAATTTAATTTCTTTAATTTAATTCAAACTATTGGAACTGACTATCAAAATAAGATGAAGTTTCCAAATTAAAGTAAATATTAAAAGTTAAAATTAGTTTTGAAAAAGTAAGAATACAAAATATTACTAAAAATAAATTTAATTTGATTTGAAATTGTAACTCTTGTTGAATAATATTTACATAATGATAATATTTATAATGTTAATCATGAAAACAGTGTTATAATTTAAACATAATAAAAAGAATTTGTTATGAAAGGAAAGAACAAGCTTTGCTAGTTGCTCATAAAATTTTTTTAAAAATTGAAAAATATTTAATTATGTGATTTAATTTTACATTGAAGATTATTTAAAAGAATAAAAATGCTTTGAATTAAAAGGATAAAAGCAAAAATTAAATAAATAATAATATTAGCAAAATTAAAATGTGTGTTTTAAATATTACTAAAATTAATTACTAATTAATTATCTAAGAATTGGGCTATTTTATATTCCAAACATTAGTTAGTTATTTTTTTAAATTTTTCTATCAAAGATAATATCTAAGCAACGTCGTAAATGATTAATGAATGAATGAGCAAAATTACAAAATTGAGGATGAAAATTTTCTACAAAAGTGTTTAATAATATTATAATTTTATGGTATTTGAAAAAGATGTCTTAAATAGTACTAAAAATATACCAAAGGAAAATAATTAATAATATGTAGTCACTCCAAAAAAATTAATAAATAATAAATATTCATTTGATTTTCTTCTCAATGCATTTTACATTTCAGATAATAGTTAATTAAATTATTTGTAATCTATCAAGGAAAGCAAGCAAGCAAAAAAATTTAATCATTATTCATTCATTTTCTTTAAATATTCAAAAGAAATCAAAGAAAAGAAATTATACAAAATAAATAAAATAACAAACAATTTTTTAAAAAGAATCAAGTGCATTAATTCGTTCTTTGATTTATTTGGAATTAAGAAGCCTTGTGAGAGAATTAATAAAAAATTGAAAAATAAATTAATAATTTATCTTCGTAGAACATTAAGCTTTGCTATTTTTTCACTCTCGAACTATCATATTAACAATGGCAGAGAGTAAAAATTCACCTCAATTATCTAAAGAGAGTATCAAGCAGCTGTAAATAGACTGGGAGGACTTTAATTATCCTCCTTATCTAAATTTATTCCATTATAATATGAACGAAATAAAAGATGAATAAGAAAGAAAAGTTGTAAAATATATTAGTGCATCTTTCTATCTTTCTCTCTTCTCTCTTGCTATTAATTTTACTAATGCTATTGCGTGTACAATTGGAGGAGATGATACGGGAAGGATAATTATTTATTCTTTTTTTCACTTTACAATATTCTCTCCTATTTCTCTATACGTTTTCTATCATGGATACAAGTCAATTACATCTGACAAATCATAAATACAAAATTATCTGTGGGAACAGCTCTTCTGTGCCATTTGCTATTTTATTTTTTCAATCGTGAAAGGTGGAGCATTTGATGGTTTCATTAAGGCTAGCTATCTTTTCAACATAAACCTTAGGTTTTAGGCTATTCTTTCCCTTGCAGAATCTATAAGTTATCTATGCAATTCGATCTACTCATTGTATATAATATACTAAGTGAAGAAACTACAAAATTAGTAAGCTATCAATTAAGAAAAGTTTTAATCAAATAATGAGCTTCAAGTCTGAACTAGTAACAAACATTATTGCTTTGAGCAAAATAAAAATTATGTTTACTTTATTAACAAGTAAGCAATCAGTCAATCAATCAGTCTATCTTTATTTGAGGATAAGATAGCAAGTAACGTACAATAAAAATAACTATTATCTCCTTTCAATTAATTAGTAAAATAACTTTAACTAAATATACTATGCTATATAAAAACTAAAAGCATCAACTAACTCTCTAGATTTAATTTTATTAAACAAAACATTAAAATATTTATTTTTTAAAACATAATAAATACAAAATCTTAAAAAATGCAAAAAGAAAACAGTGTATTATAAGAACCAAATAAATTATTTCTTTTTGTAGACTTTAAATTTCTTCATAATATTTAAAAATGAAGAGAGAAGAAAAATACTTAGTTCTATTCCTTAGATTAAATGAAATAAGTTAAAATTTATTTTACTAAATATATTCCTAAAAAATTAATCATAAAATAACCTAAAATAAAAATTAATTATGAATAATAAGTTTATGTCGAAATATTTATTAAATATATTTATGCTAAAACAAAAAAAAATAGTTTTTGCATTTATTTGTTATCCTTTTATATAAATTATGTAGATTTATTGCTATTCAAATAGCTTATTATTTATTTTTACAAACATATTTCTTCTATGAATTTACTCAATCAAAATATTTTCAACTTTTATTAAGAGCTAAATATTTGAAATATTTATTTTGATTGCTTTCTGATGAAAATTAGTGGCTTAAATATCATTTTTAGACTGATAAAAATTGGAATGAGTGATGCTCTATTAGCAGATTTTTATTTATTACGAATATTTAATTAAAGTACAAAAATAGGCATCAAATAGCTCTATAATAATTATTAGCATATCAGAAATTAATCAAATTTAGTAAATTTAAATTAATAGCCAATAAATTTATATATTTAAATAGGAGTAATAAAAATAGAATTTAACAAAATGAAAGACTCTAAATTGTGTTTAGTATGTTCATAGAATAAATATAAGTATAAATGCCCTAAATGCAGTGTTTAATAGTAAAAATTTATTTATAATTTTGATAACTTATAAAATAGTAATCAAATTATTTAAAAAGTTGTGGTTTAGGTTGCTTCAAAACGCATAAATGTGAAGATTATAAACAGGAAAAGCAGTAAACTCAAATAATTAATCAAGAAACTGACCCAATACACAAATCAAATTATGTAGAGGATGAAGATTTAAGAGTTCCAAAGGCCAAATTAGAGCAATTAAGTAATATTTTGCATTTATTGACAATTTTTTTTAACAAACTTAAAAATTAGAAAGCAGCATAAAGATTAAAAAAATACTTCAGTCTTCCAAGCTGAGAGAAACACTATTAAAAATAGATGACGCTAGAAGTAGATTATGGGAACTAAATAACGAAATGAAAACTAATTAGCATTTCATGGAATTTACATAGTTATTATTAGGTGAAATGGACATGCTCAATAATAATAACGAATTTTTATGAAAAAAGGCAATAATTTAATAATCAATATTTCAATAAAAACAAATTATTATTTATCAAAATTAACAAATCATAAGCAAATTAAAAATAAATGAATAAACAAATATTTTAGTGTACTCAAGTGATTTATAAAGCATGTGTAAACTTCTACATAAAATTTACAATTTCAATTAATATTTGAAATATTTTATTTAATTAAAATAAAATTATAAATAAAAATAACTAACTATTTATTAAAATTATGAAATCATTTGCTTAGATTATAAATGATATGCCTGCTTTCTTACTCAAAAGAAAAGCTTTCAAAAAATTTTAAAAGTTTTCAGAAGAACTTTGAAATCTATTCCTAAATTTAATTTTCTGCTAATTTAGCATTTTGGTAGATATTTTTTATGGATACCTTTACAGGGTCTAAATTGTCACCCTAGATTTTTTTTAAATTAAAATTTTACTCAAAGTTCAAATTTAAAATAATAAATAAATGAAAAATTTAATAAATAAATAAATAATTTAATTAGTTACTCTTTCTTTGAGGGATTTGACTAATTCTCTAAAAAGTTCTTCAAAGAAATAAAGGATATCGTAATCGTCGTCTTCATCTCCGGTTAATGAGATTTATATTTTTTCAAGGTTAAATTAATCAGCAAAGTTATCCATGAGTGATTCAATAATTAATGAAAGACATTTATAAACATCGGGATAGTCACATGCTTCTTTTTGTGCAGTGCTAAAAACTTAATTTAGAATGGATATAACATCGTCAGGAGTGAAAAGTTTTTTCTTGATTAAACTGTTTAAGAAATTAGTTCTTTTCAAGTTTTATTCTTTCTTTTCAGTATAGGATAAGATGATAAGATAGGTTAATACTTTTTTCTTATCTTCAGATAATATTTCTTCAATATGCTTTTAAGATTATTCCAAGTCTTCCAAATTTTAGTAAATTTCCTTTACTCTAGATTCATAATCAATAAATTCTTTAGCAGCTGCTTTAGCTTATGGCTGAGGCTATGAAGGCATAATTCCGAATAATTCTTTATAGTTTTAATCGGTGTTCTTCTTCTAAGATTCTTATTCGTCTTCATCAACTTCATCAATTTCTGCACCTTCTTTTTTGTTTTAAGCTATTTTTACAAATTTTGATGTTATTTAAAAATCTTAATCGATAGTTTCTTTACTTAAATTTGCGTAACCCCTTCCCATTTATTTTTTGACAATAGGTTGGTTTATACTTCTTGGTTGACTATATGAATAATTTCCTTTAGTTTACTATGAAAATATTTGTACTTCTTCAGCTCTTTGTTGTAAGTCTTTTTCATGTTCTTCTTTTATTTCTTACTTTGTTTTAGGCTTCTCTTTTTAAAAAAGTCTTTCTTACCAATTTTTATCTCTTCTTTCTATTAAGTTCTAAATGAGAGCTTTGATGATAGGGGAAACATTTCCACAATTTTTATATGTTTCTAAGCTATTGAAAGTGATAAGAAAGAAAGTAAATAAGCAAATCAACATCAATTTTCATTAATAATATAATTTACATTGACATCATATCTTGGAAGCCTATTGCCTCAAATTTAGCAAAATAGTCTTTGCTTATTGTTTTGGTATCAGTAATTTATTTTTTAATTTCATCAATAATTATTCTTTATTCTACCTTAGAATCTTTCTTTAAATTATCTAAACTAGGTCCAGCTTTTATTTATAATAACAAAATTGAGTACAATGATCAAATATTAAATTATCCATAAATAAATAATAAATACTGATTTCGTAAAGTTCTATGATGCCTTAGATAAAATCATCGTAATGGACGTATTTTTCATCAGTTTCTTTAAGCTTTTCGATATCCTTATATGTAAAATGCTTTTGTAAGAACTCAGAAATAACAATCTTAATGACATGCTTATTGATAACATTAAGAATAAATAGCTCACCAATAAACTTAACCACTATAATTAAATTAATTTTAATCATAAATTTTGACAATTCTTCAATCAATCAATTAATTAAAAATATTTACATAAAATAATTCTTTTTTTTCTTTGGGTATGGAAATCTTTTCTTTCTTCTTCTGTCATATCTACAAGCTTTTCTGTATATTTTAAATATTTTTATTATTTATTTGAATAAAACCTTGAACATTTAATATCATTAATTTATTTCATTTCACAATAATAAAATAAACGAATTTCATTTTTTATCTTTTATTTGAATAGTTAGGAATAATGAAAGATATTCTAATAAAAATTACTCTTAGATTGAAGAACTTAAGTGATATTCTCAAATTTACTTTAAATGAGATTAAGGAAATTATTTCTAAACACATTGTCTTGTGTATCGGGATTCTTTTTATCTTTGCTGTCGATATTTTTCTTGAGCTCATCATTCAAATACTTACAAAGTTGACCATACAAAGCAGTGTATTTCATTTCAGTTATAGCTTTTTCCATGATTTTTGCAATAACTTCTTTACAAATAGTGCTGGAGTTTTCTAAACATGGATTGTTGTCTTATGCATACTTAAAAAATTCAGCTTTTACTTTTTCTATATTGTCGTATGTTAAAATGTTAGTAAGTCTTTTGATATCTTTTAATTTCTGTTACTCCTCATTAACTTGGTTTTGTTGTTTCAACCAATCACGTTCAGCAGATTATTTAAGAGCTAACTGTTGATTAAATTTATTATTTATTGAACTAAATCACTATTATGAACTAAATAAAACTTCAAGTAATTATATACCTCATCAGGATCTATTTCTCTGCGAGAGATAGCACTATTATTATTCATAGGGAATGCCTAATTCGATCTAATAGATGAAGAAGTGCTTTATTCAGATTTTCTAATATTAGTTGGAACATTTGATGTTCTTTCATTCTTCGTAGAATTCTCAATAGCTATTTTTCTTTCTTCAAATAATTCTACTGCACTTTTAAGCTCATCATCCACCTCCTGTTCATATGTTATCTCAATAGTTTTATTACATATTGCCTGTATTAATAAATAAATAAATATAATAATTTAATTAGATATTATATTTTTAATTCCTTAATAATGCATTTATTTATCTATAGAATTATCTAATTATTTATTTATATTGAGTTGTTTAGTTATTTATTTACTATCGATCTATCTATGATTAAATTGCTAGAATATTTTTAAATTTGAAAAACAAGATAGATAAATATTAAAAGTGTACATTTAGGTAATATGAGATTTTTTCAAAGGTTGGTCTCTTTCTTTCCTCTAGTAACTTTGCTTGCCTTTCTCTTTCTTGATCTTCTAAAATTTTTCTTTATTCTGCTAAGCGTTTTTCTTCTTCTAATCGCTCAAGCCTTTTTTGCTCTTATATTCTTTCTTCTTCTAATTTTCTTTATCTTTCATCTTCCTCTTCTTTCAGTCTTAACTTTTCTTCCTCTTCTCTTCTCAACCTTTCTTTTTCTTCTTGTTCTTCTTATTTTTTTAAGTTTTCAGCCTCATAATCTCTTTGATATTGTTTCTATATTTCCTCTTCTACTTAATCATTTTAAATTTCTTAACTTTCATAGTTGTTGAAGTTACCAACTTGCTTATTTTATTGAATATTTTGTTTATATCCTTAGTTAGGCCTACTTTATTCTTATTTATAATTATGTTAGTATGCACCATAAGTTGAATTATGTGGTTGCTAAATATTATTCTTTTACATAGGATGTTAAGGTTTCTAATTATCAGCTGTTGGTTATACTAATTGTCCAAGTTAATAAAAAAGATCAGGTTACTAGTATTAAAATACTTGTTGCTAATTTTTTAGAGTTTAAGGAGTATTTTAAGGTGTAGCAGCATTGGTTTGAGTTGTAAGATATGTTTACTATTACATCTTTTACTTATATGCTATTTTATTGTTTTAATTTGGAAACTATGGTTGTATCGGTTAATTATGTTAAGGATAACCAAATTAGGGTTAAATGAAAGGTTAATTTGGAAAGTTTGGGTGCTATGTTTAGATAAATGGTGGTGTTTATTAAAATTATTAAATATTTCCATTATTTAAATTCAAAGGGTATAAATTAGCTGGTCTATTTGCATTATTAATATCCATATTGTTATTATTATAAGGAGTTCCATTGTTAATAATTACATTTTATTGAGGAGGTTAAGCATTATTGTTGGTGCTATTTTACTATTCAAACTAACCATTTGCATCTGGTTTTAACTTCAGTGCTTTTTTTGGTTTTTTCTCTAAAGGAGCACTAGAAACTACCCCAACTATTGGTTATTGTTGATCTTTCTACGGTTAAGTCGACACTATTTAGCTTTTTTACATATTGGTATTTTTTACTTTTTACAATTTAAAATGTTTAATTAATTAATTTAATTAATTTTTTGATTTTCAAAGGTAGACGAATTTGCATTATATATATATTTATTTATTAATTGATTTTGCACAATATTTTCCTATTTACTTAAGAGAAAAAATCTTTCTTCTTCTATCATAATTTTTAAACTTTATTTGATATTATTAATAAATTATTTCCAACCTATTTTACTTTTTAACAATTTCATTTTTAATGTTGAAATAAAAATAGGATTTTTTTCAAATATAAAAATTAAAAAAAAATCAATAAATAAATAAAATAATTTAAACAGACTAATAAATGTTTGCTATTTTCTGCTTTAAAATTACTGACATGTAATAATTTTTCAAATTATTCATCTCACTTTTTAGAAATATTTTACTTAAATTTTTTTAGTTTTTGTAAAATTTCTTTTTTCCATTCATAAAAATTTCATAAAAAATTAAGGAAATATTATTAAATAATAAAATAATTTTACTTTATTTCTTATTTTTGTGGAATTTAAAGAGGAGAATATTGATGAAATTAATTAAAGTATAATTATTTATTTGGATACGAAAAGTGGGAAAGAAAAATATTTTTTTTTACAAATAAACTATTTTAATATTTTATAATTGTTTAAAAATGTAAGAAAATGTCTTTTTTGTTTATTGTTTTATAGATAAATTATTTAAATATTATAAAAATATGTAGAATCCATTTTATAAGCTTTCTTTAAAGTTATTGATTATCTTAAACAAATTTGCAAAAAAAAATTAAAAAATGGCTGTTTATAAAAATAATTTAATATCGATCTATTTTATTTTTAAAATTAATTCATGTTTTTATTCAATTTTTAAAAAAATATATTCAACAATAACACTTTCAGTTTAATTTTTTAGTTTTTAATTTATTTTTAAACAAAAAAATAATTATCTTTAAAATGAGAAACTTTTTGTTTTATTATAATTTCTAATAATTCATTTTTAATTGGCTATAATCTTATAACAACTTGGTGGATTTAAAAGTGAAAAACATATTTTTAAATACATTTTTTATGACACTTATTGAATTGAGAAAAAAATATGCTTACTTTTTTGTCAATAATAAAAATTTAACTCAACAATTTTTGGCTCAAACTGATTCTTAATTGATTAGGATCTGTATCATTAATTTTTTAAAATGCTAAACTTTCATTCAAATTATAATCAAAATTATAAAATTAAATTGTAAACTATTTGCCGATTTGTTTTACCATAAAATCTCGTTTGTTTTTTTTTCTTAGATTTTAAGGTGGGGTAAAAAAATCATATTTGTATTCTAAACATTAATTATTTTTATTTACCAGCAAATATCTGTTCTGGACCTGCAATTATGAAACATCAAACTATATGTTATAATTAATAAAGAAGAATTTTTGTAAGACTTTAGAAGAATAAGGTTAGTATTTTAATTTAATTTATTAAATATCAATAATTTTTAACGGGAAAAAGTGCATTAATTCATAATCAAGGGAAGTAATTAATTAGTAAAATATGTTTTTTATAATATATTTTATATTTATTTAATTATGATTGTTTGATTTTTTGATAGAATTTTAACTCATATTTGTTGTAAAGTTGATTTAGTAAAACAATTGCTTATCATTGATTCTTTCAACCTTAGTTTAAACTATTATTAAAAGAATTTTAATTAGCATAAAAATACAACAAATAAAATTGGTTATGAAACAAATAAAATAAATAATTAAAGCATTTTATGCATGCTGTTCATTTCTTTTGTTATGATTCAAATACTTCTCTAAAAAGAGGATCTGATGATAATGAATATTTTTAAATTATTTAATCTAGTCTTTTTTCAAATGGTGCAGCTAATAAATATTTATCAATAGTACTTGACATTACTGATGGAAAGAATAAGTATTTAGCTAAGAATCCAATAAAAGTAAATTTATAAGTAATTCCCCAAGGAATATTGGAGTGTTTGAGATATTTTGTCATATAGTAGGAAACTAGTGATATTGAAAGCCATGTAGTGAGATATCCAGTATTTCTAGATTTGAGTAATCTATCAGAGGTATCTATGTCGCTGATTTCGAATTTATTGCTAGTTTTTGGGTGATGTGAGAAGTAATAAAACGATGCATATTTATCATTTAAAAAGTTTTCAAATTTCAATTCTTTTGGGAATAAAATTTTAGTTTCATTAAAGAATTTGCTTTGCTAGCTGTTGATAGCATTAGGAGGTAGTGCTTAAGTTGCTCCCGTTTATTGCTAAGTAAAATTCTACAATTATTTCTATTCTTCAAATTCTTTTATTTCATTTAAAAGAGTCTATCCACTTTATTATCTCTAGCTTTTAAACCAATCATCGATATATTTATCCTTTTATACATTTTGCTCATCAGGAGCTCTATAAGTAGTATTATAGCTTTTTGCATTTAATCTTCTTTCGAACTCTTCGTCACTTATTCTACTATCTTGTGAACTCATCTTCTTTATGTTATAATAGACTTATTTCCACTAATTAAATTGTTGGTCTAACTAAATTTTTTTATTTAAAATCTTATAAATTATTTAATTATTTATTTGATTAGTTGTTTCTATTTTCTAAAAGAGCTTTCTTGATTGTTCTTCTTACAATAAATAAATATATTTATTTATTTATTGAATTATATAGATATCAAATACAAATAAATATAAATAGATACATAAATATCTTTGTTTTTTCTATTTCCAAATCAATTCATGAAATTTACAGTGATCAGTAATTCAAAACCTGTTTATCAGTATAGTATACTAATTATATTATTAATATCTCTATCATCATATAAATCTAAATTTGTTTATTCATTAATATAAATATATTAAATATACTTTTCCTTTTAATTTGCTATTTAAAAATCTATCACAATGTTTATTTAGTATGAATATTTAACATTAAAATAAAAAAACTCATTTTTTATTTTCATAAAAAATAATTTTTTGCTTAATTTAATTTGAAAATTTATTTTAAAACTAGGTTAAAGTTACAAATTATTATTGGTATAATAAGTTTAAACAAGCTAATTATTAGATAAAACAAAAAAGCCAATAAGAAAAGTGATGGTGCTGAGAAAAGATTTTAAAACTAACTAATATTATACACACTCAATTATCAAGATTTATATTAACTAACTTGTTAATAATTTCCAGCTTAATAGAAAAACTAATTTTCAAAACAAAAAAAAAAACAATCTATCTATCTTTCTATCAATTTATCAATTAATTAATCATAAGCAAGAATTTTGGATTAAGTAAACAGACAGTTTAATTAATAAATAAATATATATAAAAATGTCTTAAGATTTATTCAAATAAAAGTTACGTCCTCTTTCTCATAATGTTTACTCACATAATTCAGATACAAGGTAATATAAGAAATAATTTTTTAGCTCTTTTAGATAAAACAAAAAATTAATAAGTAATTTTTATTTTAAAATAAAATATTTTTTTAATTATTCTTATTAGATCTTCAACTGCTAACCCTTAAAAGAATAAGTAGGGAACAATTTACAAGGGGAACTTTTTATCTAAGGCACTATCACCTTTGAATTAAGAAGCGATGCTCTTTTAGCAAATATTTCAGTAAAGAGCGAGGCCAATTACTACTGGAGGACTGCAATATCCTCAAACAACAACAAGCACTTCTAATTAATTTATTGTTAAAAATCAAGTAAGTGAATTTGTATTGATTTAAAATGTAACAATTTCTTTCGTCAAAACAGCTTAAACCTAGAACAGCTACTTATAACGTAACATAAAAAGCTAATTAGCATACTTAAATAGGAAGACCAACAACTACAAATTCAGCAAAGCATCAAGAAAGAAATTTTTTAGATTTTAATTTAGTTGAATCTGAAGTATATCCTGGAATATATTATGCCAAAAGTATGTATTTTAATCAAATTAAGTGTAGATAAAAATGGTATTTACTTATTTTGTAATATAAATAGCATCATTGAGAAATTTGCTGAAAGAAAGTAATAATTTTACTTGATTTTGTTTAATATATTTTAAGTATTAAAACTATTTACTTACAATTTTTTAAAAAAAAACCAGTTAAATTTCCAAAGTAAATTAAAGCGCTTCCTCCTGATGACTATCGTTTGAATCTCATTTATTAAATTATATAAAAGCTTTTTCATGAGTTAAATTTCTTTTTGTTTAACATCTTGATTTGTTAGCATGAAATTACATAAAATTATCTTATCTTCTTTTCTGGTAAATAGAATTTTTAATATTTAGATCTTAAACAATATCACTTTTAATAAAAGACTCGGAAAGTGTTCCTTTTAGTAAATGCTGTAATTCTCCTGTTTATGTAGAATTGTATGAGAGTGGTACGGGAAGAATTATGTGTAATGATTAGATGTGCTAAATGTAGTTATTAACTGAATTCATAATTAACTTCGAAGAAGGATAAAATTTGTGGAAAGAAAACTTAGTTTTTAACACGAACCCAAATTAAGACAATGAAGTTAGAAGACAAGTTTCTAAGCTAATAACGACTGGATTTTTTAAACATAAATCGATTGTGAAAGAAGTTAAAAAGCTCTAGAAACCTACATAGTACAAATAAAAAAATACTAACGACTTTTATCCTCTTTAAGCTAACAGCCAAGAAAATTTTTAATCAACTCAAAATTAATATTTTTAAAATCCTTTTTTGACAGCTTAAGAAGAAGGATACTAAGCTTATTATGGATAAAAATAACCAGGTTTTAATCAGTTTAATGCTCCTCCCGAGTTTTAAGATTTATAATTTTAGAGTAGTGATAACTTTTAAGATATTTAGTAGAACAAACATAAATTTAATTTAAAGAGTAATATACCGATATAAAATATAGATAATGATGATCAATAAATGCCATTAACTAGATTGAAAATAAACTAAGGTGAATTAATTGTGATGAATTAAAAAATAACTAATGGATTGGTGCAGAACAGCTAAATTTTCAATAAAGAATTTAAAAGCAATAATAAATTCCAGATAAATCAAACTTAAACAAAATGGAGACCTCAGTCTTTTTCGAATGCAGAAAGTGAATTTTAATTAAGATTGCCTAATAATGCTCCAAGCATCCGTTTAAAAAGTGGGTTTAACAAAGAAAAAAGAAATAAAAGCACAAATCATAAATAATTTTTAGAACAAATCGATAAGCATCAGTAAAGTAAATAGAACGAAGAAGAGAAAACATTACTTGATATCAAAAATATGATAAATGATATTCTTTCTTGATTTAATGAATTTTATTTATTCTATCTTGATAATAATATAAAGCTAAAATCCCTAAATGTAAATCAAAATTAGAAGTAGTTAAAAATAATTATAAAAATATTAAATTGATTGATTAAGTAAATAAGAGAACATCTAATAAGTTAATCTTACATTTATTTATTTAACATACTTTTAATACAATTTTTGTAAAATATAATTAAAATTAAATTGTTTAAATAGTTTAATTCTATTTGTTTATATTATCTTGTTTGTTAAATTATTTTTCTTAAAATGATTTGGTTTCACTTGTAGTTTGTTTTATACTTTTATTCATTAATTTATTGATCTGATATTTTATTATTCAATTCAATCAGACTTGTTTAAAAAACTCTTCTTCTGAGAATATGTATTATAAGTTTATATCGTAAGCACTAATATAAGAAGCTGCTTAATCATATTTTTCTTTATCATTAAAACAAACAATTCTTTTTAGTTTAATTTATGTTAATAAATCTCTATCATTAGTGTATATATCCAAAATCAGCTTTTTAAGTTTCTTTAAAAATAATATTTGCTAGTTATATTCTTCTACATTCTTCGCTTAAGGAATTTTTATATCTTTTATTTCAAATTGTTTTATTATTTCTTTTGTAAGCTTATCAACTTTATTGGCTAAGTAATCTATTTCTTAACGAGCTTAAATTATAGAAGGTGCATACTCTTCATATTTCTTAGCAATATCATCAGGATTGAAATTAAATGGAATCTAATTTTAATTTAAAACAAATAAATTAATTAATGTATTAAGTAATAAAATTTTAACTTTAATTCAATAATAATTTTTTTTGAGGAATCAAATTTATTTTAAGGTTCTCAAATAAAAAAATTTAATTCTTAAATTTCAATAATATAAAAATATTTTATTTTATTTTGCAATATAATTTATTAAACAAGTATCTACTTATCTAATTCAGAAATATTTAAGCTTTTAAAATCTTTAAAAGTAATTAAAATTTTATTAATGAAGATTAAATTATAAAAAATATTTAATTATTTTAATATTTATCAAAAATTATTATTTATTGCTGTGCTTTTGTTTAAAATTAGATGAAAATGCTAAAAGAAATTATTTATTTTAATTTTGAGAAAAATTTACTGAAAAAAATCCAGGCATGTCACTGCCACTGTATTTTCTGGTGACATAGAGACATATTTAAGGAGACTAGTTTTCCATATGATGGAATACTTCTTTAATTTTTTAAAATTTCTTAGTTTGCATCTAGACTTCATCTTGTATTAAAGTAGACATGACTTTAAAATAAAAAACATTGAATTAATTTAAATTTTATTAAAAGTATAGATTAATTTTTTACATTAATCTATTTCTTATTTGTTAAGTGTTTCATCTATAAATATTAATCTAGGATCTATAAGATCAGAAAATAACTGTTCTGTGTTGATCAAATACCCAGTATCATCTGCCAAGATCTTAGCCCAGAGTAGAGGTTTTTGAGATGGTTTGTCCATATCATACATTTCTTCTCTAATTCTTTCTATTGTTTTCCTAGATAAATTAGCTCATATAAATATTTTGAAATTCGATTTAATGTTTTTTTACAAGTAATTATATTCATTTATGTGTTAAAATATGAGGCTTCCTAGTTTGCCTTAATATAATTTTTTTTCCATTGATTCTATGAAAGTCTAAATTTAATATTAAAAAAAGATAGGTAGAATCATTAATTAATAAAGATAATCTTTTAATTTATAAATTAAGTAGTGGTTAAAAATTATTACTTCATGTTTCTTCATTGGCCCCATTGTTTGTTAATATCTTTAAAATACACTCTCTTCATCTTCTCCTTCATTTACGAAATTCTAGGCATCAGAGGAATCTTTTTGATTTTTTAATTGATCAGCTAAGAAAGGATTTGTTTTAATTCTGACTTCTTTGAGTTCATTCAGCAAGATAGCAATAGTCCTAATTAAGTGTTTTTAAATGAGTTGCTATTAAATTTATTTTAATTAGCTAATAATAAATTTACTAATCCATATGAAGCTGTAGAGTTTCTTAAGTTACGTTTGGATTTAAATCATTCAACCTAACTAGAATTATTTTATAAATAAAGGATATAATAACGTATTTATTTATTTGTTTCTAGAATATAATCATATCTTATTTATACCTTCTATTTATAGGTACTTTTTAGCTTTTTTATTGACTTTATCAGGCACATAAAATACCAATTTTTGTTATTAAGCGCCCTGATTTTATGATAGAGAATCAAGGTATTAATTTAACTATCTCAATGATCTGCCATTCTCTTCTTTAATTTTTTCCTTTTAATTAGTAAAAATTCATAATTAATGATAAGTTTTCAGTTAAAGCACAAAAACTTCTTTTTGAAAAGTAATTTACAGGAGCATTGCCTAAGACATCTGGATGTACATTTTTATAAAACTCACCTAACTTTGAACGCGATTTAAAACTTGAAGATAAAGAAAATTAGCAAGCAATTTTCTAATATAAACTATTTTGTATTCTATTCAACTATAATATTTAATTTGTGAACTTTAAAGCAAACATTAATCACTAACAAATCTTTTTTTTTTTTTAAGTTTTTTAAATTAAAATTGCAAAATATTGTGCTCAAAGAACATTTCAGAATACATTCAAAAATAATTAATACTTATAGATCTTTAATTAGATTTGATTGTAGGATTATCTTAAATAAATAAATCACTGATTAAAATTAATTCTTATTATAAAAACTAACTATTTTAATTTTTTTTAAAAAAGTAGACAAAAAACAACTTAATATTATGAAAGGATTTTTATTAAATTTTAAAGATGACAAAGATCACTCACTTTGTTGATCTCATTTATTTATTTATTAAATCAAGACATTAGTTATGTTTTGCTTACAAAAATATATATAATTTTTTAATGTTATTTAGGTTAATAATGATTGATTATCTTCTTTGACAATTCATTTTTTCTCAAACAAATCTGGTTTTGATAGTATTAAATATTTAATCAATTTCTTGCTTAGAATTAGACTTCATTGTGATTGAAAGATTTCCTAATGCAGTGTAGGATCCATACAAAAGCATGATATTTTATGAACTGATGTTTTTACCTGCACAAATTAATTCATTGTTATCAACTTCAACAACACCAATTCCAATATTAGTTAGCATATTTCTGAATTCGTATTCTGTTTTAACTTTATTGCTCTTAATATCTTAGTTTTCTTCAAATCTAAATTATTCCCAATAATTTTCATATTATTCAACATTGATGTTTATGGGAGTGAAAGATGGACCAGCTGGTTTTTGAGAAGTGAAAGAAGGTAAATCATCATCTTCAAGTAAATTAATTGCCTAATTATTGACTGAAGGAGTTTAGCCATAAGGATTAGTGTTTTAATACACAATAGGCTTTGTTGTGGTAGTTGTGTTGGTTGCTGCGGGACCAGTAGTTGTAATTCCACCGAAAAACATCTCTGCCATTTTAGTTTATTGCTTCTTTTTGGTATCTTCAGGTTCAACTTTTTTAGGAGGAGGAGGAGTAGGATTGCTATTTGGTTTATCTTGCTCTTTATTTTTCCATATATCTGTGCCAGGTATGTATGGTCCGCTTGGGTAATCTTTATTAGAAAAAGACTTTTGTCCTTTCTCAGCCTCTTTTTAGATAGGAGCCTTGGCAGGTTATTCAGGTTAAACAAATCCTTCTTAACCCCAAGGATTAGCCTTATTATTGGTTAATTTTAAGACTTCTTCTTAATCTGATTTTGCAGTGTGTCTTGAATCAACAGGTGCAAAGTTTAATGCTTCTGAATAGTTTTTTATCAAAAAAATTTAATAAAAAATGTAGAATTAAAATCAATAAATTTACTATCGTTGCTCATAACAGCTTGTATAATTTTGTTAGAATTAAAACGAGGTGCTCCGTTTCTAACAGATCTTTCAATAAAATCGTTAAGGAAGTTTAACTTGGTATCAACTTTAATAGCAGAAGATTATCTCAAAGCAGCATTGTACTTTGAAAGAATCTTATATTCTGTAGATCTAGAAGATACTTCTAAACAGCGAGATTCCCCATAATAGTCGAGACATGCAGCTACTTATTCTTGCATATTGAAAGCAGAGCAAGAAGATAATTTAGCTAAAGCATTCAAGAACCATCCTCTAGTTGAAGTATTTTCAAAATCATTTGTGATAGATTCAAGCAAGCATTCAATCAACTTTTAAAGTTAAGTTTCATCGTTACCATCTATTAAAAAGTTAAATTATATTTCAAATTTTAATTAAAAATATTTATGAAATAAATTACAAGTTGCAGCACCAATTTCACCAAAAACCCAAGCGATCATTTAAAAGGTTACGTCAGAGAGATTGGGTTTCTTAATTGTTTCTAAGTAAGTATCAATCAAGTAAGTACCAAATTAGACTCCACTTGCGGAGAAATTTTCATTCAAAGTTTTTAAGAAGGTGTTCAAAATATCGCTGCTGATGTACTCACTACCGTACTCAAATACGAGATTCATAGTTTTTAAGAACCATTCATTGCTTGGAGAATGTCTATCAGCCAAGGAAGTAATTTTGTTTACTAAATTTCTTCTGAAGAAAGGATCAGAGCTTGTTTTCAAGAATACAATTAGTCTACCAACTATAGCTTCTACATTCTTAACATTAGTCATTTTATATAAGAGTTCCATAGTCTCTTTCTTCAAAGTTTCATCATTGCTTTCTAAGCAGTCAATAATGATTAATTAATGCTCATGGACATAAGCAGCATTTACCTTTTTATTTACAAAATAATATTCATAAATTTTAGTTTATATTTATTTATGCGAAGACAATTAAAAAGAAATCAATATCAAAGGTATCTGCTATTTTTTTTTGAAATAAAATATTTATTTAAATACCTAAACGATTGAAATGAGAGCATTTATACCCAAGTACTTCAAATTGTTATTTTCAGCAGTTAAAAATCTTTAAACAGCAGAAGCAGCTTATTCGAGGAGACTTTAATAGGGATAGATAGTAGCAATAGTCTTAACGCATTAGTAAGTAACTGCAAATCCTATCTTGCTTCCTGAATCATCGCTTCTACGAAGAGCCTATCCCAAAATTTCATAAATTTATTCTGATACCTTTTAGTCCTTTTTACCTAATATAGATAGGATCTATAAAATTTTGATTTAGATCCAAGGAGCAGGAATACGAGCATAGTCGAACTCACGAGGTAATTTGTGTTCAATAACTTATTTCAAAATTAAAACAAAAGAGCCTGCTGATTCTTTGTATTTAGTGGGATCTTCCTTAACAGCTTCAAGGTAAAGATTAAGGGCAACTCCCATAACTGAAGGTTCGAAATCGCAAAGAGCACGGCGCATTTTATCATCGTAATCAGGAATTGAATCAGGAGAAATGTTGTGAATTCTTTGTAATACCATGATAGCTTTCTTTCTTACCAAATCAGTGTGATGTATTAACAATTTTATGATCTAAATTTAATTTATTTATTGAATTTAAGTTGATAATTTATTTAAGCTAAATAAGTATTAATCATATTAAAATAACAAAGATATTAGTAAAGCTAGCTTTTTATACTAATTTTGTTATTGCTTTTATCACTAATATGGACATTTAGTAAGTAAAGAATGCGTTTATAAAATATATTATTGAGAAAATATAAAATTTAATTTGCGATTTGTAAAAATTAAACTTACATTTATATATTCATCAAAATCAATGCATCAAAAAAAAAATTAAATTGTTAAAAAATTCTTCTGATTTTCATAAAAAAGCTGATAAATTTAAAGCCATTTTAACTATATTCAAACATTTGAATAAATATTTAATTTTTCATTATTTAAAATGAAGATGCAGAATCTATAATTCGATTTCAGTTATTATTTGTTGAGCTTCATTTTACTTTTTCAAATTGAATAATTTATTGCTCATTTATTTGTTAAATTATTTTTTAAAATATCTTTTGAAAAATTAAAAGTAATCTTGAAAAATGAATTACCAAATCTAAGACACCTTGTAAAATAGTCTTGTTCATTAACTTTCCTAATGCAGTTAAGGCTATTACGACTTCGTGGATGTTTTTAGATTACAGATCTTTTTACAAATTTGCAACAAGAAGAATGAGAAGATCACTTTATTCATTCAAAAAGAGACAGCAAGTTAAATAACCAAGTCTCTTCATTTAAAGACTTTTTGATTGAGCCATTTAAACTGCGCTGAAATGTGCGAAACTAGCATCGTGTCCTAACATTTCAATATAAATTGCTTTGATCAAATTTTCCTTCTATCTACGAGTTGAAAGCGATTAATCTTTAATTGAAACCTTCAATTTGGCTTATTCAGCAAGGATGATTTTATCTTCTTCTTGCTTAGAACGAGTCTCACCTATAGACTTGATTAAGTCATGCATTTCTTTGGTTAGCTGTTATGATTAACTCATTACGATAAATTTTTGCTTGCTTTGTTTAAGAAATAATTAATAATCCTATCCTATTTTTAATAAATTTTTTATTATTATTATTATATCTTCAGAATTTATCTTTTTGTTTATCAAGTGAATTTATTTTTATTTAATTTGCATTCATTTAGGTTTTATCGTATGCTTATCAGAACACATAATTTATGAGTGTTTGCTTGATTATGCTGAATTTATTTAATTGAATGAATGATTTAATCATTTTTCATCTTAGCATATTGATATTTTATTTGAAATAAAAAAAATCATTGCCAAAATTTATTCCTTTACAAACTATCAATCTAATGCATTTTATTTTCCTCATTTTTAATTTTTACACATACTCATATAATCTAAATAAATTATTAAATCAATAAACACATACAAATATTGAATAAAAGCAAGCATATATCTTTTAACATTATTTTTCAAAAGATTTTTAGATCAAAATGAATTCTTTTTCAACTCATTTATTTCTCATCAGAAAATTCTTTTATCCATCAATTCAATGCAAAATCTAAAAAAGTCTAATCGCTTCAAATTTAAAACATTAAGCCTTAAAAAATAAAAATTAATTTAATTTTACTGTGCTTATGAACCATCTATTTTTAAATTAATTGCTGCTTTAAAAATATTTATAAGCAAATAATATTTTTTTTCATATAAAATCAATTTGTTTCCAAAAATTTTAGTAAAATTAAAAAAATATTTTATCCAAAATTATCAAAAAAATTAAATTTCATGTGTGAAATGTTATTTAAAATATGAAAATAAGATAATTGCATACAAAAAGACTAATTTTAATTATAACAGCTAGTGTTATTTATGGTGGATAATGATTTTTAATTTTTTATGATTAATTGATATTTAATAAAAATTATTAAAATTTAATATTATTTATTTTAGTAATTTTCATCTTTTCATTACAAAAATCTATAAATAAACTAATATGAGCATACTATAAGAACAAAATAATCAAGTGGAAGAGGACGAATAGCCTCAAATTTTAGAATAGCAATAATTTTCTTTGAAGGACAACTGTATTTCATTATTATACGCTTATTCAATAATTAATTAGTATAATTTTAAAGTAGTTTCATTGAGAGAGATGAATGCAATTATAAATTAAAATTTTGATAAAAACCTTTACCAAGACGAATTTTAAAAAAAGCTTGATTATGAAGACAAAGCTTTGAGCTAAAATAAATTTAGTAGCCCAATCAAATAAACAAAAAGTAAATAGCCAAGTGAAAAAGTAAGTAATAACTTAAAAAATATATAAGTAGAAATATTGCATATTGATTACTTAATAAATTTATTATTAATAAAACAGTCAGCTTATTGGGAAACATCATACGCCTAAGTTAAAAATGCTTATATGAATGCAAACGATTTAGATGAAGAGGCTTAAAATCTTAAAATAAATTTATTAGATAGCATTAAAAGAATGAGGGAATAATAGTAATTTGCTTATCTTTACTATTATTTAACATCATTTACAAATTTTTGAATATATTTATATAGCGATTAAAAAGTTATTAACTTTGATGAAAATCCTAACCAATCATTTAGTTAGAGTCCATAAAAAGAAAAAAAAGGGATAATATTTGAAAGTATGCAGCAAGAAAATAATTTCTTAAAAGATAAAATTAAAAAATTGGAATAAAAAAATTAATAATTGAAAATCCAATTAAAGAATTCAGAAAAAATTTAGTAAATTTGTTTTCATTTTTAATTGACTAAAATAGTATTTTTAAATTATTTTAGAAATGAATACATTGATAAATTTCTAGTTTAAGAGCGGAAAGACCTCAAAAAGATGATTTCTTAATACAAACAGTAAATATAAATATAAAATAACAAAATATTAAATTCATTTTTTAACTGAAGATTTTTAGATAAACTGTTGAGTGATAAGCAAAAACTAACAGAAACAAATAGAAAATTGAAAAATGAAATTTATTATTTAAATGAAGAAAATTAAAAATATTCAGAAATAAATAAAAAATTATCTAATGAAATAAACTATTTAATAGAAAGAGTATTATTATTACTGTTAAAAATTATCTTTTCCTTAAATTATTTCTTTTTAGTATTCTAAGGCATTTGCAAAAGAGGAACTAGAAGCTGATGAACATTACGATAGTGTAAATTAGATAACAAATTAAATAGAATAAAATTAATTAATTTTTAAAGGAATATATTAAAATGATTAAAATGGACCATTCTGAAAATATTGAGTCTGTTAAAATGCAGTAAAGTTCAGTCAGAAAATCATCAAATAGTGTCAACAGTGCAAATTAGGCAAAAGTAAAATTAAAATTAATTTCTATTAATTTATTTTAACTATTTATTAATACTTAAAAGAAAAGTTTACTCGAAAATCTTAATTAAATATTGAACTCCACAAATATTAACAAAGTAGAAAAATCTACAAAATAATAACCAGTTCAGCTAGCATAAGAACCTAATGAAATAGGAGAATTATAAGATTTTAAATAAGATTGAGTTAAAAAAAATAAAAAATTGTTTTTAAAAATGAATAATAAAAAAATTTGAAAGGACTATGTGAAACTTTAATGATAAATTGCCACCTACTAATTATATTATTTAAAATATTCTATTGTTTATAAATTTGACTTTGCCAATTTATTTATTGATTTATATATATCATAAAATAAGAGTATAATATTTAATTTTTTTCTAAAAAGTGCTTAAATTCTTAATATAAAGTTTGAATTATTATAAAGTGAACAATAAATTTTTAAAACTCTTTTTAATATTTATGTACAGTAAATATATTTTTTTATTTTATTAAAATTAGTTTGTCATTTTTATATTTAAGAGAAAATAGTTAGATGATTCAGATATTTTAGAAATTAATATTCTAAATATAAACACTTTTATTTTCTAGTTCATTTAAATTTTCTAGCCTTGAAGAATTCTTTTCAAGGACTTTTTCGACATCCAACTGATTTAACTTTTTTATACTCTTTTTCATACTTTTTTTACTTCCACTTTGGTTTTTAGTTAAGCTTGCTTAATTAGGTCTTAATGAGGACTAAAGGCTTTCGATATTGCTTTAAGCATCTTCTTCAACAGGTACCATTTAATATTTCTGTTTTCTACTACTGTATTAAATTTCATTAGATGGAATATTATAATTTTCTTATCCACTTTCCTTTATGTGAAATCCTTCACTAATTGAATTTTACTGGCTATTTTAAGCAGGTCTGCTGCTATCATAAGAGCCATACTTTAAAAATACACTATCATTATTTAGTTCATTGATATTTTAATTAATATTTTATTTTTAATATTATTTTTTCTTATCTTAATTGACAAAATCAGATATATCATGATGCTTTGACCTATAGGATTTTATAGGTTCTGTATTCTTACTAAAATTATTATCGTTTTTTTAAAATTTATTAGATTCATATTTTGATGAGCTGCTTTAAATACTTTCCCTATCGACTGAATGTGATGACCTAACTTTGTGATGAGATTACTTCTATAATATTTCTTACTAATTTAAAGTATTAGCAACAGCTTGAGATATTTAGTTTGGTGACTACTATAGTTTTTATGGTGTTTTAAATATTTATTGATCATTAGTTTGTTCTCTACTAATTCTTTAATCATTATTAAAATTTTATTGAGTCTGCAATCCTTCATTAAAACTTCTATTAGTTTGTTATTGGATTATCAATTTTTATATTTCTTTAAGTTGATTTTAAGTGTATTTGGTGTTTTCTTCACTTTGAGTTTTAACTTATTTAAGAACATTCTGAATGTGCTACTAATTTTCTGTTAGCTAGTTCATCATATCACTGATCACTTTTTAAAACTCTATAATATTCTAGTTTTGCTCAATGTTATATTACCCATATTAGTTCTGAAATTAACTTTAGTAAGGGTTAAAATACATTGGATTCCCTTAATACTAATTTTGATATTATAAGGCCTAAGCAATTTTTTAGCTTCTTTCCATTTCTTTTGATTGCTTATTTTATTCTTCGTTGGTAGTATAGCTCCTTTGAGATCTTGTTAAGATACTTTTCTTCAATGCTTTTGACTTTAAAGGATATATTAATAAAATAAAAACTATTTTGAATAAGCTAGCTTACTTCCTCATTTTGAGAAATAGTTGATTAAGCAGAAGACTATCTCTTAAAATTTAGTTCTGTTTCTACACTTTATTATGCTTCAATGACCTAATTTTAAGCACGTATTGAAATAGTATTTTTTTATTACTATTCATTTTAGTTAATTTATTATTTATTTACTCTATCTACATTTATGTATTATTATTACTATTTATATTTATCTATTTGCTCTTTGTTTTATTATTATTCTAATTGTTTTAAAAATTATTTTTCATAATAAAGTTCTTCTTCAATTTTCTTTTATTTTTCAAGTTATTTTTTGACCTTTTGTTCTTCTATTTGCTAAAGCAAAATTTATTAATACTCCATAAGTTTTTAGGATTTTACATCCTTTTCCTATTACTCTTGATTTTAAATCACATTGTTGTTAGCTACAATCAAAGATTTTTTTTGAAACTGAGTTTAAGTTTTGTAAATATCGGCATTTGTTTATGAATTATCTTATATATTTGCATTATTTTAGATATTCTTACTAACTTGACTTGCTACTATAACTTGAGGTATTTAAGATAGCTGATTAACTTATATAAACTCATTTAAAGAAGGAATCTAATTTTAATGATTATAATTTGCTGCTATACTTTATTAATCTATATCAACTTATTATTCTTAAGGTATCTAAATTTATTATTTATATAAAAAAAATTAAAAATAAATTAAAAGTAATTAAATCAATATTATTACAAAGGTATTATGAATAACTGTTTATGTCATGGGCTAATTATTTTATGGTAAGCCTAGAATATCTTAGTTTTGTGATGTCTGTTTTACAGAGATTGAACCTTATTATGATTTATTAGGTGAAGTTTCTTTAATTTTTTAAATAAACTACTCTTATCTATTGACTTAGTTCCTAATTATTAATTTATAAATTAAATTGTTAAAATTTAAATATAAAATATTTAATACTTTGAAAATGGACTATTTTTTAAATTGTAATTTAATAGACTTAGTTCATGTAGCCTGTTTTTTTCTTTTTCTTCCATCTATCTTTTCTTCTTTTCTTCCATCTTTTTTTAATTTAAATACAAATTATTATCTGATTTATATAAAATATTTAAATTACTTATAACTTTAGTGCAGTAGCTAAGTCTTATTTGTTATCTATTCCTAGATTTTTTTAAGTATTTCTTGAGTTTTCACTTTAAGATTTTCTTTCTCTATCATTAATTCCATAATACTTCACATTTTAGTGTTATTAAACTCCATTTTAATATCCTTAATTTCCAATATTATATGTATTTAATTAATTATTATTGTGGTTTTGCTATTAATTTTATCCATAAAAGTATTACATTTATTATTGATTCAAATTATTATCATTATTAGACTAATAGTAATTCCTATTTTACAAAGATTAGTTTTATATCTACTGAAACGAAGTTGGTTATTGCTAAAATTATTAATTTTACTATTAAATGTGGCCGAAACCATTCATTTATGGCATTTACATTTAACTATTTTAAAATAAATAAGCATTTTACTGATTTTAATTATCAATCATCTAAAAATTATTCTAATTTATCTAAGCATTAACCAAATTACTTTAGTTTTATTGTAAATCGTTTATTTATTAATTATATTGATAATTTACAGAGTTGTTCTAATTTTATAAATTCTAAGGGTATCTATTAGGAGAATAGCTGTTTTAGTGTTAGATATATGGTTAATTTAGATTATGGTTATATCTTTAGCTTTAAGATTCAGGTTTATATCCATTAATTTAATTTTTTTAGTTGTTAACTGTATTATCTATGGAATATCCATGCAGTGTATTCTAATTATATTTATTTATTTAAGGTAAATTAAATATATTTTATGCTCCTTTTTGAAATATATTTGCTGTATTTCTATTATTCTATTATTAGTTAATAGAAGGAAGAAATCCTGCCTGAGGAGCTATCATTTCAATTAGCAGTATTTAAATGTTTCCTCAAGATAAATATATCTTTTTTATATAAAATACTAATAAAATAAAAATAATTTGCGAAAAATTGTTAATAATTTAGTATATAATTAATTTTTGAATCAATTATTAACAAAATACAAAAAGTAACTTTGATACCATCAATATTTAAAGGAATGGTAAATATTCAAAAATTTATTAATATTAAATTTATTTTCATCTATCAAACATATTATTTTAAATGTTATAATTTTTTTAAAAATAATTAAAAATTTTAATAATTATTGAAATTTTTCTTGATTGAGTAAGAAGATTGAGAAAAAAAATGAATTTTATTTAAAATTATATTTTTTAAGAATTATTAATTAATCAAACTGAAGTTATTTTTCTCTTTTATAAAATATAATTTATAATGGGTAAAATCATGCATTTTTACTTTTACCTTTTCTTTTTCCTAAACTTAAATGAATGTAATTGTAAAAAAAACCTTAAATTAGAGAATGAAATATATAATATTAAATTATAATATTTAAATAATTATACAATACAAAATACATTTTTTTCAGCATTTCAGAAATCAATATCTTCTTAAACCATATTTTATTTAACTCAGAAAAGAATTCTGATGATAATATAATCAGTGTTAGTTAATTAATGAAGATTTACAGAAAATAATTATTTTATAGAAAAAAATTAACAAAACTGTAAATTACAATAAATAGTGAATAAAATATTAAAAATCCTAAAATCTAAGCAAAATAAAGTAAAATTTAAAAACTAATTCATAAAAAATAATTAATTCATATCAAATCATATCATATCTTCATATTCAGTTTAGATTTTTATTAAATGATTCATTGAAAAAAATAAATTTTTTTATAAGAGGATGAAAATAAATAAATTGTTGACATAATAATTTTAATTAATAAATTAATTTATATAATAGAAAATAATATTTTACAATTACAAATTATGTTAATAATATTAATGATATTTATCTGAGCGACAAATATTTTAAATTTCAAGTAATTACAGGATTTATGTTAAAGATTTAATTTTAATCAAACTAATAAGAGAAAAAAATTAATTTATTTATTTATTAAACTACTTTTCAAAATAGGATTTTATCTATTCATTTTTTCTTTTTTTGAGATTTTGCAAGCTTGGCTATATCTTTAGCACTTTTTTTCTTTTTTTTATCATTATCAGAATCAGAATTATCAGAATGATCAGATTTTTCTTTATCTGAATTTTTATTATTGTTATTAAAATGGTCATCATCATCATCAGAATTTTGCTGTTTTGCTTACTTTTTATCTTTAGGGTTATCTTTTGATTTAGTCTTAGTTGTTTCTTGATAGTTGTTTTCACTCAAGTCATCCATTTCTATACCTCTTTCTTCATCTTCATCTTAGTCTTATTTCTTATTTTTTTTAATACCTGCAAACTATTTTAATTAATTAAATAATTATGTTATTTATTTTTTATATTATCTATCTAAATTATTTACCAAATTAGAAAACTTTTTGTTATCTTTCTTTTCTACTACATGGTCTTCATCTTTTCCATATTATTTATCTTCATTTGATGAGTTAGAATTTTACTTTTTAAATGACTTAGCTTTTGATTTTCTTCTAGATTCAGTCTTACTTATAGCACCAAATAATCCTAAATCTTTAGATTTAGATCTAGATCTTTTTGATTTACGACCTTTTTCCTCATCACTTCCGCTTCCACCATTTTCAGAGTTATCATCATCTTCATCTGAATCTTCAGAATCTTCACTTACATCTTCACCCTTTTCACGTCTTTTTAATCTATCTGCTCTTCTCATAAATCTTTCTTATCTTTTTTTTTCTTTTTCTACATTTTTTTACATACGGATAAGTTTTTCTTTTGTTTTTTTCTCTTTTGTGGTTAGGTCTTCGTCATTTTTATCAAGCAAAGATTTATTCAAATCAATGAAATCAGGGTCAGCAAGATAAAGCTAAAGATCGTTTTCTTCTTCTTGCTATCTACGAGAGAAATACATACTGTATTAAAATTTGATACCAATTGCACCAACAAGCAAAATGAGTGCAAAATATAAGTAAAATAAGTTAGGGACAGAAGAAATTTAGCCATATTTTAATTCTTAAGCAATTTAGAGTTCATTAGGGAAATCACCTAATATCCATCCGAAAGGACGGATCATGCAATATGAACCTATAAATCCAGTACAAACCATAACGCAGTGTCTGTAAAAGAAGAAGCTCATTAATCCCATAAGTATAGCTAAAATACCTATAGTTATCCAAAGCACAACAAACTAATTTCCAACTTATATTTTATATAGGAAAGCATTATTAAAAAGAAGTGCTAATACAATACCAAGCCACATTCCTAGTGCAAAGAATCCTAACTTTGGAAGTGAAACTGTAACGTAACCAGTAAGCACACCAAAAAGAACAGCTATTATCAAGCACGCATAAGCCATAATAGAATCACTATCATATCTTATAACGAATTCTCCCATGATAGCAACAATACCACCAAAACCAGTAATATAACCAATGATAAACAAAGTGGGCTTGTAGAGTTTCAATCCAAAGAAACATAATGCAGCTCCTATCGATACCATTGCTATGGTAAAAATAATCTAAAATTGAAAATAAAATTTATTTAGTTTATATGATCAATCATATTTTTAATTAATTTTTTTTGAATATGTTTAATTGCAAAAGTATTTTTGAAAATCTATTTTATTAAAGTAAATATTTAACTAAAATCTGTTTATAATATGAACGAACTCTAATTTTATTAGAAATATGAACCAATTTAAAAAAATAAAATATTTGAATTTAAAAATAATTACTGAATTATCTGAGAGAATTTGCCATAACTTTGATAATTGTAAAGTAGGACAACCATATTTAGAGGTAGTATCAAGATATATACCGAAATATGTTGCATTTTTTATGTATCTCCAACCTTTAATATTTAGAGCTTGACTCTCTTTTGAATCGCATCTAATAATGTATGTTATACTATTATTGTAATTAAGAACTGATTTTGAGCCATCAGGATTAGATGCGATTGTCTATTAAGGAAAATATTGTCGATATACGTACCCATCTTATGGTCTATCGCTGTCAATCAAATCAAAATGATAATTATCGAATTTTGAGCCTGATGCTAAATAGGTAGGTGTGATTATGTTTGGGCAAGGATTTCCATAACTATTACCAGAAGCATCTAATGGAACTAGCATTGCATATGTGCTTTAAGTCAAAGAATTCATTTAAGTTGGGCAATAAGCAGTTTCATTAGCATAGTATGAAACATATTAACAGAAATTAAAAACTAAATCAAATTATCCAGTTCCAGTAGTAAAAAATGGATCAGTTACTATTGATGTAAAAGTTTCAGTCATTTTGTATGTAAAATTACCCTAACTCGCTTCAGTATTTGAAAGTTTGTACGAAAAACGAGTGTTTTGCTTGAGGAGAGATACAGAGAAGTAAGCATCGTAATTGAATACTTAATTGCATAGCGTTCCATCTCCATTTGCTATATCAAGAGTTTAGAGAATGAAGAGGAGAAGAAGGATTCTACCTAGTTAAGATTTTATAAAAAATTGCATTCAGCTAATACTAATAACTAACTAACTAACAAACTATTTGTTTATTTATTTAATATTTAATTAATTAATTTAATCTAGAAATTATTATTCGAATTATTTTACTTTTTTTTAACTAATAATCTTTAAAGAAATTTATTTAGTAGTAATTAATTAATCTATTTATTCAGTGCAAATATATTTCAAAATTCTTAGCTCCCTTGCATTTATCTATTAAGATTTTTAACAAGAGTTGATTGATACTGCTACGATATTTGCAATTTATCTATTCTAAAAAGTCTGATAATAATTTAAATTATTGATATAAGAAGTATATCAGAACAGATATAAAATACATAGATATAGATAGATAGATCCAGCTTTAATAGATATATTTTACCAACTCCTTTGTTCTTCTTTTTATATTTTCTATCACAATTTAATTTATACAATCATCATACTCTTTATATTCCGCTACAAAGTAGAAAAATTTATATTTAGGACTTGTATTTTGATGCATGTGATCAGATATAAGTATGTATTTTGATGAATTTTCTTTGTTTTAAAAAAAGAAATTCATTTTTTTTTTATAAAATTTAATAATTTTTTTCTAATATTTAGTTTTTAACTTGATGCTATCTTTATGAATTTTATAATAAAATTTAAAAAAAATACATTAATTAACCTTGATTTTATTCATAGATTTTTTTATTTTTTATTATTCCATCCATTACATTAGAACTCTTTTTTAACAAATCAGAATTCATTAAGATTTTTTATCTCCTTACAAAATTAAATTAAGAAAACACATTTTTATTTAAAAAAATTGATTTTAATACAAGCAAACATATTAATTCCTATAATCAAATAACTTAAGATAAATTAGTTACTTGAAATCTTTTAGTTTTGTAAAAAAAATTTATTTATAAAATTTTTTAATTAAAATTTATCTATATCTATCTATTTACTTGTGCTTGATTGCTATTTTATGTTTAATTATTTTTTAACATTTATTAATTTATTAACTTTCAAAAAAGTTAATTATTTTTTAATTTAAAAAAAATTTGAATCCAGCTGCTAAAAAATTTTGATTGCTTATTTATTATTTATTGTTTTTTTATTAAATAGTTTGAAGATACAATTTAAAAATGAAATTAACTAATTTTCATTCATATTTGCTCTTGGATTTGCTTGTTTGCATTCAAAATGAAAAAATATTTATGAACAAATTAATGTATTTATTTATTTATTAATGCATAAATAAAATTATAAACTGAACAAAAAGCAACGGAATCAACAAGAAAATCTTACAATAAACTAAAATCAAAAATTATTTAAGAAATTTAATACTTTGTTTTATTAAAGTTAAGACAAAATTTTCAAAAAGGCTTACTAATAATATAGAGCTCCAAACATTTCAGACAACATTTCACTCAAAATCAAAATAGGAATAGTTCAAGGAAAACATTTGTGAATAAAATTTACTTTTTAAAATGAGCAGAAACAACAGTCCTAATAAAATATTTGATAATTATCAGTAGAATCCTTACTTAGCCAATGCTTAGAATAGCACAAATAATACTTAGCTAGTCTTTTAAAGCAATTTAAATCAGTCTAATAATTAGTTGCGTCCACAATAGAATATTATAATAAATAACAATAAACTTTCTCATTCTAGATTAACATAGGTAGCTTAGTAGTAGAATTAAAATGTGCAAAACATTTAGTAAATTTTTAGTTAATAATGTATTTATCATCCAGAAATGATAATTACAAATTTTTGTAAGAAATCTCTGATGCCTCTTTGTCCAAAATGTATTACAAGCTATTTAAAAAGCAGAGAGAGCAACAATTAACCTGTAGAAATAGAAAACATAGATAAAATACAAACTGAATGCAAAGAAGCAGTGTAAGAATTAGAGGAATTGTATGCATCTGATCTAAAAAAATTACGCGATGCTAAGGAATAAAAAGAAAATATTTAAGTAAACTTAGCTGAAAAGATTTTATTTGCTAAGAATAAAGTCATAAAAGTTATTGATAGCTACTTTGAGAATTTAGAAAATGATCTAGGAAAGCAGTTGCACTTTAAAAGAACTCATTTCGAAAAAGAACTCAATATGGCTGAAGGATTTGCTTAACAAAAACACCAAGAATTGCACTCAATCAAGCAAAAATTAGATGGACCTAAGTATCTTAAATATATTCTCCGTTTGTTAAGTGAAAACTTTTTCGATGAGAGCGCTCACTACCATTAAGAATGTGAGTAATTCATTTAGCTAATTTCTAAGAAAAGCATAGATGTCTTTACAGATGATAGCAAACTCTATAATTTAAATATTGAATTAGCAAAGTTTGCAAGTATTAAAAATTCTGAAATCTTTTATGATGAAGATGATTTAAATTTCAATTTTGAAGATAAGAATCCTTACACAGCAACCAACTACAACTAACCTTAAAATACTCTATATTAATCAAAGCTAAATGAAAATCCTCAATAGTAGTAGTTTTCACAATAACCACTCAATACAAACTAGAATAATAAAATGTACTAAAATTAGTTATCAAAATCTGCTTAAAACATAATTGCAAACCCTCAATAAAATAACCGTGCTAGTCCTTTTGATGTGTCTGTTAATTAAAGTCCTATAAAAGCAACTAAATATAATGTTTTACCTCCACAAGATTAATCTAGAGCTATCCAACAATCTCAAAATCCATATTGTATTATTTTAATTTTGTTTTTGTTTAAGAGAATATTAATTAAACTATAAAAAATATTTAGTGAGTGATAATAATCCTGTCCTAGCTTAAAGGTAATAATAAGAAGTATAATAAGACATACCCAAGTCTGTTCCCATCCCATCTAAGCCAAGTCCAAATTCTGACTTTTTGGGTAGCTTTTAAAAATAAGAATTCCCAAGTAATTAAATAAAAAATTAAATAAATTTCAAATAAATTGTTTTTAAATATAGATTAAAATGTAGCTGCTCCATTACAAGCTTCAATGAATTAATCATTCAACCCAAGGACAATCGTAAATAAGAACTATTTTGATTAGTTCTGTCATCAAAAGTATATTTATTATTTCTAACCTGGAACTAACGAATTATATTTCATCGATCTAAACACAATCGTAAATGACAACTAGATTGTTAATATAAGATGGTAAAAGATAGAATTAGATATTTCCTTTAAAATTCCTAATGACCACCAAACAGTAATCACTCCTTAAGGGTAAAATATTATTTTTTAAAACTGAGTTTCATTAGACTTTAATAATAAAAAGTGATGTGTATTTATGTGGTGGTATTGATCCTCAGACAATGTAAGTATGGAGTGAATGCTATAAAGTAGACTTTAAGTACAGAACCCTTGAAAAAAAGCCAAGTATGATGGTACCTAGGTTCCTTCACGGACTAGTTTACTTGAATAATGCTTTGTATGCATTAGGTGGCTTCGATTAATAACATTAACTTCTTGATAAGTGTGAACGCCTTAACTTATCTGATAGATGTAAATTAAAGATTAAAATACTTAAAATTAAAAATAAAATTTTTTTTTAATATTAGAATGGGTAAAAATTGCACCTATGATTGGATAAAGTGCTTAGATGGGTGTTTGTGTATATAAAAATAAATATATTATCGCTTTTAGTGTTGCAGTCTAACCAAAGATCAATCTCATCCAGTATTATGAACCAATGTTTGACTAGTGGAGAGAAGTTATGCTTTCTCATGAATCTGGATTGCTTTACTCTGAATTCCTCATCAGACCTTCTTGTGGAGTTGCATAAATTAATGACAGTGGATCTATTATTGTATTTGGTGGTGATGAAACTTCAAGGGATTAAGTATATGATCAATAGAAATCTCTTCCAAATAACTTTGTGCTTACATTAAAAAGCGAAAGCTAAGCATTATAATTTACTGTTGGACTTGGTAGAAATCCAGTAGAGTTATTTAACACTTCAATAAAAGGTCTTTCTTATTGCCATAATGGTAGGGTTTTTACAACTATGGAGCAAAAAAATACTTAAAAAGTAGTGGCTTTCAGTAACGGAAGCTGGATTAAGTAAGCTTGATTATTTCAGCAAGTTTTTAATTAAATTATAATTTTATATCATTTTCGAAAATTAAATTAATTTCTATATATATGTTCTTGCTTGTTCTCTTTTTATGTAATTAATTCTAACTGTTTTTATTACTAAATTATTATTAATTAGAATAAAAACTCACCTCATCTTATTTGCTTAAATTCTTAACAGGTTAAAAGTTTATTTTTTTCTAAAAAATTTCATATTATTTAATTTAAACATATAGTAAAAATTTAATGAATTTCTTAAAAATTTCATATAATTTTATTTAAAAAAAGTAAAAATTTAATGAAATTTTAATTGGTGAAAAAATTTAATTTACAAAATAAAATTGTTTCTCAAATTTATTGTTTACTGTTCTCGATTTAAATTTTATTTTTAGTAATATTTTTTATGAAACTAATTCACTTTACATTCAAATTTACATAATATAAGGAAATCAAATCTATTAATCCAGCTTAAAATCAAATAATTATTTAAACTTTAATTATTTGGAAGCTACTAATTTCACTTATAAAAACTATTTTTTAAAGTTTATATTTATTTAAAGAAAACGACAAATTTGTATAAATTCAAAAAATAAAATTAATTTAGTTTAGATTCTATTAAATCGTCAATCACTTATTGAGTATACTTTAATTCAATTTATTTTTATGGAGAAGAATTTTGTTCTATTCTAAGAAGTTATTTATTTATTTGAGTGATATTCTTTTGTTTTATGAAAAATATGAACCAATTTATTTTGGATTGTTTCAATAGATAGAATAATATTTTTTCTATAAATATTTTAGGAATTATTTTTGCTTTAAAATAATCATGAAATTGAATGCCTAATTAGATAAAAATTTTAACTAAAGATATACAGAAATGGTATTTAGATTGTACATTTAAAGTTACTTTCAAAGTTAATAAGATAATATGATTATTTAAATAAAAAATTTTAAATAAAAGCTTTGTCAATTTTATCTAAATTCTTAATTACTATATTTTCTCTATTCTTATTAATACTACTAATATTATGGTTATTATTACTCTTCTTCAAAGTTTTGATCATTCCGAGATGGCCTTTTAGATGAATACTTTTGAGGAGGATTACTATTTTAATAATTATCTTTTTATTTACGTTGTTGGTAACTATCTTAATTTTAATATTTTAATTGGGAGCTCTGACTATTTGATTGGCTCATACGTTAAGAACTTCTATGATCTGGTTAGTTTTAAGAATCAGTTTAACTTTAAGACCCTTCTTAATTACTATCGCTTTCTTATTTTATTTCTTCCATATTTTCTCTATATCTAAAAAGTGTAGCACATCCATCGAATGCGCTTGAAATGAAGTAATCTGAAAAACCTAAGACAAAAGCAATACCTTCTTCGTTTACTTTTTACAAATGATTTGCCTTGATTTGGATCGCATTGTTACTTTAGTATTTAACTTTAATAGGCAGATAACTCTCTGTATTAACATCTTAAAATTCAGGGTTATCGAGATCTTTCCTGGGTATTTCTGTGATAGAAATATACCCATCATAACTTCCTGCAGTAATTCTAATTAAATCATCTGTTATATGTGTAAATACACTATAAGTAACAAAACTGATATGGCCAGTTATTCTTATATAAGTGTTCAGACGAGTGTTTAAAACTATAACAGAATCATCTTAGCAGGATAAGCTGATTATAGGGCTGTCATTTTTCTCAAATGAAAAAGAGTGAATACCACCATAATTATTTTTAAAGCAGTAAACAGCTTAAAAATTAATGAGATCAACAACTCTGAGGAGCCCATCTAAACCAGAAAATGCTACTAGAAGAGGGTCTTTTGAGTATTTACCGTTTACTAATTTATAGAGAGGGTGCTCATAGGGTAGAATAGCAAAATCACTAATTGAAGGGCATTTAAATTTGAAAAACTTATGAGGCCCACAAAATGCATCTTCGTCATTATAATAGCAAGCAAATCCAACAAAATCTTTCTCGCTAATTGAGGAATATTAGTAAGTACCATAACTCTTACGCTGTATTGACTAACCAAACTTCTTAGGTTAGAAGGAAACAGATTCTAATTATTTCAGGATTTCTTCTTAAAAAGCATGATTTTCTGACTTAGAGTTCAAGCTATACTGCATAATAACTGAATCTGAAAATAACACTAAAAAGCTTTTTTGATCTGGCATCGTGCATACTTTTGTGATTTTTTTTTAATGCCAGACTTGATCTCCTTTTTCGCTTGCATTATTGAAGTTGTATAAAAAGTGGCTGGTCAGACTATTCATGACTAAAATGTAGCCCGTCTAAAAACATATGTAAATATCTGGGCTTTCTGGTATAAATTAAGAATTTTAAGTAGTGGACATTGTAGTTTATTCTTCCTGATCTTGATTATTTTAATACAGAGATTATCTTTATGAACTGTTTGCTGACTTTGATTGCAGCATTTTTATATTGTCTTATAACTAACTATTATCTTGTATCCTATTGTAAACGAAAGAATGGTAGCATATATTCTTTTTTAAAGTAAATTTATCTGAAAGATCCATAGTTAATAACAATTTAGCAGAGCTCTTAGATTATAAAATAACAGCAATAGACTTTTCTGTTTTAAGAGCTATCAAATAACTATCTTTATCAAAATCATCTGCTATAGTTTACTTTTCATCCTAATCAAAATTTGATGACATCTTGCCTTAATTTTTAATATAGGAATTTTAGTTTTCTAATGAAATTTTTTTTTATTGATATTTAGAAGGAGACTAGTCATTTTAATGTTCAGGGTTATATATTTGGCATACTGATGTAAGTGAAAAATATGGCTAATTTTTTTCAGCAGAAGTATTAACATTCACTATGAATTCACAAAATTTTTTCTTCAATATATCATGAATATCAGATTACAACTAATATTTTAAATTAAAATAAAATAAATCACACTAAAATAAAAGCAATTGGCATTCAATTATTTATTATTATATCTTCCTATTTTTTCCATCAGCTAAGTCTAAGTAATCTTATGCAACTTTGAAAAACGTTTTATGGAATTTTTTAATAATCAATCAGATTGAATATTGAAAATAAATTATAATAATCAGAAATAAAACAATTTCATAGCTAAATTTGAGCACAAGAATATATCTACAAAATTATTTCTGTAAATTGTTGCTGTAATAAAAATTAGAAAAATATTTACTGTAAACGTTTAAGCACATGATCGATTATCTCTCCTCATTATTGCTTTTCGAGTTTATCCAAATAGATAATTTCTTTAAATATTAATTTACTTAAAATATTGGGTCTATCAACAACAAACACTAAAATATGAGCAATGCTACTTCTTGATCAACGAAATCTAAATATAATATTTTATTTACTATCTTTCTTCAATTAATTTATTAAGATGAAATCCCTTTTTTCCTTCTTGTTTACGCCAAACTCAATAATATTTATTAGGGCTTTTATTCTCTAATTATTTTAGCGTAAATTTAATATTAAAAACTGAATTTTAATGAATAGGAATTATATTTTATTTTAATTGTTCTTCTCTAATATAAAAAATTGCTTTATTTTTATATTCTAAAATTCTTTTTATTTGCATGAAAACTTTCTATTTTAAATGCTGATATCGCTATTAGGCAGTCAAAATCAATCATTTTCGAGTAGAATCTTCACAAAAAGCTAAGTTATTTAACTAAATTACACTCTATGTTTTTTTACATTTTTTAATTATAACAAATATTGTGCTAGCTCATAAATTATTAACAATTACTTAATTATTCAATTAGAATAAACACCTAAAATATTTAATTTTCATAAATTAGTTTTTTTATTATTTAAAATATGATTTTCATTTTTTAATTATTCAAAATGAAATTGTAAAATTAAGATTTAATTTAATTTTTTTTATTGAAATTTAAAAAATTATATTGTCAAAATAAAACTCTAAAAAATATTTTTGAAAAACTTTCTAAAACAGAAATTAAATTAAGCATAGTAAACCAACAATAAAATAGAATACTAATTTAAAATTTAAATCAAAAATAAAATTAATGTTTTATTAATTATATAAAAGTCTTGAAGCATTCAGTCAGTTTTAAATAAATAAATAAACAAATAAAGAAATGAAATCTTTAATTTCATTGTATTTCTAAAAATAAGAAGGATTCATAAAATTCTGTCTTTTATTTAAAAATTGATATTGAGGCAAAGGGTTGTTTGTTTTTGTTTGCATTAAATTTAATACTATGGAAAATGAAATGTGTTAAATTTAAGAAGAAGGAATGAACAATATATATACTTTTTAAAAAAGACCAATCAAGTTTAAATTCAAAGCATCGAATCCTCCTTATCAAATAAAAAATAAGAAACAAGAGAAAATAATTAAATATTGAGGAAAATCTGCATAAATTTTGAATTAAGTAATAAATCCTAACAACTTCTTTTTTTGAAAATTTTTTGGAAAGATAAAATTTACATAAAGAATAATCTGCATTAAGTCTTAAAAATTATAAGAATCTATCAAAAATTTTATAAATTCAGTGGTTTTTCTAAAAATAATGAAAAAAACAAATAGATTAAATTTAGGACTGCATATCAGTCATGGTTTATTTTTATATTTAGTTTAAATTCAGAGTATCTTTTCCTTGTATTATACTGAACATCTTAAAAAAATGGCATTCAAGTTGATTAAATTTTGTTTTTGTTAAAGTATTTCTTGGAATGCCTTTTATTTTTTGCATAAAATAGTTTGTTCCTTGTTTTTATTAATTAAATTCATTATATTTTATTAATGAAAAATGAAAGGTCCTGAGAAAGTAATAGTAATTCAATACAATACAATACAATAAAAAATCAAATTTCAATTAAATCAATTATTGCTTATTAATTAATTTATTAATTTATTTGATTTTGATTGTGCGTGTATTTTTTTGTTTGTATTGATGTATGAAAATTTTATGTATTTATTTGTATTTATGTTTTAATCAATCAAACAAATTTTTTTACAAACAAAAATCTTAATAACTATTCACTTGAGATATTCTTTGTGTTGAGCAAATTTTTAATTAGATTGATAATATTAATTCAAACTAAACAAATAACAAAATCAAATTAATTCATTTAATTAAGAGAGAGCTACTCCCTACCAATTTAGTTTTCAAAAAATCAATAAATTTGATAGATAGTAAGTAAGTAAAAGCATAGTCCTTTACACACTTGAGAGAGCTTCTCACTAAAAAAGCATTAGAATTAGTTTAAAAATTATCGCTAGTCACGCTTTCCTGCCTTATTTATACTGATAAAAAAAGCAAAATTCAAAGAAAGTTTGTTTATTTTAAATATCTCGCATCTAAATTTGAAAATAGAAATTGAAAAGCTGAAACAACTGAAGGGCAAATAGTAAAAAATTGGTTCATCCCAACTCTAAAATAAATAAAACTTAGCAAAATTAAAATTAATAGCAAATATATGAGTAAAAGTAACAATAGTAATAATTTAGGGAGCGAAAACATGCTCTTTGATTTATTAGATGGCTTCATGCAAATTTGTCAACCAGGTTTTCAAAATTATGAGAAGTCGATGCTGTAATGGACCAATTTCAAAGAGTTAATTTCAAATCGTCCTATTGACTATCATTAAGTATTTACATTTATTTCTAAAATGTAAGAAACAGAATAGCCTTCGCCTCAAAAGAGTAAGCAAATGTAGTCACAGGACTAGTAGAAAGACGAAGAAAACGAGAGTTAATCTTCTTCTAAATAATCCTATCAAAATAGCAGTAATGAAAATATTCCAAAAAACAGTACCAAACTTTATCATTCTCAAAGATAGTAGAATAATTTAACGAATAATAGCAACAATCTGAAAGACAATTAGCAAAATAGTTCATACTTTAACTCAAGTCAAAACTTTAGCAACCAAGGAAATAGCAACAACACTGTAGGCTTGCAAGCTTAGAATGCTACGACTTAATTACAGACTTAAGGTAGGACTAACAATTTTATAAAGAATACTCAATCTTCTTACCAAAGTAATAATTCTGGATCAAACAGCGTTTAGAATGGTAATAATTAAAACTAAAGCACTCATCCACAGTCATCTAATTAATAATATCCACATAGCTAGTCCTAAAATCCTGCAAATAATAATTACTTTAATTCAACAACTAATCACTCTAATGGATCAAATTAGCATAGCAATTACAGCTCTTTTAATAATGAACTTTTTGCAGGGAGCAGCATGAATATGTTCAAAACAGCTGCTGGTAATTTTTAATCTAACACCATTTAAAATTAAAAAAAGGGAGAATAGCCTCGATCTTCGACCAGAGATTAATTCAACCAAGGTAGCTCATAAGCGTAAAATAATAATAATAATAACTTTAATGGTGGATCTTCTACTAATATGTACAATAGTAATACAAATGGTAGTAATAATCCTAATTCTTCTAGGAATAACTACCGCTCTAGCTTCAATTAAGCTACGTCTTCATCAAATAATAACAATATTACAAATAATACAGGAAATATTTATTAAAATTAATAGTCAAACTCAAAAGCTACTACAAATTAATAGAATAGCAACTCTTCTTAGGTTAGCAATTTTACTAGTAGTGGAAATGTAGCTGCTATGGCCAACATGCACAGCAGCAAAGAAAATTATAGTCATCTTAATAATAATGTAAATTTGGAGAAGAGCAGTCCCATGAACCCATCCAAGTTCACTAACTCTTTCAAAGCAAACGGAAATGCCCACAGCATTTATAATAACACAAGTCAAAGTAGCGAAAATAATAATCACTTTAATTCTTAACAGTCACAGTAATCTCCTGAAAAGATGTCATCCTAGAAAACTAATAAGAATTAATAGTAACAAAATGGATAGCAAACTTAACAATAAGGAAATGGTCATCACAATAATCATAACGGAACTAGCAATAACCACACTAACTAATTTAATATAAATAATTTCCATGGATTGCCAAATGAAACATCTACATTTGTAAAGGACGAAAATCTTTATTCAATAAAATCATTTAGCGAATTCCTCAAAGAACATACAAGAATTTAATCACTTGGAAAAAATACTTAGTTTGCTTAAACTTCAGTTTTAGAGCTTTAAAATAACTCTAACAGCTTGCTTAAATTAGCATCGATTGCCTTTTTTGTTAACTTAATTAGTGAATTACCTCATCCTGAATCTTAACCAAACAGTACTTGCCAAGCGAGTAAGATATAACTCATTGATATTTTCTTAAAAGTTTACAATAAAAAGCTAAAGATCCATGTTAGCTCGACTCACATATTTACATCAGATCAATTGATTGCTTCCTTTACAAAAAATACTGGTTTACTTATTCAATTATATCTTCTTCATGGATAAAATACATCGAAATTGATAAAAGCTTTCTTGTACCAAGTTTAGCATGACCCTCTTTATTTAGACAGCTTAGTCATATTAATCAAAGAATTGGCTGCAGAATTTGTTGAAGAATGTGACTACGATGCTATCGCTTCAATTCTGATGTAATAAATTTAACAGCATTAAACTTAATAGCAACAAAACTCTCTTTACTCAACTTGTGCTTCACTCTCGCAGCTCTAAGAAAACAAAGTAGGAGGTTTATCAGAAAAAGAAAAAAGAGCCAAACTTGCTTAAAAGTTAAGATAACCAAGCTGGAAGGAAGTAAAACCAGAATGGCTTTTCCTTTTATCTCTTTCTCTCTAGAGACCTATTGAGTTATTTAATTTAAGGGATAATAAATTGGAATAAACTCTTTTTAAAAGCAAGAAAATGCAAATAAGCGAAGTTACTGCCAATAATAAAATAAATATTGTAACTGTAACTCAAGCTGAAAACAAATTTCCAGTTTACTATTTAATGACTATGAAGTAATCTGAAACTGAACTCTATGCATCCTTAAAGATAAATTTTAAGAAAAATGAATTAAAGTTGAACGAAGAAGTAAACTTTCCATATCTCATTAAGCAGATTACAAGAGAAAAAGAATAGTGCTAATAGCAGCAGTAACCACAATAGCCATAGATTATAAATTCTCCTACTCAACAAATGCAATAAAATAATAACAATTCAGCTAATTAAGCTTAATTACAGCTTTCTCCTTCGTAGTCTAAATAATAATAGCCATAATAATCAACTCAATAAAACCTTCCTTAAAGTAATAGCAACACTAATTTAAATAAAGAATACTCTATGGGACATCGCAGTAGTAAACTTGGCTTACACTTAAACTAACTTCAACAACAGCAACAATAGCCTAATGCTTTATATTCTTCGACTAATGCAAATAACCTAAACAGTTAACAGCACCATCATCATAATTCCAGTGTCGAAGATCAAGGAAGAAAATCTCACAGCATTAAAACGAATCACATATCTAATTTAAATACGAATGGATCTACGAGTAATCTGAACAATCCCTCAGCTTCGAGCCCCAGGGTGCATAACTTTATGAATAATCTTAACTAACTAAATAACTAGTAAGCTGGAAGTCAAGCACAGTAATCAGCTTAACAACAATAATAATAATAGTAAGTACCTTCTTCTATAGAGCCTAAGCAGAACAACCCACCTTTCTCTAAATTAGGTAATAAGTTTAGCCACTATGAAAATATAAGCCCTAAATATAATTTAAACAATTTGAATTTCTAGAAATCAACTGTCAACTCCAGATAGCACCAATAATCGAACTCACTCTCTGTAATCCTTTATTTATAATTGTTTATATTTTTTATTAATCTTTTTATTTACTTTTATAAAAAGTAGGACGAATGGAACAAGAATTTATTGTATGCTAAGGTTAAAGACTTAATTTTCACACTCAACATCAACTCTGAGCAACTTAATTCTTTAGCTAGATTTTCTATCACAAATAATTAGACTGGTATTTAAAGTAAGGAAAATATACAGCCTAAATCTCCTCTAAAATACAAATCGGTACTTTATCCTCTTAGCAATAACTGCATATAATAAAATCCAAATGGGGCTATTCCTCCAAATGGATTCTCGAATGCGCTAAATAATATAATGATAGGATAAAATTATATATAAAATTAGAATCAATAATAAAATTCTTCATCAACCACAACAATCAATTCCTTATCTACTAACACTACAAACAATATCAGTAATCTTAACAATTTGAATAATACAAGTGGGACAACTGCAGCAGGGACAAACTCTGCATCTGTATAAAACGGAAACATTAATAATAATATCACTAATTACACATCTCCCAACTCAGCATTTAATAATTACCTTAATAGCAATCCAACTTTATTCACTGGTTAGACAGCATTCAATATAAATTCAAACTCAAAATTAAATACAAATAATCTTAACCCTCTCTCACCAAGTTCTAACTTTAACGGAAGTGTTAATCCATTGCTCCTAAATAGTACAAATAATAATAATAATTTTGTAAATAGCTTTGGAAAGAATGGAGTAAGCGGAGTAAACAACACAAATAGTTCCAATCTTTAAAATTTTTTGAATTCAAATAGTTATAATGCTATGCAATCCGCAGGTGGCATGGGTGCAACAAATAATATCTAATAATAAAATTTAAATACTCTTAATTAATAAAATATGAGTAGCAGCTTGAATGGAAATTCAACACTAACTTCTAACTCTGCTCTAACACAATTAGTTGGAAATGCTCCAGGGACAGTATCCTCAAAAAGATATCCCACTTCTCAGGCTAACCCAAATTTAGTTGATTCTCAATCTAGAGATATTTTCAATAAATTATCTCCTCGTCGCAACTTAAATACTTAGTACTGATCATACTTTTTAAAACACCTAAAAGAAATTAATAAATTTATATTTTTTCTCTCTACCAGTAGAGCCTATCTAATTTGTATATCAAAAATAAAATTATTTTTAAAAATCTAATTAATTAAACTTGTGCTTTCAAATAAGTTAAAAATAGCATGAAGCAATCATTTTCTAATAATACATCTATTTTAACTTATTAATCAATTAATTCAGCCATCCAACCAGTTAACAGATTTAATCATAAGCACTAATGAATAATCTGAAAATTCACTGAGAAAAGAAATAAATCATGATATATCAGAGAAGAGATTATTTTAATAATTAAGTACTTTCATTTATATATTATCAATATATTAATAAATTATAATATTAAAAATAATTATTATAATTAATGCTTTTGTAAATTTATTATATAATCATTCATTCATATTATATTTTAACCATAATCTTGCTCGCTCATTATTTTATTTATTTCTCTTAAAAATTATATTCTTTTAATTAAATCTTTTATCATGAAATCAATAAATATATTTTAGAATTTAATCTAATTAACTAAATTTATAAAATTATATTTATTTTAATTTTATATTTTAGTCATCATTCTTAAAATTCTTAGCATACATTTTTAGAATTTTATAAAAAAGTAAAAAATTCAAAGTTTTTTTTGAATATAAATTTGAGCTAATTTGAATATTCGCTAAAAGCAAATCAAGAGATATAAGAAGAGAGATTATTTTAATTATTAATTACTTTTGTTATATATTATAAATATATCCATAAATTTAATATAAAAATGATTATAATAATAATAAATTTTTCAAATTGATTTTTAACCATAATCCAATATTCTTTAGAATAATTAAAAATCTAAATTTCTATTTATTTGAATATTACATTTAAGCTATTATTTTATTACTTTTGAAAACTTAATGAGGAATAAACCCAGAAAACAAGTAGATAGATTATTATAATAACTAAGTACTTTTATTTATATATTATAAATATTTAAATGATAACATTAAAAATATTAATAATTAATATTTTGTAAATTTATTAATTGCCATTCATTTATATTAAATTTTAACTATAATCGTACTTATTGCTTTATTTCTTTTAAAAATCATTTTATTTTTTTTTTTGTATTTAATGACTCAATCAACATATTTTAGAATTTAAATTAACTAAATTTTTATGTTTTTATTTATTCTAAATTATGTTTGAAGTATCATAATATTATTAATTTAACAAGCTTTTTTAGAATATTTAAAAAAAATTTAATAAAAAACTTTTTTAAAAATACTTTTTCAAGGTATTTTTTGTAATGATTTTTTTCTCCTTAATTTTATTTTAAAATGGTAACATATTTTTTACTCAATTTTAAAGTAAATTATATTATTTTGTTAACAAATTAATTTGAATTTAAATAATTAAATAAAAAATTTATTAATATTTTTCTTAGAAAAATAAATAATTAAGTTTTTGCGATTAATTTAATTTTAAAAGATTACTAAGTAGATCAAAAAATTTTTGGGAAAATATTTAAATTTATTTGAATTAAATAAATATTTATTTAGGTTTTATCCATAGTATTTTTATCAGATTTATGCATAACTATTTTTATACTAAAAATCTAGAACTTAAGGAGAAGAAAATAATTATAATTCAAATTTATGAAGCACTTAATGTAAGTTTTCATTGAAAGAAAATTCTGAATTCATCGCTATTACTGATTTAAATTTTTTATGAGATCTTATCATTTTAAATGAATAGAAAAAGATTATGAAAATTCATGGCAAAGTTAAATTAAGAATTTTGATTTTAATAAAATTTAATTATGGCCAGGATTGTTTTAAACTATATTTGAATTGATTTAAAGATCATATAATTTAGAAGGAGATGAATGAGTACTCGTTTCTCTAAATTTAATCAATTTTTCTATTTTATTCATTAGAAAAATTCATCTCTAGTTTTGAACTAAGATCGATCGATCATCACCTTTTTTATAAAAGCAAATTAATAATATTAAAAAAAAACACAAAATTTTTATTTTACTAAAAAAGAGCTATTTATTATAAAAATTTTGGACAAATCAATAAAAAGTCCTAGCTATTAATGAGATAACAAAAAGAAGGATAGGAGCAAATGAGCAATAGTGAAAGAAATATTAAAATGGTGTAGCAATATAAAATATATAAGGATAGAATTCTTGGGAAAGGAACTTTTGGATATGTTTTTCAGGGAGAAAACACTAAAAATAAATAAATAGTCGCAATTAAGATGGTTCCTTTGAAAGAATTTAAGTTTAAACCTGAAAAGATAATACCATCTTTAAAAAATGAAATTAAAAATATGTAAATGCTTCATCACAAGAATACAGTTTAGTTATATGACGTTATTAAGTAAAAATAATTTCTTTTCTTTTTTTAAAACATATTTTAGTTATTTATATTACAAATATTGCATAATATATTCTTTATTTGATTGAGAAGTTTTCTCAGATTAAAGCTTTAGTAGCAGAAATAAAATTAGAAATTCTAAAAGCATGACTGAAATGATTAATTTATTTTTTATTATATTTAAGAACAGATAACAATTTATACATGGTTGTTGAGTTTTGCAATTAAGGAAATTTAGACAAGTACATAAAGCAGAAAAACCTTTCGGAAGAAAAATGCATCAATATTATGTTTTAGATAGTTGAGGGTTTCAAGTGTTTAAACTAAAATAATATAGTTCATAGAGATTTAAAGCCTGAAAACATTCTCTTGCATGATAAAACCGTTAAAATAGCAGATTTTGGCTTTTCCAAAGTGGTCGAAGCAGGTATGGATGAACCTATAATCACATCATTCGTCGGCACACCGCTTTACATGTCACCATAAATTTTATAAAAGTAGAATTACTCATCAAAAACAGATATTTGGTCATTAGGGTAATTTCTATTCAAAGTGTTTCTTTTCATTTTAACTTTAACAATTTTTCTAAATTAAAAGCATGATATTTTATGAGTTGATTTATACTAAGAGAGCTTGGGAAGGTAAAAGTTATTGTGATTTGTTGGATAATATCTTGAAAAAGCCACTGCAATTTCCAGAGATTCCTAAAGTTCACTAGCAAACAAAATAAATTATTAGAAGAATGCTTCAATAAAAAGAGGAAGATAGAATAAGCTGGGAAGAACTCTTTTAGTTTTTCTCTGTAGAAAATCTGAGATAAGTCTATTCTGATTTTTCTAACAATTCATATCTTTAGCACCAATAAAATTTACAATTAAATTAGCTTTACGATTAGAATTAAAAATAGCCACATAATCCTTCATCTCCAACTTCAACATTCTCCATGAAAAGTGAAAAAATAGATGAAGAAGAAAAGCAAATAAGTGGTTTCTCAGATAAAATTCATTCAGATACAAATTTAAATAGAATGGATGAAGAAAGCAATGGAAGTTATCCAGGAATTCAACAATAAAAATCATAGGACAGCCAAGATAATGATATCATGAATGAATCTTAAATGAATGGTTTGCTAGAATACTTTACCTAAAACATTAATGTAGCATAACAATTTTAACTAGTTCTTTAGTTGTAATAGCTATTAAATAGAAAGAGAGGCTAGAAATTAACAATAACAGAAGTAAAGTAGATGGTGATGGATCAATTAAAGCCATAAAGCAATGTAAACAACACATAAAATTAGTAATTTTAATAATAACAAGCAAGAGGAGGATTATTTGCAAATAGTAACCTTATGATGCAACAATAAAGCTTATTATTTAATAGATAAAATTAAAATGGTTAAGGACATTCTCCTTTTTAAAAATAATAGCAAGACTAAACAAGCTAATCCTAACAAAACAATAATAGTATTATTAAATAGGAAAGTAGTCAAAATGGAAATGGAAACGAAATGAATTTTGATTAAACTTATAACAACAAACAAAATGGTTGTTACAACATAGATGATATCGATTGATCAAATTAAGCGTGATTAAAAATGAGCCATCAGTTACCAAGCAAATTAATTTTCAAAAAAATATAATATTTAAGAGATGAATCAATAAACTAAAAAAACATTGTTATTTATTAAACTTAAATATAAAATTAAAAATAAATCAAGCAAGCAAGCAAGTAAACAAATAAATAAAAAAAACAAACAAATAAATAAATAAACAAAAAACAATAAAAAACTTTTAACATTTCTAAATTAACTATTTTTGTCCTTTTTATATTCTTATATTTCTTCTTCTACTTTTTATCAAATTAATTAATATATTTTAGTTTTTTCATATACTCATTTTTAACTCTGTTTTATATAAAATTTCTTTTTCTTTTAATTTGACCTTACTAATTTTAGTAATAGATAGATTGGCTTAATTAATCAACTAAGATTTTAGTTTATGCTACTAATTTAACAAATTTAATAAAATTTAAGTTTTACTAGTTTTTCATTAATATATTTAGACATATAAATAATAAATAGATAAAATATTTCCTTTTATTATAAGCTTCTGAATCTAATTTTAAATTTATCAAATATTTATGAAAAATTCTCAATTACTTTTTAATTTTGATTTTTAAATTAAAATATTTAATTTTAAATATTATTATAAATTATTTACCTAAATTAATAATTTATTTTTATTTTATAATCAAAAAGCTGTGTTAAAAGTTATATTCGAATAAAAAATATCATTCAAGGTTTTTGAAGGATAAATTACTTTCTTATTTAATTTTTATTACAAGATGTTATTTTTGGTAAGCAATTTATAGAATCAATTTTCGTTAAAATAAAATATTTACTTTTATTTTATTTATTAATTTAAAAAGAATTTAAATTGCCAATTAAAAACAAATTTATTTTTTTATTTTGTTTTTAATAAATATTGCTTTCTACCAAAAAAAATCTAAAATATAAAAAAAATATTTAATATCTTTTTTAATATTACTGTTTGCTAGTTTTAAATATTTACAAAGAGAATTCGATGGTTTTATTAATTCTAGAATATAATATTTTATGTAATTTAAGGATGAGAAAACAGATAGCTATAAAACAAAAATAAAATATTAAAGTTAAATTAAATTAAAAGTTCTATATTAATAATTTTATGTTAATATTTATCTATTTAATCTTATAAATTATATTGAATTTGAGAAATGAAATAGTTAATTTTATAAGTAACTTTTAGTTAATTTAATGGGTAACTTTTAAAAACCATTAGCAACTAAGAAAGATACATTTTATTTGAATATCTTCTAGCTTTTTTAAGTTAAAATGATCAGTGCTCTGATTTTATTAATTCAGTTTATAATTCGTCAAGTAATTTCTTATCTTGAAGTAAGTGTTCATGCTATTCATGAATTTGCTCCTACCAGTTTATTTTTAACATAACATATGTTTGGGATGCAAATACTGTAACTATAGCTAATACAAATCCTATCCAAAAACCTATTAACTGTAAGTCAAAGACAAAACCTAAAATGCAACTTGATGTTGTACCTATTACATAAAAGCAGATTATAAAGAGCATCAAACATACTTTTCCTAATCCTACACCTTTTAGAATACCTTGTTGGGAACCTTGGAGATAATCTAAACCTATAAAGAATTAGAAAATAGTCATAATGCTTACAAATTATTGAACGATTTCTTCATCACTTGTATAGAATAAGCCTAATTCTCTTTTGTAAAATACAAACAAGAATGTGCTAACACAAGCAAATCCAATACCTACAATATAAGATATCTTAAAATAGTTTTTGGCTTTAACGTGATCATTATGTCCTACTGCATTGGATATAAGTGTGCAAAGAGCTCCACAGAGGCCAAGAGGGAAGGAGTAGAAAAGTGAAGCTAAATTGCACATAATAATATGAGCATTGAATTGAGCTTTTATTTACATAGATCCGATCAAAAGGGAGTTTAATTCAAAGCAGAAAATATCAACGACCATAGGAAGTGCAATAGGCATACAAAAATGGATGTATTTCTTGTAATTGACCTTTACTGTATCCATTTTACATTCAGGCATGATATCAAGATTTTTCTTTTTTGCAAGCCAGATTGCCATCAAAAGTAAGAAAAAGTAATTGATATTTGTGGCAAAGATGATACCACTGAATCCATATCCAAGATACTCACTGAAAACAAAACAAAAGAGATACTAGGTCACAATAGAAACAATCTAGATATACATAGGTTCATTGTATATACCCATTGAGTTGAAGTAATTTCTTAAGAAATCAAAGAAAAATAGGCAAATTAAACCGAACATGATGCCTAAACTATATTATGAAGCATAGTAGGAAACCTATTCTTCCTATCCCAAAGCGACTAATATATCGTACACATTAAACATAAAAACAAGCATAAAGATACTGACACATAAAACAGTGAATGCTCCTTTAGTGAAATAATTTTTCATTAAAATTGAAGACTTGGCACTAAAAGCACGAGCAGAGAGAGATCCAAATCCTTAGTTCAAACCAACCAAAAGGAAATAACCAGTGCAATTAATCATAATGTTTCCTAAACCTATGCCTCCAAGAATAGCGTCATTTTAGAGAAGACCAGCAAAGTGCAAATTGACTGATAAAAAGAGAATGCTCAAAAGAATACCAATACCAACTGAAATGGCTGAGTTAGCAACCTTCCAAATTTCACTTTTCTATTCGTCTCTTGACATTTAAAAAAGATCCTTAGTAAGAAGTACTTCCTTTGGATCGTAGACCTCCAAAGCTTCTATATCGCCAGAACTACCGCCTTCACCCATTTTATCTATTTATTATTACTTACTTTTACTATTAATTTATTTTTTAGTTCTATTTGTTTGAATTTATGGTCAATTTTGTTAGAAGACGAAAATTTTGATACTCTTCCTAAATTTTTAATTAATTAATTTTTAACTAAATAATAATAATAACATATTTAATTACTTATTGACATATAAACTAACCAAAACATCCATTAGAACATTTTTACAATTTCTTTTGTAAATTATTTGTTGCAAGTTATTTGCCTTTTTTAATACTTTTTATTACTAGTCCATAAATAAACAATTAAAACTCTATACTAAATATTACAAAAAGTTCCACTTTACTAAATACATGAGATCTGTTATTCTTTAAGTTTATTTATCATTAATAAAATTCTAGTGCTGTCTAGTTTCTAAAATGCTTTAGATATTTTTTGGTACCAAAATTTATATTTCAGGTCATAAAAATAAAATTTATTTGTGTCTTTCTATGAAGATAATATAAATTAACTATCGATCGATATCAAATTAAAGGGTTTAAAATTATCTAAGTAATTAAAATTTCTTCATTTTGATCTATTTCTAAACTATTCCTAACACATTATTTGTTTCAGATTTAAGTAAATATGTTAGTAAATACAGCTTTAATAAGGTAAAAGTTTTCTAATAATTAGGTAAGACTGTCTCTTTGTAAGATCAAGTGTAAATCGTTTACATTTGCTTAACATAACAAAAATTTAATTCACTTGTTGAGGTGCCCACCAAAAACTTCAAATTTATTTCAAGTTAAGAATAAATAAAACCAAAGAAGAAATTACAAATTTTGATTTACGACGTAAAATTTATTCCAAATGAAAACAAATACATCAGCTTTGTTAATTTTCCCTCACTTTCAAATTAATTATTTAGAAACTCCCTAAAAATTCCTTGACACTTTCTAATTTGTGTAAATTAATTAATTTGTACTACTAAAAGTTTTTAATTTCTTGATAAACATGTTTATTAATAATTGGCCTATCAATACTTAATGAGATTGATAAAATAAATGTATAATTTCAGTATTTTAATATAAATTAACTATTTTTATACTAGAACACTAAGCAAATCTTCTATAAATTTTAAATCAAAAAGAAATATTTTTCTTTTTTAACATGCAATTTTATATTTTAACAAATTAAAAATTAAAGTATGAATAAGATTTCTATAAAATAATAGTGATTTTTTGAGAATTATTGATTTTTCTTAGCAGTTTAGTAAGATGTTAACTACTCTAAAAGCTTAAACCTTTCTTTAAATGTCATTAAGAGTTTTAGGATAACCTCTAAAAATATCAAAACAAATTCAAATTTACAATAATTGTTAAAATAGAAAATATTATTTTGTTGTTTTGATAAAATTAATTTTTAAGAGAGTGAATAGCTCAAAAAAAGGCTTACAAAAATAAGTTAAAAAATGATAAAACTATTTATTTGTTGAAAATAATTGTTTATTTTCGAATGTAAAATTTAATATTTAAAGAGCTATATAAAAATATATACTATAGTTCAGAAGAGACCTAAAAAAAGTAAATTTATACTGTAAAAGAATTAGATTACATAACCATCAAATGAATCTGTAACAAATAGAACTAAATATAAACAGTTATAGTTAAATAACTTTAAAAATCCTTTAAATTATTAAAATGTAGTATTTTTTTAATTGACACAGAATCAAATAAGTATTTCTTCTTTATTAAAAAATATATAAATCAATGTTCATACTTCCTTTTATCATCAATTATTTTCCAAATTTTTAAACAACTCTCCTTTTGCCCTAATTTGTGTCTAGTTTTACAATTGTAATAAATTTGCGTGTTTCGATAATAATGACTCATCGTAGTCAAATCAAATAAAAGTAACTTAATTTCTTTATTTTTTCTCTTTTTCTATCAAAAAATTAAAATATTGATTTATACAAAGATCAAGAAATAAGTCTTTTATTAATATATCTTTTATAAATGTATTTTATTTGATTAAGTATTTGAATATCTAAATTAAACTATTGAAAATAAGTATAATCATTTATTTCTTTTATATGTTCTTTTTCAATAAAATATAATAATTATACTATAATTCAGAAAAAACAACCTTGAATTTTCATTAAAAAATTTCAAATTAAATCCTTTCTTTTTTAAAATAAAATTTAATATTTAGTAATTATTTATTTTTATAATATCAAAATTAATTCAAACTGAACATGTTAAATTTAATAAATAAATATTTAAGAAAAAGTAAGGATACTTTTTTTCATTTCAAAGCATATTCTTTATCTATAAATTATCTGTAATAGTTATTTGTGATATACCTACCTTCTTGCATTTGATATTTGTAATTTAAAAATTATACAGTAAATCGTTGAATAATTTCATTATAATTATTTAAATAAAAAAAAGTTTATATTTTTATTTAATTTTATAAAACTTTGAAATAATTAGATTTTCTTTAAAATTTTAATTAAAAAATGAAAGTAAATCCTAAAAAGTAAAAAATAAAATAGTAAATTTTTTTCAGAAAAACTTATTGATAAGAGTTATTTTATTTATTTCCATTTAATAAAAATTATTTACTCTAATTTTAGGAAGTGAAATATTAATCTTATTTATTTTTTTAGAACTGAATTATTCTTTTAACAAAATCAAATCTTATAAATAATTTATTTAAATTTACAGATAAATATGATTTCTTTATGAAGTATTCAAGGAAATTATATTATTTAATTATAATTTTTTTAAAAAAAACCTGCTTTTATTGATTATTAAAATTATTAAATAGATAAGAATTAACATATTATAGTATATTTGATTTTAATAAATAGAATTGAATATTTCTTAATTATTAGATTTTCTTTACTAAATAAATATTTAACTATAGTATTTTCACTCTTATCTTGAGTACCTTTTAAAATCTAAAAAGAAATGAAGATTATCTTATATTTAAAAAATTTTGCAAAGACTTTTAAAAAGTATAATAAAATAAATGATACATTAGAATTAGTTTTAGGTTTTTTATTTTATATATTTTGATTGAGAACAAACATTACATGAAAATAATAGAAACTAATTAATTAATTTATTAATTAATTTAATTTTAATCCACAGAATTAAATGAATAATTAGATTTCTTAATTAGAAATAAATATTTATTAAATAAGTAATAGTTCTACAATTACTTAAATTATAAAATAACTTTTTATCCAATAATAACAATAATAATGACTAGCTAGAATAACCAGGGAACTTAAGTTAGTATAGACTTAAATTTGACTAATCATAATTCTACTTAACAACTCCCTAGAATAGGCTCAAAAAAGAACATTTAGGCTTTTGAATCTCCTAAGAGCAGTAGAAGTAGAGTAGGTACTGAATTTTTTATTGGGTATGACTAAAAGTAAAGCAACTTAAGCTTGCTCAAATAATAATAAACGATTGACGATAATAAAATAAAATTCTCTATGATGATGGACCTTCCTTTTGTAATAACAGGTAAAGAATTTCTTTAGAGAGGAAAAACATACAATGCATTTAAGAAAGTAGATTTATTAAATAATTTGTAAGATAATTGCTAAATGAAAGGCATAATAATTAAAAGAACATCACCGATATAAGAAATATAAACAAGTAAAAAACTTGGTGATGCTTATTACAGGAAAAAAAAATCAAGACAAACTGGGACTGTATTTACTTGTGAGCTGTGGTCAAGAAGTTACTATGATCACATTTTGAATAAGACACAGCTAAAATAATTACACTTAAAAATGCAAGAATCATCAAAATGTAAGAACTATGACGAAAGAGTTGAAGATATTCATAGGCTCTTCTCCAAATGGCAGAAATAGCAATCTTCGTTTTAAATTGATTATAAAGATTTTTTAATATAAAACGATTGCAATAATAGTATATATTTGGACACATCATAAAATATTCACTCGACTTTTGAAGAATCACTTAACTTTAGTAAAAAATCTAAATTCTTTTAAGCCGTAAATACAGAGACAGATTAGTTTTAAGAGGATTCTCTTTTAGAAAATTATTCTGACAATAATTATCCAAATGCAAATTCAAAAGAAATATAAAATTTTTCAAATAAAATTAAATAATTTGATAAGTTAAACAACACATCTACATCTTTCCACCATATAAATATTACATAAGATAAATCAAAAACTGATAGCATTCCTTGTTAATAAAATGCAAAAGAAATGAAATAGTAATTTTAAACTTAAATTTTTGGTATTTTTGAATTTAATTTACAATAAAACTAAATAGTTCTTAGAGTTCAAAATCTATGATTGGACAGAAGAGTTTTACAGAATCAAAAACCAATTTCAAGCCGCATAGTATATAGAAAGGTTTTATGACTCAAAGGTCATTTGTGAAAAAAGGAAAAGAATAAAATACTTCTGTGTCTACAAATTATGAAGATCAATCAACTTGCTTTAATGAAGGATATAACTCATTGAGCGATAGTAATCGGCTAACTAGATAGTCAAATATTATCAGCAATAGGTCCTAATAAATAAAAAATATATTTAAAAATTGCTAATTTCTAATTAAAGATTGCCAGAGCTATAAGTAAGAAAGTAAAAGCATCAAAAAGTAAGCCATATTAACTTGTGATTCAATATTTTAACATTATTTAAAAAATAAGAGAGATAGATGGCTACCTAAAAGAACAAATTCTCGATCAAAAAGAAATAAAAAAGAGGGCGTAAGAGAGATAGTTATCAGATTTATTACACACTTCTGTTAAATCCTCATGAGTCATTATATTATAACAATTAAAATTATATATGAAAAGCTATATTAAATATTCATAGTATTTGATTCATTTTAACTTCTCAAAATATTTTTCATTCAATAAAATATTATTATTAATTTATTTATTTTATTATTTATTAATAAACTAATCAATTCTTCATTTTTTTAGTAATAAATTAATATAATAATTATAAATGATGCAATAATAAATAACTTAATTAAAGGATAAAATCCAAATCAGTAAAAAAATAAATTACAAATTTTCTAAAATGTAAATATTATATGTAATTATAATATTAATAATATTTGAGTAATTTGTAAGTTATTTGTTTAAGTATTATATGATTATCTAATTTATTTTTTTTTTTCATTTTATAAAACTAATTAATTAAAAATTTTATTTTCATTCTTTAAAATTTAAACTTTTTCATAAACATTTTATTTTTAATAAAAAATAACTTCTTAATAATTGTAAAAAAATATAATTTAAAAAAATTTTTTTTAATGTATTGGCTATTGTTATATTTGAATTAAAGATATTATTTTAATCATATATTAAAATATATTTAAAAAAAATAAAAAATTAGAAGAAAATATTATTAGAATGATGTATTTTATTTTTTATAATATTTTTTTAATTAGATAAGTGTTGATTATACACAAAAATATAAAAATTTAACAAAATTTATTAAATTTAAATTTAATTGAAAATGAATTAATGAATGAATGATTTTTGGTTTTCACTTTTTTATCTTTGAAAAAACATTTTTTATGCTTCCAAATAAAGGAATTGTTTATTTATTTGATGAAAAATTTGAGTTTTATTTTGTATTTTTCTTTTCTGTTTATTAACCACTACTCATCTCATCCATTTTACTTTAAGAAATGCTTTTTGTAGAATTTGAGTTTAAAGAAATGCTTCTTGCCATATTTTATTCGCTCATTAACTTGTTGAGCTAAGACTCATTGATTTGCTTGCTGACTGTGCATGAAATTTCTTGAATAACTTGTTCCTAAATTTATCTGGCTCTCGGTTTTTTCTTATTTAATTAAATATTTTCATCTTAGAATCCTAGAGGAAATGGAGCTACAGTATTATCAAAAGGTGACTCTTCTGGGTTATTAAAATTATTAACTGGAGTAGAAAAATTGATATCAGAATAAAGTTAATTTAATTTGAAAGTTTGAGATGTGTTAATTTTATTGATATCAATATGAACAAGAGTTGGTTTAGTCTTAAAATTTGGAAATACTCTTGAAGATGTTGTTTCTATATTGTTTAATTCTATTTCCTTTTATCCTATTTGCCCCTTTGAGTTTTGTAAGTGATCATCTATTTTGTTTAAGGTCTTTTCAGTTTTTTTATTTTTGGCACTGTTCATTCCAAAATTTAACAATGATACTGGCATATTTTTATCATTTTATAAGAAGAAATCCAATTATTTCATTTAGAAAGCTACTTTGCAGGATTAATTTTGGTCAAATTGCTAATTTTCTTTTTAAGTTTGTTCAATTTATTAAGTGTTTAAATCATTCAATGTATCCATATTTTTTTTAATTTTTATTGATCTGTACACTTTTCTTTTAAACCTCAACCAATTCACATTCACCCTCATCGTACTATCTTCCAAGTTTATTTTTTTACAACATTCTGGTAAAAAGTTTGGGTATTTAACTTTCCAATTCACAAACTTTTTTAATAAATATTTTTTAAGTTCTTTGATTTTTTGCTTTATCATGTAAAATGCAAGCAAGAGTAAAAAGCCATAAGATATTACAATCTATAAAATGCTTACAATATCTTTAATAACATCGCTAGAAGTATTTTTATATATTATATTAAAGAAAATGCAAGTCAATAAGACCACAACAGTTTTAAAATCAAGAGTATTTAGAAAGTTATTCTGAAAAGGATTCAGTTTTAGAATGTAATAGGCATATACAATTAGGTAGCTTGCCACAAAAATATAGCTCACATTTGGTTATGACTTAAACATATTGATTGTCAAGAAAATGATTAACTTCACATATAATCTGACAAACTCCCAATAATAGCATTTGTCTCTATATTCCATATATAAGAAACCATAATTATACTGAGTAGTAATGAAGTTTAATTTGCTTTTGCAGTTATATAGTCCTTTTAAAATTATCAGAGGAAATAAAGCCCAAATAAAAAGGCTTGGCAAGACTAAATAATATGTATACTAAAGATGCTGCTCGCTATAGCAAATTTAAGTAAGATCTGCGTTAACATAATTTATGTTACCTATCTTTCTGCAAGAAATGACAGATACAAAGTAGTTAACCACATTAGGTTGAAAGAAAATGATCGAGAATATAACTACCATTTGTATTTTCTGTTGCTTAATTTTGATATTCATTAATTTTAGCAATACTTTGATAAACAAGTAGGTTATGCATTTAAAAATAATCGGTATCAGAAGACTAACTATTACTCTAATATAAACTTACGGTATATTTCCATAACTAAAAATGCAATCAATAGCTCCATTCATATTTTGAATAGGTGAACCTAAAGAATTTGGAACCAAAGTAAATGAAATTGGCATTTTATAATCCAGAACCTAAAGAACACTCATAACTTAAAAGTAATGAAGCATTTATTTAGCATAAATAGAGCTTCTGTGATTTAATGAGCTATTTCCTAAGCTCACAATCCCTAACTAACGCAAATAATAGGTCTTTGCTGTTTAGATGTAAATCTACAAAAAAAATACAATCGAGAAAGCCAGATATATCAATATTCCTAATTATTTTTATTAGCAAAAAATTAGTGAAATCATAAAATAATTTTAATTAAAAATTTCAACTTTAAATTTTAAGAGAATTATTTTTATTGTTAAATTTTAAATAGCTTATTTAATTTTATTTATAAACATTAAAATAATTACCTAAATATAAAAATATTTATTTGACTATTGGATTAGAATTGCCTTAGCAAGGAGAGCAAGAGTAATCTCCTTACCTTGTGTATGATTAACCTAAAATTAAAAGATATATTTTATAAATGATATTTATATAATTAAATTTATTTATTTACCCCAATATTCTCCATTAATGTCACATTCTTCACATAGAGGCCCTATATTTCCTTCTATGCAATACTACATATTTTCATTAGCAGCAATGCAATTTTCAGGTTTGTTCTCACAATATGTGATTACATCAGAATTATTTGCTGTTCTCCAGTAATTATCTTTTAAAACTATTTGGTTTCTTTAGCATGATTCTGCAAATTAAGGGCATCGCTAACATTTTATTTCTTACTACATAGCTTACAAATCTGCAAATGTATTAGCTTTTTCATATGTTACCAGCGAATAAGAGTTCTTTTAAATAATTTTATTTTGAATAATTAAATCAAAAGTTTTAAATAATCTTACATCCTCGCATCTGTGACAAGATAAGGTATATTAATTAGACTTTTGTAAGATTTCACCTTATGCACAATTTCTAAAATTAACTTTGAACAAGATTTATTTTTTGCTTTATAAGTTGTTGTTTCCTGTTTCGAGGATAGTATTTTACGAAAAAAAATTATGTATAAATGGTACTTCCATCACCATATAATCATGCTCTAGAGGCTGCCCAATTACAGCAGTATCTTAAATTAAAAAATAAGAATTAATATATGGCTCTTGTTAGCTATTTTAGGATAAAGTAGGCAAGATCAAAGGATAAGTTAGCTTCTTGTCTATTATTAAATTGTAGTTTGATGATGAAAATACAATTTCATATTGCTCCAGTTCTTAGTTTAACTCAATTCCATATTGGTCTAAACTTTAAGGCTTTTTTTAAAAAATATTAGCTTTTTAAAATAGTTTAAAAATTTTACTAATTTAATTAGCTAATCTAATTCATCATAAAGTGTCACGTTCAGTCCTAATAGTGAGCCACTTCTGATACCAAAGATTTCAAAGACTTGAATTATATTTAACTTATTTTTTGCAATATAAGCTTCAATTTCTTTTTTTGATTCTATTTTTTCCTTACCAATCGAACTCAATATGATTTCCTAAAAATTTTAAAAGCTGCTCAATTAATTCACTTAAAAATTAAATTCAATGAATTTTTAAAAGTTATTTCATGAATTAATTTATTAAAAAACTCATTATAAAATATTAAAGTAAATACCTCTATGCTGTAACTCTCATCTTCATTATTGATTCTCTAAATCTTCATTTTATGTGGGTAAGAACAATAATCATTTCCGAATATTGTTGCAGTGTTATTCTAAAATATAACTTGTTAAGCAAAGTTTTTAGGAAATTGAGGTTTCTATTTTGTAAAATACCTAAATGCACCTCCTAAATTTAAAATTTAAAAATTATTTTTTTTTTTAGAAAAATATTAATTTACCTATGGGAGCTGTGTTTGATTAAAAGGTAACATCCTTAACATGCACCAAGTTAAATTATTTAAGGAAAATAGCTCCTCCATATTAGGTGGCACTGTTTGATTAAAATTCTGCTTTGATGAGATAGAATGAAGTCTTTTAAGATGAATCGGGATCTAAAAAAATAGCTCCTCCAATGTAGCCTGTCGATTCTTTAAATTAAGAATTTTAAATAGTCAATAATACATAGTTTAGAACTTATAAAGAGGTTCCAAAGCAAGAGATACAAGTCAAATTTTAAGTATTAAAAGAGTTTATACTTGCGGTATATCCAGATAAAGAGAAAAAAGAATCAGAAATATCAGATTTTAAGTGTTTCATTATAACATTTTAAACGACAATTTTATCATAATAAACCATTTAATCATAATTGTATCCTTAATAGGTGTTCGTGTATTTAAATATACCTAAATTTTCAACTTATGTGGCATGCAAATTATTTACTTAAATATACTTCTTAACTGCTTCTACTTGAATAATGTAATAATTAAAATCCTGTCTATTATATTGTTATAAATATTCTTTTAAGAAATAAACATTTTCAATAAAAATATCCTTTATTGAAGCATCTTTAATCACAGAAAGATAAAATAAACTCCTATCTGTAAAAACACTTTTTATTTAAATTTAATCTATTGTCATAATTTAATTAATATTTAGCATTTAGACAATAGTTGAGTTTTAAGCTATTACGTCCTATATCTTTAAATCATAAATTTCCACTTTTTCACAATTTTAAAAATAAAACAAATTAGAGTTGAGCAGTTTTGTGTGTGTAATGGTTATATTACTCATTAATACTTTTTCCATGTCTTAGAATATAATTTAAAAATTCTTAATTTCATCTCCTCCTAAGATAGTTACATTATAAAATTTTACTTTTTCAATCTATGAATTGAATTTTATAACAAGCTACTCATATTAGTAAGGAATTTCACTTCTATCTATTTTTAAGACAATATTTTGCAAAACAAGAACTTTTTAGGAGTAAGCCATAAAGAAATCAGCATTAAGAAGCAAAATAGATTAATTTGATGAAGATTAATATGTAATTGAACTTTCTTGAGATTGGTTATTAAATTTATTTATGTAACTAAGCTGCTTATTATCATAATTTGGAAAAAATGAGATCAGGAAATTATATTTTAGGTTTTAGGTAGTATCTGACAACTATTTTTGTGAAGATTCTATATTTTCAGTGAAATAAAGCAATTAATAATTATTTGCGAGAGGTGGGAAAGCATATTTGCAAATTTAAGAATTCTCGACTGAAATGGTATAATTAAAAAATGAATTACTGCTCAAGCCTATAAGAAATATAATATTATTTTCATAAGCTCTAGAAATCAATAAAGGTGAGTCTATTTTTAATGCTTTAAAGAATTTGATTTAAGATATTTAATAATTAAACAGGTTAGTTAGATAGAAAATTCTAATACCAAATCTTTCTATTGTAACAAAAATCTCATCGCTTATAATCTTAATAGAGTAGATATACTTACTTTAGCGAGGACTCTTGTAGTAGTCTAAAATTTAAAGAGATTTTCTGTCATACAAATTTATTTAAAATCCATTATAAATAAGAATATGTTTCGAAGTGTTAATCAAAGAGTTTCCTTACAAAGAAGTCAGCTGTACTTTCTAAATTAACATTTCTTCGTATTTTTTTTCATAGTTAATAAGATAGACATTCAAAATTTTTATATTTTTTTACTAAATGAAAAGCCTTTAAAATTCAAAATCAGAGTATACAAGTTATATAGGATATTACTTTTAAATATGATATGTTTAAATCTCATTACTTTTAATATTTACCACCAATATCTCTTTTTACGACTACATAATAATTTAACCATCCTTAAAATTAGCATTCGAATATACTATAGGTTATTTAAGTTAGTGTTGATCAATTATACTTCCTTTTAGAAAGTTATTAGAACTATAATCTATATTATTAATATTTTATTTATAAATGTAAACTAAGCCTGAAATATCGTAAGTAATAATGTAAGGAAAAATAAGCCTTATTTCCATAATTCTCATAGTTGGATGATGGTAGATGATTTATTGTGTAATATTACATAAATTGTCAGAAGTGCATTTGAAGAAATACTAAATAACTTATCTTTCTCTATTAAAACAGACTATGTATTGTAGTAAATTTTAATTAGAAAATGTCTTTTTAGAGATATTTTCTGATCTACAATTAATTATTCTTTGATTATGCAAAAAAGATATGGTTTAAACTTGCTGTTATTCTACTCTCAATAAATATAGATCTTCTTAATCATAGGCAACAAGCATAAAAGAGTTGATTTAAATCAATTTACGATATCTTTAATTAGACCTAACCATAAAATATTATTTATTTTCTTTCATCATAATAATGTTGTTAAAACCATCCAAAAAGATAAATTATTTCATATTTTTATCATAGAAATAGGGTCTATCATATTCTGGATCTCTTTCTAAGTCTTAATTATCGACACTAGTCATCTCTAAATCAGGTACCTATGTATATAATCCTCCTCTACTCCAATAAGCAGATCCTTCAATGCTGTATATGTGCTGTTTGTTGTAGGCAATAATATTGTTATGGATTTTATCAAATACTAAATTCTAAAACGGAATATCACTGCCATCAAACTCACTAGAGAGCCTTAACACTTGATCTTCTCTAATTTCTTTCTTACCATTTTCTTACTCCCAAAATATAATATTGCCAGATTTTTCAATTCCAACTATCCTGCTTGAATCATTATCATACCAGATTTTTTGCAAGTTCTAATAAAATTTTTTTTTATTTAATCAAATAAATAATTAACTAAATTTTAATTACAATTTTTCCATCAAATAGATCTCCCTCTATAGATCTAAGATTGAAGAACTATTCATAATTGAATTTCAAAATATTTCCTTAGTTAGCACTTTCTTATCCTAAAAGAACAGCAATAACTTTTGGTTAATTCAAAACAATTAGTTGGATAATTTAGTCATAAACTTGCTTATCTAAGTATTGAAGAGAAGATCTATCGAAGATTCTGAAATAATTTTTGCTCCACTTGACTATGATTGTGTCCCCAAACTCAAGTCCTTGGTTAGATTCATCTTCGAATTTAGTAATTTCATGAAGGATTGATTCTAATTAGGCTAATATTTATGAACAATTTTAAATAAAATTTTAATGAAATATATTTATTTACCTTAGAAGTTATATGCAACTAAAGCTGTAGGAGATTAAATGAAAACTCTTTGAAAAGTTTAGTCTATGTAGAATTTATTTATAGAAGTTAGATTTTATTCAGTTTCATAAATTTGTAGAACTCTGTATTCGAATGAGTTTTAAGATATTTCCCATGAGATAACTTGGTTTTCAGAGCAAGTGTACAAAATGCCAGTTCCATCAAATTTGAAACTCTGAATTGGCTTTCTATGAAGTAAAAATTTTAAGCATTTCATATTTTAAGAAAGTGTAATATCTATGCAAACTTCAAAATATTTTTAGTCATTGAAGAACACAAATAAATTTTAAAATTATATATAAAAGTCTTTTACAGCTTGTCCAAAATCATGAAAGTGAATTTAATTTATTTTGTAATACCACAAAGCTATTTATGAAAAATTTTTGAATTGAATTGCTATCAGATTAAATTCTTTGTAATAGAGGATATTGTTTATTTCTTCTTTGAAAGTTTTATCAGTTATGATAGAGTTATCGACTAAGCTCCAAACTTCCAATACAAACTTAAAGACAATAAACAATAGCTACTCTATTTCTTCTATTTTGGCAAACGAAATTACCTCATTATGCTTCTAAGAAGAAATTTTATAATAAATATTGTTGTTCATATTTTGGTTTATTTCCACTCCGGAATAAAGCTTGTTCACAATGAAGGTATCAAATTTTTCATTGTAAATTACACTTATTGGATGTGAAGAGTCTAAATTATCTGTGTAGAGTTATTCAACTCTGTAAGGTGATACATTCTGATCTTTAGCTTGAGTCTTCTATATCTTCATTTACTAAATGTAATTGCATCCCCTATTATATATAATACTTCAATATAAAAAGCATATTGCAAATACCATTTTTTTAAAGTGAATTTTAAGTGAAAATTTGTTACAATAATCAATTTTAAACTATCTTAAAGAATTTAACATATTTTATAATTAATAAAATTAAAAATAACATACTCGCAATCATCTATTCCGTAGAGAATTTAGGCATTTTCGGAGTAATATGCTTGCTCCGCCATTCTCGTATTAAAAGATTCAAAGATTTTTATATTTACTTTTCCTTCATTATTTATTTCCAAAACCCAAAATTAGATTTAAGTTCTTACTCTTCTTTGTTAATTAATATTGATGTTCTAATTAAATTAACACAAGGCTAAGACTATGTTTTCCTAAATTTAATTAATAAATTCTTTTTTAAATTAGAACTAAAAATATTAGGAAAAATTAAAAAAAAATAAAATTGATTTACTATAACCTTTTTTAATATTACTAAACTTAATTAATTTAAGAATTAATTACTTCTAAAAACCAAAAGTCTTTTAAGATCGTTTCTTTCTTTGGTATGATTGTTACTTTTTACTATTTTACAGTGTAAATTACAGTTTCACCACTTTAACTAGAAGCCAAGAGTATATTCTCTTGTTTGTTTAACTTAGCATTTTAAACTTAAATATTGATATTTTCTTCTATTATTTTTGAATCCTCAACTAAATTTTCCAAATCAAAAACTTTTGCTGACAAAGATTTTTGGTTGAAAACAATTAATTTGTTACTTTAATTAATTGCTAAAATTAACTAAAAACTAAAAATTTATCTTTCGTCTTAAGATAATTCATACCTCTTTCCTTAAAAAAGAAATTAAATTTAGTTATCAGTCACTTAAAGTTTGTAACTAATAATATTGTTTTCATCATAAAATAATAATGATTTTTTTTCTTAGATTGAAATGGCTTGATTTAATTTTATTTAGTTTTGTTCATAAAAATTAATTTATTGTACTACTTGCATCAAGGAGTTGTCAAAGTTAATGATAACCTAATTACTTAAAACTATTATTGTATTTTATTCTAATTAGAAAACAAACATTATTTTTTATAGCTCATTTGTCTATATCATAAATCTCTTCAGATCTAAAGTTTTGATGTGCGATTTTTAAATGAAATCGTAAATATTGATAAAGGGAAAGGCTGTAAGGTTAGACATGTCATAATTAAATATAAATTAGTTATATTCGTTCAAGCTTATTCCTGTATTTTCTGAAGTAATGTTGTAATTAAAATTTATATTTTAAGATATCTAATTCGTAATTTGCAATTAAGGAGTGTCACCTTACAATTATCTAAATTAAAGTTGAATGACACCTTTTCCTATAATATAAATTTTCGGAGATTCCAAGCAAGCTGAGAGAATTTTGAATATTTTTTAGATTTTAATATCTAAATCTGATACTTTCTAGAAAGTTACTATTGATTACTCTTCTTATATAAATAGTGATAATTTATTAGATTGATCTATGATAAAAATTGTATTAAATAATTTAGCGTGAATTAAAATGACAGGTAGACTCTAGGATAAATCGATTTAACTAAGAAACTCCAGCTTCTAATCTAAAATAAATATTTTATTTTAGTTATCGAGTAAAAATACTCTTTAATTATCTTCAGAAACTGAGAAATTAATAAATTTCTACAGAACTTATTAACTCTTGAATCTTTAATTAATTGGAAAGCTCCGCGTTTGAACTTAAAAAATGTATAATATAGATTCCTCTAAAATCAGAAGATTAGTATTGAGGAAAACTTAAATTTATGTAAGTTTTGATGAGTTTAAAAGAAAGTAATTAGTGTCATCGTCATCTAAAATATTAATAAAATACTCTAAATTTTCATCAGTTTCAATCGTAAAATGAACATTTTAACTCAGTAAATTCTAAAAGTAAAAATTATTGCTTGATTCAAAATTGGCTTCGCTTATTTTAAATGTGTCAAACATGATTATTTCAGTATATCTACCTGTTTTAAATTCTTACTCGATTTTCTATGTCTGGAAATTAAAAAAATATATGTTTCTTTCAACCCCAAACATAAGCAAAAGATTTTTATCTAGAATTATTATGCTTTTCTACTTAATTCTTTCATTTTTTTCATTTTTTCTTTTCAAATACTACTTTTTTAAACTAACCGATTTTATGTCATACAAGTAGACATCTCCATTTTATTTTAAAAGCAAAAGTTCTTTTTCATTTTGGTTGTAAGCTAAGTGACGAATTCCCTATTGTATAGGCAGCTTAGAGATTTAAACGCCAGTAGCTAAATCGAATAAGTTGATGTTATAAAAGTCAGATGAAACCATCAAGTTTAAATCTTCATCTATAATAAAATTATCTTAAATCAGATCAGGATATTCATATCCTATTTGCATAAAGAGAGAGCAGTCCCTAACTTGCTTGCAAACTCTATGCAAATTGTCCTCATATTCATAAAAATTTCTACATTGCGATTAGCATTTTTGAGTATTGTAAATGTCAAAATACATATCCTACAAACACTGAGATACACAAATCTATTTCTCCTCATCAAAAACAAAACCATCTTGGCATTAAATGCAATAGCCTTTATCACATACTAAACAATATTAGCAACCCTCTTATTCTTAGTTCTCCACGATACTTTATAGAGAAAGAACTCTTTGATTATTTTCACTAGCAGTTTTAATTAAAGTAAAGCTAAATTAAAAAATAATCAAAAGTATGAACATGAGTCCTTTTAAAATTATAATAGTTTATCTTGCAATAAAATAAAATCTTTTGTACTTTTAATCTATAAAATTTATAATATTTCTAATTTTTATTATTTCTATTGTAGAATTCAATATTTATTTAGTCTACTAAAAATATTTAAATTATTTAAAAAACCTTATTTAGATTTACCTCTAATTTGCTTTCTTGTATTAATTAAAATAATAATAATTAATTTCCCCAATTTTAAATTACTAGATTTTATACAAAGCAATTACTAATTTCGTAATGATTTTGCTTTAAAGTTTCAAAGAGTGAATTTTCTAAACAAGATTTAAAATTTCCTGGAAAAAAAAAAATAAATAAGTAGCATTACTATCTTGAAAAATACATATCTGGTATATAATAATTGTAAATACTGAAATTTATTTTTTAATGAATAAATAATTTGGTTATTAATTATAGAAAAAATTTTTAAATATTAAGTAAAGCTTATTTAAACATTTTCTAAAAATTAAAACATATTTTGTTTTCATTTGAACTTAAAGTTCTTAACTCAACAAAACTAATTAATTTGTAAAAAAGGGTTAATAAAATTTAAATATTTATTAATCTGACTCATAAAAGAAATATCCAAAGTAAATTTAGCAGAGATATATATTTTTAATTACAAACAAAAAGAAAATCTTTTACAAAAATTTAAAGGAAATATCTTTTTTCTAATCTGGGCTCTTTTATATTATTTACAGTTAATCTGTGGTAAATTAAATACAAAACCCAATCTCATGCTTTTGTAAGATAAAGAAGTAATAAAATTTAGTTTTTTTTAAATGACTTTACATTAATTGTACCAAAAGAAATTTAATTTTTGTATTTTTGTTCTATAATATGTTAATGTAACAAAATTATTTAGAAGTAGTATTTTTAATTTATTTAAAATATATTTATTTGTTAAATTTATATTTTATATTAAAATTTCATTAATGTTGCATTTTGTAATTCTAATGTTATTTAGGTTACAGAATTTTTCTAGCTATTAAAGAGTCTATAAAAAACTGTGTATGAAGTAAGTTTTTATTTTTATTTAATTCAACAAATAAAATTATTGATGAATATTTTCAAAAACGACAAATATCATTGAAAGCTAATAAATATTTTTAAATAGATGATTTTTAACAGAAATTAATCATTTTTCGCTTATAAAATCTATTTCTTTTTGATTTGTTCATCATCAAAAATTATTTATATTATTTTTAGCTTTTTAAATAAATAAATCATTAAGCTTATAAATCTTTTATAAAAAAGCACCAAATAAATCAAAAAAGATAAATATGATTTTTTTATTTTAATTTAAGCTTAATTTTACTTACAATGATTTTTAAGAACTCTTAAAGCAGATATTGCCATCATTTTAAAAATCCATTTGTTTTTATGGTAAAAGTTTTTTAAGAATATTTTTGTTTCAAAGGTTATTTTATAGTAAGAATCATTAAATAAATAAATCAAACCAAAAAGATATTTTTAGTTTATATTTTTATTAGAAGATGCAAAATTTAATTTAGCTTACATTTATTTGAATTAAAATTAGTTTCTCAAAGTGACATCTACATTGATTAAGTACCTTATTAAAACAAAAGTCATTATCATAAATTATATTTAGAAGAATAGCAACAAAAATATGAAAAAATATTTACTTATTATTTCTAAAAAATATGAGCTTTTAATTACAAAAAAAATATTTAATTCTACTTTAAACAAATATTAATAATTAAAAACTTAATAAAAATAAATTAATTGATCAGAAACAAACAAATAAAATTACTATTAAAGCTAATTTTAATTTATAAAATTTTTAAAATTAACTTTTATATCTCATATTATTATCTAAACAAAGAGCAAAGCAATTTTTTAAATTTAATTTAAGAATTCTGCTTACTGAGGATAATATTATAATAATAGAATTAATCTAATAAATTTATTTTTTTAAAAGAGTATGATTTATTTGAGACGAATTACATCCTACACATTTTTAAATATATTAGATTTAAAATAAAATTAATTTTTTAAAGTACAATAAAAAATTATTTTATTTAAACATTCAACTCTATTAAAAATAGATTTAATGGATATAAAACTTATCATTATTAAGTATTAATAGAAGCGATATATCACAGACAATATATGTCGTTAGATATTTGAGTTTTTTAAAAATATTGATAAATTTAAATCTAAAAACCTTTTTAGAAATTTTCTAAAGTGATATTTGTGATATAATTTATGGTTGATTTTTTTAAATATATTTTATTTTTTAAAGAAAGAATTATCTTTTCCAAAGGTGCTAAATGTGTATATGATAATAATAATATTTTTAACCTACAGAATTGATTCTAGAAAAAAAATTAATTATAATTTAAAATAGATTACATGTATAATATGAATCTATATGTCTACATGATTTAACTAAAATTTACTGATAGATTGAATAAATAATTTTTTTCTATTTTTGCATTTTTATCCAATAAAATACGGTTCTATTTATTTTGAATACGGAAAGAAGATTCTGAAATAGCAAATTTTTAATTAGTTTAAAAGATTTGATTTACTTTTTATAATTTTTTTAAATAGAATAATTAATGGATAGCTTTTGCATTTTTTATAAGATTAAAGTTCTTGAATATAAAATAGTAAATGAAGCTTATAGCAATATTATGTGCTTGCAAAAATTCTACTGATAAGTAGGTATATATACCAATTAGAGAATATGAAGATAGTTCAATTAGTGTTTTTTAAAGAGGAAAAGTTAGAAATTTATTTAAATTCATTGTTAGTGAATCTTTTGTGGGCATTCAAAAGGGTACAAGGCACGAAGTAAGACATGAAGATTATCATATTTATATTCTCTCTTCTTTAACTCATGATGTTGTTGCATACGCATTCACATAAGGAGAATATCCTAGAAGAGTCATATACAAAGGCTTAGAAAAAGTTCTTGATGGATTTTTTTCTTAGCTAGCAATTGGTTACTAAGGAATAAAATCAGATGAAAAGATAAAAATACTTGCCATATAGTAAATTCTCAAAGATTATTCAGATCCTGCTAACGTAGATTAGTTAACTAAAGTCCTGAATAAAGTAAATGAAATATAAGTTATACTTCATGAAGATATATAAAAGTTGCTTGAAGCACAAGGCGATTTGGGTATTCTAGTAGAAAAATCCAAGTATCTTGATAATGCAGCAAAATAATTATACAAAAATTCTAAGAAAGTAGATAAAAATTGCTGCAGTATCTTTTGATAATCAAATAAATTTTGAATTTGTCAAATTTATTGAAAATGATTTTATTTATTAATAAATAAAGGAAATTTTAATTATTTTAGATAAATAACTTAATGTATTAATAACATTTAAATAATCTACCTATTTTTGTTGATTTATTTATTCTTAAAACTTTGTAAATTATTTATTTACTTTTATTTTATTTGTTTGTAATTTCATTTAATTTATTCATTGATTTCTAAAAATATTTTAAATTTAAGCTGAAAATAATTTTACTTGGATCATATTTATAAATATAAATTATTTGGAAAACAAATAACTTTTACTTTTATCAAAATTTGTTAAAATGGTTTTTTTAAGAAATAATTCAAAAAAGAAAAAGAATATTTTTCATAATCTAGTTAAATATTTATAAGATATAGATTAAATTTAAATAATCTATTTATTTTTTTGTTAATTTATTTTATTTATTCTTTCTTTTATTTTTTTATTATCCAATTTTTTATTTATTTTTACTATTTAAGTCTTTCATTTGATATAATTTAATTCACAAATATCTTAAAATATTTTAAATTAAAGCTGAAAATAAATTTACTTGATAACTTTTAAAAATATTTATTATAAATTAAATTATTATTTATTATTTCTATTCGTTTTTATTAACAAAAATTCAAAAATCCGTTTTTATTAATGAATTCTATAATCAATTTTATTAATCAAAGCATTCAATTATTCAAACAATAAGTCAATCAATCAATCAATCACCTTTTTAACTTACTAAACAAATACAATATTAATATTATCAAGATTTAATATTAAGAATTTGACTAACAAAAACACTACTTTATTGGTCTAATTTGATTTTCAAACTAGTTTTTGTCTACAAAGAATATGTTAAGATAACACTAAGGTTCTTTTAAAACTAGAACCGGGCACTAAAAGCTAAAATTAATTGAAGAATAATCTCTTCCGCATGAGTCTTCTGAAGGATTACTTGATTATTTTAATTTTTCAAGTATTAAAAAAAAATTATAATCTTGGTGTGATAGTATTGTAGACAATGATACAGTTCATAGATTTTTGAGTAAAATTGGTCAAAAAGATGAAGATAAGGATAGTAATGACAAGAGTTAAAAAAACTAAGATTCTAAAGGAGATGATAAAAAAGATAATTCAGATAATAAAGAATAAGATGATAGTTCAACAAAGACTGATAATTCTAATAAAGAATTAAAAGTTAATAGAGTGACTGATTTCCAAAACGCTTCATATTTTGCAGCAAGTTTTATGTTTATCTTAGCAATTTACTCTTTCAGTTCTGCTAAGACAGCCAGAAGGGGAGTTTTTATTGGTTTAGGAGGTATGATTTTAGCTATTTGGGCTTCATTCTTTTCAAGTACTTGGGATCTAGGAGATTCTTTCAGATGGTTAGTTTCTTTTCTTGTAGGAGGAACTATAGGTTTATTTGCAGGTCTCAATGTAATAATAAATTTTTTACTAAATCACAACAAAAATAACAAGCAAATAAATAATTACGTTTTTTATATCTTACATTAAATCCTTATTTATTATTCTTGTTCTCTCATTTAGAATGGATATTTTATAATTTTAACTAAAATATTTTTATTATAATCTAATTATTAGGCCAAAATGTCACAAATAGGTTAAACTGTATGCTTACTTTAAGCTATGGTTGGGGCTGGTTGTTTTTTACTAGGGTTAGCATAGTATGAACGTTACGAATATTTGAAAGTAGAATTTGAAGGCTTTGGATCTATTTAAACAGTAGTAGTATGCTGGTTGGGATCCACTCTCTTTTCATCTACTTTGACTTCTTTCTATAAACTAGATAAAAAAAATCTGGCTAAAGCACCATTAGAAACAATTGGAAAGAAAAGAGATTTATTTAACACAATCGTGATCATTAGTATTGTAGTTTTATCTATCCTTTACATCTGGTTTAACTTTGGCTGGACTCTTTGGGTAATCATCTTCCTCTCTCTTTACATTGGTTGGGGATTGGTAAAATTATTAGATTTAATTCAAATAAAAAAATAATTTTGAAAAAATAGTTTTAATTTATTAATTGATTATTTTAAAAAAATTATAAATATTTCATTTTAAAATAGACTGTTTCTGCTTAACCCAAAGAAATGAACATTGTTGTCCCTTGTTAAACCTTTTTAACAGGTTTAACTATTGTTTTTGTTGGTTTTATGCTTGACAGACATTATTTATTGCTTGTTGGAGCTCTTTGCATAACTGGTGGTTTATCACTTACTTTATAATCTGCCAAAGGATTGAATGTAAAAGTTCACTAAGTTTTCTTCAAGAGCTGGTCAAAAAGCAATGCCGATTCAGAAGCTTCATGTATAATTTTTTTATTTTTTATTAATTTAAAAAATTAAATTAATAATACAGAAAACCATCACTTTGGATATCATAACTAACTCATCAACGAAAATGATTTAGCTCATGAATTGCTTTATAATGATAAAATTGTTTTTGTCCCAGGAAATGGTATTTATCAAACGAACTCTACTTAGGCATTAAGTGAAATTAGTTTTGCTCTTTAGCATTTAGGAAAGCATGTAACTTTCTGTGTTCACCCTTGTTCTGGCAGAATTCCTGGTAACATATTTATAAATGACCAAGCAGCAATTAATTAAATAAATAAATTATTTTTTTAAAAGGACATATTTAAGCAGTTTTAACTTCATTTGATATCCCTTATTCTAAGATCAAGCAAATGAATGAGGTAGATTTTGCAGAATTTGATCTTGCTGTTGTAATTGGAGCTTATGAAGAAGTTGATCCTGATAATTTGAATGACAGACAGAGCAGTAATTATAAAATGCCCACATGCAAAGTTTGGGAAGCCACTAAGGTTATTTATGTAGAAACTCAGATTGAAAAATATAAAGGAAATGGATTATTTGATAAGCAAAATATCTCCGTTATGAAAGGAGATGCTAACAAACTTTTATCAAATATTGTTAAAGATTTCTAGAGAAAAGGTTTCACTGATATGGATCCTGAAGAGAGAAGTCTTATTTTATAAGGAGTAGCTATTTAAGCTCAATCCAATTTAATTCCTTAATAAACAGCCAATCCTGATGACTTAGAAGATCTTGTAAAGAAGGCAACTAGAAGTAAATAAAATTAAAAAAAAAATAAAAAAAATAATAATAATGTTTACTTAATTAGTTTTAGGTGTTTATAATGAATAATCTGAAAGCAACGAAACCAGAGTGGCCATAACTCCATCTGCTGTTAAACCTTTACTGAAGTACTTAAAATCAATTTTTTTTTAATTCTAATTAATTTTTATTTCTAGAAATGGAGTTCATGTTTGGATTGAGAAAGATTCTGGAAAGTCAAGTGGATTTTCTGATGAATAGTATTACAAAGCTGGTGCAAAAATAGCAACAGCAAATGAAATTTTCTAAAATGCAAATATTTTAGTTTTTATCTCTTAATTGAAAGATAAGTAAATTAACTAAATTGGTAAGGCTGTTGAGTTGCTAGTTGCTCCTCTTGGAAAAGAAAAAAAATAAGTTGTTTCTAAGCTAGCTAAAAACGAAAAACTTACTGTTGTTGATTTGAGTGATATTTCTCCTGAAGTTATACGTGCTTAAAAGCTAAGTACATCAGCTAATTAAGAAACCCTTTCATGTTACCGTTCAGTTTTTGAAGGTTTTTATCACTTAAACAAAATTGCTCGCCCAGTTTATAATAGTACTGGAAGATCACCTGGTGCTCATGTCCTAGTTATAGGTGCTGACCATTTAGGCTTAACAGTAGCTAGCATTGCTAAATAGTATGGTTCAATCGTAAGGGTTTATGATAGAAGAGATGGATTGAAGCATTTAATTAAAAAAAGTGGTTTTATTCCAGTTGAGTTTGTGTAAATAATTTTTTTAATAAAGAAATATTTCTTTAAAAAAATATTTTTTTTAGATATGAAATAGTAAATAATAGCCCAAATCATGTTGAAGAAGTTTAAAAGAATGCTCTTAAAGAAGTTCTCAAAACCACAGATCTTGTGATTACAGCTTGTAAATAATATAATAAAATTTTCCATGAGATTAAATGTTAATTCGTTAATAAAATTAGCTTTCAAGGATGATGGATCTGCTACCAAAGTCTTAAATGAGGAATTATGCAGTTTGTTAAGAAGAGGGTCTGTTATTGTAGACTTAGCAGCTGAAAAGGGGGGCAATACTTCTTTAACTTAGTTAGATAAAGTTAACCACGATGTAAATTTAGGTATTCATGTTATTGGTTACAGCTTTGGTAGCTATTGCTAGAAACTCAATAGATAATCTAGTGAACTCCACTCTCTAAGCATCAACCACCTTTTCAATTAGATTTTCTTAAATAAAAATTTAGAACTTGGCTTGGTTGATTTACAAGATGAAACATTAAGAGAAGTCTGTGTAAGAATTTTATTTTAACAAATATAATTGGTTTTTAATGATTATTACTAATTTATAAAGTACTTACACACCGGAAAAGATGTATCAGATAGATCATTTAAAAAGCACTAACATGATCATGAGAAATTAGCTAACGAAAGTGAAATCCCTGATTAATCTGAGCAAAAATTAGTTGAAAAATAAGATAAAGAAAGCGATAGAAAGAGTATTGACATTCAGCATTCAGAAGCTTCTGTCCATTTAGATGGAAACAATGATAAAATTTCAGAGGAAAATAAGGAAAAAACATTTGGAGAAAAGTTCAAAAATACTCTTAAGAAAACCGGAGAATATTATGAAAATTCCAAAGAGTATGTTCTTAACTTTGTTAGCGACTAATTCAGTGAAAAAAGAGAAGAAGAAATCAACAAGTAATCAAAAAATTATTTAATTTTAAAAATATTTATTTGTTTATTTTAATTGTTAGGAATCCTGGTGTTTTTGCTACTTTATTTACTGTGTTTGTACTTATCTTCTGTCTTTTCTTGGGAGTTTTAACTGACAGTGAATTCATTTTCCAATTAGGACTTTTCATTCTTGCTTTATTTGTTGGTGATACTGTAATTAAATAAGTTGATCCTGGTTTGAATGGACCTTTGCTATTATTTTTGTAAACATTGAGTGGAAGCATTGGAATAGCCTGCATGCTTATCTTCTCATAAGAAGATAATGTTGCTTTCTTTTCAGCCTTTACAATAATTGCTACTGTTGGAAACATGCTAGCTATGGCTTGTGTTGTAGGAGGCTTTGCACTAACAATCAGGGCTGTTACTAACTTTACTCCAAGAGAATACAGATAAATAGATAACTCTGAATGATACATATTTATAGTCTTAAAATTATATTATAAAAAAATATAAAACAGGCCTGTATTATTATACTATATTTGTTTTATGCTTTATAGAAAAAAAATAAATTAATTTTTATTTCTACAATTTAAAAACTAAAATTTATACCTTGAAAAATTTAAATATCATTTGTTTTTATGTTCAAATATTTTGTCATTTAAAGGTTATTAAAAAGTTAAAAAAAGTAAATGAAATTTATTTTTGATGGAAAAATTATAATTTTATCATATCTTTTTATTAGCTAGCTAGTTATTAAAATGATTCACGATTCTAGTGTTATATTTTTACAATTTATTCTACTTATTCTTTTTAAATTTGTATCTTAATTATTTCAGAACACATGGGGGGTTGGGGTTGGGGTTGGGGTTGGGGTTGGGGTTGGGGTTGGGGTTGGGGTTGGGGTTGGGGTTGGGGTTGGGGTTGGGGTTGGGGTTGGGGTTGGGGTTGGGGTTGGGGTTGGGGTTGGGGTTGGGGTTGGGGTTGGGGTTGGGGTTGGGGTTGGGGTTGGGGTTGGGGTTGGGGTTGGGGTTGGGGTTGGGGTTGGGGTTGGGGTTGGGGTTGGGGTTGGGGTTGGGGTTGGGGTTGGGGTTGGGGTTGGGGTTGGGGTTGGGGTTGGGGTTGGGGTTGGGGTTGGGGTTGGGGTTGGGGTTGGGGTTGGGGTTGGGGTTGGGGTTGGGGTTGGGGTTGGGGTTGGGGTTG